>NC_084768.1:30538699-31191718 GCF_028858725.1 Colius striatus
ATCTAGGTGACCCTGCTTCTGCAGAGGGATTGTACTAGATGATCTCTAAAGGTCCCTTCCAACCCTACCATTCTGTGATTCTATGATCCTAGTCCCAGCCAGGGAAATGCATGGCAGAGAGTGAGGTTTGGTCCTACAGCTGCTGAACCTCTCGCAGCTTCAAAGCGAAGGTGAATAGGTCTAGGGGTTTATGCTGGCTCCCAAATGCCACCCCTTCATGGGACACAACACAGGGAGAGGCTCATGGCCAGCCTGGGGCTGTGCCCTCACACACCACAGACTGGCAGCACCCAGCAGCACAGCTGCTCCCGGGGAAACAAAAAGTCCTTTGAGTGATGCCAGAATGAAAGAGGCGTTTTACAAGGATTTCAGAGCTTGCTCTCCTTCAGGTTTGTATGGGTTTTTCAACAGACCAAATGACTTCAAAATTTTTCCACTCAATTAAAATAAATGCTGGTTTGAGTGCAATTCTCAGCCCCTTCTTCCTGCATGCATCTCTCAAAGAAAGATAGAAGGGAAAGGAAAGGCGGCGTCCCTTAAATTTTCATTACACTTCAGTCAGCTGGAAAGAAACCTCTGAATGGTTTGAAACTTTTATACCAAAGAATCCACTTTCCTCTCTGGTTTATGGAAAACTTAATTTCTTTTTCTAGAAAAGAAGCTTTTTGAATGATCTCTAGTCTACAACAGGCATAGGAAGGAAAACCTCCTGATCCCCAGGCCTTCGCAGTACAAACTGAGCGCATCCTGATAGCTGCTTAAACAAGCTAAAAAGTGTCTCTGGTAATGGCTGGCACCAAGGCTGGGCAGCACATACTGGTAGCCAGCAAGGGGCAGAGGTTTCAGGCATCCAGGCACATGGGTGCAGATGTTCCACACATGGGTACAGGGGTGTAAAGGGGGGAGGGGGTTTGCTCATTCCTGGGGGCAGCTCTTATATCCCCCATTTCCACTGGAGGATTCCCTCTGCTTGGGCTCTCCCTGAGCACTGGGCTGGAAGAGGAGGCAGGGTTGGTCCTTCTGTCAGCAGCTGGGCTGTGCTGCCCATCTCTCTCCTTCTCTGGAGGCTCTGACCGCAGACCCTGCCTGCAGTTTACCCCACACTGGCAGCTTGTGCGAGAGGCTGCAGAAAAGCTGACAAAATCAGCGTGATCTGTCACCCACCCTCCTCAAAATTAGGTTAATAATTTATGATGTTAAATGGGACAGTTAATAGCTGGGCCAGATGATTCCTCAGCTAATCTAGAGCCCGGGCTGAGCTGCAACGAGTCCTCTGAGAGTTCATTACACTCCCCAGCCCTCGGCGCTAGTGTTTTTGGCTCCACCGATACCTACGGGAGGCTGTGGCTGGTGCCGCTGGCAACACGCCTAAGACTTGCCCCTCATCAATTAAGAGAAATAAGGAAATCGACAGGAAAATTAATTTCCAAAGAGACAATGCCTCTGACACCCTCACTGCCCTCAGAAAGCTGGAGGTTATCTGGGAAGCTGCCTGCCTGTGGAGGAGGTTGTGTCTGCCTGCTTGCTGAGAGAGATCAGGCTGCTTTCCTCAGGGCTGGGAGAGCAGGGAGGGGTGTAAGTGACTGAACAGAAGATGCTTTTGCTCTTGGGTCAGCCCTGAGTAGGCTCCTTACAGTGTGGCCCTCAGTCATATTTGAGATGAGACGTAACCCTCATGCCTGCTGTTTAAAGCCCCCCTCAGCATCTCCTCCCTGATATGGGGCAGCTCACTGGCAGCAAGGATTTACAGCCTGACCATGCACATTCCCAGAGGCAAAGGGTCGGGATGAGAAGGTTCAGCAGGTCTTTTCTACCAAGGAGACAGAGCAGGGTTGGCTACCTCAGGGATGAGGCACTGCCAGAGTGCTCCCTGGGGTTAACCCTCATCCCAGAGCATGGCAGTGGGTGGATCTTCAACCACTTGCCTGTCTTTCTCTCTAACCTTCCTCATTCTTGTCCCACCTCTCACCAGAAGATCAGATTAAGCCTAACCACAGAAACCAGGTGTAGAACATAACAGCCTCCCTTCACCAAGACCTCAGCCTCTCTCCATGCCCTGAGCCCCCTCATTTCCTCAGCCCTTTCTGCATCCTCCTGGGTCCCAGCTGCCTTCCCAGGGTGCAGGACTAGCTTGCCAGGCACACTGGGGAAATTAAGGGAATTACCAAGGGTACATCTAGTCTGTGTGATGGACACTTTCCATCCCTAGCCAGTATAAGCAGATCAACTGAGGCTCATAGCACCTGGAAGCAACAAAGACCCTCTGGTACTGACAGCTTGCGAGTCCCACTTTCCCCATCCTCACTTCCTTCTCTCTGCACAGGCCAGACCCTGCAAGGCAGATTTGAAATCCTCCACTTTGCACTGGGAGCTCTGTACCAAGAAAAGCTCAGGCTGGCAGGACTGAACCTCAAGGGAGGATTTTTGCAGAAAGCTTGCTGGCTCTGAGACTAAGCTCAAGTAAAGCAAAACGTAGGCAGGAACTCATTGATCCCAATCAGCTCCTTTGCAGAAATTGGCTCCTTTGCTCCGTCAGCTCACTGGAGGATGCTGCAAAACAGTGCCAGCCTTAGGCAAACCTGGAAGAGGGTGCCACAGTCACTCTCCTCTCCAGAAGAGCTGACGATGTCCTATAGTCTGCTCCTGGTAGCCTTAATCTAGTTTACAAAGGGAACAACTAAGGCACACCGAGTCTGTGTTAGTGCCCCACAACATCAGAAGCAACATCAGGTGAAAGGAGTAATTTATCAGCCTAAGGTTTCCAGTCCTGTGGTGCCCATGTCCTGCCCTTAGTGGGAGCTTTAGACAGATCCAATGGGCTAAAAAGTGACCGTCTGGGCTACGAGCGCAGGCTGCTACAGCCAGATGTGCACTGATGACTCGTGCAGATGTTGGCCCTGCAGCATGTCTGGGCACTAATTCCCCCTCTCCCTTTCACATTCCTGCTCTGCCAAACTCAAACCATGTGCAGGGCAGGGGGATTACCTGCAATTACAGCTTTCACATGGCGGGGCCGATTTCGTGTAGCCGGGGAAGTGGGTGAGAGCGGCAAGAGCTAAGGGCATCCGCATGATGGGTTTCTGTGGCCATTCCCTCTGCCTGCATTAGAGGCAGTCGGTGCTGGCTTGCCCTTCCAGCCCTCTCTCCTCCTCTAAAGCCCTCTCCCAGCTGGAGAAATCAAGAGGGGCCAGTGGGAGCAGAGAGGAGCCCCAGCTTGGGGCCAGCGGCCAGGCCAGTTTTCCTTCCAGCCTCTGCCCAAGTGTGTATGGGAGAAATGACAATTAGGGGGACAACAAATGAGGCTGCTGGCCCCTGGGAGGGGACGTGTGCAGTAACTTGAGGCTGAAGCGGAAATAGCTCTGGTCGACCCACTTAGAAAATCATCATTACTGTAGAATTTATGGCTGACATGAGCTTGTCTGATAGATATGACTATTTAAAGGCAGCCAAAGCCTCCATTTATAACAATGTGAGGGAAGAGGGGGTGGAGGGAGATGGGTCAGGTTTGAAGATCAAAGGGGCACCTGGGAAAGGAAAGAGGGCTGCATCAGCCCTGCGGCAGGGACGAAGGAGCAGCAGCTTCAGCCAGGGCAGGGGTGACGGGGTTGGGTGTAGGAGCTGTGCCCCACAGAGGGGAGCAGCCCTGTGCTATGGGGCTGCTGTCCCATGCTCCCGAGACCACAGCATCCTCCTGCCCTTGAGGTGCAGGCTGGCCTGAGCCCCTGGCACACAGTGATCTCTGTCAGATTCAGTGCTATCCAGGCAGCGGTGGGTATGGACACCGTTGCCCACTCAGGACGTGCTGCAGTATTCACTGGGACTGTGCTTTCAGTTAGATGTGATGGAAAAAGCAATTGCTGAGGCTGGGAAAGAGAAAAGGCAGGGGCAGGTTTGGAGGACAACAAGCAAGCGCCTGTGAGGTTCAGATTTTCATCTTTCCTTAACCTGAAGGACAGACAATGACTCCTGGGAATGATGAGCCACTGCTGTACCCAGCCCCTTAACCATCCTCCTTGCCTGCGTGTCCCACAGGTCTTTACAAAGAGGATTGTACAGTCACTCAGCTTGTTAGGGGATCATCTTGTCCCAGTAGCAAAGCCAGGAGAAAGACCCAGGGGGTCTCGCTGTCTCTCACTGGCCAACCTTTGACTGATCAAACAGAAATGTTGCAAGTGTGCTGGAGGCTGGACTCTGGGGATGTCCCAGCACGTCCCCAGGCTGCAGTTCCCTAGGGATGCACGAGGGAATACTGCAGCCAGCGGTGAGCACAGATGGGCTTTCCACCGAGGCATGCCTGGATGGCTGATGGATGCGGAGCAGCAGGCTGCAGGGCAGCACTTTCATGCCAGCCAGAGCAGAGAGCAATGCCCAGAGGGCACTCTGCCTAGGGCCAGCATGGAGCCAGCCACTGGCATCCCCGTCCCGGGCTCTCCTCCCCAATTTGGCTGTTCCCTGTCCTTTGGGGATGGTGGCGGCTCCTCACCTGATTGAATTTCCAGGCCATCACTCGCTTTCCCTGCAGCTGCGAGGCATGATCGCCCTCCCGGCAACCCCACGCTCACCCCGCGCAAGGAGGGGCTAATTCAGTTAGCCCAGTGGCATTAGCTGCCGTGAAGAATAACCCGCCAACAAGGGCCTGCGAGCCTGACACAATATTAAAGACCCCACTGCCCTCACTTGGGGCAGATTAAGCTGGGCTCATTGCTTTAATGCTGCACTCCTCGGCTGGGCTCCCTCCAAGGCTCTGCACCTTAACTGTATTACCCCAGCACCGATGTGCTTGACCTGCTGATATTGCTCCCACTGATAATTCACCTCCCAAGAAACTTTGCCTTTTTGACCTTCTGCCAGAGCAGGCTCTAACCCCACAGAGCAGGGCTAGCCCCACACACCACTGCCCATGGAGGCTGCCAGCCACTGCCCTCTGCTCCCCACTCCCCAGCACCATCCCCTGCATCCCATCCTTCCAGGGGCCTCAAGGCACCTTCTTCTGGCAAGCTCAGGCAGCTCACCTCTGCAGACAGGTCACTTTGGTGATCCCAGGATCCCAACTGTTATCAGTGACTGCCCTGACACGCATGGTGAACATGTGGCTTTGGGATGGGAGCACGTGCACGTGCAGAGGATGGAGAATGTTATTTACAGCACTGAGGACGTGTGGGCCATCCTGGCTCACTAAGGTCTGCTGGAGTACCAAGGTTCTCTCAGTAGCAACATGAAGAGATGCACTGAGGGAGCACCAGGTCCCTCCTGCTCCCAGGGATACAGATGTCTCATCTGACCGAGGGAAGTGATCAGGAAAAAATCCCAAATACCAGTCCAGGGTGAGCCTGGGCTCCAAGGGAAACTCAACAGAGCGGCGTGGGAGCAAGAAGGAGGGTCATCCCTCTGCTGCTGCCAAGCGCAGGCAGTGCCAGCATCATCTTGCCCTGCCAGCAGCCTCGACCTCATCTCACACAAGCTGTCAGCAGCTGTCCTGTGCTCTACCCCCGCCTCATCCTGCAGCCCTGTGAATGGTACAGGGAGCAGTCCTTGGGAAGCTGGCTGCTAGGGCTGCTGACTCACACAGCCTCACTGCTCAGAGGAAACAGCGGCACTGCAGAATCACTTTCCCCCTCGGTCAAAATCAGAGGGGACACTAACTGCAAGGGGCTTCAGAATGAAATGTTCAAGCCTGGGAAAGTCACCTTCTCTGAGCAAAAAAGCAGCCTGACACAGCCAACCTGTGCACTTCTGCCCTCCTCACCAGAAAATCAAAAGAATCTATACCCATCTTTTCCTCTTAACATTTATCATTGGCCACGCTGGTTGTTTTTACTGAGAGGAGTTTGCACAGCCCTGCTGCCCGCCCTGCCAGGCTGCTGGATGCTGACAGCTCTGTCTCACCTCCTCGGAAAGCCACAGGTTTGCAACAGTGAAATAGAATACTAGTTCTAGACCTGGAACAAGGGGTCTGTTCCCCACATCTCCTCCCGTGACTCGGCATGGGTGATACTTGCCTCGCACAAGTTAGCACTTGGGGAGCATATATGAGGTTGGAAAACCAGTTATGTATGTTTTAAAAGTATCTCTTCCTGCAAAACTTGTGAAGAGGCTGCAGGTTGCTCTGGTAGGGACCAGGCATTGCTCACGACAAACAAACCCTCATTTTGGACACGTTTTTGCTTCCTTATTTTCTGATTTCACTGTTCAAAGGTGTGTTTCCTTTTTTTGAAGAAACAAAACTAGAAAAAGGAACGAGCCTCAGCTTCCGTCCCAAACTCAGACCACAAGCCTTGGCCTTTTTTCTTAGTATGAAAAGCCTTGGTGAAGCTGTACTCCATCAGTGCTCCTGGCACAGGAAGCAGGGCGCCCACACAAAAGGAGTGTCGCACAGCAGTTGTGAAGCCCTGTGGTTTGGTGGCTGTCAGGACAGAGAGGCTCTATTTTGGGCTTTGCCATAAACCCAAAGGGTCTTGTGACCCTGGGGAAGGCAGAGCACATCTCCCCATCCCTGATCCCCTCTGCTCTCCTCTGGGCATCAGTAGGTGTGTGAATTTGCTGCTGCTTCTTCCCTGGGGCAGAAGGAGCTCTCAGCTTCACACTGTGAAACACCACCACCCAGCAAAACCCTGTGCAGCCTCACCCACTGAATTTGTTGGCTGGATCGGTGCTCCGGAAACTGTGTTTGTCCCTGGTGATCAGCCCAGAGCCTGGCCGAACCTGGGGGCCTGTCCTAGCCACTCTGAGCAAAACCAGAGGCAGAAAGTTTTCAGATATCACTGCTCACAAATTAAGCCTACAGACAGGAGCAGAGCTGGGACACGCAACCACATAGGAAACACAAAGGCTTATTCCTCCTATCGTGCTCTTGGAAAGGATCCCTCCAGCTGCTCACACATATATTGCCAACCAGGGACTCAATCCTGTTCCCACTGATGCCAGGAGTGACGTTGGCTGAGGGCAGGGGAGATCTGCAATGCTGGAAGCAGGAGCAGTCCCTGCCCTTGGTGTGTAGCCAAATGGGTCAGAAATAAGGAAGGGTGTATGGCTTTTATGAGCCTTTCTTTTAAAAGGTAGACAGTGTCAGGGTAAAGCCAGGCCCCAAATTTAGGCTTGGGTAAAGCAGCAGGAACCATTCTCTGTTTTGCAGCTAGCACACTTGGGAGGCGAATGGAAAAGGGTTGATGGAACATCTTCCTAAGAGGGTTTATTTGTCTAAGTGCAACACCTCAGCACTGCCACGGGACAGGAGCTAACCTCGCACTGCCATGCCCAGCTCCAGCACCATCCCTGTGCCATGCTCCTCTGCAGATGGGCAGCTTCTAAGGGCACAGCAGCCCACAACATTCCCTGTGGTTTTTCACCTGCTGGTCCAGAAAGCGACTGGCTGAGCCAGTAACATCTGCACAAAGGGGAGCATCCGTCCCGTTGTGGGGACAGGAGAACTTACAGCACCAACAGCCAAGTGACATGGGACACTGGGCCTTCTGCTTCTCACCCTTCTGACATGACCCCTCCTGTTAGGGGGAGATTTAAGGTGCTCTTATATCTCCCTGCTGTAAATGGCCTCATAAAAGTGACAGAAAGACGTTCATATGGATGCTTGTTAAAATTTTATTACTAATCACCACCAAAGTTAGCTGCTATATTTAACCCAGGCTAAGGGAAAGAGGGGAGGGGGCACTGCCTGGGCAGGATGGAGAAATCAAGATCAGAAAGTGAAAGGAGGACACGGTGACGAGTGGCTGTGATGCAGCTCACAGACACAGGCAAGGACCTGCTGGAGCAATTGCAAATAAAATCCCCAGAGCCTTCACCCTCTGCTTGTCAGCAGCAGCCACAACCCTTTTACAAGCCCTGGTGAAGAACGAGGCTACAGATCAAAGAGACCTCAGCTGAACTCCCACCTCTGTCACAGCCTCCCCAAGCAGCCTCTGGGCTCTTCCCTGTGTGGAAGCTCCTGTGTAAAGCGGAGGAGAAGAAAGGTTTCAGGAGACAGCCAGCTCTCCAAAGTCTCTCACTAGGGTGCAAGTGCCTGGCAGTCCTAGGATGAGACCCTTCCACTGGATCTGCAATGACACATAGTTAAGATTCTTCTCCTGCTTAAGTCAGGTCTTGTCCTTGCAGGTAAAAGAAGTGCTTAGAGGAGAGAGAAGAAAGCTCAAGGATGCCAACTGTCCTGGCAAAGCAGAAAGTTTAGCAGTTGCAAAGGTATTACAGGGCACGTTCAGACTTGTCCTTAGAGAAGCATTGGTGGGACAGGACTGTGAAGAGTTCTGCTCTCCACAGGGTGACAGATGAAAAAGGAGGAAGGATGGTGAAAAACATGGAGCATATGTAATGCATGGGCTTGGCTGTCCCTGCTGGACCCACTGCTTGTAATCACCTTCCCAGACACAGAACATAAACAGCTTTGAGCTCTCAGTTTGGTAATGGCATTCAAGAGACTACAGGTTTCTGGAGCATGAAAGACAAACTATTGGTCAAAACACCTCAGCTGCCACTACCCCTGTCTGAAGGTACCGCAGAGGGGAACAGGAGAGGGAGACACGCTCATCTCCGAGGATGCTCTCAGAAACCTCCCTGACATTCCCCATCTGCATCTGCTTCCAGCTTTATGACACCCTCAGGTGTTTTTGGCAGGTCCCAACATCCCCCTCTGCCCTCACACTTGCTGCACTGAAGCACCCTCGAGACCCCTGCCCCTTTGGCTCCCCATCACCACTCCCCAGGCACCGTGTTCCTGGCACTCTATGGGAGCCGCTGTCTGTCAGTCCTCACATCCATCTTCAGAGCCTCTGTATAAATCTTCTCGAGGCCTCTTTGCTCCCTATATATCTATCTAATTAATGTTAGTGTAAGTAAAGCACAGCCTTTTCCCCTTAATAAGCAGAGTGCTGACTTTATTACAGGTCTTTTCTTTTTTTTTCCCCCTTGCCTCAGTGCTTTAAATCATGTTGAAGAAAGCGCTTACGAAGGGAAAGGCCGCGCGCTGCATCTCGCCGTGCCCTCGCCCCATCACAGCTGGGGAGGGCCATGGGGACCAAGGGGCAGAGGGCACCCGGAGGAAATTGGACAGGATGTGTTCAGAGTGATGCCAAGAGAGCTGCGCTGCCAGGTTAGCCGGGGTCAGGGGAGAAGTCAAAGGCCATCTATGTGTTGTCTGGCTGAAGGCAGAGCCCAAGCAAAACAAGGTGTTAAATGTCTGCTAATTAGAAGTGTCAAAACAGGACTGGGAAGGCAGGCAAGGCTAGGGAGGGCCTGGAAATGTGATAAGTGGGGCTTGGTGGAGAGACATGAAGTCCTAAGGCTCTGGACCACACTGTGGGTGAGAGTGGGAAGGCCCCTGCAGTGGCATTTGAGCTTTCTGACATATTTTTGTTCAGAAATCCCGAATGTGAGGTGTGATGGAGATGGGCTCAGTGAGGTCTGTCCCGTGTTACTACATATTCTTAGGACTGTAAGGAGCAGAGAAGAAGATTTTATAGCTATATTTTTTATTTCTTTCATGTTCACTCTCTACCTTTCTCCCTTTCAGACATTCTCCCCTGCCCAGATTTGTCCCAAGGGAGGTGTTTCTCTTTCCTTCCTGCATCTCCCACACTGCCATTAGGCTGCCTTCAACTGGGTACACCCGGGTCTGCCTGGGGATGCTGCAGGCGATGACAAAAGGCCCATAGCTCCTAGTGTCCTGAGGCTGCACAGAAAATTACTGGTGTAGAAGCAATGGAGGAAGACCTGGCCTGCAGATCTTGTGCATCACAGGGGTGAAGCATTTGATACCACCGCACTTTCACAGCATGCCAGAAGCACTCCACTGTGAAGAGCAGTGGGGACACTGCTGGAAGGGACACCATGCACAAGTTTCTCAACTTCCCACTGCCTGAACACATCTGATGCACATGAGAGCATGTGCCATCACAGACAAAGAAACACACCTGGCCTCCAGCAAGCCAGGCACCGGGAAGTGGTGCCTCACTTCTTCCTAACACCACACCAAGCCACGACTCAGTCATCTCCTGATCCAGCAGCGGAGCCAGAGGGCTGTCCTGAAAGGGTTAATGTTATCCCTGCCCTGGGTGCTGGGGTGAAAGGGTTACCCGTGTTGTGCTCAGATTCCTTGGCAGTAATGTGATTTCTTGGCTTTCACGTATACCTTTACGCAGTTTTGTCCACACTCCCGTCCACTCCCCCACGCGGTGCCTATTGATCAGGCTAATGGAAGGGATCCGATTGCACACGCTCTGACGTGCTCCCACACAGCCTCGCCAACTCTGCCCCAGCCAATCAATGCTGTGGTGCCCCCGAAAATTTCCCATAATCTGATTTGAAGATGTGTTATCACTTAATAAAATCCACACTTGCCCTTCCTCTTCCCTCCCTACTCAAATGCATTTGCACTCTGGCTCCCAGGCTGGCTCCTGCTTTGCCTCTGCATCCTGTCAGCCTCTGGGAAAAGGATCATGGAGCAGCCAGGGGTTAAAAATGCCCTCAGTGGGTAAGGGAGGGATGGAGAAGACAGCTGTCCCAGCAGTGCCAGGGGACATGCATGGTGACCTAGGTTGGTGTGAGCAATACCTGCTCCCTGCTCCCTTTCACAGTGCCGTGGCTGTAAGTCTGGCAGTGACAAAAGGGGATGAAAGATGTTCCTCTTGAAAACATGCTGAAAAATGCTATTGGTTTTCTGTAGCCTGCCAACACACATTCCCACGGTCTTTGGAAAACAATTCCCAACAGGGTACAACACCATCAAGGGTATTTACTGTGTGAGTGGGTATCTGTTTTCTGAGCAGCTCTTGCAGCAGTGACAGGAGCAAAACCCTTGGTAGATGGGGCAAGACGCCAGTGGGGTTTAAATGAGATACCCTCTGTCACCGTGTCTTCTCCAAGGAGGTTTGTTTCTCCAAGAAGTATAAAGTCAAAGGTTCCTGTACTCTAACCAGAGTTTTAGCTGTTTAGCCTGGAGAAGAGAAGACTTGAGAGGGAACCTTATCAACACTTAGGTGTTGAGAGGATGAGGAAAGTCATTTTCTGTAGTGCTCAGTGACAGGACAAGAGGGCACAAGCTGGAACACAGAAAGTTCCACTTGAACATGCAGAGAAACTTCTTTGCTGTTGAGGTGAGGGAGCCCTGGCCCAGGCTGCCCAGGGAGGGTGTGGAGGCTCCTCTGGAGGTTTCCAAACCCACCTGGACACGTTCCTGTGTGACCTGATGAAGGGGAACCTGGTTTAGCAGGGGGTCGGACGGGATGAGCTCTAGGGGTCCCTTCCAACCCCTACCACTCTGTGAGTCTATGAAATTGTAATCTCTCGTCCCTTCCTGACCTTCTGCTCCCACAGAAGTTCTTGATGCTTCACACACCTCTGCTACCTCAACAATACTGTTCTGGTTCACTGGAGGGGACAGAGAGGTACCTAGAGCTCAAGGCTCCTGAGCTGTCAGGCCCATCATGAATGTGAAGCTGGCCAGGAACAAGTCTGTCTCCTCTCATCCCCGTCAAACGATGGTGCAGGATGCATAATCCAGAAGTGGCATCTTTTAGAGCCCCAGCCCTAAAAGATGGGGGTCTCCTCCCATGGCAGAGGAAGAAGCCACACATGCAGGGAGCCAGGACAGCCTGGGGACCCAGGGACAGGCGTATGCCAGCAGCAGGCTGAACCTGAGCCCTGCAGATCAATGGCTTGCCTCAGAGCCCTGCATGTGCATGGCTGCTCCCTGGGGCCTGAAACCCAACACTGAGGTTCAATAATTCAGGGGGAGAGCTATCAATGGCTTCTCAGCTCTTCAGAGAGGAGAGCAAATTGAAAGGCTTGTCAGGAGTCAAAACATAGCAGGGCAAAGCTGGGCTGAATGTCAGAGAGATTAAACAGGCAGAAAGCCACAGGGATGGGGACAGAATGAAAAGGGTGGCCACTGCTGCTTTATGGTTCACTTTGGCAACTGTAAGAGGAATCAGACTGTGGCAGAGCAGGACACTTCCACAGCAAGATGGGTGATGAGCACTCCACAAAAGCTCTCTGATAGACACAGAGAGTTTTGGCAGCGCTGGTTGCTTAGGCTAAGAAGGAGCTTTGTGGCTGCCCTGAGCTTAGGCACTGGGTCCCTGAGCACCTCTGCGGGGTCACTTTCCTGCTGCTGGACTGATGTGGTCAGGGTCCAAAGCAGAGGGGGCCCCAGGCCAGGGCTATGTCTCCCATTTCAAACAGTACCTCATGTGGGGAGAAAGATGGGACCAGCTCCGCAGTGGCCTCCAGTACAAAATCACTCTTCTAGTCCCAGGCGGGACACTGCACCAACAGTGGATGATAAATAATGGTGATATTTCAATAGACACAGGTATGATAATGAAGAGCTATCCTTCTTTTGCAAAGATCACTTGTAGAATTAAATATTTATAAATGATATTTAGACTCCCAGTCCTGTAAAATGCCTTTTTTACACAGATAATATATGTTGACTTGCTGGAGAACCAAACCAGTTTGATATGATTAAATACAGAGCCAAGTGACATGATTCATGCCCTTTCTTCACCACTTGCCAGCCTGTAGCACTCTCAATACATTTCTACAGACATTCACTTAAAATAAAATAAAATAAATAAATCCACAAGCTTTCCAGCTGCAAAACACATTGAAATCCTCCCAACACCCCAAAGGCCTCTATCAATGTTGCAGTGTCTGGCTTGTAAGACACAGTATTTTGCACCACACCAGGCAGCCTTTTTTTTCTTTATGGGCAGACTTTAATTTGGGCTTTACATGCGACTTATTCCCAGCTCTGCAGCCTAACCCTGCAGGCCCTCATGTGGGGAACAAGGGGCTGAACTGGCAGAGATGAAGGTGAGCAGGGGTATAGACCTAACCCTTCTCTCTCTCTCTCACAGCTCTTTGGTACAACAGCCAAGTATGTTGTGCTCGAAGGATCATTTAGTTTAAAAGGGATGTGACCAGGGGCATGTGCCTTCCCCAGAGCCTGCACTAGTTTCACATCTTGAAAGTACTCTCCATAGCCCAAGGGGCTAAAACACAGAGGCAGAAAGAGGCAGAAGAAAGAGGAAGAGATTGCCAAGCTGGTGAGCTGTGCCCAGAGACACCTGCCCCACAAAGCTCACCCAGACCTCAGCCTGATAACAGCATGATACCTTCATTTTGCAGTTTCACATGTACGAGGGACAGCAAACTGTCTTGCAGAAAAGAGGAGAGACATCCAGCTTAAGGTTTCAGAAGATAACAGAGGAGATGGAAAGGTGAGTGCAGCACAGAAGAAGGGCTCATGCACCCATACAGTACACTGCTGCCTCAGGAGAACTGATGGAGGTCAGGGAAAATGGGAAGAGCATCCCAAGCTAGCTCTTAAAAAGGATAAAGCTAAACTCTGTCCCACTATGACTAGAGAGGGCAGTGGGCTGTCAAGTCAGCCTTGAGGATGGCTGCACACTACGAGCAGTTTGTGAGTTTAGGCAGGTGGAGGAGCCCTAAGGGGCTGTCACCAGTATCACTTCCCATAATGGATCCAGCTTCATCTTACAACTAGCCAGGCATTTGCGTTCTCCTTATTCCCTCTTGGGAGGCTGTGTCAAAGAGTCAAGGTTTGCAGTGCCAGGAAACCCCTTAGCCTCACCTTAGGCACAATCATGACCCATCTACACCCTGCAACTCTTGCACCAGCGCTTGCCCCTGCCCTGGGATCAGCAGGGCTGGTGCATGGGTCCTGGGAGCTGTCTCCACCCCAAGAAGCAAGGCTGGCTTCTAGCCCTCAGAGCACACAGTCGGACTTGTTAAAAAGCACAAGCAGCACTATTGGAAGGAGAAGTTTCCATTAATTTGCAGGTGCTGAGGGGAAGGGGGAGGGGGGAGGAGAGACCAGGTGCTTTCTGGACGCTGCCCCCAGCAATCTCCACCCCCCACCAACCCGGTTCATTCCCATTGTTTCACAGCTGTCCCCGCCAAAGGGGATAACGGGCTCAGGAATAGGCTGAGTGACAGCAGACACCTTATAAAATGCCTGGCGGAGCGGGCCTGGCGCCTCGCAGCAAGCGGCGCACATGCCCACAGCCCAGCCGGGCCTGGGCCCCGCGCACAGGTAGCGGAGGGGGAGGCTCACATCAAAGGCTCTGCTTTTGCGAGGCTCAGGACGCGGGAGGGCGTGAATTATAGACTTTGATGTCTGGGCAGCGGCCGAGGAATCGGCGTGAAGATCGTTTATAAATCGCTATTTACAGTCTCCACTAAGTGCCAGGCAGGCCCTTAAAGCAAGGGATCAGGTTTAACTGAGGGCTGCTGCTGGAGGCCGGGCCGGGGCTCAGGCTGGGCTTCACGTGGCCAGGATGTTTTTTAGACTCCCTGCATCTCAGACTGGCCAGCTCAACTGAGTCTGACCATGAAATCTTCCTGGCAGATTTCCCCAGGGCTTTGTCCCTGTCCTCCAGGTCAGCAGCACTGGAAGAAGAGCCTGTTAGGGAGCCTCAGTGTGGGAAGCCAGCGATGCTCGCAGGGCAGGAGAGCTGTAGCTCCCAGAGAGGCAGCCCAGTGCCATAGGATGGCAGGTTTTGGAGCTCAAGCGGGGCTGATCCTGGTCCTTGCTAAGAGAAAAACAGGCAAAGAGGGAATCTCAGCATCCCACCTCTGCTCCTAAGGGGTCTTCTGGCTTTGCCTGGCTGCTGATTCTGTTGCCCGATGCAGTTGTGATAAAAAACAAGCCTGGGTAGAGTTGCTTTTCTTCCCTTGGCTGAGTTCATGCCACCAGTCTGTGGCTACCATGGTCCTCTTGAAGCAAGATTGAGGACACAAATTAGGCAACTCTGTAGCACAGGAAGGGGCAGCATTTAGCCATCCTGTCACTCAGGCATAAGGCCATTCTGTCCATGGTTAGCAGTCAGGTCCTACCACACTTTATTGAGAGTGCCTGGCACTCTCTGAGGGAGGGACAGATACAAGCTGCTGCCTACAGACATCTGAGTGTGCTGACGCTAAGAGATACCTCAAAGTTGGAGACTAAAACCTCTAAATCCTGGGAATGTAAATCACTCAGATTTACATCCACTGATTTGAAACTACTCAGTTCCCCCCTAACTGGCACCAAACTCAAGAAAAAGACTGCTTTTGGGTTCTTTGCCTAATCTGAGAACAACTAGTCTGGTGGGATTTCTCCCATGTGGTTTATCTCCAAGCTCTGTGGACAGAGGTCAATGGGCAACTGAGCCCCAGGACAGCTGCAGTGTGGACCATGCCCTGTGTAGGGCTGGCATGCTCCTGGTGAACCCCACAAGACCCGATACATTTATGTTTCCAAAGGTGGCAATGAGTCCACAGAGGTGGCTGTGTCCTCCTTGTCCCTCTCCTTATCTCAGGCAGAAATTCACATTGCCTTGCACAAGGAAAGACCCTTATGTGAATACTGAAACACCCATCTGGGAATGCCATGTGCCATTCTTACACCTGAGTGTCCCCCACCTAACATTCACTGTTCTTCCTTCCCTGGCACTATTTCTTTGCCCTTATTTGTAGCAGTTCCCTCCACTGTAGTACCAGCTACGAATTCCTTAGCATGGCTTCAGGGACCTCTTCAGCATCACAACGCAGACATAGGCATAGGTCAGGCATAACAGCAGCCATTGCCTTTTTCCCTGAAGGGATGCCATCCCAACTGTAATCTGTGAGCTGATCTCATTTACAATCCATCAGCTAGTTCTGAAGCCACCGGCTGCATCGCTCTGGGATGCACAAGGATCCCGGCCCAGGCATGCACTGCTGTTCAAACAGTACAAAAGGCCATTGCTAACAGAAGTGCATTTTCCCCATGTCTTCTATTAAAAGTTCACATCCAGCAGCTGCACCAAACTTTTCACGTGCAGCTGCTACTTTTTGGAGGTTAAGACAGACCGTGCTGGATTTTCCAATGAGTCTCAACCCCCAAATGCAATTCTGGCCCCTCAAAGCAGTGGACATATTTACAGTGACTACTAAATCAGGAGCAGACAGACAGACTTTCCCATTGTCCTCTCCTTGCCTTACAGCCTCTGGCAGTAGAGGCACTCAGCAGGACTGGTTCTGCCCTTGCACATGTACATGTAAACTGCACATAAGCACATATTTCTCCTTGCTCCAGCCACCCTCTAGGACTTATCTCAAGCAGGACGGGGAACCCTCCATCCCAGCCCAAACTGATCCCTTCTCAGACACAGTCATTTTTATGTTCAGAAATATTTATATACTTTGCACAACTGTTGTTTGCAGAATCTCTCTTGGTGGCTTCCACACTTCGCGGCAGCCCCTGTTTGAAGTTGGACCAGATGGGAGCCTGGACCAAGGATAAATAAACCAATCAAATCTGAGAAAACAAGCCTCCATCCCTCCTACCTCCTCCTCGGACCAGTGTGAAGACCCAGCCTGAGAGAGGGGGGCAGGCTGTGCTCTGATGCTCGGACTGCTCCCTCCGTCCACCCTTGAAGTCCCTTCCTCTGGGCAGAGTTTGGTATGTGCTGTTTGCAGGGGGCTTGTTTTTCTAACATGGTGAACACATGCTCTCTCCCGAGAATCATTTATTTTACATCAGAGATCCTGGGGCTCCTGACCCAGAGTTTTGCAAGATGGTTTTGTACTTTCCCCCATGAGGAAGGAAGACACATTCCTCCAGCTACCACTGCAAGAACGGCAGGTCCCAGATGTGTCCTCCACAGCTCAGGCTCTCCCACAATTTCCCTTTCAACACAGAGGTTAAAAATGACATACAGAGGTCAGAGGATGCTCCAGGGGTTCCATAAGGGTCTCCCAGGAAGAAAATCTCATTTCTTTTGCTGATAATAGTCTTCTCCTTTTGGGGTACCAGCAAGGAAAGATGGACCCTGGTTACACAGCGACAGAAGCCTCTTAATAAATTATCCACTATTTTGACTGCACCCCGACATTGCAAGCCTCAAAGGAAGGTGTGAAAAAGCCCTGAGGACATCTGCCTGCCATCAAGGTCTCTTCAGACCCTGCAGTAATTGTAACAGCCCAAAGTCAGACCCACCTCCAGTCCTGCCAGCAGACCTGGCTGCTGCTGTGACCTGCAGCAAGTTGCTCTGCCCTCAGGACTAGCCAGGCTGCATTGCATGTGGCTGGAATTGCTGCCATCCAGATCTAGGGCTCAGGACAGCCAGTCCTCCTCTTCTCAAGGGTGAGAGTCCCCTGAAAAGCCCTGCTATGCATGGACTCCAGCACCCACCTTCCTCCCCTTGCAAGGGAAAGGATGGCGAGGGAGAGCGATGCATCTTTGCGTAACCCGATCCGTTAACACGCAGCTCCTCTGATGTGGGCAGCTTGTGCTTTACAGCATTAGAGGAGCAACATTTCATGGAAAATTCAATAAATACCCCTGTACAGCCAGACATCTGTAAACAAAGGCTTCCAAATTCAATCAGGCTGTGGGCTCAGAGCAGCATTTATAGGCTACAGCATGGAATATTATATAGGAAAGCTAAAAGTAGGGGGAGGGGGCAGATTCCTGGAAAATGAAAGATCTTATAGCTCTCTGTTACCCCAATGAAGAATAATTATGTTTGTGCTGTACCATCGTGCCTCCTCTTGAGTGGCTGGGGCAGCCTTGCCATTCTCAGTCTGCCAGTTCCCACATCAATCTGTCCTGGGCTCTCACCTACCTCAGGCATTGCAGTAAAAAGCTCAGCAAGACAAGCAGGGCAATGCCGAAGAGCCCAGTAACTGCCAGACATGTTGTGTGCTGGAGTGCATCCCTGCTGCCAGCCCTACCAGGTCTGAGGATGGATCTGAAACACCAAGCCCTGATCCAGGAGTAAATGCTTCCAGAGTATAGAGGAATTTACAGACAACACTCAACTCACAGTGGGGTTTGGGAGTGTAGAACTGTGTTTTGCTTGTCTTTTGGAGGTTTCCTGGGCCATGCCATTCCCCAGCAGGTAACAAGGACTCATCTATCTTGTCTCTTGTCATGTTCTATCACAGCCTCAGCTCATACTTGCATCAAACCAGTTAAACTGGGCAAAGTGGAATGGAAATGCCCAGTTAAGGCTCTGCTGGGCCGCTTACTGAATTGAGCAGCAGCAGTGTCCTGACCCACAGCCATCCATACCAGATGGCCACTGACACTGGTAGAGAAGATTTGCTCCCAGAGTTGTGCGATACAGGACTTGTGACACAGAACTGAGCACTGCTGGGCAGGTTTGTGTGCACTTGTGCAATACACACAAGCTAGTATAGCAACCTGGTAGAAAACTCCTTCTTTCTTTGGCCAGGATTTTGTCTGGACAACCATATAACTCCCCTGCAGAGACTTATGGATCCTTTTCCTGCAGCTCAGTAACTCTAAAGGTCTCCAGCATGTGAAAGTGACATTGGACAGCATGAGATAACAGTGCCTGCTAATCTCTGTCACCCTGACTAGGTTTCTGCGAGCCCTGTGCCACAGACTTGCACTGGCAGGAGATCAGAGCACTATACTCCCTATAGTGACCTGACCATCCATCATCTGAAGGTGGATACCTGCAGATGATTTTGGTGCAGTATGTAATCTCCATCATTACAAGACACTTTGTTGGCACCTGATGGCTGCAACACCTCACAGGCTCTGGACTCAGCGTTTCCAGCCATGTTGAGGCTGCTCAACATCTTCTGGCTGCTCCAAGCTGCACCTGCATGGTCAGTGATCTCGATTTCTCTGAGCTCGGCTTTGCAGATCCATGCAAAGGGCAAGCCCCCCAGCTCAGAGAGATATGTTCAGGTTCTGCCACACTCCTGCAGCCCTTTGGTCTCCTCAGGGGTGGTGACAAGGGCAGGATGACCCCCTGCAGAGGACAGCTATCAAGGAACAGCTTTGTGTGGTTGAGGCTGTGTCTGGATGATGACTTCAAACCCTTTGGCAGCACCCACAGAGGTTATAAGCCCATATTTAGGGCAGGCCAAACCAGGTATTTGTCTCCTCCTTCCCCTCGAGTGCACTTTTCCTTACAGCTCAATCAGGCTCTACGAACACACCGCCAAACACAGAGGCCAGTATATATAATAAATAGAGCCTAGCTCTGAGGGTAGCAGCAGCAAACTATTGCCCAGGGGACAGGAAGGTTAGTGAGATTGTGATCTAAAACCAGAGGCTGGCAGCTCTGTGCTCCCCTGGGAGAGATTTCCACAGCTACTGCGAGGAAAACAATCACCGTTTTGGTTATTACACTTCATTTATTGGTTTGTTCAAAAATCACAGCCAGGTAGGCCCTAAATTCAAGGGATGCTCAGAGGAAGGGTTTCCAGGCATGCTCTCTGTGGTGGGGTCTGCAGGGCTACCCAGCACCCCAGAGTGCTCCCTCAGCTCATGCCCCTACCCCAGGGCAGATCCATCCTGACTGCCCCTGTGAGATCCCTCCACCAGAACCAACTGAAGCACAGGAGGGAAGCTGACCCTGAGGAACAACATCATGCATTGTGAGAGATGTAAAAGCAAGAGCTGTCACCGATGTCTGCACAGTCTGAGCACAAGACATGAGGAAGTGGCACATGCAACCTGAAGGGACCATCCAGCAGATACAGTGTTGGGAGCATATTCACTTCCCAGGAAGTGTGATTCCTGTTATTTGAGAAAACAGCCTCGTCCACACCTGAGCCCTGGAGCACAGGGAGCATGATGGGAAAGTCACTGCTCCTCAATTGAGCATGGGTGCTCAGTAAACTGCTGTAGGACACTTATCGAGTTCACTCACTTGAGTGATTCAACAGGCACATGAAAGCCCTGGAAAGTGTGTCCATGCAACGAAGTGGTCTCCAGAAGAAGCCATGGGCACCCCCTTGCATGGTGGTGGTGGCGCAGGCAGGGGCAATGCAGTGACCAGCTGAGGCTGCTACAGCTACACAGACCCCAGAGTAAATCAAAGCAGCTAGTGTCCCTCCAAGATGTGGAGAAGAGCACTGGGGCACAGCTGGGATTCAGGAAACTTGGGGGCACTTCCTCCACCACTCCTGAGCCAGCTGCCCAGGAAATGTTCCTATAAACTCCTATTAATTAGTTGACACTTGGGCTGTGCAAACAGGCTGCCCCCTCCCTGTGCCCCCCAGGAGGCAGTGCTGGAGCAGGCCAGCGTGGGGGCCAAGTCTTGGGCACATTCTTCCAGTTAATATTTCAGCCCGCAGTTGCCAAGGGATCGGGGCTGGCGTTTCCCCCCTTCCCCCCCCTTCCACCTCCCAAAGCGCCAATGGTGAGCGGATAGCCAGGTTATGGCCTCCCCCTCCCTTTGCAAGCAGATGTATGGGAGCAAGAGGAGGAGATTGATGGGGTTTATAGAGTCTCCCTCCTGACCACCCACCATGGCTCCAGCTCCCTTGGGTCTGTCCACCCCACAGTCACGGCAACGGCTCCACTGGTGTCCACCATACAGAAAAAAAAGCCAGGCTATCTCTGCTGGGCAGCCTGGGTTATGTTTGCTGTTTTAGAGGACCATCCTTGGGTCTCAGGCACATTGGCTGAGACAGGAGACAGCAAGGAGCTCCTCCCTTGCCACATCCCTGCAGTGGCAGGAACTCAGTGCAACCTGAATCTCAGTGAGATGAGGTCCCTTAACTGTGGCGCGCTATCGCAGTCTTCACAGAGCACGCTCCTGCCCTCCCAAAACACTCAGCAAGTCAACATAATGCTGAGAGACTCTACAGAAAGGGCTGCAGAGCAATTCTGGACAGCACAGTGCTTGCACAGGGAGGCTGTCAAAATTGCTGCAGCAGTCCCTCTGGGTGCATCGTGGCCCTGTCAGGTTCTGGGAAGCACAAGGGTGGGAATATAAGCCATGAAATCAGGGAGGGTCAAGGTGCCCATGTGCTGGGACAGGGACAGACAGCAAAGCATAGTGAGGGGCCCGCAGACCCCTACATGGGGGATATGCAGTGTGGCAGCCCTTTGGAGAGAGGAAGGATTTGGTGGAAAGGTCTGAGGAGAAACCTCAAACAAACTCCAGTTCAGAGAAGGGCCAGGGCTAGTATTCAGTGTGACTGGCATCACTGTCACCAGCAGCACACTCAGACAGGACACCATCTGAGCAGAGGTTTGCATGAAGTGCCGACCATCTTAGAGACAAGACCGACTGTCATTACACCCCACAATTTCCAAATGAAACCAACCACTCCCTGCCACTCCCGAAAGGAGAAACAAATCAGGCAAACTAGACCCCTTGGTAACATTTGGGCTATTTCCTGTATGTTTAACACATTTTCTATTAAGCTCAGGACAAATGGCAAGGGCTCCAGGCGCAGCCATAAAGGCTCCCTCCTGCAGCAAGCCAAAGGGGCTGCAGGCAGGGAGGGGAAGGTGAGCTGGCTGAACGGGCAGATGGGAGGTGAGTGCGTAATTCACAGCAGATCCACGATTTGATTAATTTCCCTTCTTTTCCTGCTGGAGAATTCCGGGTTTTATTGGCCGTTAAAAGGCGCTGTGCTGCCTGATTTTGGAGTGGAGCCCTGCCAGGAGGGGGGGACATGAGATGGGGGCTGGCTGCAGGGACCTGCCAGGGTAGGAATCAGGTGCGCAGGGTTAATTCAAGCTTTAGGTGCTGGGGATTCCCTCCTGGAGCATAATCCCACCACAACATCCTAGAGACAGGCTCATCCCGGGGACCTGGCTTGGCAGGAAGGGAAGGCAGCCGGCCCGGGACAAAGCCCCTCCACAAGGCGATGGGACCCTCACCCAGCTGATTTCTCCCTTTCCTCTTCTTCAGCTGCTCTCCCCGCTCCCTCCCCCTCAGCTGCTGGGATCAGCCCTTGAAGGATAAAAAACCCGCCCAATTTGTCATGTCATGTCCAGCTGTTAACCTCCCGTCGCTGAGCCATAGGGAAGACTTGCTTTCTTCTATTTATTTATTTGCCACTTGGACAATGGAAGGCCCCAGGCCTGCTGAGCTCTTCATAATAACGCCACCAACGAACCCCCCACCGTGCGCCTCCCCCCACCCCGGCCAGCAGCACCAGTCGAGGAGCTGCAGGTGTCAGTGGGCATTAACCCGTCTGCAGCTCCCTAGAAACATCCAGCCACCACCGGGGAGGTGGCCATCGAGGGCACGGCCGGGGCCGGGAGGTCCCCCGGGCTGGGCTCACGTGGAAAGCCCCACACAAAGAGGGAGCAGAGGGAAAGGCCAGGCGATAACTATCGCTCCGGAAAGATTATCGGGATGCCTCGGGCATGCTTGTTCAGGGGGAGAACAGGGCCGTCCAGCCACCCAGAGAGTTTCAGGGGAGGAACCCAAGCCTGGCATAGCCACTGTGGCCCTGAGGGCACTTAGCAACCGAGTGTATGGGATGGAAGCTCGGAGGCTGGTGCCTGCCGGCTCGGACAAACCTTGCCAGCATCCAGGCTTGGGATGCCCAGTGGCTTTGCCCTCTACCAGGGTTATCCCTCTGGGCACGGCCAAGGGTGGTGATTTGGACCAGTTGGGTCCAGAGGCCAGGCTGTGTCCTGGAGGAGAAAGACATCAGCCCCTGCTTCACTTTCCCATCTAGGCCATGGCAAGGAACACTCTGGCCCAAGGACTGGAGCTGAGGACTCCGCTTGGGAAGCTGCAGGGACGCTTGTGAAGCTTGGGGGAAGCTCGACGTTTCCCCTTGTCACGGGTGGGAGGCAAAAGGCCCCCCACTTCCACAGGGACATGAGCACCCAGGGCACCGCGCACTCCCCAGCCTCGCAGGCGGCTCGCTGCTGGGGCTGCAAGTATATCTGTGACTGGGGCTTCATGTGCATTTGCTGCTCTGACAATAAAACGCCTCTCCGGTTACTGGGAAGGTACCGGCGCCGAGCAGACGAGAAGGGAGCACACGTGGGCCTGTAACTCCTTCCTGTCTGCCCGGCTGTCTGTCAGGCCTTCCTCCCCCTGTCAATGTCACTTTATTTGCTGCTGGGGTGGCGATAGGATCACTATTAAAAGCACAAGTAGTAGGCATTAAAATGCATTTCAGTTAGTCTGGGATAATAAAGGCGTGCGAGGGGAAGGGGGGAGGTGAAAAGAAGGAAGTTTTAACTCGCTAATAAAAATCAAATGCAGGCAGTTTGCAGGAGCGAGCGGCTCAGCGCTTTGCCTTTCTCTTGTTAAGGGCCCGCTGCCATAAATAACTTCCCTGAGCGAAAGCAGAGGAGAGCGAGAGAGCGAGGACGCAACAACACCAAATTTTTCATTTTTCTCCATAAATCATTTCAGCGTGTGATAATATTTGTTTTTTCTAATGAGTCTCCTGTGATCCATTCCGGGAGCTAACATCAGGGCCTGTCAGGGCGTGATGTGTGGGGCACTTCAGCGCTTTACAAAAACTGCCGCCTCTACAGATTTCTTCCCCCCCCCAACCCCCACCCCTCCCCTTGCTTGTGCTCAGGACAAATGTGGCCAATTTTTTTTTTTGCTCTGGGATTTCAGGATCTCTCTCCTTTTGCACAAAAGTTCTTTAGCGTTAAGCCATGAGAAGATGCCTCCCATGGAAAGGAAACCACCCCTCTGGTTATCCCTTTCTCTTTGTCCCTCCAGAACAGAGAACAATCGGGATGGTCAGCTCTCAAGGTGAGAAAAAGCTGGATGTCAATGGGAACCAAGCAAGGTGAATGCTGGCAGCAAAACCCACAAGGAAGTCCTTCCACAAGGAAGATGGGCAAAAGGCAGCTCCCTGAAGATGATTTAACACCTGATGCCTGCCACATTTGCCCTGCCCCGTGGCCCCTGGTGCTGATCCAAGTCTTTCTGCCCCCATTCCAGGCCCATCGTCTATTTCCCCTGCACCTTCGTGAAGTCCAAGACACCCTCAGAAGCATAACAACAACCACAAGATGCTGCATTTCCACAAAGTGCATGGCCTCCCAACACAGTGTCTTCTTTTGGGAAAAGCCCAAGAGCTTCACAGCCAGCACTTTCTAATAGAAAGCCTCTGGGCAAAAACCTGCTTGTTTCTGAGATGGAGCTCAACACACTTGTGGAGGTGACTGCATGCCACAAGAGTCCAAGTGGGGCTGAGGTTTCACTGAGATTCCTCCCATTCCTTCACCCTTACCAGCTCCTTATTACTCATTGCTTCAAGCCAAGGAGTAACCCCCCCAACTAAGCCACACATCAGGTCTCAGACCTGGAGACAAGAGAGCAGACTGAGTGAGGGGGTGGGAATGAGACTGCATTCACACTCAGGTGACCAGCTTGGCATCGCCCCGGTTATGACAACAAGAAATTATGACTAGTACCTCCACAGAGTGATGGACACCCAAACTGGTGGGTTCAGCTGCTATGGACAGGAGTATAGCCCCATGGCACCATGTTCAATGCCCCAGCACAGCACCAGTGGCCCATGGAGATCTGTGCCTGGGTGCACATCTGAGTCATGCTGGCAGGAGAGACAGAGGATGCTGCTGGTGTCTTATGGCCTAGTTTAAATAGAAAGTGCCTATGTTCAGGGATGTCTGTCCATCATCAGATGAACGGTGAGAAGAGGCAGACCACCTCAGTGAGAAATAACAGGAAAAAGAGAAAGGTGGACAAGAAATATGGTATACAGAAAAACAAACAAAAAAGAGAGGAAGAGGAAAGGAACCTAGAAGCAAACTTCAGCTGAGATCTATCTCTCAATAGCTTGGAAATCATCAAAGACTATGAAGATGCTTCGCTCTGAGCATCACACACCACCAGCAGTTAACACACCATAATCCTGTGCTACAAGAAAGCAGGGTTGGAAACACAGGCCAACTCCTGCTCCTCCGCAGCATGACCCAGGTGACAAAGAGCTCATTCTGTCTCGCTCTGCTCTTTCTCCTTGCTCCTGCAATCATCACCATGACTGCCAGAGCCAAGGCTGCTCTTAGCATCACCATCATCATCAGGGTTATTATTATTATTAACATCATTGTTATGGTGTTTCCAGAGGAGGCTCTTAACTCCAGTTGTCGGGATAAAGGCAAGCTTGTGGCATCTTCAGGGAGCCATAATGGTACGGGGCCCAGCTCAGTGTGTGTTTGCTCTTTGCCAATGTATGTGAGAGAGAAAAAGAGAGAGGTAGTGAGATAAACACTGTCATGGGCCGCTTCCATCATCTACTCACAAGAGCATAATAAAGCCCTTGTAATATACTAGAACTTGTGTGGTCCCGGGGTCTAATTTGCATACTAATTACTCAGTGCAAATGGGAAGGAGAGGTAGGGGGAGGGTGTGTGGGTGAGGAGGACTGGACTATTTGCTCTGCCGTTTCATATCATGCTAACAAGCTAATCCGGCGTGCAGTTAGCTCCTGATATATAACTGCTCATTAGTATTATAATAAAGTACATGAAACAACCATAAAACGTTATATACTGCACAAGTGTTGTTTTCTTGCCAATTATCTGCGGGCGGATTTATCACCGCAGTTGTTGCAAATTCCCCTTGGTGAGGTTTGGGTCGAATAAAGAAAGGTGTTGGTGTGAGGGGGGAGTGGGGGGGCTGCTTTCAAGGGGGAGAACATGTGTTTTCTTAAGTAGCACTTACCGATGCGCCATTTCATATGAGAGAGGGGGTGAATGCTGCATCCTTAGGAGGCTGAGAGGGAAAGAGAGCCCAGGGCTCCACGCTCAAAGCAAACAAACTTCTGTTCATTAGGGAAACAAGACCAAAGCCCTAAGGATGGACTTCAACCCAACAGAAAACAACTGAGGACAGGGAGGTGTCTTTTTCCTACTGCCCTCTTTTAAGGTACAAGGGCCACGGTCAGTCATACGAGACAGAAAAGTAGCTCACAGAAAAGGCTTCCCTGGCACATTTGCCTGCAACGAGGCAAACTCCTCAGAGGAGCCAAATCCAACCCAGAAACCTTTCCCAAATCTTGCTGTGTCTTCTCCTTCCCACCACTGCTCTGAGGGCCTGTAAGAATCAACAGTGCCCAGCATCACTCAGGTCTGTGCACTGCTGCCTGCCCTGTGGCTGACTCCCTTACAGCCTTTAGCACCGCCCCAGAACTTGCTGCATGGCACAGAGGTGCTGAGCAGCTCTGTATTGCAGCGAAAATCATTAAAATCAGGCGGTTCACTGCTTTAACCAGTTGATCAGAGGACAGCATCCCTTGTCCTCCTACAGGCACGGGGGCAGTTACAAAACTCTTTGACAGATGTAGGCTGAATGTAGTGATTTGCGGCCTGTGGTCTGTGGCCCCTCAAGGTCCATGGACTACCTCTCAGATACCCAGCAATGCTAAACAAGAAAAGCAAACTGAGGATCAAATAGTGCTCTGCATGTGGGCTCTACATCTCCACTGGAAAGCCCCCTGAAGCACCACAAAATGAGAAGAGGCTGAAAGCTGCTGGGAGGAGGTGGGTGGTAGAGCACCCACCACAGAAGAGGGATAGATGGGGCTGACAGGAAAACCTGCTGTGCCCATCAACAGAGACAGGGCAACATGTGCCAGCCCTTGCCTCAGCCCAGGAGGTGTGGGTGACATAGCAATGCTGCAGCCTTCCCAGAGCAGGTGCAGGAGCACAGGCTTCACTGATGTTCTCTTCGAAAGGCTATGACAGGCAGGCTCCCTGTCCTTGAGGGCTGCTTGTCCTCCTACTTTCACAGGTGCTGGCAGAACTTGCCGAATCTGATGGGCACCTGATGCCTGCCTGCACACAACCCATCTCCATGCTCAGCTCCTTTCAGAGGTGCTCTGTGCTCAGAAGAGCACAACACCTCCCTGAACTCACTGTTCTGCCTCTTCGCAGCCTGTGTGCGTTGCAGCCAGGCCACATGTGTATGCAACAGGTACTTTTAAAGCTTCTGCAAACCTCAGCATCCCACTGTGTCCTCCCAGAGAAACATCTCTACAAGAACTCCCCCAGTGATCTCTTCTGCCAGCATAGCTTCGCAAACACAAACTGCTGTGAATGTGCTTACACTGTGCTGGCATGCTTTCACCCAGGTGTGTGCTGTCTGGTGTGCACAAGGTTATGTTTCCAAACAAGCAAGGCAATATGAAGACACGCGTTCTCTTCCATGGAATCCCAGCGGTATAAATCCCACCCATTCTGCCTCTTACAAACAGGGGTTACAAATGCAGCCCCCCCCCCCCCCCGCCCGGGGTATTCCACACGAAGCCATTCTCCCTCTTTCATACACACTCTCTCTCTCTCTCACACGCACACACACAAGCCCCCTTGCTGCGAGGCATTTGCTTATTTATGGCTTGTTTTTGTGAAGCGGAGGCAGGACTGACAGCTCTCAGTGGTGGGGCTCTGTCTGTCTAACTCTGTAATAAGACGCATGATATCCATTCTGCTGCCAGCGGGGAGTGAATCACGCCAACCCTGTCACCCCCTCCCCAGTCCTGCCGGAGCCCTGCTTCGCCTTGACGAACTCCACAGCTTGTTAGCATCACAATATTGGGAGCAAAATGTGACCCAGCGCTGCCATGCCCCCTCCTCCCTCTGCCTGAAAAGAGAGGGGAAAACACACACGCTTGCATCTCCACACCAAGGGAAGGCACAAATCCCCCACAGGGCTTTAAAAGGACTTAAAACCATTTTAATAAACTGATCAGAGAGGAAACACCTTCCTTTGGGAGAGAGTTGCTGAGTAAATGACAGCATTGTCTCTGTTCTGTTCTGCCTGCCCTTGAGCTGCGCTGGGGCAGCAGGGAAGGGGCTTCCTTGGACCCTCAATCTTGTGGCCTGGCAGCATCGGCCCCTCACCTCCACCTCTTAACGGGATGTGGCAACAAGCATCTTGGCCCAGCAGGGTGAGGGAGGGCTGCTGGGACCCATCCCCTGCCTCCAGCATCCCCGACTGGCCCAAAGAGTCCCCGTACGGAATAGCACAGGAGCACCAGAGGACCCGCTCTCCTTCCCCAAACCCCTCTGGTGACCGGGAGGGAAACTCCTACTTACAGCTTGTTCCCGGGAGATAAACAGACTTCTGTAAAAAGATTGCTACATCCTTTCAATAAAGATTTTTTCCTCTTTCCCAGACAGCTTGTGAAATGTTTTAAAAGCTTCTCACATTTCCAGTGAAACCCACAGAGAAGAATTTTGCTTGTTATCAGCCCTGGAAGCCCCTGATAGACAGATGATATTTCCCCCCCCCCTCTCCTTTCTCTCTCTCTCTTTCGAACTCTTTTTTTTTCTTTTTTACAAGCTGAAAAGAGAGTCACAGTGTGTTTTATAACCGGCTCTCTGCATTTCAAAAGCTCAACGAGAGCTCTCTGCTAACCCCGATAAGCCCAGGGCTCTTAGTGTCTTAAATACCTTTGACAAGCTATACATTACAACGCTAATAATTTGCCAAATTTGCGCCCATAATATGATATCTGTAAAACGTCAAGGGTGGTAATGCGATTAGCGGCCTCAAATGAAATATCGAACATTCAGCGTTTAGGCCCTGAATAGGGGAGAAAGGAAAGGAAATCAATTTCAAAAGCAGGAGGGAAAGAAGCGATAAGCGCGTAATAAAAAGGAAGAGAGGGGAACACGGACAGGCGGGCGGGGGGGGGAAGAGCATCTTGGTTTTCATTCTTCCCTTTTTAAGGCATTCAAGCATTAAAAGGGGAGGGGAAAAACCCTCAAAAGGGGGAAAAAAAACCAGCTGCAAACAAACATCTCTGAATTAAGTTGGCTGCAACTCTGCGAAATAACATTTGTCCACACTAACAACCCCAGGGTTTGGTTGATGGTGAAGGTGGGGGAAGGACTCAGTGTTTGCTCTCTGATCCCCCCCCATCCAACTCCCCGCCCCGAACAGTTCAGGTCCATAAAACACAGGATGTGAAATTACAAGTAGTCTGAGGGTGGGCTGCCCCCTCCTCTCTCCCCCACTCAAGGTGGGGGAATCGTAATGTACTAATTATCTGAAACCACTCCGAGTAGAAAAGAAACTGTCACATACCAGGCTGTAGACTAAATAACAAACATCCCACACCTGCGGCTTTATGAGCGCTGGCTGCGGGAGGCGGGCAGGGGGAGGGAATTCCCTGCTCCCCAGCCGCACGGCGCACGGGCTCCTGCCAGGATGCGGTACCGGATGCCACAGCCCGGAGCCGAGCAGCAGCCGGGCACTGCCAGCAGCCTCAGCCCCTACCCGAGTGTCATTGCTGCTGCTGCCATGGGCTTTGCGTTTGGCCTGAAAACACATCTTCATCCAGGGTCTGAGCAGGAGAGCATCAAAGGGAAGTTGCCCACGCTAGGGGCAGGAGGGGAGGAAGAGTGGGACAGTATCAAGTCTGTCTTCCAGAAATAGTCAGATCTGGACACTGCTGAGACAGCAATGGTGGGAGCAGACTGCGGCAGACCCTCAAACCAGTGCAGCCAAAGAGAACGTCCATGGCACCAGAGGAGCCACTGGGCAATGACCTTGTCCCTCTATCCGTCTTCACCACAGCTGGAGCGTGGGGAACGTTGTCTGCACACAAAAAGACTAATGGGTCCTTAGCCGTGGTACTCTGCTACGAGGCCGTGTGGCAGGGGCAGCCCACTGATAACCCCAAGCATCTGGTGGGATCAGCAGCAATTGCAGAGGCTGCAGGATGAGAGGGCCAGGATGCACACTTTGCATGGTGCCAGTTTCACTCTCCTTGGCCCCTCTTGGGCTTCAGCTTCTGTGCCAAGGCTGAAAACGGGAAGCAGAGCAGCGTCCCTGTCACTAAGTGCAGGTGGCACCAGAAACTGGGTTGAGGCCCACCAAAATCCTCCCATGGAGGACTAATGATGATACCGGGACAGCAGAGAAGCAGAGAAGCTACTGCACACCACCAAGTCAGCGGGAGGCAACTTTCAGTCAAGGAAACTTTGCCTTAGATTTGCCATGCGGGCAGGGGATTTAAACTAAGGTCTATCAGTGAGCAGGGCAAGGGCTGGAAGGGAATTAACCCCAAACTGCCAACTGCAGAGTACTTAAAACCCTTGCTGGAGTACTGAGCTCCACTCACCATTGTAAGGAAGGTGATGGATTATACAAATCTCTAGTTTGCTTCCCAGCAGGACAAGTCCCAAAGCAATTCAGAACAGAGCTGAAAATGGCCAAAGGGACAGGTCTGGCCAGATGCTGGGCTGATAGGACTGCTAGAGTCTCTGTAATTTGTATGAAGGGTGCAAGGTCCAAAGCAGGAACTTTTCTGAGTGGAGGGCTGTGGCAGTTTGTCTGGGACATGGGAGACAAATGCCAGCATTGTCTCTCAGCTGCACAGTAAGAAGGGTTGCAAGTGCAGGGCCGTGCTTGGAAGGTGCTTGGTCCCATTCAAGTTTCAGCAGGCAATCCTAGTGTTGGTGTTCTGGGGCTTGGCCACCCCTTCTATGAGCGACACAACATAGCATCCTCACAGAAAACCCAGCTCCTGGGCAGTGAAACAGCTGGGACTATTGTTACAGGGTCAGAGTGCTCCTCTTGCCCCTGGGTCAGAGTGCTCCTCTTGTCCCTCTCATTACAAGCAGCAGGTCCCTGTTCAGACTTAGACAGCAGTGGCACCTCTGAACCCACCTCACGTAGGCCCAAGCACTAGTGATGGGTACAGCAGAGCCAGAACAAACACACCTGGATGGCCAGCAGAAGCACACCTTACTGCAACCTGCAAATCCCCCAGATCCTTCCCAAAGGCTCTGGGGTCTCCAGGTGGCCCTGCCTGGGGGCAGTTGGAGACCAGAAGGTGCTGGTCCCCAGTGAGAATGAGAAAACACTCTGCTGTGAGGGCACAGCACACGGCCCTTGGCCAAGCATGGAATGGCCATTACAGGGCCACTTCTTGCGGCATCACGAGTCATTAAAGCCAAGAGCGCTTGGGGAATCATCAGCACCAGCCAAACGACTTCCCCAGATGTGGCTCATTCTCAGGATGTGGGAGCCCCCACGGACACCCACCTCCGATCCCAGCTCCTCCAGACAAAACATTCCCAGCCTTGGAATCTCCACCCAGGACCCCGCTCGCAGGAGCTTTCTAGGCCATTTAGCAGGAGGCACTGTTTGGTTTTGAACAGATGTTGCCTTCCCCCTGCCCCCAAGGTCCCCAGCAGCTCTGCTGCCTTTGAGCCGGGAAGGCAAACGAGTTTTGCACACTTGTTTAAGGTCAGTCAGGTGCGTGCACATAAGCACACAGAGTCACACACACGAGCTCCACGGTGGGGTGGGCAGAAAGGCACCCCAGAGTAAATTAAAGCAAACGCAGGGAAGAGTTATGGCTGTGCTCAGCATCTAGTGTCAAAAGGACTTCCCTTCCCCACAGCCAGCCAGCAGCACAGGCGTTCAGACTTTGCATTCCCATCCCTAAACTGGAGTTAAGCATATTCCCTGTCTCCCCTGGGAGATGGTGGGGAGTGTGAGATGGCTGCAGAAACAAGGGCCAAGGGACGTCCCTCTCTAGGCAGATTACAGCAGTAGGTGATCTGTGTGGGGTTGGTGGGTAAGCACAGAGCTGCTATATTGTGGCCACAACCCCACTACTGCCCGGGTTAAAGGACAGACAACTGCTTGTAGCTTAGAGGAGAGATGCGCTTACTTATTCCTAAAACATCACACCAGAGTGGGCCACCCAGGGTCAGCAAGTGCCCAGAGAGCCCAGGTCACCCTCCCAGACCATGGCACACCACTTCCCACCCAGCTGCACGGGCAATGGCATTTCTGACATCAGTCATTTCTCTGCTCAGTCTGGTCCAAATGACTATTGATCCCTTAACACAGAGGTGTAACAACAGCCCTCAGGCATCTTCACTGCGAGATCCTCCTTTAAGCTCCTTGTCTCTTTCAAACGGAACTACTGCAAATCTACTGGTTTTCTTTTGGTCAGAATGGGGGCAAGGCATCTGTACAAGCTCCCTTTGGCCACTCCCATGGGATAAATGTACATCCATCCAATCTGCCTCCTTGGGCTACCGACCTTGAAGAGTACTGTCCAACTTCTACCTGGTAATGGACATAGCAAGCCTCGAGTTTATTTACTGGACACATTTGAAGGTCCTAGAGCCAAGAGAGAGGGAAAGAATAGAGACACTTTCCACCAACAAGCCAACATGAGACACATGTCCCAGTTCAATACCTTTTTTGTCCATAAGGCCAGCAGCATTTTGAACTAACTGCGGCTTGAAGACAGAGGAGTTTGTAACTCAATGCACTCCAGAAACATCAAAGTATGTTCTAGGATAGCTCTGTGATCCAAATTGCAGTGATGCAATTTGTCACTGAGCTGTGACAACCGTGCCTGAGGTAAGCACACTTACACTCCAATACACACAGCTTTTTTTGAGGGTCTGGTACAAGCTTGAGTCCCTGTCCCAAGCAGTGTACATAAAATGGCACAGATAGACACAAAGACTCATGGTTCCACACTCCCAAGCTTCTGTTTGTGGTCATACCTCCAAGACTGTGGTTGCTTTCTGTCTAAGGGCCTTCAGAGTGCAATCCTACAGAGTGTACAAGCTTTCACTATTCCAAGTGAAAACAAGCTGACTGGCATGCCTCAGGGAAGAAAATGTGTGAGGGAAGCTGCAGCAGCAAGGAAGACCTGAGTGATGATAGGGGACATCAAGCTGGACCTCAGCTTGCACTGTGATATGGCAACACAAAACATGCAGTGTGGTCCAGGCCTGCAAAGGCATCAGAGCTTGGAGGGGTGTTTTACTCTGACCGGTGCTGACATAGCCATGTTGAAGCAAGGATGATGTCCCCTGGGACTGCAGTGCAGAAGAGAGGCAGAGATCATCTGGAGCACAGCAAGAACAAGGATCCTGGGAGATGGTCAAGAAGCTGACTAAGGCTGGGAGAGCTGTGGCTGCATTCAAGGAGAGAAGTTCATAGGGTCTGAGCATGGGTGAGATGTGGTGGAGCTCTTCCCTCTGGATACAGTTAAAGGTGGTGTGCTGGGGACTAAGGGGATGGCAGTGCAGCCCTCAGTCATGGTGCTGCCCTTTCTCTGGCTCAGTGGATTTACATCCTTTTCCCCATCCTCTGCATGCATGGGCTCCCACAGGCCCTACAAGGGGAGGTGGGGAAAGGTAGAAGTGATCTTGCTTGGTAGCGTGGACAGCAGGGAGATACAGGTACCTCTGCCCACAACCCCTCTTTGCCGCTCCACCTTCTGCACCCTGCTGTGCTCCTCACTTTCCTGTGGCACCCACTTTGGCGCAGCTGAGCCTCAGAGAAATCTCAGCCCCCCTCCCCATCCCACATCTCCTGAAGGAGACTTGAGCAGCACCAGCTTTCAGCATCTGACCCAGTGCTTTAACAACCCAGGCGCCGAGTGGAGGGCTCCCTTGTTCAGGGACCCGCATTCTGACTTTGATTAAGTGATGGACACGAAAACGCACACAGACACAAACACAGCACGAGGCAACGTCCCCAGGGGAATGGGAAAAAAGAGAGATAAAAACCAAACAGCCGTTTTCACCCCCCAAACCGTATAATTTTGTGTAAATTTTTACTTTAAACATCTCTTTTTTTCCTGAGCTGTGATATAGGCCCTGTCAAAACCAGGGCCAATTACTGCCATTAGGTTCCCATTATGTCACTGTTTCTCCCCCCATTATGAAGGTCTCCGGCACACAGAGCTATAATCTTCACTCACTCTCGCTCCATCACTCCCAGAAGGAACAAAATTGTTTAAAAAAAAATAAAGCCTTTATTTTGCCCCTGTCAACTCTGAAAAGGAAGGAAGGGAAAAGGAGACAGAAAGAAACTGGTAAAGTTTTTAACTGTGAGGTTGCCAAAAGGAGTGACGGGAAGTGCTCAGGCACAGCTGAGGCGTGTGAAACCAGGGCTGGCAGGAGGACTCTGTGGGATCACCCAAGCCAATTGCTCTCCTTATCCCTCACTGGGATAAGATACTTGCTTCCCTTCCACTCTGCCAAAGCAGGGCAGTGGTAAGCCTGACCCTGCCACTAGGAATACAGAAACAGAGAAAGACTGTTGGGAGCAGCACACATGCCAAAATTCATGTTCCACATCACACTCTTCAAGCCACAGGTTACAGCGATCTGCTAAAGCAACCACCCTGTCTGCTTCCAAACGCCAACCATCGAGCCTAGAAATGCATCCTTCGACACACATAGACCTGACATCTGCTGCCTTCCAGGCAGAGGCTGCAGGATCATGGCAAGAAAAGTGACCCGATGTGGAGGGCTGAGACAACCATGCTCTGGGGCCTCAGGAATGAGAGTCTGCAAGAGCCCCTAATGAAAACATCTGGGACCTGAGCTCAGCAAAGGTGTCAGCTCAGGAAGGGGACAGGTGCTTGAGGGGGCTGTTCACTTGCCAAAGGAAGAATGGCCCTGGTCCAGGGGCTCGGGAGAATGTATCATCCCAAACATTCACACTCAGCCATAGCTGGACAAGACTATATGCTTGGACGTCACAAGAGGGCTACTAGGCATGTCCTCAAAAGTTCTGCTGGTGCTCCCAAGTCCTGCTTCTCCCTTGGGATGTCTGCAGTTGCCTGTATGTTCAGCACTCAGGCACAAAATGCAGTGGGTGCTGATTGCATCAAGATGCTCTCCCCCCTCACACCCATTGCCATGTGTCCAAGCAACCTGTGTCTTCCCTGATGCCGTTCATTGCTTTTTCTTGATCCCACTACCCTACATTTTGTGTGAGGTTCATGTGAAAGCCAGGGGATGCATCTATTCCAGCTTGCTGCGAGAGCTGGATGTGGTCAGAACGGCTCCAATCAAATGAACGACTAGAGGCACTGAAATGCAATACCCAATCCATCTCCCTCAGCACCAGTTAATTCAGTCCTACGGCTCCATTTTGGTCAAGGCTGGAGGTAGAAGCGGCACAGGAATCTGATACAGTATCAAATAGCAGCAGAAACACAGACCAAAGCGTCCACAGAGAGCCACTGCTCAGCAACCACACGGACCTCACAGCCCCAAGATGCGAGGGAGGAGCACACGGGCCTTTCCACCCAGCTGCGCTTCTTCCCTGTGCCCCCACTCACACGCAGTTCCCCACACACCCACCACACATCTTCCAAACCTTTCCCCGTTCCCCCTTGTGTGCCTGCCTCCCACTGAAAAGTGATAAAACCAGCAGCTCTCCTCCTGGAGTCCTTCCTCTCCCCTCGTGGCTCCCGCACCCCTCTCTGGGGACCCCCTGCAGATGACAGCATCTGGCAATACTGGAGCCGCAGAAAGGGGCACAATTTGCCCCTAAACAAAGAAACATCATCTCTGCTAAAGCGATTTCCACCCTCGGTGAGACCTCACAGAGCCATCCTCCCTTTGAATGCAAAGGTCTCGCCCATTCCTCTGCAGAGAGAGGGAGGGGAAAGAAAAGGGAACAGCAAAAGAAAAGGCGTGGGGGGGCCGGGAGGGACACACAGTGACAGACACTTTGGCTTTCCCCATCGAAAGGCTGAGCCAGTGCAATGAAAGCCCTCAACAGCGGCCCACTGAGCTGTCACTTATGTGAGCCTGTGTGTGCGAGACACAGAAGAGGGCCTGCGCCCGCCAATCGCCCTGCTTTCCACCAAGCCCCCTTTTGTTTTTGTTTAAATCAAATCAAGGGCTGCTTTAAGATGTGCAGCAAAGCAATTTGCTGAGTATTCTTCCCCCCTGTCATGCCAGCAGCAGCCCCTGGTAACTGGGAGGCTGCCCGCGTGGAGGGGGAGCCCCAGGGGCTGCTCTCCCCAGGGGGCTGCGGGCTGGGGACGGACCCCTGCGAGGGGGCACGGTGAGTGGGCACGGGGGTGCTGCTGCAAGTGGCAGCTCTCCCTGCTTGTCTGCTAGCCTGAGGAGTGACAAGCTCCAGCTGCAGTGGTGGGCTTGGAGAAACCTGCATGCCTCAGTGACCTCCCCTCCTGCCTGCAGAAGTTAGTGGGCTGGGAACACTAGCTGGGGGGCAGAGATTTTTTTGTGCTTTGCTGGGTCTTGCCCAACTGTGTGAAACAGGTCTGAGGCAGAGATGCAAAGGCTGAAGTGAAGCTATACCTTTCCTGTAGCCCACAGCACCCTTGTCCTAGCTTTTGCAGAGTGGGGCAGAGCAGTCTGGGTCCAGGGACAGCCTGGATTTGCTCTGATAGGAAGCAAAGGTTTTCCTTCCCTAGCCTCCAGCCAACATGGCTGTGGATGGAGACTTGGAATGTTCAACAGCCAAGGACAAAGACTGGGCACAGGCTCTGTGCTTACCCCTCTGCCAGCTCCATGCTCCCAGTGCAAGCACTGGAAGGGGAAACCAGCATGGGGCCATCCTTGTAGGTCTTTCCCTGAGGTCACTGATGGGGAAAAGTTGCTGCTGCTGTGCTGCAAGTGTGGGAGAAGAAAGCTTACTGAGCAGGAAGGTGGAGGAAGAGGAGGATGTGCAGCTGGGAGGGCTCAGGAAGGTTGCTGAATTGCTTCAAGGGGGAGGCAAGAGATGAGCTGGAGGAGTAGGGGCCTGGGTGCTTCCACCTGTGTGTGTGCACAACACATAGGTTACAAGAGTCCAAATTCCCAGGCCCAGGGGAGAAACTAGTGAGAGGATGTGGGAATGATAGGGCTGGACATCCTCCTCGCCTCCAGCAGCAAAACTCCACCAGAAACAAGAGACAGCCTGGACTTTCAATCATGGACCAGACTCAGCCATGATGCTGGTCACCTCTTGATACTTCTGGTGAGTCCCTTTGCTTCCTCATGCTTCATTTCTCCTTCAAAATAAAGTGCCAATGAGGTTCATCTGCCTTCTGAAGCACTGGGAGTACTTAGGAGCTTATAAGAGCAAAATAGTACAAGGATTATTGCAACCACTAAGCCAGAGGACTGGAGGGCAAACCATTGGTAATGTTTCTCAAAGAGGCCACAGGATGACCATGAGGATTAGAGAGGAGCAAAACCCTGCTTCAGTATCAGGCAAATCGCTGGAAAGTGTTCCAGAACTAAATACTGTGCTCAGATGACCAGGATTTAACACACACAACAAAGGGAGCCTCCTGCAAAGGCAAATACTCTCTTCTCCCTGGGAATTGTCCAAGTGCCTCAGCTCAAATGGCTAGATGGCAATTGCTTTCTAAATGCCTTGACAGAGGAGCTCCCAAGCGAACACCGAGGACAGCTAGAGTCACCAAAGGGAAAAAAGGCAGGATTCTCCACCAAAAAGTCACAGTGACCACAATCCAGGAGTCACAGGCGTGTATCAGCATCAGGAGCACTGCATCCCACCCCAGCCTCTACACCTCTGCTGCAAACAGGAGCCTTCCTTCACATGAACCACAGCCAGCTCCCAAGGTCAGGAACAACCGTTTCCCAAAACATCTTTTTTTTGTAGAGGGCGAGTGCAAATGGTCACAAAAGACACAGACAAAACAGGGAGAGGAAGAGGAGTAGTTTTGATAAAATAACACCTAGTACACTTTTCCTTGGGTAAAGTAAGGAGGAAATTAAATGAAGAAGTGAAGATGAATGGTGAAACCCCCTTACAATTGATAAAAAGGCCACAGATATAGACAATGGAGAGTTAACCCCTGGGACTTCTTGCACTGAGGCTGCAACCAAAGAGAGAAACCCCCACTTAAACTGGCTAATGAAAACATCCTAGGTCAGTATCAACAAGAATAAACAAAAACGGCCATTGTCTCTTTTTAAAGGAGTACACACTCCTTCAACTGAGTAAGGAAAAGTTCCCCTGTGGCCCATTTATTCCAAAATTACATGCCTTCCAAAATCATCCCCTATCTCAGGCAGTGTGTCCTGCCCCAGACAGGATGCTGGGCTTCACGGACACTGTCCTGAGCCCAGGTGTGTGTTTTTACATGTGCCCTGCCTTTGCTGCTGCTGCATCTGATATCCCACCTCCACCCCCCCAATGGCTTCCAAGGGGTTAAAATAAAACTTCTCCCAAAGAAGAAGAACAAGAAAAAAAAAAGAGCCAGAGAGAGAAAGTTAATTGAAAATGCTGTTTAATTTTTCAGCTCCACTGGATTACACTGTGGCACAGATGGTTCATCAAGACAGTCTCTGTCTGTATCACTGTCCGTCCCAGCCTCTCCCCCCATCGTGCAGAAGGGAGGGGGAGGAAAAAAACACAGCAGGCAGTGGCTCAAAAAAAAAAAAGGAGAGAGAGAGAGAAAGGAAAAAAAAGGCAACTTAACACAAAAGAGCATTCTGTGCAGCTCTTTTCAAGGCGCTGGGACAATGCTCCCAACTTGATCCTTTCATAAAGAAAACGTTTCGGGGTCAGAAAACAGGACACATTAAGCCCAGAGAAGCACATTGGCCATTTTACCACTGACTTTCGTGGCTAGCTGGAGGGCTGCACTGGAGCTGGCTTGTTTTAGTTGTTTTTAAAGGCGGCAGCCCTGTAGGAACAATTGCGTTTGGGGTTTGGGGTGGCCTGGGCTCCCACCCGCACCACCCCGTGCTCCAGAGAAACTCACCCATCCCTCTCTGCTGAGAAAAGTCTAACGGAGATAAAAGGCAGCTCTTTAACTGGATTACCCTAACAAGCAACCAAACCAAAGAGACTAAGAAACAGCTAATTAAAGCTGTTCAGATACACAGAGCAAATCCTTCCTCCTGCTCATCCTTCTCTCCCTCAGCCCAATTCGTTCTTATTTCTCCTTATGCCTTATTAATTACTCGGTCACTGCTCTAAGGGACAAGGGGAGGGGGAAGGAAGGCAGGTGGGGAGTGTGAGAAAGGGGACCAAACCTATCCATGGGTCAGATTTTCAGCATTGATTTGGCTTTTGCCACGGCTACAACCCATTGATTCTTAAGCTTAAATTGATGATTAGCACTTTCTGATTGAAATAACTCCTGGATCCTTGCAAAGAAAAAGAAGCCCCTTCTTTTGTGTAATAATTTGCTCTGCTAATCAAGTTATTTTCCAGAGGCCCAGGGAAGGTAAAACTCTCTCATTTTTAATTCCCTGCAAGCACCATGTCTCTAGCTAAGGCAGGAAGAGAGGGCAAGGCAAAAAGTTGAATTTTTGCACGTACCAGCTTCTCAGATGGGCACCTTGGGACAACAGCCAAACCTTAACTCCTGAGCAAAATTCAAACCAAAGCCTTTTCAGAGATGACATCTGTCTGAGGGGATATGTTTAGCTGCATATTCTGTACCACATAGAAAGACCAAACCACAAAGACCCAGGTAGGAGAGATTCTGAACATCTCAGAAGACTCCTGGCTGGGCATCCAGGAGAAGGCTCTGGGCTCCTTTGCAGTCAACTCCCTTTTCACAGTTTCCCACTAGTAAAACAAATATTGCCTTGGTGCCAACACTGCTAGCAAGGCATGGAGAAAGGGCTGTCCACCTGCTCTGCACCAGGCCAGCTCCCCACTGCCCCGTCCCCTCATGCCAGCACACTCTGCACAAGGAAATTGCTGACTTCCCGGCCAGAGGAGGTTTCTCCAGCACGGAGATCCAGACACTCCAGAGGAGTTCACGGGGCCATGTCAATAAGCAATGATTTTTTTTCTACAACCAGAGATTAGATGAGAAACTGCAACCTTTGTTTCCACCAGCCTCTGGACAGAGGAGAGACAGGGCAGTCTGTGGCAGACCTCTGTCCCTCTGGTATAGCACTTTCTGAATGGCTGTTAAACCAGATACTCATAATCAGGCAGACTGGGAGCAATGGTGCCATTTCACAGCCCAGATCACTGAGGTCCAGCTCGGTCAAGGTCACAGGAGCAGCCCAGCACAGACATGCAGTGCCACACAGGAACCAGGCTGGCACTCAGCTTTTCCCCCTCTACCAAAAATACATCTCAGAGGAAAGCAACTCAGATGGCTTCAACACCAGGAAGGAGCGTACGGGTAGGAAAGGAGATGGGTCAGCTACCAGGGCAGCCGTCAGGGCCTTGGGATGACTGATGCACCCACCACAGCCCCTCTGCTCCCTCATTGTCTGCAGTGCACCCACAGTTGCCTTTCATGATCATGAGGAAGGAAAGGGAAGCTCACCTTAGAAGGATTGCAAATCCATGTTTAATTACTCCTAACAAAGCAATTATCATGTATGGCAGGAGACAAACACCCACCAGGCCTCAGCACCTTGGGAGCTGTGTTTTAAAAGCACACCTGCCTCCATGACCTGCTCCCTGCTGCGTCCCCCTCGGCACTCACGGCGCTATGGGCAGCTGCCAGCGCCCAGGAGCATCCTCAGCTGCTGCATGCATGGGTGTCTTTACCCTTGGTGCTACAGGAAAGCCAGCAGTATTCATGGGTTGGGACATGTGCTTGGGATTTCAGGCTGAAGGACACGCCTGGCTTCGTGTAAGAAGGTACTTTCCACTGCTATATTTTTTTTCTTTGGTTCTGAAGAGGACCTGGCAGCTTCCCACCTCCCACCTCACCTGCTGGGTACAGGGTGCCGAGAGGTGGAAGAGCCGGAGCGGCTGAGAGGGAGAGGAGGCTGGAGGGGGAGGGGGAGCAGAGATGACTGGAGGGAGGTCGAGAGAGGAACGAAGAAAGAGGAAAGAAAAGAAAAACCCAGCAGTGCACCATGTTGCATTGTTCACGCTCAGACCTTCAATTTGCTCTCTGCATTCTCCTGCAGCGGGGAGAATGTTACGCTGGCTTAAGAGACAAATCGGACACAAAATAAAGACCAAGCACTCAGCAGTAAAGCAATTATCGCAACATTTTATGCCGGGCCTGTTCCTTTTGAAGGCAGCCTGGTGCTGCCCGCATGTACCTTAACCCGTTCCTAATAACCATAAAGTCACCATTATTTACGGTACAAGACATTAAATAAATAATGAAAAAGCTGCCGGCGACGGAGCGAGGCAAGTGGGGGTTGCAGGGAATCTCCCGAGACCAGAGCTGGCACTGGCTTAACCTGTGCTGCAGGAGGCAGGGGAAAACAACTTCACTGGACCTGGGGAAGGGAAGATGCATTTTTATTTTGGAATGACACCTCAGGCCCTGGCATCCGTCAAAGATGAAAAACTAGACTGGAGGGTTTTTTTCAAAGAAGAGAAAAGCAAAGCAGAGCTGCATGGGGCTCATGGGCAAGCCACAAACCAAAACAGTTCCTACAAGAAGAAGGAGGGGTGGCAGGACCAGATTCTGAGCTCCACCACGCTGGTGTAAATCCCAGCGTAAGGCTGATGGAGCCAGGAGCTCCTGCAGGTTTGGAGGGCGTAACTGAGGCCAGAAAGTGAGTCCCCTACAAGGAGACATCCAGTCCCATCTCTCGTTATTTGAGAGGGAAATAGATAAAAATCAAATATGAATGTAAACATGGGGCATGGCAGGAGTTCCCATGGCCACAGCTGAGCTGAATGCAGTATATCCTCCTCAACCCCCATCTCTCACCTCCTCACAGCCCCACCAAGAGCCAACATCTGCCCTCAAGGCCCTAATGACTAGCTTTATGCACAAACATCTCAGCATTTCCATTTTCAAGGTCTAGCTGCTTTCCCCCAAACCTGTTGCTCCTTTGAAGCCCTCCCTCTCTTGCCAACCTCCCTTTTTTTCAGCAACACTGGGTCGTGCCCTGGCTGCACGTGTGTTCGGCCGCACCACGCTGCTCACCTTCTGCAGCCTGTGCTTTGCCCCCCAGAGTCACACCAGCTTTGTGTCAGCACCCCCAGGGACTTGCTCTGCAGTGGTACAGCAGCCCCTACTCTCTACAGTTCTACAAGTGGTGACAGACACAGGGACAGAAAGCAGGTCACTGTATGCTGTCTTGCCCTGAACCTCGGGTCATTTCCAACATTCCTAGTGGTGAGGGATACAAAGAACCTGCGGTTGCCAGCATTGCCTCCCTGACACAAGGGTTAGACTGCTTTCTTTGCAGGTATGCCTTTGAGTCACAGTGATGTTCCTGAAGGTGTTGGTGAGTCTTCCCTGTCCACCAACACTTTTTTCTTCTGACTGATTTCCTTATGGCTCAGTAGAGATGGTGGTGAACATGGAAACCTCCCTACCAGACACCAACTGAAGGGGCTGTGCTTACATTAGAGGCTGGAAACAGGAAAAACTTGATCGTGTGCCTCCTCACCAAGCAACCCACTGATGCTGAGAAGCCACTTCATTTCTGTCAAGGCAATCAATACGAATTTTGATATTGTTTTAAGGATGAAGAAAACTCCATATCAGGCAGAAAGGGCACATGACAAAATGACTCTAATAAATATGATTTCTATTGTGTGTTTTTACCCAGTAAGTACTGCTCAGGGGCAAAGGTAAAGTATTCCTAGAAAAGTACAAACTCAATATGGAAAGATAAAAGCACACCTTGGCCTGTGCAGACCGTACCCTCGCACAGCCACTGCGTGATCGATTGCCGGTAGCGGTGGAGCTGCCGGTGACTCTTATCCTCTGGGGTTTCATTTGGCTGCCTGGATTTGTGAATAGACTCAAATATCTTTAAAAGAGAGATTCGAGATTCAGTGAGTCTCGTTTCAAACCGTTCTTTGTGTAGTGGAAATTCCCCTCAAATTATATTGAAATAAGGCTTGGGAAGAGGTGCTGCCCCTGGGGCAGGACTGAAGCTCTGGATCTGCTGACTTCTGAGGAACAGAGATGGTTTCTTTGTATTTTTGTTATATGAGACATCTCCATTTATAAGAGCTAAGACCTGCTCTTGACACCCTCTCATGCCATTGCTGTGCTGCTTCTGAAGGATGCACAAGAGGAAGAATTTACTTCACTGCCATGCTCACACCAGTCCGGCAGCACAGATGGGCTGCAAAGTCACCTCTGGAACGTGACACGTTCCTCATCAAACCCCAAAGGTTGCTGGCTTTATTTTCTTTAAACCAGGAATGTCCCACACTTTCCATGACCTAAAAATTGGGACCTGTGATCTAGAATTTATGATTTCTCTCGAAAATAGAAAATAATAACGTGAAACCACGTTCCTTCTCTTTTCATGACCTCTTCTACATCTTTTACTCCAAATCTGTCCCGCTGAGAACTGCAGCAACCAAGATTTTTAACATTGGAGGTGTGCATCCAAACAGCACACGTTAGGAGAACTGGGATCTGCTCTTGGAAGTGCAGGTTTGTGTTTTTTCTTAAGTCTAATCAAAACAAAGGAAAATAAGCTCTTCTGCAGCTGAATGGAAGAGTCGAATGTGGCCACACACAAAAGAGGAAGGGCCATCTGCACCCTCTGATACAACCATGGAAGGTGGTACAGGTCCCCTCTGCTGCTGGGCAGATGGGGCACAAGAGCCACGTGCAAGGAGCACACATTACTGCAGATGATGACAAGCTGCAGTGAGTGATGTTCCTCTCCCCCAGACCTCTCCCTGGCCAAGGCTGCCCATGCAGGGAGGGTAATCCCCTGTTGCCTCTGCACCAGGGGAGGGTTTGAGGGGTGCAGAGGGACGTGAGCTGGCTGATGGAGGTCTCGGTGTGCTGCCCTCACCTTATCATGGTGCTGTGAGGCTGGAAATTGCCTGGCACCCAACCGAGGCTGAACAAGCCTTCCCAAAGCCTGCACTGCGGTGGCAGCTGTGGCACTGCATGGGGAGAGCAGACCCCCATCTGACATCTTGGGGAGCACCAGGCAGCCCATGCCCCCCTTTCACCCCGAGGTTAGAAAGCAGAGCACGGGGCAGGCAGACACGGGGACAGAGGCAGCTGCTCCCTGTAAGATCTGCTCCATTACACCTCTCAGAAAAGGGGAGAAGGGGTGGGAAGGGAGGGAGGAGGCGGATTTCTAGGCATGGGTGGGTCCATTCTTCACCAGCTTACGCAAGTCAAAGCTGCCACGAGGTGGGGGGGACAAGCTAGGCAGGGGTGGCCGGTGCTTCTCGGGGACAAGCCATTCAGGCAGGCTTGTGTCTCACACCCGGCATCGCAGATGAACGTGCCCGTCGGGGAGCCGCTGGGAAAGCAGCGGCCGCACCATCCCGCGCGCACCCTCTCCATGTGCCTGCCAAACAAGCAGCCTCTGGGATGACACTTTTATTTTTGTCGGACTCCTAGCCCCAAAGCCAAACTGATGTCATTAAAGTGACTGCCTCCCCCCTCGCCTCCCCAGTGCCCATCCACCAGGCTCAGCTGAAATGTAAACCTCCCCTCCTCTCCCCGCAACAAAAGCCAAAGGCTTTCAAAGCCAAACCTGATTGAAATTCAAAAACTTTTTCAGCCCCTTTTCCCTCCTCCCCACCTTGAAAAGAGAGTGTATAAAACAAGGGAGACAAAAGCCTCCCCCAGCCCACCCTCGGCATTGTCTGGCCGGGGCGGGTTCGGGCCAGCGACAAGGGGCACCCAGCCCCGCGGGGGCCCTGCTCCCCGCTCCCGGCCCTGCTCGCCCCGGCCCGGGGGGGCCCCGCGCCACAACACACCCGCACGCACCGAAAGTAAAACACTCCCGGCCTTTGTGCGGCTCACAAAGAGCAGCCCGGCCGCGATGGAGCCGGCCGGCGTGATTTACTCACCTGCCTCTCCAAGCTCCCCGCCCCCCCCCCCCCCACCCGTGGATTTGTATGGGGCGAGGAGGGAGGGGAGGGCTGCCCTTTGGTTTTACACCACTGCCACCCCCGGCTTTTGTTGCTATCCCCCCTTCTCTTGAGCCGGCATCTTCTGGGTGATCCTTAACCTCGCCACTAGCTGATGTCCCTCCCCTCCATACCAGTGCTGGGTGTCCCATTGAGTGCTGATGGTCCAGACACTGAGTCCTGCAGGTCCCTTCCCTTTGGGGGAGGCATTTCAAACCCTCTGTGCATCTTCAGCTAAACTGTTGCTCTCTGTTTCCCTCCCTTAGTTTTCCCCTCACAGAGATATCTGCTCTGTAAGACCAGCTCACGCCTGGTTGCATAGGAAGCCAGCTCCACGAGCTCATCCAACCCTTGCAGCCAAGGCAGCATCTCTCAGAGGCTTTAGAAAAGCAGCAACACTCTTATAGCCCTATGGGGCTTCAAAGCCTCCTGGTGCTGACCCACCTGGGCAGTCCCCATCAATTGGCTCCGTGTGGCCAGTGGGACAACTGAGACAGAGAGGCTGTAATGCCCAAAGAGGTGCTCACGTGTGTCTTATGCCCTTGGGTACCCTGCAGCCAGTAGAAGAGCAAAACTACATTGACTAAGCCACCAGCGTTTCTGGGATAACCTCTCACATCAACACTGCCACCAATGTCATTTCAAAGGGGTGGAAAGAGGGCTTGGCACTTCCACCACCAAGTCTCTCTAAAGCTTTCTCAGAAGCAGCAGAGGATCCGGGGACAAAACTTGTCATTTCTCTTTAAGGAATAGAGATCAAGCAACTGTGGGTACAAAGGTTTCTTCCCAGTCCAAAGGCAGGTTCTCCCAGGGCACCTCTTGGAAAGGGGAGACACAGCCTAACACACACTAACAGCAGGCCACTGAATCAGTCTTTGCCTCTACATTCTCCCCAGCACCTTTGCTGCTGCTGCTCTGTTGAGACAGCTTGAGCCTTTTAATTTTCCCTTCAATACAGCTCGAGCCTTTTCATTTTCCCTTCGATACAGCTCCTGCTGCCTGTCTCCTCTCCCTAAATTTTAAGGTCTTTGGAAGCAGCTGTCTTCCCTGCCCCATGCTCAACCTGCAAAGAAGCCCTAATCCATAGTAGCCAATGATACAGGTGCCATCACCGTGACCTGGCTGCACACACTCCCAAGCTGTCATGCCTGAGTGACACTAAGTAGTCCTGTGCTCAAAGGTGATACACTCCCCCAATGTCAAGTTGCATCCCTCTGCAGAAACATGTCCTAGTTCAGATTCTGCTACTGTGTGATAATGCATTTAAAAACAAATCCTGAGAGTGGCTGATGTGGTGACTGAACAGAGGTGAGGGAGCGCAGACATCAGGTTCTCCTCTGCTACTACTCACAGCACCAACCTGGGCAGTTGCTGCTTTTCCCCGGACCTCATTTTCCCCGTCAGTAAAAGGAAGGCAGTGATTCCACCTCAATCCTTTAAGCTGCTCTGAGATTTTTAAGGGTGAAAAGAAGTAGGTGTTCAAAGTGCCAAGTAACAGCTCTGACTCCAGAGCTAGATGACAGACTGGGCTCCTGACTCAGCTGCCTGCCTGTACAGCTCCTTGGCTATCCAAGACAGACTACTAAATTATGCAAAACCTTTGAGTGAGTCTGGCTTAATTAAGTTTTAATTTTAGTAAATTACCAGTGTGGGAGTGGTTGAATCTGTGAACCATTACTCCTGCTTGTTTTGGATTTTATTTGGAAATCAGACACTTCATTACATCTCTGTAAACAAGATCTACTCAGAAAGGAGAACTGGTGCAGAGGATCAATACAGAAGTGGGAAGAGGAGGCAAGGGGACCATCTAGCCAGTCTGGGAAGGTGTGGTTAACCCAGCGATTCACTAAAAACTGCTTATGCTGCACTCTCTTTTACCCCAACCTTCCAACATCAGCCTTCAAAATGAACTGGTCTCATCCCCACACTTGCAGCACTAATGCCATCCATGGCAATGCTGCAGTGATGTGTTAGGGCACTTCTTCATGAGACATTTTGTCTTGAGAGGCCTCCTCATTCTTACATCCCATGTCTTAGGAGTGAGGTGATGTGAGCACGACAGGCTCTTCACAAGTGCACAACACTGACCTCTCCACAGCCAAAATGGGCTTGTAGAGCCCAGCAGCTCCATGACACCGGTACTACCATTCCTGCCACGAGCTGACACTGCCCCTAACCCAGAAATCACTTTTCCCATTAAAATTCCACCATCAGACAGAAGCAAGACCTTGCAGTACTTGTGCCTCTACAGGCTGGCATGGGAGAGCCCCTACAGGCTGCCAGGAGCAGCAATGGGACACCAACACAAGTTACACCCTGTGATCTGATGTTCTTTACCCAGGACACTGGCTCTAAGTCCCTAGTGGGTTGAATAGCATGGTGATAGCCTGTGGTACTGCAACAGAGCCAGAGAATGGTAGGGGTTGGAAGGGACTTCTAGAGATCATCTGGTCTAACCTCCCTGCTAAAGCAATACCTTCTGCTGTCAGTGTCACTCCTGAGCCCTCTGCGAACACTTGCCCCTGGCTATGTGGGCGACGATAACCCAGGCAAACAATGACCTGCCCTTCCAAAAATCTGATGTTTTGGATGCAAACGAGACATGCATTTTTACAGACACGACCTATTCCCAAGGGAACAGACCTAAAAGTGGCTGATTTTCTGCATCTGGTACTTCAAAAAGTTGCTTCTAAGATATCGAATCTAATTTTAAAATCAAACGCAGCTCAATATCTTGTTAGTCAAATGTTACAGTATTTATAACTTAAATATCCATCCAGAGAGAAATTATGATGCTTTTATAAATCCCCCTCAATGGCTTAAGTTAAAAATAAACCAGCCAATCTATCAATCAGCCTTATTCATTCATCTCAGCTATTGTGGGGAGAAAAGAGCAACATACGCAAGAGAGAAGCAAATGGTCTGAGAAGAGGCAGCTGAACGTATTGATCAGAGTTCAAAAAAAAATGTTAGAAAAACCAAGACACACGTCATTTGGTTTAATGCAGCCCATACAAACAGCTCCAAAAGGCCACAGCTGCCTGCCTCCAGCTTTCCTCAAGTTGGTCGCTGCCCCTCACCCAAATGACGGCTCTCCAGAGCGGGTGAGACCTCTTACTGCTCCTGCTGCTTTAAAACTGCTTTATTTTACCCTGAATAAGAATAGTAATAATAATAATTAAACGAGCAATCAAAGAAAAGCCAACGTTGTATCCTGAGGGCTCCAAAACAATAAATAAAATGAGCAGGAATGCTTGCAACCCGCAAAGTCTGACAGCTTAAAGTGTGTGCAAAGAAACAAACGCCGGTGAAAGAGTGAAAGCCATCCTTTGAACTCCCATGCCCAGGCACTCTCAGAGGCGATGGATTTATGCATCTGCTCCAGCACGCCAGTTCAGAGGGACTCTTTCTATACATCTCACCCTGATGGGGCTCTCAGAAGTCATTTGTGGCTTTCTCCTCCACTTTTGGCTGTTGTTGTTTAAGCTTGCCTTGTTTTCTCAGAGATGGGGGGGGAAAGATTTGACAAGGATCCCCTCACGCTTCTCAGGTTATTGTGAAAAAAGGGGAGAGAAAAGGAAAAACATCTTTTCCTTTTGGAATTTTTACTATATATCTTTTTAAACAACCTGCCTGGGAAAGCCCGGGCCCCAGGGCTAAAGGGGAGCTTCCCATCTCTCTCAGCCTGTTGCATTCAGGCAAGGTGAAGCCGCACAACTCGTGTTAGGCCGATGGGAACAAATCTCCTCTTTTGTTCCCCGCAAAAGGCTTTGCTAATTGCTGCTGGCCCGACTCTGCCTTATCTGTGATTGCTCCCTGAAGGGGAGGGCATAGGCAGGTTCAAAGAAAGGAAGAAAGAAGAAAAGAAAGGAGAGAAAGCAAGAGAAAACATGCCTTTTCTTTTCTCCGCAGCCAGTGCAAGGCAGAAAACCAGAGGGAAAGAAAGAAGAGGGAGCGTGAAAGAGAACAAAAAATAAATAAATGACCTGAGGCTGCTTGGAAGACCCTCTTTCTCTCCTATCAGCTTTTACAGGGGGCAATACATTTTATTCATTGCCAGGTCTGACTTATCGCAGCCTTGTTTTTAATGAGGTATAATAAGGGGAACATTTTGTAACAACACGGTTCCTCTATTTTATCCGACAAACAGCTGTGTCATGGCCGTCGCTGGGAGAATGAATCATATCTCCCTGCCTGCATATGCTAACTCCCATGTAATTACCCTCGCATCTTAAATAAAGCAGGCCCTAAACCTGTCGCTCAGATTACAAGCAAACGGTGCAGACCTCGTAACTGGGGCCTCTATCATTACAATTAATTTATCACAGGAGCGCCTGAGATTAGAGACCAGAATTAAAACACAGAGCAGGGAGGGTGCCACAGGACTGACAGGGAGGGAGGGAGAAGAGCTTTATTGCACAGGCAAGGCAGGGTAATTCCTTAACTGGAGCAATCCTGGGTATTTTTTCTTTCCTTTAAGTTATTCGCTCAGTTATTTTACCCAGGCTGAGGCAGGAGATTTTTCTCCCCGAAATGTCAGGAAGTACAAAGCAAAGGGAACTTTGCCCTGTATTAAGCCCATTCAATAAACACAGATGTGCAAAGGCTCCAGTCTGGGTGTGTGTACCTGTGTCCAGATATGTGCACACCTGTGATTTTATAGAAGACACGCATGCTGTGCTTGGGTATGGATGTGCCAATGCGCACCTACGTTACATGCACAGAGAGCAGGTCGATGTGTGACAGCGTCTCATCTCACTGCTACACAGAATTGATTGAAACACAAAGTTTTGCTTTTTCAAAACTTCCTGAAATACAACTTGTGCAGTAGAACAGCCCATTCCTCCTCAAAGCTGCCACCAACACTAATGAAATACGTGTTTGCTGTGGCACGAGCAGGTCTGTCACTGCAGGGCTGCTCCCCACACTCACCAGTACAGACCTAGGCACCCACGCTGGGCTCCCAGCACTGCTCCTTCTTCTTCCTTGGGAGAAGGCAGAGGCAGCCAAGAGTGCTGAAGAGAAACTGGATATAGGCCTTGCCTACAGAGAGCTTTGGTAGCGACACAGTTGCTTTGTTTGGAGGGCACACGTTTTACCAAGACCGTTCTATGAGTACCCCTGGGTACCACTGCTGTGCTGTAAACTCCTTTACACCTGCTCAGCTCAGTTTACATCCCCAGGATGTTCCTTTCAATCACCAAGCTGTGGCCTCACTGGGGATGCTGCAGCACCCAGCGTAGCTACCCAAAGAGATGATTTACAGAGTCACAGGGCACCTCCAGCCAAGAGCTTCCCATCCCCACAGCCTGTCAGCACACACCACACCATGGTGCAGAGCAGGATAGTCTGCCTTAGGGCCAAACCCTGAGCCATTTACTCATATTTATCAATATGCAGGGAGGAAGAGAGGGAGGGAGGAAGGAAAGGAAGGAAGGAAGGAAGGAAGGAAGGAAGGAAGGAAGGAAGGAAGGAAGGAAGGAAGGAAGGAAGGAAGGAAGGAAGGAAGGAAGGAAGGAAGGAAGGAAGGAAGGAAGGAAGGAAGGGAAAAAGCCTTTAAAATCAGTCCCTTTAAGGTATTTTTGCATTAGAACAGCAATTTTTTCTCGGTGTGAAGACTCTCCGAAGCCCTCAGTCAGAACTCCTTCTGGCAGTGTATGATCTTTGGCATGAAACCCACCATTTGTCAGCCATGGTCTGCTGGTGATTGCTTACAATATCCAGCAAAACAGTAAACACAAGCAAAGTTGTGTCCCAGGCCCACCAATGCTCTCTTGACCTGTGGAAAGGCATCTTCAAGAAGAAGACCATTTCATGCCAAGACATCAACTCTGAATGTAGATGAAAAGGCTCTATGGGCAACAAAAGCCTCCTGGAATCAGAGGGAGTAAAATAATTCTCAATCAGCTGCATCCAAAATAGACCTAACTGTGAGATCAGAGTCTAATTCAGCTAAAGAATAATGAAAAATACTCTGATTAAAACCACGCTTATATTTTTTAAAACAATCTCTATAGTTTCAATCTTTTTTCACAAACTTCTGTGATTGCTGTACCGAGAAAAAACAGGAAAATCCTATTTGACTTTCCACTATCAGAAATTTGGGCCCTTTTATCAGTCTGCATATTGAAAAACAGCTTTCCTGTCCTCACTTTTGCTTCCAGTTGCTCTGCAGTGCCTTATCTTTCCAAGCTGTGTGAAAAAGCTGAGCACTGCAATACCTGAGCTCCAAGATGTACTGTTTGTTTGTGGGTTGTTTTGGGGTGGGTTTTTTTTTCCTTGAGGTTTTGTAAAAATTGTTTCTTACCAAAAAAAACCCGAATGTGAGATCAAATGACACAGACACATTATAGAGAAACCTGAACCACTCAAATCAAAGTGTGTTGGTCTGCCGGCAGCTCACTCCAGCCAGCAGGATGGTTATAGTTTTATGGGCACCAGAGCTGTCACTTGTGGGCAGAAGAAGTGACCTGTGGTTCTTCCAGCCCAGTGTGGTGTCTCCAGCAAAGGCCAGACCAGATGCTTCTGCGAAAGATCAAACGAAAGAAGACAAAAGGAAGACACCACTGTAAACAGTTACAGGGCAGCCTCAATTCAAGGGAAATTTCCTCCCCAAAAGCCAACAGCTGGCATATGCTCTGTTCTCATGGCAGAAGGCATTTAGCAGCATCTTATAGGATTAAGGCCTAAAACTCCACTATTCGGTATCAATACGATTGGAAAGCTGGAATCTTGTTAAAATTAGTATTATTTAAAACTACAACTTTTTGCATCTCTTTTCTGCCTTCTGCTGCTTGTTTTTCATGATGTGTTTGTTAGCCAGCTCCTGGAAACACAGAGCTCTGGGAGTGAAACCGCCTCTTTCTTACCGACCGACCCAGCATGGCCGGTTTAACACGGAATACCCAACACGGATCTGTAGGATACCTCAAAGCATATCCTGCCCATTCCTTCTTCCCTGAAACCCCATCATGGGCTGGAGCCCGCCAGGAGGGGCAGAGGGGTGGATGGCACGGCACGGTCCCTCACCCGCAGCGCCAGCTCGGCTCGGGGCCCGGGGGTTGCAGCCCTGGAGGCAGGCGGCGGACATGCAGCTTTTTATTTTCTGCTCACAGTTGGCAGTTTCCTCCACCCACCCAAACAGACCCTGCAATGTTTTTTAAAATGCAGTCAGCAGCTGGAAACTAAGGCAACTTCTGTCTCCTATTGAAAGTCTCCCAGCAAAGCCGCAGCCTCCCCTGGACCACCCTGGGTCATGTAAATTCAGCAGATTATCCATCCCTAACTCTCCTCATCTATCACCCGCCTCTGTTATCGATCTGCTCCTCTGAGCAAGTGGGGCCTGGGCTGTCCGTTGCTGAGTCCTGCAAATCTGGCCAGACGCACGTGTGACTGCCTGGGAGAGCGAGGAGGACAGGTTCAATAATGCCGGGTTACTGCCACCGCACAGCCTGAGCCGAGCTGATCTATGGGCTCGGCAAAAGGGAGGATTCTAAAGCAGAACAAGACTTGGCCATAATGCCACAAGACTCAATCTAATCCCATGACACTCAGCTTTAAAGGCAATATTGCCAGCCGCCAGCTGCTGGTTGAGGCTGGGAAGTCACTTCCACCACCCGGCGGAACAGATTAAATGCCTTCTTTCCGTCCATAAGATACTGACAGCACCTCGGCTAACCGTCTGCTCCTCCATTTTGCAGATGAAGTCTGGGAAGGGCCTATCTCCCCGTGCCCTATTCCAGCTCTTTGTCAGAATCGCATAAAATCCCAAGACTTGAGACCATAAAACTCCCCCATTCCAAACCCAGATGACTTACAGCTGAGCTAAATTCCCCTCTCGGTTTCACCCAGGCAAGCCCTGTAACGGCAGTCCAGCTGCAAAGCTCAGCAGAACACAGCCCTCCACCTGGGGTCAAAGCCCTAAATATTACACAGTCACCACCTGCACAACCAGTCTTCATTTCCATTAAGTCCCTGTGCTTTAATTGATAAATAAAACTGAAAGATGAACCAAATGTAATCACACGAGCAGCGTGTTCCTCCCGCTGTAAAGGTCTTGCCTTAACCACACGGCAAGGTCTGCTGTAGTCAACTCACCCCAGTGGGGTACTAATTCTGGGAGCTGGAGATAGCCTTTGAAATGGGAATACTGTTAACAATTTCACTGCTGATCTTTCAGCAAATATGTGTATCTATGATGCTTACTCATAATCTCAAACTGCTCTCCACGTGTCCCAAAGAGGGCACGAAAACCCCTGACGTGTCTATCCAGCTGCCAAAACCTCCCACTTCCCCCTGCTTCTACAATGCAACTGAGTATTGTTAATATGATCATCTTTGGCCTATTGATCACTCAAAATATGAGGGTGACAAAAATGCATTGAATTTAACATAAAAATAAACAACTCATGGCTGCTGTATTGACTGTGTTATTCATATTGTGTTTTAATTCATTCTCCTTCCACGCAGAAGCTGCAGATTTTCACCATCTGTGTCAGACCGCTTCCAAAGCCCAGACCTGGGAGCCCTCGCTTGCTGAAAACAATTGGGTCTCCACTCCAACACTACCAGAGCACTGACGTGTTAGATGGAGAACACTACCCTACATGGTGCAAAAACTTGAAGCAATATGTGGCAGTCCTTCCTTTTGGATGCCAACCAGTGTCATGGCACATGAGTAGGCCTAGCTTGGTTTCAAAGTCTGAAAGAACAAGGAAGCCAATCCATCCTTTGGAAGGATATTCAACAGCTTCACAGGCCTCAGATTGACTAACCCAACCCAAATCCTACACTGACAATTTGACTAGGCATTTACAGCATGCTGAAGATACTTGTGTCTCAGCCTGGATTTCCCCAGACTCCATAGCATGACTACACAGCACACACCCCATCATCTTTCTCCCTGATAGTCATTAGAGGCCCTAAAACTCGCCCATGGATGGGGCGAACACAGAAAACTCTGCACCGTCTCCAGTCCTCATCAAGTCACCAGAACAGCAGGGCCCTGGAGAAGAAAGATCTGACTTTAAATGGAAAGATGGGGTTGGGACCCCACCCCATGTCACATCAAGCACCAGTAAAACCAAAACAAACCAGGCAGCCCCATAAGTCGTAAGAATTAAAGGCACGATTCCCCCTTTCTAATGATGCTTTTACAGAAACCGTTCCACTGTAAAACTTTATGATTTGAATCTTTATAGCTGCCAGCTGAGCACATGTTCACTGCCTTAAATTATAACTTAATCTCAACAGAACTTGTGCTTTCCAGCACTCTGTGGATAGAGTGAAAGACGAGAGGCAGAACTTCATGCCTGCTGCCCACCTGCCTCCCTGAACTGCAGCCTCTGGAGGTTCCGGAGGCCTTCAAACCAGCTCCAGTCTGAGGATGCTCTGCAGCACAAGTACTCGAGCAGCACCTTGCAGCACAGAGACAGAGATGCCCATAGGGTGCTGTTATGGTGCTGTTTATTATTGCCATTGCTAGAGCACTAAAATGGAGGAATGCAGATATCAATAAACACAGCAAAGGTGTCAGTGGAGATATGACAGCAGCATCCTAGCCATGCTTTGTGGGACCAACACATCCTCCTTGGCACGATCACACATGCCCACTGCTAAGCCAGGAACCCTTCCCTCATTCCAAGAGTAGAAAAGGACCAGATCTGCACCTGTTGCTGTCACAGATTCATAGAATCACAAACTCATTGGAAAAGACTTTTTAAAAACATCAGGTCCAACTACTCGCCTCACACTGCCAAGCCCATCACTAACCCATGTCCCTCAGCACCTCACCTATGTGTCTTTTAATTATTTTCAGGGATAGAGACTCCACCACTTCCCTGGGCACACAGTGCCAGGTTCTAACAATCTTCAGTGAAAAAGCTCTTCCTAGTTTCCAATCTAAACCTCCCCTGGTACAACTTGAGCCAATTTCCCCTTGTCCTATCATTCATTACTTTCAAGTAGTTGTAGAGGGTGATCATGCCTTCCTTCAGCATTCTCTAGGCTAAACATCCCCAACTCCCTCAGCTGCTTCTCATCAGACCTGTTCTCCAGACCCTTCCTCAGCTCCGTTGCCCATCTCTGGACACGCTCCAACACCTCAATGCCCTTCTTGTAGTGAGTGGCCCAGAACTGAACACAGTATTTGAGATGCTGCCTCATCAGTGATGAGAACAGGGGGACAATCACTTCCTTGGCCCTGCTGGTCCCACTGTTTCAGATACAAGCCAGATACAAGCCCTTGGGCTTCTTGGCCACCTGGGCACACTGCTGGCTCATGTTCAGCTGCTGTCAATTAAAACCCCCAGGTCCCTCTGCCTGGCAGCTTTCCAGCCCCTCTGCCTCAAGCCTGTAGCATTGCCTGGGCTTGTTGTGGGCCAAGTGCAGGACCCAACACTCGGCCTTGTTGAACCTCATGTGATTAGCCTCAGCCCATTGATACAGCCTGTCCAGGCCTCTCTGAAGAGCCTTCCTGCCCTGAAGCAGATCTACGCTCCCGCACAGCTTGGTGTCATCTGCACAATTACTGAGAGTGCACTTGATCCCCTCATCCATACAGTTGATAAAGATGTCAAATAGAATAAGCCCCAGCACTGAGCCCTGGGGAATACCACTGGTGACTGGCTGCCAACTGGATTTAACTCCATTACCACAGCTCTCCAGGTCCAGCCATCCAGCCAGTTTCCCACCCGTCTCAGAGCAGGTCCATCCAAGCCACGGGCAGCCAGTTTCCCCAGCAGGATGCTTTGGGAGACTGTGTCAAAGGCCTGACTAAAGTCCAGGTAGACACATCCACAGCCTTCAGTGCATAGCAGCCCCCTCAAAGTGCAACACATTCCAGTGGATGAATGTACATGGTGTGTCTACTACACGTTTGCTCCTAACTCTGCTCTCTGCAGCAGTAGTGCTGGCGAGGCCACGCTTAGGCTACAGTAAAGCAGAGCATCCTCCTGTGATCTCTGACTTTCTTTTTCCACACAAATATCTTGCTCAAAACGATCATACTGGTCACTGGTGGCTTTTTTCAAACCTTGCTGCACATATCCAGAAGCAGAAGTTGCATCAGCAGAAATATAAAGCAATGTGCAAATGTTCCAGGCGTATCATGCAATACTGCAGGAAGCCCATGCTTTGTGTGCATGTTTGCACACACAAGATGGTAGCAGAAGAAAATGCCAGAAGGAAGCTACCAGCCATCTGTAGGGCAGAGTATTCCAGTTTGGTGGGGAAACTGAGAACATTTTTCTCAATTCTTTCTCATCTTCAGCAGCAAGGCAGAAAAGACCAGTCAATCAATACAGCAGTAAAATTTGTAACTCAGGTAACCTTTAAACACTAAACAATGTCATACTAAACTAAAACAAACTACACAAAAGCCCATTTAGGCATTGAAATCTCCCTGGGTCAGCCAGATGAAGAAAACAGAGATAAAATACTTCAGCAACCTGGCGTCCTCTCTGCCGAGACCTGGGTACCTATGAATGGATGGTCTTCCTCAGGCACCTATACACAACAGCTTTGATTTCGTGAGTCCTCTGGGCAGGTAACCCCACTAGACTTGAAAGATATAAGGACCATGTCTCCAGCTGCACTCCCTGACTCCAGTCCTTGCACAATTTGTCCACACTTTTCCCCTTAGCATACTCGTTCTTTTTCTTCTGGTGAGAGGAACTGCTTTCTCCCTGTTTTTGATTGACCATAAACTTACATGGAACCATTTTTGCTGCCAGCTGCTAATCCTACACTTTTACCTGCTTGTATATTAAAGCATCTCCCCATCCAACACGTTACCTCAGTATTGAGCTCCCACAGAAACTGGAGTGCATTTCTAAGGGAGCACTCAATGCTCCCCACCTTTGCCTTCTGCACAACAGTCAGAACCTGATCCCTGAAGAACCACAAAATCATGCAGAAGTGGAAAGGTGAATAAGAGATTATCTGCTTCTTTCTGGCCAAAAGCAGAAACAGCTAAATTTAACACGTTCCTGAAATGGTTCTGATAATTATCTCCTGAAACCTCCCAGTGCTCCCCACTCCCTAGACAGCCTATGGCATTGCTTTGTCATCCCCGTGCTAGAAAACAACAGCTGACAGAAAGGCTTCACTTTAAGCTCCAAACTTCTTGCCTTATCTGCAGTTGGTACACCTTCCTCCTGCTCCACCTGCAGTGTCCCTAATACATCCTCTTCCAAATGAGGGTGGTATTCTTTTCCATCATCCTAAGGACTGATCTGACCACCCTCAATGTCCTTGTTTTAGGGAGGCTATAGCTCAAATGGGCATCAACAAGAAGAAATGAGAAACAGCCCTCCGTGTTCTGCAAAACTGTATATAAATAAACCTGGCAGCCTTTTCCCTTACTCAGTTTTCCTCCTTTTTTCAAGGTGGGGAGAGGATGCAAAGCTCCTTATAGGCAGGGTAAGAGAATGCTCTTTGGGAGCTGAAGTTTGCCCACTCAAACTGGACATCTAGTACCTGGCAGACCTGACCTTTCACAGAGCCACACATGACTAAGAGCTTTTCTTTGATGTTTTCTCCTCTGGTTCTCTTAGGCTGCAGGTCCTGTAACTTTCCTTCTTTAAAGGAAGGCCAAGGCGATTTTGTTTCCTGACTTTTGAAGAGCTTTTCCTTTTCTTTCTTTGATCTGTGTGGTGAATTTGATCTCCCACAAGAGCAGGATGAGTATGTCTCCTTTCAGCCTGGTTCCGGACAGTCAGGATTTGATTCATTGATTTGTTTATTTTCATTTAGCTTTTGTGTTTGGCAAGCTTCAGGTCCAGGAGGAGGAAGGTGTTTCCCTGAACCTGACTGAGCTTGTGCTTGCCAGGCTGTGGGCTGGATGCCAGGGCATCTCTGGAAGAAATTCTGTCATCTTCTCTGGGGCGCAGGGAAAGCAGCTCACCTCTCCCTCCTGCTCGTGGGACTGGACATCTAAACGGTGTGTGCTGATAAGACATCCGAGTCCTCCAGGGGATCCCCTGCAAGCAGCACATCAATTTCCATCTTGTTTTGTGGCAGACTCTAGGACGGACATCTGCTGACCATTCCTGCTTGCCTGGCAGCCTGAGGAGGGACGTCGAGGAGTCAAGGAGGGGTTCTGACCTCTCTGGGGACAGATAGGAGGCTGCAATAGAGCAGGCGCTCCAAAAACATGCCCTATTGGATGATAAGATGAAGCTCTTTGAGGGTCTTTATCTCAGTGACAGCCCTTCTGGGACTTCAGCACTGCTCCTTCCAAATGGCCATGTCTGGTGAACCCCACAGCAAACTCTCCCACATTGGCTAGTACTTTTCCATCCCACGAGGAGGAGATGGAGGTCCTGATGTGCCCAGACCACTTTCTGAATGGAGGTTTAGAAAACCGGGCACGGTTAGCAATCAAAAGGCTTGGGAAAAGTAATGATTTAGAAAAGGTGCTCCGGGGTGAGGTGACCAAGGGGGACAGAGCCAGTCCAACTGGTCAGAGCCCTCTTCCAAGGAGCCCACTGGCAGAGCATCCTCAGCTGCATTCCAAGACACAGATTCCTGCCCACACCCCTGAGAGCTCAAGACAGTGTGGGACAATTCCTGCTGCTGGGCTGCTGCCTGAGCAATGGATCAGGCATCCTGCTTGTGGGCTAGCCCACAGCTTGAACACAGCCTTGGGAAACAGCTCATGGTCGAGCCGAGATTAAAAGCGAGACAAACGTTTGCGTAGGTGTTACTGAAGTTCTCAAGCATCCTAATCGGCCCATGTCAGAGCTGGGATAGGACAGGAGCCCCTTGCTCCCACCCCTAAGACAGACAGCAGTGCTGTACATTCAATAAATAACTGGGGTATTTACACAAATGAATGGCTCTGAGCCTGTTCCAAGGAGTTAATTTAGTGCTAACTGACTGGCTGAAAATGAAAAGGTCTCATTTTACATTAAGAATGATCACCTGACAGTTTTACTGAATATATTATGACAGGATTTATATGGCTATATAATTTTAGGGTATATTTGGAAGATTATTATCCTGATTTAAATAAACATGATCTCAGGAAAATCAACACGGAGTCAGGAACTTTTCACGTGAGAAAAAACACGAGAAACTGGCTCAGAAGTGAACCTCAGTTGTCAGATCTTGTGCCTTCCACCAGTCACTGCTTTGTAAACAAGGGGATCCCAGAGTTCATAGCCAGTGGCAAAAATCCCAAAGAAGTCTCAATTCTGCTAACTTAAACATCACTAATAAACATGGCACAAACTTCTTACCCCAGACATCTTATTTTTGCCCCAGGATGGGCCAAGAGAGAGCAGATAGAGGGAGGAGGGGGTGGAAGGAGGCAGGAACAAGAGGCTTGAGTGTCAAAAGTGCCCCTTAAAAAATGTGTTACTTAAAGGGTCTTCTGCAAGGAAAAACAAGGGAGGGGGAAAAAGTGAGGAATCAAATGCAAATACATTGTTGACTTTGGTAAAGGCATCGCTTTCATGCATCCTGTTTTCCACGGGATGTTCCCATTCTCCAAACAGAAACGAGGCACAAAGGAGACTTTTGGGCACTTTTGTCTCTTGTGTTCAGGGGCAGCTGGCAGGCTGCAGGCTTCTGGTTCACACAAGAGCAGCCCTGAAACGAGGTTAAAATATGCCCCATTGCAGGCAACCCCTGAGACGGAGAAAAGGCTGCACGCCACAGCACGCTCCAGTCGCACTCCCCGCAGGTCTGCAATACACCCGTGTCGCTGCAGAGCCCTTTGGCCAAACCCAAAGGTGTTGGTGGGGCACCAGAGCTGCTTTCCAGCTTTCAAAGGCTGCAGTGGCTTGCAGGAAGGAGCCCTAGTGCAAATAAGTGGCTACCACACAACTAGATGCTGCCTCTTTCAAGCCTCTCCCGGTCCCGAATCCTCTTCCTTCTCATCCTGCGTCTCCGAGTGTAATTGTATACAAGAAAACCCCTCTCCAGGCTTGCTCTGTTTTACAGGCTGCCTGATGGGATTATCTTTCCTGTCATTTTGAAGCTTGTATAAGCATGGGACTTACACCACTCAAGCTGAATCACACTCAAGACACTCTGTCTGTCTAAATTGTTTTGAGAACCAAGCTGTTTATTTACAGATCACGTTATTTGTTCAGTCAAAAACATATATCTCTTTTAAAAAAAAGGAATTCTAAATGAAATATAAGAAGTAGGTAATAAGGACATCACAGTCAAGTAGCAATATCCTGTGAAGCAGATAAGTGCCAAATAGAAATGATCTTAACTATGCTGAAAATTGCACTCTCTGAGCTCAGACTACAGAAAGAAAAGGCAACTTATTTGGTCAGTCACAGCCTTCCTGGGAGGTAACTCTCACTCAGATATTACAGTGATGATAGGCAGCCTAGGCATACCCAAGACAGGTAGATCGATTATTCCTGTAGCAGTAACCTTGGGGCAATATTTGTCTGTCATAACCCCAAAGCAGATCAGCTAACATTTAGGGACTAATCTGATGCCCAGTCCAGTCAGTGCAAATTTTTCCATTTATTTACTTCCACGGCTGCTGGATCAGACCTTGTGGGACTGCAGAACATCATACAAGCTCCTCGCATGCCACTGGAAGAGCTAGAAACGTGCAAAGAGCAGAAGTCAGGAGCAGCCAGGTGCAATTTGGTTGTGGGTTTATTAAGTAACAGAACCGTCACCCAGAGGTGGAGGGTGTCAGTGCTCAGAGTGAGGGTCAGTAGCACACACAAGCACCTCATGTAGTTGTTTCGTGCACGATGACTGCATGTTTGCTAGGGACAAGTTAGGTATGGGGACACATCTCCACCTCCCTGCTGGGAAACTGGTGACGGTCTCAGCATCATCATCCCACACCTGTGAGCACAGTTGTCTAGAAGAAGACAAAGTCTTCATGCATTCTCCCCAGCACCGATCCAAATGCCAGAAACGACTTTCTGGGGTTTATTGTGGATTTAAGTGGGTTGGGTTTTATTGAAGAACAAAAAGAAAAGAAAGGTTCCTCACGGCACGGACTGAGCGCTTTAAAGTGCTGCAGCAAGCTCTGAGAGCCCACTGATTTCTGAGTGAAGATGGATACCTCAAGAGGTTCTCCTCACCAGTAAATAATTCATAAAAAACAAACAAGGCCAGGTCTGTTTGAATTAGAACAAAATATTTCTTTAGAAAAGTGAAGTGATTAAGCACAGGAGGAGCTGGAGATGACAGCTGGTGTCTGCAGCTCCGGATGAGTCACCTTCACTTGCCAAGGTTCCTCTCCCTGGGAAGTGCTGCTGCTTTCCTTTTTTTTTTAACCCTTTGAGATTCCCAGGAATGATTTGTCACCGGGGTTATTAGCATTTCTCCCTTGATATCGACAGCTTGTCTTTCCTCCTTCTAACCAGTGAGTGATTTCTTCACACGCTCGCCAAATATAGCCAAATCACCATGGTAAACGTATCGACAGAATCATATTAACAGCTGCTGAGCATTTACAGGGCTGTAAGTTATACAAAAAGAGAAGGAAGGAAAACACACATGGAAATAAACCAACTCTGATCAGCCCTGACATGCATTTATTTAGGAGTCACTCGATGGAAATATTTTTTTATGCTTTAATTGCTAATTACAGGCTCCTCCAGAAGGGTGGCTTTGGACAAAATGATCTCTTTAAACTGGAGCATTAAGCCAGCACGCAGCAGACCTTACCTGGATTTATTGTAGGGAAGCAGGAGAAGGAGTTAGCTTTAAAATGCTGCCACCTTTGTTTAAATCAAGCCCAAAGTTTGCAAGCCATCTCTCTTGACTTACCAAGCAAGGACCCTTTAAAGTTTAAAGACTAGGTAAGAGCTGAAAACACATCTATATGGAGAAAGGGAGGCTTTTCAAAATGCATTTGCTGAAAATGCCTGAGCCCTGGTCCTCCTCTCCATGGGCTGGGTTTCACTGCCCATGCCCTCACCAGCCACCCTTAACCCTAAGCGGTGCTTTGAGTGCAGGTCACGACCTACTGGGGGTCACAAAAGGGCCCAAAGAGGTCACCAGGTATCAGGCAGCAGCCAGTGGCATCCTCACTCCCCTGCCCTAAGCCACCTGGACCCTGGGCAGAGCACGGCCAGAGCATGACACAGCCAATGACACCCACATTCAGGCAGAGAACTGCAAGCTTCCCTTGTTCCCCAGCGCCAGGCTGGGCAGAGCATGGCTGTGCAGCCAGTCCTGAGCCCTCTGTGCTGGAGGTAAGGGTCAGTGCTAACTCAGAAACTGCTCTAAGTCAGACTAGCTATAGAGGGAGAAGAAACCTTTTTCTTCTCCTGCTCACCCTTCTCCACACATCCAGGGCAGGCTCACCGTCTGCTACCTGTCTCCTCATTTAGAGAGTACAGTTTTACCAGAGACACACAACAGGTACATGTAGGACTCCTGATGCTTTCTTTGAGCCACTGAAGGTCCAGGATTGTTTCTGAAAACAATCTCAGGCTGCAACAGCAATCTCTGCCCCTGCTCTCATTTCATCCCTGCTCCCATTTCCTACTGGGACTCTCACCACTTCTGAGGCTCCAGCACTCAGCCCCAATGCCCTGAGCTGCCCTGGTTTTGCAAGCTGTGGGTATTAAGTCCTTTCCATTTCCCCTGCAAGTGGCTGCTCCTGGTTCTCTCTGCACTGTTCATATCTTTAGGTATAAAGGCAGTGTCTCCTGGGACAGAAAAGTGGTTTGTTTCTCATCCCCATGTCATGAACAGTGAGACAGTCACTGGTGACAACATGGAGCACTGCAAATTCATTTAACATAAATCAACCTGGTTTTGTATATCTGCAGCATCTTGGGCTCATGCTCTCTCCTGACTGGTGAAGGTGAAGAGGGTAAAGAGAAGGGGAAGATCACAGGAGGTAACAATTCAGAACTGCCAGATTTTCTTAACACTTAGAGATTCTCGGGAATTCCTCAGGGTTCAAAGTATTTAACTCCAAACAGCTGATGACTGGTGGGAATTGCTGATGAGAAACCAGCACCCCTAAAGCTACCTCACAGCACCCTGCACAGGACACAGGACCTGCTCTGCTCCTGGGGGAGCCACTTCCCTTCCCTGGGGGCTTACAAAAATAAAACCAACTTTCTGTACAAGGTCAAACACATAAAGAGGGCTGCTTGTGTTGAGCAAAGACCAGAGACCCACAGGTAACCCATCCTCAAGAAACTTGGTGGAGAACAAAAGGCTGCTATAGCCAGGTCCCCAGACAGCAGATTTTGGACCTGCATTTCTGCTGCATGGAGACATTTGTAGCTGGTGTATCAAACATTTCACCAAGGTGCTGGTGTGAGTGGTGCCACAATGCTGCAGTCCCTTCATGATCAGCAATCACAGTCTGGATTGTGGTTGCCCTGCTCACTGCAAGGATTCAGGCTGCCCATCGCATATGGGGAGGGCAGGACTGGGACTCTCCTCCTCGAGCAGCACAGCTTGGGAAGCAGCATTCTCCAACACAGTTGAGCCCAAGGTAATGCACTTCAGACAACCACCACAACCCAGTCTGCACCCACAGCCACCATACAATCATCAAACAAACACTAGCATCATTTTAAAATGCACAATTTGGGCATCTAGACCTCTTGCTTCAAGAGTTTATGTCTAATAGCTGCTACTTCAGGATTCACAAGGGCTGGTCTGCCACCCTAGTACTTGGGAAGCAGTCCTGAAGGACAGCACATTGAGCTCTCTCATTGCTTCCTGGAGTTAACAGACTTCTTTAAAGCTAACCATTACAGTGATGCATTGATTTTTCTCTCCACACTTGAACAGGCCCTCACAGAGTTGAATTTCCTAAGAGTTGTACTCAACTGTGTAGCTTCTTCCTGTTGAAGGCAGGAACGGGATGAGGTGAGACCTGGGCACTAATTAATGTGCAGAAACATTTGCTGAGACCCCAAAGCCAGGTGTGCTTACTCATCCTGCTCTTGTCTCCTGCAGCATCCCCTAACCACATGAGAAGTCCAAAGGCAATATCCATGCAATTAGTCACTTTCCAGAATCTCCTCATGCCAACTCAGAAGGCTCAGGTGTGATTTGCTAGCTAGCAAAGCAAGGACAGCAAGATGGGGGAAGGAATGGCCATCACCTGGACACAGAGAGAAATTGTCCCCAGGAAAAGTGTTTATTCCAATCCCATCTGCATTCCTCTTGTGTTTTTCAAGGTAAACTGAGAGCCTGAATCAAAGTAACTTCTCCTGCCTCTGCTGCTCATACTGGTTATTGCCCACTCTATAGAACACAGACCACATTACAAACTGAAGGCACAGAAAAGTCACTGCAAAGATTTTCTTTAAACATTAGATGAAAAAGGTGCTTTAGTTCTCCATTTCCAAGCACCTTCCCCATTCAGCTCCTTATCCTCACACATGCCCTTTCCTTCCCCAAACTCCTTTGTTCAAAAACAACAGCAAAACAAAAACCCCAACAAAAAGAATGCCACCCACAGGAAAGTGTGTACTGTCCTACTCCATCTGTCCTCAGTTTCCTTCCAAGTGTGGCCTCTTTGCTGCCCTCTTTTAAAGCAGCCCAGCCAGCAGCCAGTGAGGCTGCAGAAGGATCCCCCCAAGCTGGCATGCCAGGGGCAAGGTATTTGAAAGCTGAATTCAGTTCTCCATGAACTCCACTATAAAACCTCTGTGGAGAGACCCTGCCAGAATCTCTTTGCTTTCTCCTGCAAAAGACTCTTGCCTCTCTGTTTTCTGTACCTGAGCTTCCTCATCCTCCTTCCAAGCTGTCAGTAGGTCCATGTTGCTGGGGAGGGGGAGAGCAGGTCAGTGGGGGATGAACAAGACAAAATATTAACTACATCAGCCCTTGCCTAGAGAGTAGGGAAGCATCCAAGGGACAGTGGCACTACTGCATGGCATCTCTCCCAGGGCTGCCTGTTGGAGGAGCTGCGCCCCTGACAAAATCATGGCTCTCTACAAGCAGCGTGGAAAGAGGGGAAAGGATCCTGCCCTCCTCCTCCACCCCACGCCCCTGCCCAGCATTTTACAAGAAACCCTTAAGACAGAGGCTGCAAAAAGGAGAGGAGCACCCCTGTCCTCATCCCTTGGACTGTATGCCTCTTAAGTTAGAATGGGAAGGCAGACAAACACAGTGCCAAGCAGCTTAGGAAGGCCTCAAAAAGAGGTTGGGCTGATGCTGGGAAAGCTGGATTTCAGCTCCTGGCTTCCTCCAGCCATGCTCTCTGCACTTACATCCACGCTGGAAGAACCTCCCTTTTATGCTTTTTGGAGTGGTTCTTTTTACACCTGGGGCATCAGGGCAGCTGCCCTGGGCAGACTAGGTCTCTCCAGCAAAAACAGAACTAGCCCTTCAGCAGTAGGGGTGTCTACCCCACCTCCTGACACATCCCCACCACCAGGACCCAGGCTGCTAAGGGATGGGATGGAGGAACAGGGCATTATCACCCCTCTCAATCCCTCCAGCTTGATCCAAGTATCATGAAGCTGTTCCTTTGGGTCCACTGTTCCCGTATAGGAGCTTTCTGGACCCATGAAAGGATTGCACTGTCCTGCTTTCTCCTTCTCAATCACCTCTCTTAGACCTCTGCCCCAGTACTTCAGCAAGTTTCTCTTTCACCCTGTTAAATGGGTGGGTTGCCTGGAGGTGCAGAGATACAATCGATGCCTCTGCAGAGACACATCCCCTCTGCCCTGTTGCAGTGGGTACACAAGGCTACAACCTGCCTGTCAGCTCATTCAGGCCTCTCACTGATGTGCTCACAGAACCATCAGAGATGGAAAAGACCTTTAAGGTCATTGAATCCAACCATTAGCCTCACACTGCCAAGCCCATCACTAAACTAAACCATGTCCCTCTTAGCAAAAAAGTTGTTCCTAATGTCCAACTTAAACCTTCCCCGGTGCAACGTGAACCCATTTCCTCATGTTCTATCATTCATTACTTGAGGCAGTTGTAGAGAGTGATCATGTCTCCTCTCAACCTCCTCTTCTCCAGGCTGAACATCCCCAGCTTTCTCAGCTACTCCTCATCAAACTTGTTCTCCAGACCCTTCCTCAGCTCCGTTGCCCATCTCTGGACACACTCCAACACCTCAATGTCCTTCTTGTAGTGAGAAGCCCAGAACTGAACACAGTGAACTGAGCACAGTATTTGAGGTACAGCCTCATCAGTGATGAGAACAAGGGGACAATCACTTCCTTGGCCCTGCTGGTCCCACTGTTTCAGCTACAAGCCAGGATGCCCTTGGCCTTCTTGGCCACACTGCTGGCTCATGTTCAGCATTGCCTGGTTGTTGTGACCCAGCACTTGGCCTTGTTGAATCTTATGTGATTGGCCTCAGCCCATTGATCCAGCCTGTCTGAAGACCTTTCCTGACCTGAAGCTTGCCATGTCCAGAGACAGGCTGCCCTGAGAGGCACCCACCAGAAACAGGACCTGCAGAATTTGAAGGACTCACACCAGGTTGGAGCTGGATCTGTCTGTGCACCAGGGAAGCACCCTTGCATCATCTATCTGTATCATCTCCAGCATCTCCCAGCTTCCTAGAAGAGAAATACCTGTTCATCTAACCCAAAACCATCATGGCTTTGCATTCAGGCAGCTAGATCTGCCCTGAGGGAGACAAAGGTTTATGAAGTCATTTAAAAGGAGAGACCCAAAGGGAGCAATTGAGCCACCCTGGACCAGCACATAAATATCCTTAGTGAATCAGCCTGTTAACAACACCCTCAGCAGCCAACAAAAGCCCATTCCTCACTGAGGAGCCCTTCCTCCTCCTAGCAGAGAGGAAGCAGGTCGGTGGCACCCCAACAGCCATCACTCATCTGTGAGGTGTGACGGTGCTACCGAGAGCAGGGAAAATAGTAGAAATGCTATCACAAGACATCTCCATCAACTTCCACAGCAAGCAACCTCCAAAAGAGCGAGCAAAGCTCCTGCTCTGGCCCCTGCACAGCTGGGAGAGCAGAAGTTACCCACAGGACTTCCCTGACCTGGGAAACATCAGCCCTGGGAAACGTGGTACCCAGAAGCACAAGCCGAGGATGCAGGAGGCACAAGTTTGCTGCAGGTAACACAAGCTAAAAGCTGTTCAGGCGGACGGTGCCGATGGTCTCGTTCTTCATGTAAGAGAGCTCCCTCTAGGTTAAACACTCGGGTATTTCAGAAGCCATTGCTCATTTTGGAGCCCACGCTCTGCCCTGCATCTCCGGATAGGCGTCTGTCAGTCGGAAAGAACTGCAGGTTGCTCGGCAAACGTGGGGCTCGCTTCCCACCCCTAGCCCATCCCTCCCGCTGCAGGCACCGGCCGCCCGCGGCTCCGAGCGCGACGTGCTCCGGCGGGTGCGATGCTCCTGCGCCCCGGGTGCGATGCTCCTGCTCCCGCGGGTGCACATCACCGCGAGCCCTCAGCGTTTCACCCATCAGAGCTCCTCCCATACGTTCAGCCAGAGCTACACCAGGAAAGAAGCCGACCCGAGGTTTCGCCAGCCCCAAACCAAATCTTTACCCCGCTCTGAAACACACATGAATTATTCCACCAGCTGACGAGCAGGAGGAGTTCAGCAGAGGCTTTCAAACGCACAGAGCTAGAAAAATCAGAGGGAAAACACTTAATGTCAGAAAATGCAAGGCCATCCCCGAGGTGGGATCTTGGCAGCTTTGTGCAAACTAGCTTTAAACCTTGAAGTCTTTAATACAACTTCGGTTTATTTTTATTTTACCTCGACTGGTATTTACCAATAAATATGCAGTCGGCTGTGTACAGAACAGCAGGTAGCTCCCATTTACAGCTGCATGTAACTGACTGCAATATTCAACAGCCTTACTCTGCTATGCAGTGTAATGCTCACAATAAAACACACATCGTGTTTGCAACTGAGCCCACGCTACTATTATGGCACCTGACACACATTAAGAAACTCAGAACATGGAAAAGAATTGACCATTTACACAACACACACACACAAAGATGTGTTGGGATTTTTAATAAGTTCTAGCATAATAGAGTATGGCTTTTATATCTTGTCTGCTCCCTTGGTCCTGCTGATTTAACTCGTCTTTTCTCTCTATAACAATAAACTCACAGGTTGCATATAGATTTTTTTTAACATAATATATGATGCCAGTGTGTACTTATAAAACTTTCCCCTAGAAACGTAAGAATTGTCAGAATGACTCAGTCCAAGGGCCATCCAGGCCAATATCCTGCCTCCAACAGTTTTTCCCATTAATATGGATTAGGCAGACAATACAGTTTACTAGGACCTCGTTTTATAACCACCTTAGTGATAATACTGCCTTGGGTATAAATGCTTACAGAGCACAGTGGGCAAGGAAACAGCATCCTCCCCATAGGGAGGGAAACTAAGGCAGGGGAGATGGAGATTTTATATCTGTATATAAAACCTCATTATTTTTATGTATGTAACTTGATGGAGATTCTATATAATCAGGAGCCATCGAGAGCCCTGGATAGCACCAGCATCTGCTCCAGTCTTTGCATGCCACCACTCAGGCACCAAAAGATGGGCCATCAGCCTAGGGAAGAGTTAATAGTGGAGGTCCCAAGTCTGAGCTCTGCAGGTGTCTGCTTTTAATTCTTTGCTGCTCTTCTCCCAAACAGCCCAAGGATTTCCACCCTTCCTCCTTCTCCTTTACAAATGAGTGTTTAGCATAAGAAGAGAGGCAAGAGAAGCCAGGGTAGCGGGGAGATCTCCCACAGCCCTTTCTAGGCAACCTGAGCAGGCGGGAAAAGGCAGCTGGCTGGAGCCCAGCAAGAGAGCAGGGACCATGGGACGAGTCTTTTCACATCTGGTTAAGTACTGCTAAACCCTCCGACGAGCTGCCTAATTATTACAACACTTCTGCCGAAAAATTAACGTGCTTGGCTGGCTGCACTGGGGCAGAAAGGGTAGGAAAGCAGCTGTCAGGATGCAGGCAGCAATGGGAGCACCGAGAAAAGAGGTTTGTGGCACAAGAGACTGGCAGGGAAGGTCTGCCTTGGGGATCCTGCTGAGAAAACAGCCTTCTGCCTGCTACCTCTGTTTTTTGCTGCACGGTCCCCAGGAGGCTACAGTGCCAACAGAGTTGTTACTCTTGCAAAGAGCTCAACAGAGATGCCCTGCCTACCAAAATCAACACAAAGACCTGTCAGTATCCCCCAAAACACGGGATTTTCCTGTGGATCCCAAGAGCAGGGCTAGAAATAGGACCCAGGGAATTGGGCACCCCTCTGTCCAGCCTCTGCTCCTTTCTTGCTGAGCCCTTATTTCAGTAACTGCCACAAAACCCAAGCATGGCTCTTTATTTCTGTAGGTCTCTATAGAGAATGGTACCACTGAAGGAGCATCATTCATATGCACACCTCTCTGCACAACCTGCTTGAAAAGGGCTGTAGAAAGGACAGGGCAGCTCAGGGCCCTGCTCCCCAGGGCAGCCCTCTCCATGTCAGGTCATCACAAGCATGCTGGTGGGTAAGCCTCTTGCTGATGCTGCTGCCATGGGATTAATCTCTCTCCCTAGACAAAAAGGTGGGTTTATTTCCTGAAAGGTGTCCAAGCACACCCAGAGAGCTCAGCGAAAGCAGCAGCCCGCTGGGTGCCTTTTACCCACAGACATTTGATGAAATTAATGACACAAAAGTAAGTATAAAGGCTAAGACAAATAGAACTGGCAACAACTTGAACCTTTGGCCTGTCCTTTGAAAGTCTCTGGCAAGTCTCAAATCTTCTTGATCTGTTCACTAAAGGGATGACTGTCCCACAATTATTTTCCAAGCATTTGTTGGCAAGTTGTAGGGGGAAAAAGGCATTTCACTGAAGCTGTTAGTACAAAAGCTCAGCTCCAGCCAGGGCCCTGGACTCCACTTCAAATTATAATATTTTAAGTACCTGAAAATAAATATTTTGTCAGCTGCTGAGAATTAAGAAGTAGCTTCGACCTTTCAGACAGGGGAACCCCGCAGAGAGCGGCGAGCCTCAGAGAGTTAGTTGCAAAACAAGCTTTGCCCAAGCCATTCAACCTGTCTAGCACACACACAGCCTCCCCTCGCATGCTCCTGGCTCCTTGCAAGCTGCCCACAGCCTCCTGGGGCACGACAGGCTCTCTTGCACCCAGCAGCCCCTTCCCAGCTGGGAAGCATGCTAACCAAAGACATTGGATCAGCACTTTGTTGTAAACTGGATGCTATGAGCGAAACGAGCATCCCTGAGACAGCAACGGCAATGCGTCAAGGGCTTCCCACTAAGACCTGCCAGTCCAGTCTCATGCTGCTCAGTGCTGTGCTTGTTTCATGATGTATCATGCACTGTCCAGGGAGTTATATTAGCAAGGATTGAAAGTGATCACCTTGGGTTTATAACATCTGACTACGACTGAGCACCCAGGCAGATGGACTGAGCACGTCTCAGAGCCACAGCGAGCACCCATTCACGCTCCAGCCACGACAAAAGGTACCCAGGCGAAGCAGATCATCTCTGGTTTTCCAGCAGAGCTCAAAGAGTTAAATCCCTTTCCCTTCCCCCCCAGTCTTTCTGCCTTTGGCCTTTAGACCAGCCCTGGTTGCCAATGAGGACTCATCGAAACACCACGAGGCTGGGCCGGTCAGGAAGGAAACCAGAGCGTCCAGAGTTTTGTTGTTCTAAAGGCTTCTTTTTTTTTTTTCTTTAATTTTATTTTACTGCTCAGGAAGGAAGCCAGAGCCTGTGCTTCCACTCCAAGAATGTCGATTACTCATCCTTCCCTGCATTATTTCTTTTATCTCTCACTTTTATCTACCTTACTCCAAATTTTTCCCCCAGCTCGTCTTTCTCTCCTGCTCCTAGCCACTGCTTTTGGCTGGTCATCCAAGTTTCATAAGGAAAAAACAATAATATCTGGCAACTGTTTCTTCAGACTAAAAGCCCAAAGAGAATGTTTGTTAAACCAGGCTTGCTTCATCCCTCCCCCCATGCAGCCTTTTCAATTCTGCTGTAACCACCCAGGTGCCACATTTATAACCACTGCCCTAGGACAGGAAAGCCTTCAAAATGTGAGCACAGCCACCCTCAGCATAGAGCCGAGGAGAAAATCCTCAGCCCTGCTTTAAAGACAGCGATGAGAAATTACTCTGCTTGTCCAAGGTCAATAGAGTCCATAGCACAAGCACAACCTACGCTCAGGGCTTTGCCCAGGCAGCCCTTCCCTCTTCCTGCTCTGCGTGGCTGTGAGGAGAAGGCATGCTCAGCTCTGCCAATAAATGTGCCCTTCATCTCCAATAACCCCACACCAGTCAAGCTAGGCATGTGCAACAAAAGCAAAATAAGCACTACGTGATGAACTGACGACACATTTCCTCAGCTGCAAAAACCTGCGGGTCCCAGATCACCCAAACGCCAGTGAGCCATCTGAGTACACAGCACAGAGACTATCAGCAAGTGGTGTCTAACTGCCTTCTCCTCCCAGGGTCTGCAAAACCCATCACACCACCCAGGGATTTCCTTTGCTTCTTTGCCCAGGTGCAGATAACAATCCAGACAACTGGCAACACCTGGTAGAACACAGCTCCCAGATGTTTCTCATTGACACCACAACCTTCCCCGGGGCATTCAATTCCTGCTCCCTGGGGTGGGCATCCAGCTGGTAGATGCCTGTACTGGAAGGCAGACTTGGATCCTCACAGTGTTCCTGAAGGAATGACCAAAAGTAAAGCATTTTCTTAGTTTAAGGCCCCTTCTTCCATGAGATGTGTCGTAAAATCTGAGGCCTGATCCAGACCCTGCCATACACACCTTTCCCAAGCTCCAGAACCACATCTCATTATGTGCAAGTGAGGCCAGTTCGAGTTCTCTCAGCCCAGCTCTGTCTTGCTCTAACACAATCCTCCCTGTTTCCACAGTTAATGTGTTGTTTTCACTTTAAGAGGGGAAAATAATGAGAGGGAACATTACTTCTGGCTAATGGAGACAGAGAGCTGCAAACTCTCACAGCTTACATTTTCCAGGATATACCAGTCCTGATCCAAATATCATCACATTTCAGTCCTGGACCCAACACAGGACTGGACACAATACATTGGCCAAATTAAGGCAGAAATAACTTGTAGCACCTTTCTACTTCACAGTTTCCCAAAGACCTCATCAGAGCTTACCAACGTTTGACTCCTGATCTGCAGGACTCCCTGCTTCCACCATTACTGAATCTCCAGGTGCCTCCAACACAGCTTCTCTGGACACATTAGCCCCACATCTTGGGTGAACGCAGGCTGCTGGTCACCACAACTCTTCTGTAACCAGAACAACTCTTGGAAAGTGATGCTTTCACGTGTGAACCCAAACACGCAGAAAGGAAGCAACAGCACAGGCAGTGGCAACAAGCCTCCAGTGAGCAGAGACTGTAGGAGCAGCACCAGCAGTCCTGCACAGGGCTATGCACTAAGCAAAGTGCAAAAACCAAGGGTGAAGCAGCAGGGCTGTAGGAGTTTAGCTGCTCATTTGCCCCTTCGCCTGAGGGGCACCTCCTGATGTATTAATCCACTCAAGATGGCAACTTTTTGATTGTGGCCGTTAAGTTCCTCAGCTCGTGCTCCACACAGGGTTACCCAGGTCACTGATTGCTTCTTCATCTCCCCAGTGAAAAAAAAAAGGCCAGTGGTCAAACTACCTCCTCAAGGAGGCTGAAGACAAGTGCTCAGGAGGGAAAAGCTGTCCCTGGCTAAGGACTTTGCTGAAGGTTCACCTCCAGCCTATGGTGTCGATATTGGGAAGTAAGACTGGATTGCAAGGAGGAGAACAAATGAGAGAAGGAAACCGGCTTCTTTGGCCCCCTCCATGGTACTACAGTGCTTGGCCTGAATCCCTCTGACCTTGCACTGACAGCTGCACCCAAGGTGGCACTTTACACCCATCTTCATCCACCAGGACCTCACAGGATCCTTCACACTGCAAACTGAGAAGGAGACAAGGTTCCCTCAAGCCTGCATGGGCCAAAGGTTGGCCTGGGTGTGGGGTAGCTCTGCTGTGGCTCAGCCAGGCCAATCTGATAAGGCTTTCGCTCACCCAGCCCAAGGTACAGCACCCAGGATGCCATTCGGCCCCACGAGCCCTCCTCCCCACTCCTCACAAACACCCTTCCATCGCCTCTGGCACACATGGGTGCTTGAGCAGGAGCTCCTGGCAGGGAATTGTGTGGAGTCTCCCCTTAAAGAGGTCTAGGACAGAAAACTCATAAATTCCTTCAATATTGGAAGGAGGAAAGGGCAGTAATCTGGTACCAGGTCTTCTCCCATCCCAGCACAACTGCAAAGCAGACTCTCTGGGATGAGGGATTAATATCCTCTCCCTTCTTACAGGGAGGGACGTTACAAGATAGACAGTTTCACATACTAAATGGCTTGGCAAGTTGTTTCCCAAAGTGCAAAGAAGCAATATCAAAATCAGATTAAAAGGTTGAGTTGGTTTTCATTGAAATAGTTTGAAACAAAGTATAAAAAACCCAGCAGAAAGAAATGGGATCCATCGGGGCTGTCCCTTGAGTTTTACTTTCTGGTTTGTCTACACCACCTACTGCGTATGACAAAGCTGTCACAGGAGGCTTTACGTTGCCTGACACCCCTGTGCTTTCTCTTTTAGTTTTCATAGGAGAGGTGCAAAGCACTCCACCTGCCTGCCAAGGAAGGAGCCCAGGCTGGGTAACACAGCTTTGCCAGTGAGCCCAGCATCACAGCTGGATGTGTCCTCCTGCCCTCACACCCTGCTCAGGACTGCAGCAGCACTGATTTGCAAAGCAGAGGCAGGGCTGCAGGACTGTACCAGCAAAAAGCTCACATGTGAAAGCTCTTGAGTCCTCCCAAATTAAAAGAATAGTAAGAATAGGTACTGCTGTAGAAAAGCAAGGACACATTTTCCAGCTCTTCCTTTTAGGGGTATCCAGGGACACTCAGTGCCTTCCTCTTCCCACAATGGAACAGCCCAGTATTTGCAAGGAAAAGTACAAATCACATTCTTGCCCTGTAATCTAGTGAGAAAGCAGATCTCAGCCTTAAGTTACCAAAAAAAAAAAGGAAGATTTCAAAGCAATATTGATTAGAAACAATGTCCCAAGTGAGGAAAAATACAATGGAAGTGTCCTACACCTCAACAAGGAGTTTCAGTGCCACTAGAAGTCCCTCCCTACATTATCTGTGTTTAAGATGATAAATCTCTCTTTGCCTCACTCCTTCCTAATATTACTTTCCCCCTTCTTCTCTGTCTCAGGATGCTGCTGCAATTCAAGATGCCAGCAAGTGTTCAAAAGGAAAGGCAAAAAGGATGGCTGAAGAAGAACACCAGGCTTATCATAACCACCATCCATGTTTTAAAAAGACAAGGCAAAGAATAAGAGTACAGACACAGTAGCAACCCTCACAGTACTCCTTCAGGCTAGGTCCCAGAGAAGGACTGCCAATCTGGCCAACACATATCCCATACCTCAACAGCAACAGGAAAATACTTTAGCAATAAGATGTAAAGAAAAAGTAATTCAGGGTTATGAATTTGCCCTGAATGTCTGTAACCTGTGAGTTCATGTACACAGGGATCTCTCAGGCGAGCAGAGCCCAGCAGGCAAAGAGCAAGGTTGCATAAAAGGAGAGAAAAACAGGTTTACAGATTCTAGGTGTAGATCTACAAAAAAAAACCCCCATAGATGCCCTTTTTCAGAGGATGCTGTATAGGAATCCAATCCCACATTAAATTCCCCAAATAGAAATCCACTGTTCCTGACGAATTTCAATTGCTCTGCATAGCTGAAAAAACATCCTCAGAAGTCCCCAAATCTGCTATTCCATCCCGAAGAGGAGAAGTGAAAAATTCACAGGCTATCAAGCAAACTGACGTGATCAAAGACCACCAGTGACACGAACTGCAGGATAAAAATCATCACAATTTGCTTTCAATGGCTGCTTTGCGTGGAATATGGTATTAAAAGAAAACAACTTTGCCCCTACTAGGAATTTGCATTAGAAATTCATAATAAAAATAAAGCTTAATATTATACAAATGGGTACAGTTCTCTGTAATGCTCCTGATGCAGATTAAGGTTAGACAGATTTTAGATGACAGTTATTTACCTCGGTCTAACACTATGTATGTACAAATGGAATTTATTTTATAGCTGCAGGGGAAAAAAAAAGGAAGAAGAGATGAGAGGAAATCTTACAGTCTCACGTAAAACATAATTATGTCTGTTTTCTGCTCCTTGGAAGGCAAACAAAAAGGGTAAAATGAATCTGCTGCTAGCATTTAATGGGATTTGTCTAAATGACATCAAACAAATAACAACCAGCAACAATTCACAAACACTTTCACTTTTGTTTTTTCCAAGGTGGAATTCCAGAAACTCTAAGACCATGTTGCCTGGAACACTTTGACTCCTGCAGAGCAGGATTAGGCCCATGCCTGAGTATGTCCCTTTCCTTTGATGCCTTCAAATTATCAAAGGGGGAAAAAAAATAATCTCAGAGGCGTCAATGCTTTTTCTCTCCCTCCCCCCAGAGACATAGTCCTGTCTCCCCTTGCTTCTCTCCATTACTTAGGCAATCATCACTGATCAACCAGGAAACTGTTGCTAACTCTTGAATTTTGCAAGTTAGCAAGTAAAATAATAAAACAATGTTTTAACTGTCAGAGATCCTGGCTCGCAAAGTGCACTTTGGTCATTTCCTTTAATAACTGTAGTTTAGCTGCAATGATTTATAATAGTTCATAATATTCTACTAACTGTACTATATTAATAATACTCATACTTTGCCCTTGCCTAGTGTCTTCTGTCAGAAGATATCAAAGCAGCCCACGCTGCCGTGAGGGGGGTGTCACTATTTCCCTGTTAGGGATCAGGAAACGGTGGCTCTGAGCCATGCCCAGGGTCAAGATTCCTGGTCCCAATCCGCCATGGCAGCCATGGAGTCTGCCTTCACCTCTCCTCCCACAATTCTGTGACAGCAGGCCAGCCTGATCGATGGGGCTGGAGATGTAATGTGATTAAATCCTTCTCGAAAAAAGAGGTTTGGCCGGTGTTTTTGGGGCTGTGGTTTTGATGGGAAATATCGAGCAAGATGGGGAGTTTGCCCTGCAATTGCACGATAAATACCCTCATCCAGGCACATAAGGCAAAAGAGGAGCCATAAATATTTACTGTGGCCATGTCCATTTCTCCAGCACGGGATGGGTAAATACAACACATAGATGTTGCTCAGCACTCCGAGGATGGCGGTTACAAGCCTCGACGCCAACTCCCAAGGAGTCCAAAAAGGGAGAAAAAGGGGGTGAGGCATCACTGGCATGACTGAGGCGACGTGAAAGCTGGCTGGATGGCAGCGGCTGCGCAGGGAAACATTTTGGAGGAGTAAACAGCCCCAACCCTCCCCCTCAAACGATCAATTAAAAGCCATCCTTCTGCCGAGAGCCCGGCGAGGACAGCAAATGAGGGCTGTGAGCAGAACAGCCACCCGGCCCGGCTCTGCATGACAATTGATGGGAAGGGGAGGCCGGAGGGGGTGGCGGGGGGAGACAGCCCCGGCCCTCCTCTCACCATGGTGATTAGGTATTCCGAGAGCACCAGATAGCCCCAAATAACAGAAAGAGAAATATAAACTGGAGACCAGCAGATCCAAGGCAGGCCAGATGGCCCCGCAGCCGGCAGGGCCTGCTCCCATCCAGCCCTTCCCCACTTTAACTGTTCAAACATTTCTTTATCCCGACAAGACAATTAAGCCAAACAGCACGGAAAAGAGTCTCGGCAACAGTTTGCAGAGAGAGCGGGAAGGTTGTTGCCAGAAAAGCGGGAAAAGGAGGCGATTGCTGCCTCCTCTGAGGCCTCGGGCCACACAGCACACCAAGCTCCACGGGGACGGGGCGACAGGGATGGACGTGTGGCCTTTGTCTGTGCCACTGTCCATCTGCCCGCCCATCCCTTCAGAAAATCCACTCTTGCTCCTTCTCTCCTACATCAGGCAGGGCACTGCACGAGGGAAAGCAAACGTTCCACTGGATTTCACCATTTCAGAAGTGATGTGAAGCTCGCCATTTCCCATGGTCACGGATGATTATTTATTAGAAACAAAGCGTCGCTTCACTTTAAACCCCAAATTTTACTGGCCTTAGAAGTGATACATCCCAGCAGGAAGAGTTGTGAGCAATGGATGTGTGTGTACATGTGCACTGTCCCTTCAACTCATTGTTCTGCCCCAGAGTATAAGATAAACCTTCTTCCCCACAGCACATGTACATATGTACACATACAATTCTCTACGCATGTCCCAGCCCATAAAGACAAAGCCTAAAACACATGTCTGACCAGGTGAGTGACTGCAGAGACAGTCCTTGGTCTGTTATTTTATTAAATCTGTTATGTTATTCAGGGATTCACCTGGGGTCATCATAGCCCTGATGCTTACCACCTGAAGTGCGATTTACATTTGACCGGTACCAAACCAGTTGTTTCAAAGGCGAAACTAACTCCATGCTAGAGATGTTCTTTAAAACCCAAAAGTGGAACAAAGAGCTCATTAACTTGGCGCCCAGCCTCTCTTCCAGGAGACAAACGGGTTGCAGGACAAACTGACTGCAGCTACATAACCAAGGCTAAATATGATTATAAAACATAATAATCAAAACAATATTAATAAACACCCCACACATACTTTACCCACCAGTCCCAAGAGATGAGAAAGGATGGCAGTGTGCTCATCAACTCAATGGCTCATCCCCAGGGCATACCAGGAACCACCAGCATAGCAGGGAAGCTGAAGCTAGGAGAGACAGCAGTCAGGATGTAGGAAGTCACCTTGGAACATCAGGGTATGCTCCTCCACAAGAAGTCACAGACAACACATAATGAAGACCAAGCAGCAACAGAAAACTCTCTTCCGTGGTCCCAGAAAGGCTGGGACAGTGGACAGAGGTGTCCACTCTGACAAGGTCCAGCTCTTTGCCAAGAGACCCCGGCTTCAGCACAGAACCCTGCCTGTCACTCTGTGAGAAAGCAGTGCCACGAGGACTGGAAACAGAAGGCAACTGGGACAGATTTTCTTAGAAGAATAGAGGAAAACCAGGGATCTTTTGGTTTTTTTCTGATTTTAAAACAGGGCTATAGATGTCTTTTGCAGAAAGGAACGTGCCATTTATTTCCACTCCTTCTAAGAATCTCAACTATTGTACGCTTATTAAAGGAAACCCGTAAAATATGTCTCCCAGTGTCTTTAACACATGCTTTACAAGAAGCCCCCAAACTCTAACAAATGACATTGTTTTTCTCAGCAAGCACCTAAGAGAACAGGCCCATCCAGTACACATGACGTCTGCTTCTCCATGGAAAGGCTTTGCTTTCCTGCGTGCTCTCTGTACGCTCCCTCGTTCCACGTGTCCTGAGTACCTGCATTTTACAGCAAGAGACAACTTGGCCAAACACAGACACCTCAGCCCAATTTGCTGAGTTACAAGGAGCACAATCCCAATCAGATGCACTCCAAAGGAGATGCTCACCCTTCATGGGCTGCACAGGTAGAGGCACCACTGGCAAGCAACACTCTGTTTTAAAAGTAAGGAAAAACCCCAAAACTCCAACGTCATCTCTGCACAGAAGTGTATCTTACAGGGCCAGGTGCTAGTCTGGGTCACATCAGCACGGATCCCAAGTAGTTTCACTGATTTCTGTGAGTCTCCTTCAATGGTGCAAAGAGGATGAGACTTTGGTCTAAATAAAGCAACCTCCAAACACTCCTTGAGTTGAAAATGCATGACTTGGGATGCTCATTCTGCTGCAAAGTCTCTCAAGTGTAAACCTATTTTTCAGGAAAATTAAAACTAAGACATTTAATTCTGTTCTCTCTCTTTTTTTTTTTTAAACAAAGCACATTTCTTAGAACATCTCCATTTAAGCTTTGGGATAAAATAAACATTTTAATGAGCTATTCAAAAAAACCAAAGGTTCTTGTGCAGTGGTACAGAAGAATTTGCAGTGCAATCACAATAATTCACTTTCCATATAACACAAACCCTTCCAGGAATCCAAAAAAAACACAACTGAAAGATTGAGCTCTGTGAATCTGAAAAGCACCCGTTAGGCACATAAAGGTGTTGCTGATCTAAGGAAATGATACAGTTTTTGCTCACTCTTGTACAAAAGCCTGATTGCGTTTTTGCCTAGAATCTACAGCCACCTACCTGCAACAGAATCTCCATCAGGAGCTCAAGCAGGCAGCTTTTACAAAGGGTTATTTATATCTGTCAGTTACACGAGGAATCCACAAAACTCCTCAGGGGCCAATAACAAGAGACAACCTCCCCCCTCAAAAAACTATGCATTTATATAGAAGCTCCAAATAGATGCAAGCAAGTGTCAATGCAGGATCACGGGTCTACAGCAAACTGTGATCTCTGGAATTCCTCATCGAGGAAGACTTTCTTTTTTAATGGTCATCATCAAAGATCATAAGGATCCTCTAAAAAGCTGCGCCACCCGCTCTCCCAGCCTCCAGCAAACACACCCATGCGTGTGTGTGCACACGTCAAATAAACTCGCTGCGTTAATGGAGCGAAGTTTCCATGGTGCAGGATCTATATGTGATGGGAATATGATACAGAGCCCACAGACACCTTTAATGTACACAGTCCTGGGAGTTACAGAAGAATTTGAATGCTGATTAAATACCAGGGATGCTGCATTTGCCGTGTAGCTGAAGCATCTTAAAGAAATTAACAATATGAGTAAGACAAACAATAAACCAAAACGCTTTCCACTCCTGCCCAAGTTTGCCAAGCTGCCCTCAAAGTTTTTATTCTGCTTCCATTCCCCAAGTCCTCCACCACAGTGCTGGCAGCACAGGGAGCCCCGACTGCTCCCAGGAAGCAGAAGCCCCTCATCCAGCTGAAGGCAAAGGCAAGGCACGGCGGTGGATGTGGACACGTCTGTCTGTCCGCAGCTGCGCTACACACGGTCTAATTCATTTAACAGATTTACTTCTTTGACTGGGGTATCTGACAGGATTTTGCTAGTGAGATCCATAGCAGCTGACACGCTCTAAATTCATTTAGCCAGCGGACCTGCTCCTCCGCCGCTATCTCCCGGAGCGTGCTTTCGAGCAAGCTTCATTTCCACAGACAGGTTATATCGATAAGGGAAAGAGCATCGACAAAGACGTCTCTAAGCTTTGCTGTCTCACCTGCCTCTCCCCCCCTGCAGGATAATTAGAATTATCCTTACACATCCATACGCGCTCCTACCTACAGCCCTTTCCTCTACAGACCCAAAAAAGAAGGGAGAGGAGATGCTAAACAACGGAAGGAGCTTTTATGGCACAAAAAAGTAGCACAGTCAGGGGTGGATCAGAAGGAGAGGGGGGAGACAGATAAAGAGATCGCCTTCGTAGTGCAAAGAATACACGGCTTCTGCCTTTGGTGGGAATCATCCTACCCTCGCAAACGCCGGCATAAAAGACACTCGCAGCATATTTCAAAACCAAAGAGCGATGGATTTACAAGGCAGGTTGGTTTTATGATGACTTTTATTGAAAAGGTACGCTGGGTTTAGGCAGATGCCTTTTAGCACCGGTAAGTTAGCACAGTGCCTAATTCAAGGAGACAGCCTGAGGAAGCAGTGCCGACAGGGGAGAGCGAGCCACAATGTCTCTATTACTCTCCTCGGCATCATAAAGGGGAGAAGAAAAATCACGTCTGAAAGGGAGAGGAGGAAACAGTGCAGAAGGTTTTTGTTGGAAAAAATATATATCAATGATAATAACAACAATAATAAGATTGCTTTCCAGGAAGAAAATTCAACAGAACAAAGGAGTCCACGTGAAAAGCAAACCACTCGCTCTTTGGTCTACACATCAGGGTTTTAGGTAAAACTCTAATCATAAGTTGTCGCTCTTCTTCGAGGTACCACACTCTGCTGTCCCCAGACCACTCCCCGTCGGGGGTCACCTCCCATCTCAGCAAATGTGGAAGTCTGCCCTTCCCAGAGGACAGCTCTGCCCCTCCACGTGGGCAACACCCCAAGGGGTTGGGGGGATGGGGGGGAAGCAAGTAGTCAAGAGTCACGAGCGCGTGTTTCCAACCACCAATGTTCAAAAGAGCACATCACCTTTCAACAGGCACCAAAGAGGGGAAGGCGTTCAGAGACAGCACATGGTACAACAGCTTACTGAACTGATTTATGTCTCAAAGAGGGAGCTTGGTGGACAGAAACATTTGCAAGTTAACCAGAGGAAAAGGTACTTTTATCCTAACCTGAGGCACGATTCCTGAAGGTGATGCATTTGCTACAAGAACAGTGTGCATGAAGAAAAGGTCAGAAAGAAATGCCTGAAGAAGCAGGGGATACGTGTTTGCTGCAAGCTCTGTGAAAAGTTTCTGGCTACACACTCCAGCTGCATCCCTGTTTACACACGTGTATGTACCAGCATCTATAGCCTCACACCGGAGCACAGACAGCTTTCTGTACAGTCAACATTGTCTCTCCAGCTGTGTGCTGGAAGACAAACTTCCTTCAAGAGCATCTTGCCCCAAAATCTGTGTCCACTCAGAAGAGACAAGGCAATAGTGCGTGGCTGAGCTTAGCAGGCAGGAAAGGCTGGTTTTCCTCTGCCTTCAGCAAGAGCCACAGCACCGTGGGACAATCACCTGTTGAATATCTCAACCGGGCGCAACTAAAGAAGAACCAACAAGTAAATGGAGGTACTTACATCTGTCACTTCGGTCTTCGGGACTGGACGACGTCTCCCGGTCAGAAATGAGGCCAGAAACAGCAAAGATCTTCTTCCCCGTATCGTCAACTTTGAGTGAGCCGGGGGAGCTGGAGGGGAGCTGCGTGCCAAACTCATACTCCTTCCCATCAGCGTCCGAGAAGCGCAGATGGGGTGAGTCAGTGTCATGGCAGTTTTTCAGGCGCTTGGCCGGGGTAAAGGCTGACTGGTAGCTCTCCCGGTCTTCGGTAGACGCAAAGGGGCGGAAAGCCCCAACGCCACTGTGATTCAACATGCTGATCGGGGTGCAGTCCAGGTTGGGGGGTGCAAACTGGGGGTGGAGGTGAAGCAAAGAGGGAGGAAATTCACGGTTGGCGAAGGCTCCCGGCACCGCGCCTTGCCGGTGATACATGGAGGCAAAAGTATATGAGCCATTGGTAAAGGGAATATGCACGTCCTTGTCTGCTGACACGGGGACACCAAAAGGCCTCGGCTGCTGGCAGGGAATGGAAGCATCACGGCTGGCTTCAGCGGTGGAGGCGAGAACCATCAGCGCTGGGGAGGCCAGCGGGTTGGGGAGATAGGGTGAGTTCTCCATCTTGAACGCTGCCCGGTGTAAGTCCATCGGAGTCTCTTTCCTCAGCAGGATCACAGGCGGAACGATCTTCCCTGGAAGGAAAGCGAAGCGATGCCGGGGGACGGAGAGGGGAGAATTACTGGGGCATCATCACCCTCCAAACACTGCAAAGAAACAGAAAAAGGAAAGACAACTAGTTAAGTTTCTGTGCTCATCTCCCTGGAACGCTCCAGCAGCAGGGTGGCCACTTGTGTTACAACCCACCGGCCGGAGCCGCACCGCTGTTCTCATTCAAGAAAATCAATAGACAACTTCACACACTACTGGAATGAGCTCTGGCCCTCCAGGTTAAAGGGTGTCATCCAGTACAGATGAATGAAAGGCAAACCAAACGTAATAATGTGCAAATTTAATAACCCACTAATAAACAAGGTTCGCTCTGAAATTAAAATAGCAACTCCAAATTATAATTGGAATTTTATGTGACAAAAGAGGCAAACACATATAATCACCATCAACTTCAGCAAGCCCACGCAGACGCACGCTGCCATTCGCTTGGGGTGGTGCAACAGTGAAATATCTATTGTGCATAGTTACCCAAATGAGCCACCCTACACAGTTACACTGTACACGATGCCTGCGACGCACGCAACAGACATGCCCTTTCTCTCATTCTTACAGTGTACGTATAGCTAGATGAGTTCTTGCACACACAGTGCTCGATACCATCGGATACTTTTACACACACCCCGTTGGAATGTGGGAACGTGGCTGCATAGGGACGCCTGTCTGTAACACACAAACACCCACGCGTGCACACACGGTCCTGTTAGCCAAAGAGACTTCCCCCAGTAAAGTGCCTGGCGTCTCCAACGATGTTTAAAATCATAATGGGTGCTTCTGCCATCTGATCTCTGCAAGAGTCTGCCTTTCGTGTCGGGGACAAGAGAGAATGGATCAGTAATTTTAGTTCCTAATGCACTCACTCTTAAGTAGATTTGTAAACTGCCCTGGATGTGCCATTAACATTTAGAGGAAAATGTTAACAAAATTTCTGCCTCGCATCTTGCTGAGTCTCCTAGGTTGGCTGCAGCCACCCAGCCGGCCACAACCTCCTCCCAGGCTGAAAGAAGGGAAGACACTCCTTTTCGTATCTCCCCCATTTCACTCTGGCTTTTTGTGGTGTGATTTTCTCCCCCAATCAATCTCATGTCTTTTCTTTTAAGCTTCCGCTGCCTGCCATTCAGGCCCCACAACCCAGCTTAAAATACAAGGACTATAACTTTGAAACAATATACTAGCTGCTGGAGCTCAAAGGGCCAGAAAAATCATATAATAATAAAAAGCTGTTACAAATTGTGCCTCTTAAATCCAGAGGGTCAAACATCTCAAATAAAACTTAGTGAAAGAGTGTCTCCCTAATGGAGTGCCTTTTGTACTCCGTGAATGAGGGAGCCTAGGTTAACAAAGTGTATGAAATTCAGTCTGTGGCTTTAATGCAGCTCACAGTGACAACGTTTCCTCTCTGCCATCCTGTACCCAGCCTCTCCACTGACTGGTATTAACTGTGAAGACGAGTGGACATCATCTCTCTGCTTCCTCATTTGGCGCCCATCCTTACAGACATCATTGCTAAATTATCAGATTATGTATCTCACATTAAAATTTGGAAGAGAGCAAATCTGTTAAATAACTTTCCCATCGAGTTCTCACCACTGAGAGTGAGGGGAAGAGGGAGAAAGGAGGGATGCCAAGGGCATCCTGGTCAGCGCTGCAGTCCCTGGTACTCTCACCCCACTGCTCCACACGAGGCTGGTCAAGAGCTGGAGGTCTAAAAACTGCAGCCACAGGCAAACTTGGAGCTGCTAGAGGTTTATGCAATCATGTAAATACATACACACAGACACACACGGTTACGTATCTACAGAGAAGCAGGCGAATAAGTCAGCGCCCGCAGAAATAAACAATCATTAACAGGGGAGCGAAGCTGAGCAATCACAGGAGAACACGGATTTCTAGGGAAAAAAAAACCCCACCCAACCACCTCAGCCTCCTTTTCCATTCTTACTTGTGCTATCACCCCATTACGTTAAACGTATTTCATAAATTAGTAATCTGGCCGCAACACTTGACGCTCCTGGAGGATCCTGTGAATCACCACGGCCGTTTATTCGTTTGCAAACTTCATTACGCCGGGAATAAATCAACATGTTACAATATCTCAGCCAGCCAAATTTCAGGTGGTTTCTTTTTTTTTTTCCCCCCCTCAGCTCCCACTTCCTTTTTCGTTCTTGCTTGCTCCCTTCTTGCCCAGCACCTCCCCACCCCCAGCAACACGGACAGATCAGGCTGCGGCGGGGCCAGTCATTATGAAAATCTATCGTTAATACACTCCCAATGTCAAAGTGTCACAGGTTTAAATACAGAACCCAAAAATAAGAAAACTAACTGGCCTTCTTAATTAAAAAAATATGGATTGTGGGGGTAAGGAGCTGAAGGGAAGGTCTGGGTGCTGGGAAGGCGGTGGGCACAGGTGGGGTGAGCAACTGCTACTTTTCTGCCTCTATGCTGATTTTTTTTAATTTAGCACCTCGTGCAAATCCAGATTAAAATAACTCCAGCTATTGATCCGAGCAGTGGAATTGACATTAATTTTAGTTCACTTCTCACTTTGCAAAGGGATCAATAGGAAGTAATAACAGCTGACATCCCCGCTGAAAGGAGGAGAAAAGACGGGCTAGAGACAGAAATCGAAAAGCAACCAAATAAATCAGCAGCTACTTTTCCACGGCATCAGACAAACTCCAAACAGATTGCAAAAAGTCTTTGTTGAATTAACTAAACAAGGAGTAGAGGGAGGGGGGGTGAAGATCAATCTGGGAAGCTGCATAAACTGTCTACCAAGTATGAAGGTTAGAGGGACAGACTGAACACAAACTCTATTTTCCTGATCATTATTTTTTTCATGGCTACCTATGTGCATAACTATTGGGTTGTAGAGCTACCCTGCTTAAAGTGCACACAAATTACCTGTGTAATCGTGTATGGTACTAATAACAAGGCTCCACACGCCCCAACCAAGACAAATTGAATCAACAGCTTCTAGCCCTGAACCATAAAAGAAAAAAGAATCTCTCACCAAGGCACAAGTTGTAATCAGTTATCTCTGGCTCGGGTCTGATTTCTCTGCTTACGGAGGCTGTAGCACTGTGCTGAATTAGTTAAGAGGAAAGTCTGATCAAAGTAGGAGAAGCCATGACAGAGCTGGATTTAGCAGGCATCACAAACACCCAGCAAGTGGAGAAAACAGCAGTGACCACCGGTTAGAAGCGTAAAAGCCACTTGCTAGTCAGCCTGCACTGAAACACACACACACACACACACACAGGCGAGCACATGCACATCCCATACACAGCCAGGAGATCTGTAAACCTCTTACTAAAAATATTACTCGGAGTTCCTATGACTCTCTGCTATCGATTAAAATAAATAAAACACACCACTCCAGTTTCTACAACAGGTTGCATTTTTGTGGTCTCTCAACCATTTCCAAATGCCAGAGATTAAAATAATGGGGCAAATTAACATTTTTTTCCCTCCAGAAACAAAGTTTTCTTGGGGGAAAAAAAAAATTAATTAACAGGCTATGGGGAGGAAAAAAACCCCACAAGATTAAAACAATAGGAAATCCGGGAAAATTGATGATGCATGTAAATTAGGAAATACCCAAGGAAAAAAAAAAATCACAATATCCATTTACATTAAAAAGTTTTTTCCCCATAAATGTCAAGTAGGAATTTAGAAATATGCTCTGTGCAGAAAAGCCAAAGATTATAAAACAAAATAATGCCAGCTGTTTGGGGATTTAAGTGCTCAAATGGATTATATATTTGAACCAAACTGGATTTCCTTATAATAAATAAAACAAATGCAAGCTCGAAAGCCAACAAAGGAGAGCTCTCATCACTGGATTAAGATACAAAGGAAAAACTGTTAATTTTATTTTCTCTTTCCAACCCGTGAAATATGCCAACGGCAGCCGCACACCCGGGCAGCTGCTGGGCAGAGCGGTTTGAGGGGAGAAGGAAAAGAAAGAAAAGAAAGAAAAACAGTAAAAATAGGAGAGAGAGGGGAGCGGAGGAGCCGTCCGGAGCGGTCAGCACCGGCTCCGGCCCCGGGCGGCTCCGCCGGGCAGGGCGGCCCGGCCCCGGCCCCTCGCCCCGCACCGCGCTCCCGCTTTTGTTGTGCTGTAAACTTCTGGTTAAAAAATTGTGGGGTTTTAATTCAAAAAAAAAAGAAAAGAAAAGAAAAAAAAATGAAAATGAGAGGGGGGGAAAAAGGGAGAATAAAAGCCCCCGGGCGCGGAGTGTGATCACCGCAGCGGCGGGAGGGAGGGAGAGAGCGGCGGGGCTTTGGCGAGAGGGGGAAAATAAACGAGGGAAGGAAAAAAAACCAAGCACCACAACGTACCAAGGGGCTGCCGGCCGGTTCGCCCCGGGCCCGCTCCCAACTTGAATCCGAACGAAAATAGCGGCCGGCGTGGCCCCGGGGGAAGCCCGGCTCGCCCGGGCAGGGCGGGCACCAGCCCCTCGGCGGCCCCGGGGGAAGCCCGGCTCGCCCGGGCAGGGCGGGCACTGGCCCCTCGGCGGCCCCGGGGGAAGCCCGGCTCGCCCGGGCAGGGCGGGCACGGGCCCCTCGGCGGCCCCGGCCCCGCCGCCGCGCCCGCCCCGGCGAGGGAAACCAGCGGGGCTGCCACCCGCCGGGCTCCTCACTTCCCGCTCCCCGTTCCTCTCCCCCGCCTGGAAGTGAGGGGAATGTGTCAGATAAACCGAAATCAAACGAAGTAAAACAAGAAGGGGGCGAACCCCGAGGTATAGAGCCTACCGCTAACACCGAGCCCCGCCGCTCCGCGCTCCCCGCCGGCAAATTAAACAGGTGTTTTGTGGCCCGGCGGGGCTCGGCTCGGCTCGGCCCAGCTGTCCCGCCGAGAAGCGGTGATTGAGGCGCAGCCGGGGCTGCTCTTCTCCTGCCTCCCCGGGAACGATTGACCGGCAGGGAGGGGGAGAAGCGGGCTCCGCCGGCCCGCTCCGCACAGCCCCTTAGGTCGCCTTGTTCCCCCCACTTTTTCCTCCTCCTGAAACGCAAGTCACGGCGCTCATCAGCCGCGAGGATGACCGGAGTTGTTTGGATTTATTGCAACAATCACTTACCATACACGTTTCCTGTGTGGAAGGCTAAGCATTCAACACAACTCTCTAAGTAGACAGTTCCTAATGATTTCATTGTGGTCAACCAGATGGTTTTTATGTATTTAGATCTGAAGGTGAAGAATTATTTTCCATGCTTCCAACCTATTTACAGACTTCCCTGGTCTAGAGCTGTGGGGTTGTTGGTTACAAGAAAGAAAATCCTGCGATTTCTCGATCGCATCGCTGGATGATCCAGAAAGTTTTCTAAAGGACCTAAAGCGAAAACAAGGATAATTGCTTTCACCTCTTCTGGCTTTCCGAGCTACGCCGTTCACACGTGGAGTAATTTTAGCTCATTCGTTGAGTAACGCTGACAAGTTAAAGCGCCTCTCTACCTTTGTTTTCCCTGCAATAATAAAACCAGAACGAAGCCGCGTGTGAGCCCCAGGCGGGGGGCTCCTACCTGAGAGCGGTCGGGGGCAAGGGCGGCGAGCCTTGGGGGCTGAAGGACCCGAGGAGGGGACAGGAGGCTGAGCAAACTTCAGCTTCGTCCGCAATTAAGCTAAGTGGCGGCTTAACAACGGGTGTTTCAAAAAAACCCCCCAAACCTAAACACAACAATAAAACGAGCTAAAGAATAATTCGGTCTTCGAGCGGGGATAGAACATTTTTGGCACGGCTTAAAACTCAAGTTCACGCGGGGACCGCGCGCCTGCAAAAATGAAAGCTCCGGAGTAAATAAAATTACTGGCTGTTCGGTGTTTGTTGAGCGCACAGAAACCCTCGCGGGTTTGGGTTGGTTTTGGGCGGGTTTTTTTTTGCAGATACTTTTATTGCAAAATAAAAGCCTTAGTTTATGTATTTGAGGGGGGGAAAAAAAACCCCAAACAACAAGCAAACAAACAGAAGCAAGCCCTGGGTGAGTGGGTGTGTGGATCTGCTTGTTTCCTTTGAAAAAAAAGAAAAAAGTTTTTGTTTTGCAGCCGCTGGGAAATGAAATTGTCGCTGCCCGGAGCGGCCGTGGAGGGAGCGAGGTCCTGGGCGCAGCGGAGGGCAGCGAGGAAATAACTCCGCGGCTTGCCCCACCAAAACAATCAAGGGAAGAAACAAGCAAACAAACAACAACAAAAAAGAAAAATAGTTAAAAAATAGTATCTCTGTCGGAGCGAGGGATCTGTGCCGGTCTGTGGGTCCGGCCGGGTCCCCCCCCGCCGTGCGCCGTCCCCAGCCGGGCTGCAGCGGCTGTCCCCGGCACCTGATCCTCCGGGTGGCTACCGGTCCCCCGGAAAGCAATGGGGGGGTTGATCCGGGCAGCTTAGGGCTCACCGAGGGTGCGGGCCCCCCCCCCCCCCCCCCGCTTTTATCTGCCTTTGCCCTCGGCATTACCATGCCGATCCCCACCCACCCGGCCCTCCCCGCAGCCGGCGCGGCTCCCGGCCGCCGCCGAGCCGCCCGGCTTCCCCGGCGCTGGGGAGGCAGAAGGGGGAAGGGGGAAAGGGCACGGGGGTTGGAGGAGGAAGGGAAGCGGGGGAGGGAGGGAGAGAAACTTGCCCTGCAAAGTTTGCGTGTGGCCGGGCAGCCCCGGTGGCCGGTACTCACGGTGCGGCTGCCGGCGGGGGCTGCGCGGAGCTGGCGGTGAGCGGGGAGCAGGGGAGTCCCGGGCGTGCTGGCCCCGCTGCGCGCCCGCGGCTCGCATGTAGCAGAGCGGGAGGCGGCGGGGGTGCGAGGGAAGGAGCAGTGCTGCCTCTCAGTGCCGGCTCTCATCAGTGAATGAGCCTCCACTCTCCGAGGGACTCCTGGCTGCACACACACATGCACACACACACACACACACGCACACACACACACTCGCACACGGAGCCCGGCTGAGCACTGCATACATTAGGGCACTCGGGCAGTATGGGAAATGCAGTCCAGGACCGGGCTCTCACCCCGCACAGCCCCCGGAGTTTGCCCAAATGGGGCGTCAGGGGGTTGCTCCCCTTCCCGGGGCGCCGCTTCTCCCCCAGCCCCTCCGCACCGGAGTCACCCACCCACCGTTAGCTTCTGGTACAGATCATATTTTCCATCGCGCAGGTCCCTCCCGAATTGCAACGAGGTCTCCGGGGCGGCAGCAGCCCCCCGGGGCAGCCCCGTATCCCATCCGTGCCCTTCGGGATGCCCACGGGCAAACAGCCTTCCCCCACACACCCCACGCTGTGTCAGCTGGCACCCAGGGGTGCTCAGGAATGGGCAGATCTAATAAACATCCCTAAATTAGCCTCGGACAGCCTCAGCAGAGTCAGAGAGCAAATTAGGGGCTCCACAGTCCCAGGGTTACTCCACGCACATCACTAATTTCGTGTTTCCTGGATGCTCGTTGCGGCTCTGTATGACCCTTCCCACATCCGCACGCGGCTGCAGGCGACTCCCCAGCCAGCCCTGGGATTGTCCCGACCAAAAATCGCCACTCGTAGGGAATGGAAGAGCCAATTGTAGATGGGGGCTCAGATGAAACACTTGTCTCATTGTTTCTGGTGAAGTGCATCAGGCATTGAGATAAGAGACATTTATTACACCCAAGAGGGAACTGGTTTGGTTTTTTTCCTTGAACTGATGAATAATTTCAGGTTGTTCTTAAAAAAACAGAGTATGGGCAGCATTTTGTGGCTCTCATATAACTCTGCACTGGCTTTCTCAAAATAAGACCATGCTGTATGGCATACACTGAAAAAAGAAGTCCTCTCCATCAGCATCATCAACCACTTGAGCTATATTCTATGTGTGTGTGAGAGCGTAAGAGGGATTATGTACTTGTGTCACCCAACAACTTTTGTGTAAGCATCACTCAACTGTGTGGGCTGGTTCTGTCTGTTAGTCCATGGGATCGCTGAATGAGCCAGCTCCTATAAAAGTGTTCACAGGAACAGGGAGAAACATAGCCCCAGGCCTTAATTGGGTGCATTGTACAGACCATAAAGGGTCTGTTTCTCTGCTAGGCTGAAGGTCACCCGTCTCTGAAGGCCTGCACCACCTCAGGGACAGGCCTTGTGCAGTCAGGATGGCATGCCTCAGGAATGGAAAAGTCTTTGGTAGTAAAAGCATGAGGAAAAAAAAAGAAAACCAAGAGGCTTTCTTATTTTCACACTTCAATTTAAAAATAAAACAAAGAATATCAAGCTCCTAAACTCAGGAAAGCACCTGGGTGAAGGAGCTTCTCGTTCTCCCTTTACATAACCATCAGCAGCTCCACTTCCTGCTCTGACCTGCATCTCAGCCATGCAGAGGCTGGTGGTACTCAACCAAAAAAGCACGCTTCCCCTTCGAGGCAGCTGCTCCACTGCTGCTTTCCTGTACACCTTGTGTGTGAGTGAGGAGACTGGCAGGGCAGGCAGGCAGCTGTGGCACAATGGTAAATGTGGACTCACATTCCTGAGCTGCTTTTCAGATTTGTGTAAAAGCTGGTATTTAGATACTCCAGGTAAAAATCTCCCACAGCTGTGGGCAAACAGTACTGTGCATATATTCTGCTCCTGAATAACGTCTTGCAGTTACCTCTTGATTAACCAGAGGTATGATTTTTGGGGTTGATCATCTCTCACAGCTCATTGGAAACAGCTGCACTTACAGACATGGCCTGACCCACGAGTCCTGGGGATGCTGAATTCATTGGCAGCACACACATACCCAAGACACTCATTCTGCAGCGTGCTCCACATAGACGGGACCAGCCAGTTGAGGACTTTGGTAAATAATCTGTAGGTTTGTCTAGATGAGCCAGATTTTAAATAACATCAGAGCTTTGACACACTTCAGGAAGCCACATTAAAAACCAGCCCTTATCTCCCAGGGATCTTGGGGAAAACACTCAGCCTGTGAACAGGCACAGCCCAATTCTGCTCCAGCTTCACAGTCACATTTGCACCATTCTGGTTAAGAAAGTGCTGTTACAATGAGGCCGTATTTTCAGTGCTTACAGCACGGTGAAAAACCATCCCTCAGATTTAAACATCTTCCTTTTGTTCTTAGTCAAAAAGCAATCGAATGGGGGTTTTTTTCTGATTTCATTTCCTTAGGATGGAAGGGAAAGGGTTTGAATCCCGTGCCGGTGACCGATTTATGCGAGCTGAGAATCAAGCGCCATGTTTTGAGGCTCTAAAAAACATTAATGCAGCTTTATTTAACTTTATGTTACTGCACCATTGCACAAGAACTTAATACAGTTTGGACTCAGGGAACAAGCCTGGCGTTTAGCTAGCTTCTGTGAGCAATGTCTTCGGAGGAAAATGAGAAGATACACTCAAGTTATTTATATTTGTAATTACCATTAATCTGTATTAGTAATGAGGGTTTTGATCCTGAAAATGGATCCATAAACATGGACTCCTGCACCACTGTGGAGCTGTGACACGCACAGAGGCCCATAGGAAAAATTTCCACTGAAATATATTCTACCCGGATAATTTGAACCCTAAAATACCTTTGAACATCTGATTTAACTTTGCTCGTGCTGCTCGTCTCGAAGAGCAATAGGGGACACCTCCATTTCTTTTCTCCCTTTTTCACTTAACATTAAAACAAAATGTGAGATTGTTATGGGTTATCACAGGGCTGTACCTTCTCATTGCAAATGCTGTTCCCAATACTGAAGTCTAAATTAAATTAATATATACAATCCTCAGCCGACAGAGTTGATTAGATGCACTTAACTTTATGCATACAGATTTCAATAGGATTACCAATAATACATAAAGTCGAGCGTACATGTAAATTCTACCACGAGCAGGGCCTCGACGGGAAGCCTGCTGGGTTCTTACACTCGAGTCTTAAAACAAGAGACCCTCTCCCTCATCCTTACGTCTTCTAGCTGCTGTTTCATAAAATAAGATGGAGAAATATGATCAATCACAAGAGCAACTAGAGAATGCGTGGGGCAAAACTGTATGGCCCGTGTACCAGCAGCACTCCAGCATCCCCTGACAGTGCGTTGCCTCGGCTGGGAACTGGGCTGTTGTGATTCCTGGTTCCCCAAAAAGGGACACCCCGAGAAAGTGCTGAAATTCTGCAGGTCTGAGCCCACCTCCTGAAGTCACCGGCACCTTCACCTCCTCCCCTAGCCCCAGCCCATCCCTTGTGGCCTTTTATCCGCGCTAAGAGAGGAGGAGGGGAAAGCAGTTGAAACGGTTAATTAAGTAGATAAACCCAAACTTTTAATCGTAATTAGGCTTGCGAGCGGCTCTGGCTTCCCACGAGGCGTGGGTGGCTGCTGGCGAGTGTAATCTCCATGCCCTCTGCTGGCTACAGCCAGCGTCTCAGCAGCGTGCCACTACCACCCTGCCCTCGCAGCTGAGAGAAGGACCCCTCAGCCCCTCCTGGGAGAAGACCCTGGGAAGTGCTACCAGTTGCCACAGTCCCTGCTGGCCAAACGGCTTTGGCCCCTGGTTTTATGAGAGCTGTGGCCCTGGTTTAAGCGTCGATAAGCGGGCGGCTATGCTCCAGGAGGACAGGAGCTTGAAGCCTCCGCAGTCAGCCGTGTCTCACTCTCTCATGCTGTTAGTGAGGACATCTGAGATGAGGATTGACTTGTGAGTTTTGGAGCATTATCCTGGTCTTAGCAGCTGATCTGGGCTTCATACCAGTGATCGGGGTAAGATTTGTCCCATAGCTCAGGGGAGATAATATGGGAACTCTTCGTCTTCCGAGCCATCTGTGACTGCCCGCTGCCAGTCCCCTGTCTAGCAGAGGAAGAATTTGGCAGGGCCAGGGTTGAAATCATACTATCTGCCAGAAGTTTGAAATTTAAAGCTGGCTTCCTCTCAGTGACTAGTCCTCCCAGAATGAGAAAAGGGTCCTTTAAATGACTCACTGACTCATAGGACTAGTAGTGAGAAAATTTTCTTCAGCTTAGAAAAATTTGCTGAGGCCCACAGATAAATGTGTCCCTTCTTCACCATTGTCATCACCATCACCCAGATCCTTTCCAAAGTCTGCTGGCTAACCCAGGAGAGCAAGGAGAACCTTCTGGTTCTTCTTCTCAGGGCATGCTGCAAGACACTGCCATAACTTTAAATCTTCCTCATCACCAAATCATTACAGCAGAGTGGAGACCATGCCCTGGATTTTGCACAGGAATGCTAGAGATTCTTTATAAACCATTGTCCTGTGATGCTGTTTCCTGTGTGACCCTCTTCTTGTGAAGTTCCTCTCCAAAAAGGAGGCTGTAGACTAGATGGCAAATGCCTGACAAGCAACTGTCATCAACCGTTTCAGAATCGCTGCTCACGTGTGACATTACCCACATTGTCACAGGCCTAAACGAGGCACTTTTGGAACCCTTTGCTGCTGAGGAAACTTCTCTCCAAAACTCCGTAGCCGAGGCTTTGTGATTTAAACCCATCCAGCACGCAACGTCCTCTCCTATTGATTATTTCCAGTGTTTGCTGTTACAGCACTGGACACTTGTTTTCTGCACAAGCATTCACTCTATTTTTCAGGGGTTTTTGAATCCCTCTCTGAGCAATATCCCGTTGCCAGGAGTTCCACAGGCTAATGGTGTGGAAAAATATTTCCCTGTGACAAGAGCTACACCTGTCGAACCCCCCTTCTGTGCACCATCCATCACACTGACAGCACAGGTAACTTGCCTGGGATCATGTCAAAGCGTGAAATAGCTATAAAGGCAAAGCATATGTGTTTGTCATTTCTGTCATTAATGGGATCAAGTAAAACTAAGGCAAAGCTATTGAACTGTGCTTCAAAAGCCAGGGGAAGCCGGAGTCACGTCCTGGAGCAGTTCAGAGACGTAGCTCTTGCTTTGGCCCATGGAGAGTGCATGGGTGGGCAACATTTTCCTCTTCTCGTTTCCTTCTTTGTGTTTTCTGTGACTGTACTTCAGAGAGGTTTGCTTTGAGTTTGCTTTTGAGACCCACACAGGCTGCACAGCCCGACTCAGTGCCACAGCCTGGAGAGACACTGGACTGCACCTACCTGGGACGTGAAGCTCCTCTGCTCGGAGGGGAACCCCAGTTCAGCAGGACATTGGAAACAATCCTCACCTTTCCTTTTAACCAGACAAGCAAACCTGAGCAGGACAGATCTAGTGAGCTTTTAAGGCAGCCCTGTGGTGTGATTAGTTAGAGCCTAACATGAGATAAAATCAATTGGAAACTTGTGTGAGTTAGGGCTGCTCCCATCACTCAGAGTTTGCAGCAGCCAAGTGCAGCATGATTGTTATTAATATCTGCTACAGATATATAAGCTGAAATGGGGCTTTACAGTAAAAAGAAAGAGAAGTTGCTGTTTCCCAAGAACATACAGGTCATGGATCTAATTCAGAGCCATGCTGAGCACCTTGCTCTGTAGTAATAGGAACTGGCCTTTCTTAGGAGAAAATAGACTGGTGCCTTGTACCACACACATTTCCTCATGATACCACATAACACAGAGGGATGTTGGTTAGGAGTTCAAAGTGCTGAGTTACTATGATGTTTGTGGGGAAGAAGCTGTATTAGATATTAACCATCTCACACACCACAGGTGACTTAAGGCCTATGCTTTGTGCCTGCCTTCTTTCAAAGGCTGCAGTCAGCCCTGTGTAAGGCTGGACCTCAGCACCAGCTGTAGTGCTCACTACTGTGACTGCTGTGGTAATTCCCATACGAATGGGATTGCACCATAAACCCACACACCTTAGCTGTGCTGATGGCCAGGCCTACATAACAGCCCAGTGCCTTGGTGCTAACGATCCAGCGTTTATGGTGGGCCACAGCAGCGTTGTCATGCCAACCAGATGGTATTCCTCCCTAGGAAAAATAACAGTAACCAAAGAAATAAATATCTTCTTCTCCTAGACTGATCTGTCTGTTTAAGAGGAGTTGGAGGTTAGATGTGAAGCAGGGAAAATCCAGGCTGAAGTAACAAACCAACCTCTGTTCAGAGCAGAGTGAAATCTCTCTCTCTCTCTCTCTCCCCACTGCCCTTTACAGAAGACTTTGTGCAAAACCTCCTCTCCAGTGAAGCAAACTCCTCCTACATCAGGGCAGGGGAGAGAGCCTACTCAGCCTCTCCCAGGGGATTTGGGTCAGGTCAGGGTCTCCCAGGCTGAGCTTTCCCATCCTGGTCCCACAGCAGCATGGCACCGGCAGTCATGGCACAAGGAAAGCCTGTCCCTGTTGCTGCCATGCTGCACATGCATGCCCTGCAGCCTGCCTTCTGCCCTGCTCTGCCACATCTGGTGCTCCAGCAGAGATTTTGGGATCCAACATACCCATTGGGGTACTCACAGAAGGGAGGATGCTGCTATGGACCCAACCAACCCTCACTCCTCCTCAGGATCCTCTCTTCTCTTTCTGAGAGGGTGGTGTGCTCTAGAGCTCCAGCTCTTCCTTAACTCAGCCACCAAATGTGGCTTCAGAGACTTTCTTCACAATCTCTTCTTAAAACCTTGGAAAATGTTTGGTTTCTGGCTGAGAGAGGTTCCTGCTGCTGATTCCCAGGAGCTTGCACCTGGTTCTCACTGTTCCCCTCTTGGGAAATCACCCATCTTCCTCTGAGAAACACATGTCTTCTTTCTACTTGTCTTTTTCATGAATCACTTCTCACCTGCATCTGCCATTCCTTTTTCTGGCTCCTCTCTTGTCCTTTAATCCTGCTCACATTACTCTGGCAGTAAATTATTTAAAGCTGGCAAATGCGTGCAACAAGCTCTCTTTCTGTCAGACTCAAGTCTGCTCAGAAACTGATACACTCAAAACTTCTTTATCTTGGCCCAGCTTCATCTTTAGCTAGCTTTTTCTGCCATCCAGTCTCAATGCCCCACATCCCATCATCTAGTCCCAGTGCCACACATCTCACAGCCCTCCAGGTGCCTGTCTCCATTGTTGGAGGAACATCTCATTGCACCTGCAGTTTTCATGTGGACCTCAACCTCCCCAAGGGATCAATTAGGCAGAACTTACTGGAATTCACAAAATGATTCAGATAACAAGAACAGCTTGAATTTTAACAGCAAATAAACCCAGTAAACCTTGGGATGGCCATAAATCCTTACACTACAGGATGGACCAGTAGCAAGCTTGAAGAAGAAACTCGTCCAGGGAATGGCTCGTCCTGCCAGTATCATTTCCCCTTGCAAGGTTTCTTGCACACCTGCTGTACCTTCTGGCAGTGTCCCTGCCAGCAGGGCCCAGACAGGGATTAGGTGAGCTCTAGGTCTGGTCCATCTTTAAACTCCCATGTTTTTTACCCTAGTCAAAATTGAAGAGAATGAGGGATACTCAGGATACAAACATTCAGTGACAACACCCCCAATTAGGCACCTCAGAATTGAGAGCCATCACCTGCACACATCATCTCACCCACTTTCCCTTGTTGGCACTGAGACAGTGAGTTAGCTATGGCAGACACACCAATTTCCATGTGCCTGCAATGCATCATGCACAGCTAGTGAGGCTGTGTGGCAATCTCTATTGAGTCCTCCCTTTTGTATATGAAGCGTGTGAAAGGTCACTTCTTGCAGTCCTGGGTTCTCAGGCTGGTTTTCAGGAGACTCTTTTTGATCTACCCTTCCATCAGTCCATCAAGCCACCTATACATACCAGAGCTCTCCTTCCCTTAAGGCTGTGCCAGTGACAAACAATCATTGGGCTTGTCTAAAAGATGTTAAATAGACCTAAAAAAATTGTCTGCTCCTGTAGCAAATCTTGAGCTTCAGCAGTAATCCAGGTCTTTCTCCCATTGATGTTCTTGAAGCTGAGTCAGGTTTGAATTGACCTGGAGATGTTCAGGATCTCTCTCTTATGTCTTCAGAGTGTGTAGGTAGTTGACCCTGTTGAGTAATGTCATCTCATTAGGGAGAAACACATGTCCACTGAGATAAGGATGAGCTGTCTTCCATAAGGAGCAATAGATTTGAAATCAGATCTTAGCTGGTCATTCTCTTACATGTTCAATTGGTGTGACCACCTCCCTCCACTGAAATCCTGAAGGGATATGTTTCAGTGGGCTAATTATAAATTCCCTCTGTCTTGCATTAGCTGGATACAGCATGCCTGGTGGCATGAACCTCCCCTCCTTCATTCGTGTTGTGCACCTCTCTTGCTGCAGGCAAAAGTAATTTCCCCAGCCTGGAAATGTGATTTAATTTGACCTTGTTCACACAGGTTCTGCATCTCTTACATTCCCACCCCCAATGATAAAACAGGATCAGAGGAAATTGCTGTGATTCACGGCGATGCTCTGCCTCAGCCTCCGATTCTTCTTGTTCCTTCCTCTCCCCCCATCCCCTGCTCTGCCTACCCACCATAGCTGTTTCCTTACAGGGAACTTTTGACTCTAGATGGAGGATGTAAGAGGAATGGGAAGATGTGAAACCACATACCTGTGTTGCATCTCCAGTGCCAGGAGAGGCAAACTGCTTGTCTTTCTTTATGACTGGCTTCAGGAGTAAAAGAAAAGGAAATAGAGAGTGAGGGTGAAGAAAGAATATTAACAAAATCAAGGGCAGTACTCTAAGACTGTTTCTCAAACGTTTTTGTAGCAGAGCCTTACTTGAGAGAATTGCTCATGGTCCCTGCCTGGATTCACTGCTTCAGTGCTCTCCTGTCTGCCCCAAGGCTCTGAGAGGTGTTCACCTGCGCCTCCTCACTGCCCAGGGGCTGCTCTCCCTGGACTTCCCACTTGCTCTTCTTCTAGTGCTGGTGAGAGGGTGAGATTAAATTGTCTAACTCAAATACCTCAGCCTTGGGCTCCTCAATGGTACAGGAGCATCTGCAGGGATCCTCGAGCTCTCCTTGCACAAGTTCAGAAGATCTCTTTTTTTGGGGGACTCCCTCTTGTCCTGTATTTCATCTTCAACGGAGAGGTTTAACAGTGAGCTCCTCTAGTCAAGATTGTCTCTTTAGCTGTGCCAGAGGAGTATTTATAATACAGTAGCTACTTTGCAGAATCCCCAAGTGTACAAGAAGCTTGGAGAGGCACGCTGTGGCTGTGCATCAGCCATCTCCACCGGTAAACTTGGGCATAGGACCGGCAAACCCTTTTACACCAGCTCACAAAAGCCATGAGCCATGGCAAGAAACACTGGCTATCTGTAGCAATAAGCTGCAGAGCGCTTTGGAACGGTGTTTTCCCAGTAATAGGGGTGGCATCAATTGTCAGCAGAGGAGACAATCGGGCTGCACGTGTCATTCACGTGTCATTGCTCTGCTTCTTGTCTGCTGGCTTTCCCTTTGTGCTAAACTGTTACTAGAGCTTTGGAAAATTTGCTGGCTCCAGTGCCAAACTGTGTGGATCCTTTCCCTCCAAATGCAGAAGATTTTGGTTTCATTTTAGGTGTGTGGGACTGTTATTCTTTACAGGGAGTTTCTGAAGCAGCTGAGAACTGTTTGAGATCCCTTAAGAAGAGATCAGAGCTATATTCGATATTGCAATAGCTTTAGCCATAGAAGCTCACACTCTTTCTGTGTTCACCTCAGCGATACACACCAAGTGGAAGATGGTCTTAAACAGGTCATATCCAACCCCACGTTGTATTGGGGTAGCTGGGCCAGATGGTCTTAAACAGGTCATATCCAACCCCACGTTGTATTGGGGTAGCTGGGCCAGGCGGGAAAGACCTCAGGTAGTCTCTAAAGGACTGGTAGATACAAGTGTTGACTTTTCACACAGAGAAGACAGCAAGATGGAGACAGTAGGCAGGATGGAGAAGGAGAATATGTCCTCTTATTTATCCTCTGTGAAGCTGCAAAACAGCTGCCAGAGCTGGAGACCACAGCAGACAAAGGACAAAGCACTTGCGTTCATGTTTTGTCCACCGTTTGTACAAACTTATACAAAGGAGGAGGCTTTTGGCCTGGGGAAGCTGGATGAGGTCCTCCAGAGAGTAGACTTTACGGCCAGAAGGTTCAATTCTAAGCATTGGAGTGCACGTTGATGGGCTGAGCAGTGAATCAATCCAGAGATAGAGAGGAAGAAGGGCTTGGCTTGCTCTCTATCAGCTCAACTCTTTCTCTGTCAACCAAAGCAAGATGCTTTGTTCCCTGCAGCCCCTAAATGATGGCTGCTGTCTCTTACATGGAGACAAAGGTCCACCTGACACAGCCTGATCTGAAAACCTTCCAGCTTGGCTTTGTGGAGCAGCAATAAGAGCTCATACCCAGTGAACTGGATGTTTGCAGAGTGCAGTGCAAGACTTGGGGAGATTCAAGCACTGCCCACTGACAAGCGATGTTTTTGTGAGTAAAAGACTCATACAAGTCATCCATGGGTTCTATTCATTTTCTACCACCCCACCCCCAGGCAGTTTGTGTGAGGCTGAGCAAGTAGCTGGCTTTCTCTGCCTGCATTGAAACTCATCTTCGTTATTGTATGTTTTGCCTCACTCTACCTCCTCCACCCCTTGTCTTCAAGCAGGCATGAGCATGCTGATGCTCCCCTCCATCCTCTCACTGTCTCTTGTCTATTTAAACTGCAATGTTTTAGGAGCAGGGACATTAACCCTCATCTGGATTAGCATTGCTCTAATGTAAATAATATTAGTTACATTATAGATGTTTCCCTAATTAGAGCTCCTATTTCTATAGGCATTTAAACACCTCGTCTCTTCATTTGACAGTTACGGTATTTGATTTGTGTTCTCCTGATGTGGAGATCAGCACAAAAACCCTTTTATCTCTTCTGGTGAACGGGTTTAGACTATGATTGGATTTGATTTTTTTTTAGAACCATGTGTAGGGATGAGCCCAGAGACATCAGGTATGATTTTGTGTAAGGGGGGATACCGACACAGAATCTGAATGGAGGTTTAACGATGCAGCAAGAAGCAGGGTTTTAATCAGTGAGGTTTTTTTCAAGGAGCATGAAGTAAGGACAAACCCTTTCAAAAGCTGGGAGAAAAAGAGAGCTGGCCTAGGTAGTAAAGCCTTTTGGAAAGAAAACTTGCCCCCCCCCCCCCGTCCCCATTTGGCTGCCTTTTGAACAGGGTACATCAGTATTTGCTGCTAGTCTGAGGGAAGCCCAGTCGTGAAAAGGTCTACCAGAGATTATTTTATCAGAGAGCCTTGTCTTGGCAGATGGCTGCATGCTTTAAATTTAAACAGAGAGGCATAAATAGTAGAAAAGAAAAGAGGGTAATAAGAAAAATATTAAACTGCCCAGTGCAAATCCTTGGGGAACTTCTATTGCAATAACTGACCTCCCATATAGCACCATTTATTTCATACACTGGCAGCTTTATAGGTGCTTGTACAGCTACAGACGAACACCAATTTGCCAGTGCAGTTTGTTTTGATAACTGTTGTTTTCAATAAATCTATATTAAAATCAACGAGAAAATTAAATAGACCGAAGTCAGTGACACTAGAGATAAGGTAGCACATTACTACAGTGGCCTCTTCAGCTGGAGGAGCTGCCTCTAACTTCAGTATGGCTCACAGATGTGATGAATTTTGATGGTCTCAGTTGTGCTTTTTGATGGCAGACAACATATTTTGCAGGTGGGGAAAGGAAATGTTGATGTTTCAAAGCTCAGCTCCTTGAGGGCTGCAACAGAGGAGGAGGTGGTCTGGATGAGGCTGCTCTGCTCACTATTACAGGCTCTTTCTCTGGGGTTTGAAGGGACACCTGTAAGCATAGAGGTCAAGGTGTCCAGCCTTTGGACCCATTTGTGCTTTCTCCCAGAGCCATTTAGGTGTTCTCATCCTTACTCAGCAATCCACACAGGCAATACCTGTGGGCACCTTAAAGCAGTGGGAGATGCAGGACCTTTGACCGGTCCCCAGGCAAGGGGGATGTCTGCGCCTCAGGTTTGTCTGAACATGGCATGTCCTTCTCCTCCCTGCCTCTAAGCAAACTAGGTGCCTCTGGTGACACAAAGGGGAAGTCCTGGTGGACAACACTGAGAAGGGAAGAGAGAATAGAAATTCCAAGGAGAGAGCTGAGAAGGAAGGAAAGCAGAAAGAAAGGAAGGAAGGAAGGAGTGAGGTGGGGAGCACGATGGGAGGAAGAGAGAGGCTGGAAAAGGAAAGAAGGTCTCCAAACACTGGAGAGGAAAGAGACAGAAGATAGAATAAACAGAAGGGGAGACAATGGGGAAATTAAAGCAGTGTAGATAGAAGATATGTCAGAGCAAGGGTCTGACTCTCAGCCCCCTATACCCTATGAACCTCTCTCCTGGTGAATTTAGCTGTCCTTCGGAGGTGCATGTTTCTGGTGAGAGAGGCAAGACCTTAGACCTTAAGGTTGGTAAAAAGAGACACTTTGGCCAGGAATTGAGGAAATACTCTAAACACCTGACCCCTGGGCACTTGGAACAGCAGCAGCTAGTGCTAGCCAGGTAATTAGTTAGTTTCTACAGGGCAGTTTAGAGGATTTTGGGATCCAGGAAGTTTTGTATAGCACTGAGCATCACGGTTGAGTCCAAGTAAATAATGGACACAAGTGATTTCATGGTAGAATGGGTCAATTTTTTTTCCAGCAGACCAGTTCTCTACCAGAAAATGCTGATTGGAATAACTGGAAACTCTTCCTAGGATGTATCAACGTTATCCAAGCTTTTGCTGAGAAACTGGCCAAAATGTTCATATGAGGATTTTCCTCACTTCCTTCTGACAGTATTGTTTTACTTCTGTGTTACACATCTCTACCCCTTTTGGTTCAAGCGTTTGGCCAAAAAAAATGGGGTCTCCTGAGGTGAGGAAGAGCCAGGCATTCCCTGGGTACAATATATTTTCCTTTGCAAAGTTTTGCTTCCCTGCCCACAGCAAGAATCAAACTGCTAGTGGTGATGGGGCTTGTGCCAGGCCATTTTCCTGCCAGCCATCAGCTCGAGAGCTAGTGCAGGTTTTTCAGTCACGTTCCCTGGGCTTGTTTGGAATGTGCTGGGCACTTCTCAGCTGCTCTGGTCTCTTACATTCATCTTTTAAAAGGACATTTGAAAAAGCTGTCAAAACCCATCAATTCCCTGGCTTGGGGCAGGGATCTCGGTGCTTCCAGATATTCAGTTTCATGAAGAAACTGAGCTGGTTTAACAGGGATCTTAAAAAAGGGTGGAGATTACGCCTGTCGATGTAATGTACGGCCTAAGGAAACATAACAGTGTGGTGTAATGGGTGCTTTGGACCTCTAGAATCATGTAATAACAAAGGAAAAGTGGTAAAGTGGGAAAAAAATACCCTATTTGTATTTAGGAACATGTCATTAAATGACAAAAATCAGAGAGCTAAACTTTTTGTCCCAGCTTAGGTCAAACGGCTTCTTTTTTGAAAGCTCAGAATTTCCCAAGGGACACAAATTCCTTTATTATTATTTTTGGCCAGCTGTCTTCCATATGACTGCCCGTGAAAAGTATTTTATCTCACGTTAAAATCCCACACATAAAAACGTGTCTCTACCTTCCAGCAGGTGTGCTTGTCCTATGGGGAGATTTGCTTTATCAGCTATTTGTCCCTCCAGGAGAAACGCTTAATTTTAGATGTTTTTTCCATTTACACTTTGAGTTCAAGACACTCGAGCAGCGGCTCAAGTGTTGGGTGGCCTGTGCAGGCGTCAGAACCCTCCCTTTATGCACTGCAACCCTTTCAGCTAAAACACTGGCAAAGACATTTTGGTGAAGTGGGTTGGGGTTGGTCTTTTTTAAATGTCTCATTAAGAAGGGTTAAAATGTTTCAAAATGTCCCATTGCACTGCTGTTGGTGCCCTCCCTTTGAAATCCAGCTTTCCCATGACGACAGAGCTGTAAAACACGTGCAACTTTTTCCTCCTTTACCTTCTTTTTTTACTAGTTAGCAATGGAGCTTTGCTGTAGCCATTAAAATATCAAAAATAAACTGCACCCAACTGTACAATATTTTTTTACCAGCGTTTATAGTGACAATATAAACTGTGAGGGTTAAAACTGAGTTTTTTTGCGGATGGCATTGGAATATCAAGATTAAATCTGCAGTGTGAGCACAAGGGTTTTATGACACACAATGATGTGAGAAGGGTTGTATTTCTTTAGCAAAATTGACATCACCATTTGTCCTTCTTTCTTTGTACTTCTTGGGTCTGAGTTTTAGGAGTGAGAGCTGGAAAAGGCATGGTAGATGATTCAGTGCAGCTCCCTTGAACCGGAATCAGGTTGGCACTGATGGGATGTTTTATGGTGCTTTCATGGTTCCCTCCGTTCCTCTTGGAAGGCAGTCCCACAATTCAATGCCTTGTAGCCTCAGGAAATTTCTCCTGATGTTCAGCCTATGTTTTCCTTCTGTGAAACATCTTGTGGAAATGCTGTGGTGAGTGGTCATTTCATTTGGTGCTTTGGTGCTGACACCTTCCTGACACATGGAGGTACTTTTCCTGCTCATCCCACACACAAAGCGGGAGTAAGGGGCAAATCTGGGTTCACTGAGCACTTTCCATCCTCCCTCCTTACCCAAGCAACATACCCAGGTGTGGTTCTGCTTTCTGAAGCACATACATTGGTGACAACTTCACGTCCAGCACCAAGTCCCATGTGCCTGGGACAGTTGCACCAGTCCCATGCAGAGGGGAGCTGTGGCGGCGTGCAGCCCGAGCTGCACAGCTGTTTGTGTTTGCTTTGCATTTCATTGCATCCTCTTCTGCTCTTGAATACCAGAGGTATTTTTCGAGACAAGACCAGCCTGTTTGGTCAGCTTTGTACAGCACCTTGAGCGTTCAGTCAATGTGAGGTCTGGGCAGGCACCATCGTGTCCAACCCAGCAAAGCACAGGTTAGAGAAAGAAAATGCTCCCGTGCATCAAACTCCAGAGCTTTGCTCAAATCCAAGCTACAGCAGATCTCCTACAGAGACATTCCATCCTGATCTGCTCCCTGGTCCTCTGTTATCAGAGCCCAGTCAAGAGGCAGCTTCTGATCTCCTGCTACGTTTGTATAAGGCACTTTATTTTCTGGCCTGCCAAAGGCTGTCCTTCCCACCTCTGTTTTAACTGGAAAAGGATTTCCACCCCACGGCCCCGATTCCGGCTGAATTAATGGTTTTTGAACTGAATCAGCACATTTGAAGTTAAAACAGATCCCCACTGAGTCTGTACATTTTTATTACTGTGAAAGGAGTGCTTAGGAAAATAAAAGAAACAAGAAAGCCCTGAGAGTGGACCACCCTGTTGAAGGGGGAAATACAGAAATCAAGCATGTTTATATGAATGATATTTATAGGGTCAAGTGACAAATATTGTACAAGGCCTTGGAGCCCAGCTCAGGAATATCACATACCAGCCTGGGCACTCGTGCTCAAGACAATTTAATTGAAACTGGGGCAGGTGCAGAAGAGGGCCACTAAGATGGTGTGAGAGATGGAAAGCCAAGGTGTTGAGGAGATGTGAGAATAATGTGGTTGGTTTAGCCCAGCAAAACAAAGAAGATGAAGATGACTGGGATCTGAGAGCTGCCTATAGGTGCATCGGGGGGAAGGAAAAGCATTGAAGTTAAAGCAAAGGACCATTTTGCCGGAGTGAGAACTAACTGTGAATACATTTAATCAAGGAATTAGAAGAAATTTCCCATCTATCAGGCAGAGAAGACCCAAAGAAGGCCTTCTGTTCATGTTAGTATGGGCAAGTAAACAAACATACTTGAAGATGGAGGTTGATAAATGTATTGGGATGTTGGATGGGAAATTCTATAACAAGAGGGAGAGGAACAGCTCAGTACACATGGGAATCCTTTCCTGGCCTTCCTCACCTATACACCTGCATGTGGATTGCTTTCAAGATCTGAAATCCTCTTTTGCCTTTCCTTTGCTGAGGACATCAGCACCTTTACATTCTGCTGTCATCACCAAAGAACCTTGTGCTGCATCTGCAAACTTCCTGGCCTCACAGAGCTGCTGCGGCCACTGCTCCCAAATTCATCAAGGGGGTTACTGTCAAACAAGGAGACACACTTGCTCCCACCAGTGTTGAATGAGCTGCTTTCTTTCAAAACACCCTTTAATTGACAGCTAGGAATAGCTTCCCGTGATGACAAGCTGTCATTAGTATCATTCACCAGAATGATTCTCTGGTGATTGTGCGTGTGTTTAGAGGAGAAGGGACAGAGAAATCCCCTGCAAACAAATGTTTCAACAGAATACATGAACTGAGCTGTGGTTTCAAGAATGACAACGTGAATATAAAAATGTACATTGTGAATATTAGTATTCCCTTAAATATGTGTTCCCGTTGGTTAATGAGTCCCACCGGTGGCGTTAGGAACTGAAGGATTTGGGTTGGCACGTTATTAACTTGTTAAGTAGAAAACAGTGATACAAGGCTACTTGTCATGTGTATTATAAGACATTTAAAAGTTGCATTCAGCAAAAGCAGCTGAACAGAACTAAAGGAGTCGCCTTTAAAACGAGGTGACGTTCCTTTGTGCCAGAATCCTGTAAAAATCCCATTGCTTTTAAAGGAGCTGTGCCTCGGGCCCTTGGGAAAGAGGCACAGGGAGCAGGGCTGGGGAGGCAGGCAGTGTCTAGGACTCTCCTCCCTTCTCCTCTCTGTTGACCCAGATACTTCACCTTGGGCTAGGATGGGCTCTGCCCTTTATTGATACAGAGGATCTCCTGGAGCTGCCCTGCGGGGTTGGAGGGGTTTATTCTGTATTTTCTGCCTTTACCTGCCCCACTGGTTTGCTGCTTTCTTGTAAAGCCCCATCCATCCACCAGCACAGAGGTGGCTGCACATCTGTGCCCAAAGAAATGATGCTTTGTTAAGAAACTATTGGTATTTTAAACCAAACAAAACTTACAGGTAATTGCAGACCAAACAGCTGCATCTGCTGGCAGCAGCACAGGGAATCCATACGTAAGGAGAGGAAGGCAGAGATAGAAGTTCTGAGCTACCCTTTCCAGCCAGTGTTTGGAGATAGCCCTTTGTGTAAATCAGGACAGCCCAGACATGGCCTCAGCATGGACCCTGTTTCCACTGAGCTGCTTCTAGTCATCCCAAAATCTCTAAAGTAGGACAAGCAATTAAGACACCACAGCTGCTCTTGAAGCACACTCACTTTCTCTTGGACTGACAGAGGGCTGATTCTATTGATCCTAAGGCAATGGAATAGCAGGGCAGGCACGGGCTGTGCTACCAGGAATAAATAAGGTGACCCTGATCAGCAACTATCAGCCCTTTCTGCTACTTTTCCTTATTTGCATGAGCCATTTTCTCAGTGTTGCTTGCCCAGGGCCCCGTGGCAGTTGTCCACCTTTGCATTTCCTAGCTCTGCCACTGACTGAGTCCCTTGGGGAGAGGAGTTGTTCCCAGTGAAGATGCTACAAGAGCCATGTGCATTGATAGGCAGGCCACAGAGTATCTATTGATCTCCCTCGTCCATTTTTCCAGAAGCCTGGAGTGAGCCAGATTAATCTGTAGGTGACGTTTTCAGTGGCCTGTAGTGTTCATTTGAGACATGCACACTCACCTAAGACAGGCTCAGATATGAACACTACAGAAACTGTGGCAATATTTAAGGAAACATGTCTCTTCTCAAAATGGTTTGGGTGCCTTCTTCAGCATTTGATAGCTGTGACAGAAAAAAGGACCTTTTTGAAAGTGCAGTTGCTGAAGGCTATCACGCTGCAGTCTTGCAAGGACAACCTGTATGGATCTCACAACGGTTTCAGCTGAGATAGAGTTAATTTTCTTCCTAGTAGCTGCTACAGAGCTATATTTTGGGTTTATGCTGAAGAGAATGCTGGTAAGACAGAGGTGTTTTGGTTATTGTAGAGCAGTGCTCACACAGCATCAAGGCCATTTCTGCTTCTCACCCTGCCCTGACAGTGAGTGGACCCAGGGTAGGGGGAAGCTGATGTGTGCACAAAAAGCTGGGCCAGGACAGCTGTCCCAAACTAGCCAAAGGGCTATTCCATACCGTAGCACACCATGCCCAGTATATAAACTGGGAGAAGTTGGCCATAAGGGGCAGATCACTTCTCGGCCATCAGTCAGCAGGTAGTGAACAACTGCATTGGGCATCACTTGACCTTCTTCAGTTTCATTTCTCTTAATTACTGTTATTAGACTTAATTTTTCTTACTGGAGAATAAAGACCTTAACTGAAGAATTATACTTTATTATTCTTATGATATTTTAGTTTAATTATGACACTTGTTCTTATAGTTCTGATTTTCTTTCCCAATTCCCCTCCTCATCCCATGGGAGGAGAGGGAAGAGAGAGGGAGTGAGCAGCTGCGTGGGGCTTCATTGATGGTTTGGCTTCAATTATGACAAAGGGTCATGGAGACCGGCAGAAGCCAAGATGTGGTCACTGGTTATTGCAGATGCTCAGATGCAAAAAAAGGTCCTCCCCTATCCTGGTTTCAGATGGGACAGAGTTAAATCTCTCCTTGGTAGCTAGTGCACTGCTGTGTTTTGGATTTAGTATGAATATAATATTGGTAACACGCTGATGTTTTACTAGTTGCTAAATAGTGTTTATCCTGAGTCAAGGACTTCTCAGTTTCCACAGGGAGCTGGGAGAGAGCATGGCCAGGACAGCTGACCTGAACTGGCCAAAGGGCTATTCCATACCATATGACATCATGACCAGTACATAAACTGGGGAGAATTGGCTGTGAAGGGTGAATCGCTGCTTGGGGACTGGCTGAGCATCAGTCAGTGCACAGTGACCAATTGCATTGTGCATCAACTGTCTTTCTTGGGTTTTATTTCTCTCTCTGTTATCTTCATTTCCATCACTATTACTATCATTACTATATTTAATTTTGTATTTAAATTATTAAACTGTCCTTATTTCCACCCACAAGTTTCACTTGGTTTTGGTTCTCCCTCATCCCACTGAGGGCAGAGGAAAGGAATGAGTGAGGAGCTAGTGAGTGGCTGCACGGTGCTTAGTTGCTGCCTGGAGTTGAACAACACCACTCCCCCCCCAAAAAAATGGGCAGGAGGAAATCTGCTGCCTGCTGTGCTGCCTGACAACCTGGGAAACAGCACGAGGCTTGGCTAATGAAAAAAGGACATGTGCTCATCTGTGAGCCATTCATTGTTTGTCTAGACTGAGAAAAATATTTTGTACTGTGAGATGCAGAGGTCAGCAGTGAAAAGGCCTCCTCTGTCTTTCATCCTCCTAGAAACACAGGCAGGTTGTGAGCCCGAAATTTCAAGGTTTGGGGGTTGCAGTGTAATTTCAAGCACATCTCAGCCAGTTTCCATCCCCGATAAGGAGGGGCAGGGACAGATTGCTCAAGGAACACTGCGGCACAAAGGCCCTCAATTCACACTCCTGGGCCCCCTGGCAAACCATACATCAGTCACCAAAGGCTCGACAAATCACAGTGATACAGCTAAGCTTAGAAGTAAAACTTCACATTATCCTTGCTTATGTGGGTGGGAGGCTGAGAGATGCCAAATCTAAGAGGGCTTAAAGGAACCCTTTCTATTATTAAATGGTTTGCTGTTGGTATTTTTATAGTTCTGACATGCTACTTTCATGATTCAGGCCTCCAAAGTTCAAGGCTGCTTACAAACAGAGCAAAAAGAGAAATCCAGCCTGAAAAATTGGCAAGGCAATTAAAAGGCAGGGGCAGCAGGCAGATCTGGCCAGGCAGCTGGGAACACGCAAGCAGCCTGCCTTGCAGGGAGGGGTAGTCAGCCATCTCTGCACTCTGGCACTTTACCTTTGCCTAATCTTTTAAGGCACAGAGCCAGAGAAAGGTGTAAGAGATGATTTGAAGAGGACAGCAAGATGACAGACCGGTATGACTGCTTCTGCCTGTGGGTAAAGGACGAGTGAGGTCATCTCTAGGATCCCTTGCAGCCCTATTTGTGAGAGTTGGTGACTCTGAGTTTGCCCTTTGCACACATGTGGAGTGTCAGGGATTGTGCAAAGGAGCTGCTGGTTTGAAATGCGGAGCTGAGGGTTAATGTGAGGGGCAAGGAAGGAAGCAAAGCAGAGAATGGCACCAGCTAGTCCGCTTGTTATTGCAGCTTTACTTTCCCAGGGTAGTGGACGCGGCAGTGGGTTAAAGATTAGGTATAATTGCAGGTAGGATGTGAGCATCCTGGCTGAGGGTGCCAGCCATATGTGTGAGGTGGAGATGCCACAGTTTAGAGGTGTCTAGAGGAGGCTGGGTAATGTCCAGACACACGTTTAGGATCAGAGAGCTGCATGAACATAGAAGAACTGGAAGCTTCTGTCTGTTATCCAAGTGAGAAGGAGGAAGGACAGTCTCAGTTTTCCCAAGGGATTGACCTTGTCTTAATCCAAATCAAACAGAGGGGGGAACCAGTGGTCAGCATCAGCTGCAGTTATGGGTGCAGCCCTGCCAGGGAACAGTTAAGACTGACATGGACTTATCAGCACTGACAGCATTGACCCGATCAGGAGTGACGTGAAGTGGTGCCATGATGTGAGAATCACACATGAAGGGTTAAAAGCGTCAGTGCCCGCTTATCTCTTGTGCAGACCTGAGTGGAGGACTGAGACATCAGCATGAGAAGCAGTCAAGGGAGGAAGCCTTGTGGAGGCAAGACAGTCCTGCTTTGGCTATAAATCCCAGGATCAAGCAGAAAACCAACTTCAGAACAGTTTCAGCAAGGCCACGGTGCCCAGACTGAGATAATTGCTTCATTAACCGTGACATTAATGTTAAAGTTAACAGCCCTTTGACATCCCTAAGTATGATAATGAGCAAAAAGAGGTACATGCTAAACATATGGCTGTTCTTTAACTCTCCACCCAAATCATGTGAAACAAGAGGGCAGAGAAGTTTGGGGTATAAATGTCTCCAAGGAGAGGCAAATAGAGCTTTTGAGCTTTTTAGCCTTTTGAATGTTTTTGCATCACTTCTTAAGTTAATTTAGAGAGACACAGCAGGGAGAAAGAGACTGAAGACCAAGGTGAGACAGTTGATGAGCTGTCCTCCTCCTCCTCCTTCTCTACCAAGTCAGGAATGCCTTCTTGGTAAGGATTGTGCTGCTTTGCTTTGTGGTGAGGAGTCCTCAGGATAAGCATTGCTGCCCTTTTTATCACATATTAGTGCTACTGCAGTAAGTGTATTTATCAATGGTGATATTGGATCTGTTCTATCTGTCACAGAATCACAGAACGTTGGGGGTTGGAAGGGACCTCTAGGGATCATCCAGTCCAACCCCCTGCTAAAGCAGATTCCCCTCCCTCAGGTCACACAGGAACGTGTCCAGGTGGGTTTGGAAACCTCCAGGTAAGAAGCCTCCACACCCTCCCTGTGCAGCCTGGGCCAGGGCTCTCTCACCTCCACACCAAACAAGTTCTTCCTTGTGTTTAAGTGGAACTTTTTGTGTTCCAGCTTATGGCCATTACCCCCCAGTCCTGGGCACAAAAGACAAAAAGCGTTGCCCCATCCTCCTGACACCCACCCTTTAGGTACTTACAAGTGTCAATGAGGTCCCCCCTCAGTCTTTTCTCCTTCTCCAGGCTGAACATCCCCAGGTCCTGCAGCCTTTCCTCATTAGAAGGATGTTTCAGTTCCCTGATCAATTCTGATAAATCAAGTTCTAACTCCTGACTTTGTGAAACTCCTGTCGGTGAAAGTCCCTGGAAGAGCCTCTGGCAGGATAACATCAAGCTCTCCAGGGCTGGGGGCGAGGGGAGGCCCCACACAGGGGTCCTGCGTGAGGCCCAGCCGCACAGGCAGCACTGGCACCGCACAGGGGACGCGGTGTCCCTCAGGTGAAGCCAACGTGAGCTCCGCACCAGCGCGACAGTACATGTACAGCTGAGGCCGCGTTTGCCAAAGGCAGGATCTGCTGAGGCCCGGGCAGAGCACTGTGAGGGGAGGCTTCGGGGAAGAGGCACAGGTGGTAGCGGGGGTGCGATGGGATGGCCCGTGTGAGGAGACACACGGGGTTGCGAGGACGGGGGGAGGTGAGCTTCTGCGGAGCGAGGGGCCCGCGCGGGGCGGCGCCTGGAGCCGAGGCGGGGCGGCGGCGGCGAAGCGCGGGCACAGAGCGGCGGCGGGGGAAGGGGGGGGGCAGAGGCGGGGCGCCACCGCCTAACTACAACTCCCAGCGTGCCCCGCGCCGTGCGCGCCTGCGCGAGGGGGCGCGGCGCGGAGGAAGCCCCGCCCCCGGCGGCGGCAGGCGGCGCTGCGGTTGGCCGGCGGCGCTGCCGCTCAGAGCGGGGTCAGGGGTCAGAGTGCGCGGAGGTGAGTGGCGGTGTTGGGGACTCGTGGTGCGGAGTGTGTGCGGGGCGGGGGGGGGGACGGCCGGGCCCGGGCGGCCTCCGCCGCGGGGGGGGGACGCGGCGCCGCCGGGCAGCGGGCGGCGGCACGGCCGCGGCGGGGCCCGGCCGGCGCGGGGGCCCGGCAGGCCTGGCGGAGGCGTGGGGCCGCCGTGGCCCGGGGCGGGGGGTGGAGGCCTGGTCTGGAGAAGAGGGGGGGGGGCGCGGCCTGGCCCCCCGCGGCAGCGGGGCCTGCGCAGGGGCGGCGGCTGGCCACCCGGGGGTGCGGGGCGGCGAGCCGGGCTGCGAGCAGGGCCGAGGCGGCGGCGGGGGTGTGGGGAGGCCGTTGAGGACAGCGAGGGGGGTGGCCCCGGGCCGGAGGGAGGGCTTGGGGCTGCGTGGCAGCGCCTCGCCTGCTCGACGCCGAGCCCCGGCTCCACTCTACTCGAGCTCGGGGCTACCGGGCCCGACGCTCCCTGGGCTCAGCCTGGGGTGGAAGTCTTGAGGGTGGCGGTGGCAGCGGTCCCCCAGGTCCCAGCCGGAGTAGAATCAGTTGCTGTTGGGAGGAGGGAGAAGAACTTGCCCACCTGGGGAGTAGGGGTTGTGAGCGAGGGGCAGCAGCAAGGGTTGGCCGTGTACCTTTTGGGTTGCAGAGGTTCGTAGATGGAGGTGATAGGGGAGTAAGTGGTTTGGTTTATTATTTTATTTTAAACTCCTGTAATACTGAACTGGTCACTTGTCTCAGATCTTGAGACTGAAGTAAACTTAAGAAGGCTTAGAAGTGCAAGATCCGTTTACTTGTTTCCTGACTGGCAGCAGGAATTTCTTCTCCGGTTCTTTTCTTGCTCTGTACTGTTACAGGTGTTTCTTCTGAACTGAGATGTATGAAAAGATGTTGTCATTTACTCCTTATGTTCTGTCATTTACAAGTCCTGTGTCTAGTGGGTTTACGTGGTCGTTTCTGGCCTGTTTGCTAAGAAGCCTGACACTTGTTTTACTACTTTTTTTACCTATCTCTTTTCCTTATTGAGCTTTTGGTTTCAGAAATGAGTGGATTGACACCTGCTGCTTAGTCAGAACTCAGTATTCTTTTAACTGCAGTGCAAGGAACCAACAATTTTTCTGGTAGATTAATGCTTGCGCTGTGCGTCAGGAAGGGTGAGGTATGCAGGACTCTGGCCAGGTACAGCTCAAAGGTACTTGTCCCATCAGATGCTGTTAGACAGTTTGAGGATTTTAATCTTTTTTTTAACAGTAACTGGAATTTATTTTATCCTTTAGTTGCTCTTTGCAACGTTGTAGCAGCTCATTACTTGTTAAAGTTGGCATTGGAACTTTTATTTCCAAGAATGAATTACTATTAAAATCAGTGATGTGTTAATGTCCAGTTGGCTACTCTTCAGTGTGTGGGCTGGGGAAAATTAACTTGAAACGTTTGTTTCCCTTTTCAAGTACCGAATTCTGGCCTTTGCAACCGAGTTTTCTTGTTAATCTACAGTGGGGACTAAATGCTTTGTCTTGTTTCAAAGAGTGACCCTTTTTTGGTCCTTGTTAATCTCAAACCTTGGGTTGCTCTCCATCGATGGTGTTGGAGGGAGTTTTGTGGTTGGTTGGTTTGTTTTTCAAAGAGTGAGTGCATACAGCCAGGCAGATTTCAGTGTTACCACAATCCAAAAGAAAAAAACCTATTACAGCATTAAAAAGAAAATTCTTGTATGCTTGCTGCTAAATTAAGAAGTCCTTGGATTGAGTATACACTGACATGACCTGAAGTTTCCACTCTGCAATTGAGAGGTACTTAACTTGAGTTTGATTCCTTTAGGAGGCCTGATTAGGGCTGTTTTGGTACTTGCCTTGTTTTGACTTTGTTAACTTTGGTAGGCCTTGATTTTTAGTTTTTGTTACTATATTTCCTCCTCCCCTCCCTTAAATTTTGGAAATGGAGTTCTGGAAGAGAGTTATAGGCATGAAGTTTTTGGACTTGACTCCGCCCCTGTATGGATCCAGGAGCCACCTCCAGTAAGGGCCATGAGACTGTGGAGTGCAGGGCTGGTTAAGTTTAGGTTAATGGTGTGGGACAGGCCACTGTGGCTGCACTCACAGGGGAACAATGAAGGCTGTTGAGCAGCTCTGCATTTGTCACAAGTCTGTCCTTGGATCTGAAGCACTTGTTGTTGCTGGAAACTGTCATCACAGAGACACACAGTGTCAGTGTCATATACCAGCATGGTGTGTGTATATATATATCTCTACATCAGCTAATATACCAGGAGAGGACTAGTTGTGGCTCTGGATGTGTAACCTAGAGCAGAGATGCTGGCTGTTGCTGCTAGGTACTGTTTGTCAACTTTTCTCTCCCCAAAGAGAAGTCACCTCTGCTGGCAAAATGCCAACTGAGAATTTGTATTTATTCCAGATACATTGAGCAGGTAAAGATACTTCACTCCCAACAACAAAAAAAGCTTTTATTTTTGTTCTGTTTTTAGTTTCAGCTGTACTCGTTACAGTTGTTATTTTTTTCTGTGGTTGAATATTAGGGTCAGCATCTTCCTTGGCTGGTTTTCTGGGCTTGCTGAGACCAGTGGAAACCATGCCCTGTTTGGAGTATTCGCCTGTCTACTAGGGCAGAGCTTGGCAGAGTACAGACTTTCTTTTAACACTCAGGAGTTCATTTGAAGATCAAAAGTGACCAGTGTGTTGAGCAATGCAAGTGTTGTCTCCTTGAATCCCATCTGAGATCCATTTGGCACTCTCAGGCGTTAACCTTCAAGTTCATTTTTCAGATAACGAAGGTGTGCAGCTGTATAAATGATTGGAACAACTGTGGCATTCATGTGTGTGAGAATCAAGTAATTATGCGTGCTAGATTCCATTAAACAAAGGGTGGCCTGCTATTTCTCCTTTCCACTAAATTAGCCCAATATGCAACAGTAGCTGTTACTGACTAGAAGTGTAGTAGCTACAAGTCTCTTACTTCTGGCACTGGGAGCTCTGCTGTGGTTTGATTAGAAATGCCATACATTTCAGAACTTGCTCTGAAGACCAGGGCTGAGAAAGCCTGAAAGCTACGATGTGTTATTTTTTGCCAGCGAATGGAGTGACCGTTGGGATGAGCTCTCTGCAGGTAGTGAGGAGCCTCCAGACTTGATGCTGCCATTCAAAGGCCAGAAACTTTTCTGTAAGATGGTCAAGTCTTTGGGCTCAATTCAGGAGTAATGAAGTGGAAACTTTATAGCCAGCATTACCTGAGGTTCAGACAGGATGGTGCAATGGACTTTCTGACTTCAAGTTTACGTGTTTGTGCTGCCATTGCCAGGGTCCCTTCTCCCATCCTGCGGTGCACTGTGCCAGTCCAACTGGTGAGCAACTGAGCCCATCTACAGCTTCCAGTGGCTCATTTCCCTCCTGCTTCTGCCAGTGTGGGCCCATCCTCTCCTTTGAGCTTTGGTCCTCACACAGCCTACCCCTGAGCTGATTCATGAGCTAAACCAGCAGGAAACTAGCTTGCTTTGTGTTTTTGTCTTGCTATGTTAGTCCTTTTATAGGTTCCTGTGGTTGAATTGGCTCATAGAAGGGCCAGACAAGCTCAGGAGCCGGTATAAGGTAATCATCAGGAGAGCAAGGACGGAGCAGGAAGGACAGGCCTGCCTCCTTTGTCCTCCCAGAACTATTGGCTTGGTTAACTCCATTTTGTATGTGTTCCCCTGGTGCATTTTCTAAACGACTCCCACACAGAGACGGGAGACTGGACTAGAGGATTCTGGGTCAGATCATCTGCAACTTTTCCTTAATACCGAACCTCTCTTAGGCTGTGGCTTTCCCACCTTTTGCTGTATCCATCTCTGTTGTTGCTTCTTTGTTTTAATTCTTGTTTCCTCCCTCTACGCTTCCTCTAAAGTGACCACTCCTTTACTGTGTGGAACTTCTTCAGACTCCAGCTTAGACCTGTTGCTTTTTCACAGCTACTCTTGGAGAAGGTTTAAAAATACACAGCAAAGCCTGTCGTAGGAGACCAGTCAAGGAGCTGACGAAAGTGGGTTGCCTAGTGGAGGTGGCCTAATAAAACTGGAGTGGAATTATACTGCTCATCTTTGGGATGGCTTCTGGGCGATCTGTTCAGATGGGTTCATATCCTGCCAGTGTGGAGTCTTGTGTTGGTTTCACTGTGCTGCCAAGTGAACTGAGCTGTGTTTGTTTCCCAGCCTCGTAGGGTGCGATAGCCCCAGCAAGCACTTCCCTAAGTAATCAGCGCCTTCGGCCTCGCTCATTGTGATCTCACAAGCCATCGCGTCTGTGGAGTCACAATGGAAGAGATTCTGGTGCTCTGACATATCTGGTGGTGCCTTTGACATATCAGCCAAGGAACGCAGCAGGAAGAATGAGCTCAAGAAACAGGAGAAACCTTCCTTAACCCAAGAGTGTCTTCCATTCTTTAGTCAACCCTTTCCATGTTTGCTTCTTTCTTCCACAATGGCCATATAGAGGGAAGCTGCTGCCTATAGAGAGTGAATCATTCTTTTTTAAATTGAACTACTGAGACATACATATCTCCTGGATGAGCAGTTTCCTGACTTTGCTCCTGTAACCCTCATTCTTCTCTGCTGTTACCCTCATTTGTTGGACTGCATCTAATTTTAGACTGTAAGTTCTTGAGAACAGGGACTTTTTCATCTATAGTAGGAAGAGACTGGGTGCGATTGCAGAGTGCTGTAAAAACAAAACAATGGATGCCAAGTTGTATCTGAGCTGAGTAATGGTGGGACAGCATATAGGCATCCTGTGGCAATGCTTTGGGAAAGCTGAAACTCAGGCTTGGTTGTCTAGCAGTGCTGAAGCCAAACCCTGCCAAAAGTGAAGTGAGTACAACCATGGAAGCATAATGGATTCATGCTCAAGGGATGATCCTGTGAGGTTAACAAATGGAAGATGCACGTTTACCTGTCTAAAATGATGTGACATTATTAAAATGGTTCTAAAAGCTTTGTGTTTTGTTGTTTGTTTTACTTCATGTACTTCTTTTTTCTTTTGCAAGTTTGGATGGTGACTGTGGATAAGCTGGCTTTGTTCAGTGTTGTTTCCTGCCTCGCAGACTGTGTCCAGGTGCTGTCATTTTTGGGCTGTAGCTTGTCCAATGAAATATTTGAGTTTAGGTTGAGGCTGACTTAAAAAAAAAAAAGTTATCTCTATTTTTCTTCAGTTATATCTTCACACAGCTGAAATATGGGCTCACATTTGACCTCTGAGTGTGCATTTGAACAGCTACCAAAATGGAAGTCCCACATTTTTTGTTATACTCTGTTCCAGGTGTTGCTAAATGTATGCAGTTCTGTTCCACAAAAAGCATCTTTATTACCCTGCCTTTTTACTCTTTATATTTATGATTTAATAAAATAAGACACTATAATAAAATAAGACAAACCTGACTTACATTTTGGATTGGTTTTGGTTGTTCTAGGCTTGAGTTCAGTTGTGTGTTGGGAGGCCAGTTGTGCCTGGCCAGGCTTTGCACAGGGAATAAGCTGAAGTGTGTGACTCCCAAAAACAACTTGTATTTTTTAGTTTTAAGTGTCTTGTTCTTTACTGTAGGGATTTTTTGTGTGGTTGAATTTTTTTTTTAACACAGTGGAGGGACATATCCTCATAACAAAGTCATCAACGTGGAAATGGAGGCTCTGTAAAACATACCATTTCTTAGATCACCCTTCCAACCTGACCTGTTGCCTTGCCCCCTCCTTACTTCACCTCATCAAACCAGACAGCGAAGGGGAATGGTTTTGATTTAAAGGCAAGCTGTTGAAGTTATACCTTCTCTTGCTGCCAGGTGATTTTTAATTTGATATGTTTGTAAAAATGTTAATGTTATCTGCAAAGAGCCCTTTAAGCTCGAGTTTGTAGGTGAATTGGTCTCACCATTGATGAACGTGGATCCTCTGCAGCCCACGTGGTGCACGTCTCTGTATGTGGCTTTGAGGCTGTCCTGCAGGCTGGAGAGTACTTGAAATGCCCTGCTCGCTTTTGTCACTGGTGTTATTCATGTGGCAGGAGTTGCCCACTTTGTTCCTTCCTGCTCATAGTTGCCCCTGAGCAGCTTACCCAGTGGGAAGCCTGGGGTGCAAGAGAGCTGCCAGTGCAGCTCCTCTGCTTTGTGCTCATTGAGGTCCATGGCAAGCTGCTGGCCATGACTGGCACTTGCCTTTCTCCTGGCTTTCTGTACTTGCTAGTGATCAAACTGTATGGTGTGCTTGGACAATTAACAAGCAAGAGCTATGGCTGGCCTGAGCTTGTTACCTGCAGCTGATGTCCTTGCTGATTATAGCTAGTGATGTCACGTGTCACACAACGTGGACTTTGTCTTCCAGCCCAAACCCACCACACGTGTGGCCATTTCCCCTGTTATTGGGTGTTACAAATGCAAAATGCTATCACATTTCCTAGCTCTGTATACAATCTGTCAAAATAATTCCCGAGGTCCAGCCTCAGTTTGTGGTCCCATTACATTTCATGTGTATCTGTGTAAGGAGTTGGAGCTGTGCAATATGAAATATTAACCTGGTAGGGTTGAATGCCAGATGTGACAGCTTGCACTGTCTGAGATTATAATCTGACCCTGTGTGCATAAGAAATATATATCTGTGGTGTTTTACATAGCTTTGGAAACAGAATCACTGAACATGTGGATTTATATGGTTAGAGGCAGGTTTCTCGTTTTTGAAGCTGTGTTGCTTGCCTTGTTGTCAGTTGGGGGGGAAAAAAAGAGATAATTACTAGTGCTTTGCATTGTCATAGCTGTTATAAATGCTTTACATGACTTCTAATAAAGTGTGTTTGCTCACCAGCTATCTTGTGCTCTGAGGCACTCTGACCTTGCCAAAGAAGATGATGTGAGGTCTTCCCAGGGCACCTAGAGCAGTGGCTGGGTAAACATGCAGTTAAAACTTCATTTGGCTGAAGATGCAGTTTTGCAGTGGGGTTGCTCTTATTTGTATGCCATCTGTGTAGGTGAATCAACATGCAGTACCCCACCCCTGCCCCTTTGTTCAGAGCATCCCTCCCTCTGCTACATGGGAAAATGGGGAGGAAGGCTGTTTTTAGGATGGGGAGCCTGATCCTGTCATTAGACATGGACCACCTGCAGAAGTTGTTAGTGTAAACAGGCACTAGATGTTGGCTGTTATTCCCTGTGCTGATGTCCCACAGTACCTGTGTAACACAGACCTGCTGGGGTCTGAAGCGGTGGTGACGTGCCTGAACCCTGCTGAGATGGCCAATTTGCCTTTGCCATGTGGACTTGGTGCCTTGGGAACCTCTGCACCACCGTGCCTGATGCAGGCCAGCCTGAAGATTGGTGGAGATCATGTCTGATGCCCTAGTCTTGCCAGTTAAGATACATTAGAGAGGTACTGATCTTGCTCTGTGTGGGTGGATAATGTATGTTTTATTGCATGTGTTTGATATAGGGGTTGGAGCCTGCCTGCCTGCCTCCCCCACTCCAACTGTATATTTTACTTTATGCAGTAGACTAGAGACCAGGTTTTACTGCAACTAACTTGCAAGCTGCTTTATTCTGAGATATTATATTTGCTGTGGTAGGCCTTTAGATTCATAGCTGGTAGCTTGAAGATTTAAAGCACGTATACCTTAAATATATCTTATCTGGGGCAGGTTAGAAGTGAATATAACTAACTTCTATTTGGCTGTAATGCATTTATTAATGACAGTAAAAGCTGTAGATGGAAAAGCAATAGGTAGAACTGAGCCTCTTCAGGAAAAATGCAATGTTGGGCTCTTTGTTAGAGTTTTGTAACTTGAGGTTTCAGTTTTCTGGGTACCTGCTGCCTGGCACACTGCTTTATGAAAGCAAACAGCCCCCCCCAAAACCTGAAAGTCACAAAGTAGGAATGCATTTACGCCATGAGATTGACAGCATGGACACTGGCTCCGTCTTAAACATCTCAACTGCTTTGATTTTTGCTTTTCACTCACAGCCTTGGAAAGGGAAGGTTACCAAATGCATGTTTACTCCAAGTACACAACCTGCTCAATCGCAATTATCTCCTAATCTGGTCCTTCCGAGTTTCTCTGGTCTCACAGGTAAATACAGATTTAGCCGTTACTCAAGGCATATTATTTACCTCATTAAGTGTGTGTTTTGGCACGTGCGTTATTTACCTGACGGACTAACAAATAGGAGAGAGCAAATGCCATATTGTGTGCAAACAGCAACTTTGTTCGTGGGCAACCGGTCCCCTGTTTGGCCTCACCTGTGTCGACCCCGTGTGTGATGCTGGGTGTTTCCAGCCCCCCACCACAGAGTGGAAAGCGAGCATGAGTGTGGGGAGGCCGAGCCCAGAGACCTTGTGGGTGGGTGGGTGATGTGTGGCACAATGGAGCTCTTGCCCGGATCCATGAACAGCGGGACCAACCTTGGAGATGGATTTAAACACCTACATAGCGAGGTGTGTGCATGTGACAGTTAGAGGGGATACTTTTATCCATGTTCAAGAGGATTGTGTTATTGCTGTTGGTCTGTTTTGCTATGAGTCAGTGTACTCAGCTATGTAACACCTCTATGAGTTGTGCTTGAACTGTCATCTCAATAAATCTGTTAACCCCAAGGCTGACCTGCACTGAGCAGTAACAATCCTGTCAAGATCTTCCTGCAATCTTTTAAAAGAAAAAGGGTAGGGAGGAAAATCCAAGTAATCTTGCATGGACAATGTAATGTATTAAACACTGTTTGTTAAAAAGAAGCATCAGAAGGTGATGGCTATGTGAATCTTTGGGAGGGAGGCTGTAACCTGTAGAGTCCTGCTTGCATTTTACAGTTCCTGCAGTCCCTGCAGTTCACCTGTGGGTTCGTTGTTGAACAGATACACTCCTCTGAGGGATCCCTGAAGTAAGAAATCAAGTGTAGCAATAGAATTGCATCTCTAAGAAACATTGTACATGCAACAAATGAGAACTTCTCTGGGGAATCTCCTTCCAGCCACCAGATGTGTGGATTTGTTACGGAAGTGAGAAGTTTCAGTGCAACTGACAGGTGTTTCAGGGCCAGGCTGTTTGGATGGGTTGTAGTTTTGACATCTGTATTGCTGTATTTAATTCCTACCATGTATCAGAAGTTGCATTGTGTATGAAAAGATGAAAGGCCTCCTCAGAAATGTCAATGGGGTTTTAGATCAGATTTGCTGTGTTTTAAGTGGTTTGTGTTGTGTTCCACGGTGATAAGGTTCAGCAGGGGGATGTGATCTGGTGCCTGGAGCCATGGCTGCTGTGTGTCTCTCAGTTCTTAATTTAATGCTGTTTGCAGAGGTTAATTTCTAGTTGCCTGTGATTCTGGACACCCAGAGCTCAGTCCAAATGTCATTTGTTGTGGTTAGAGCAGGTTACTGTGTTATTTCAGGTTTGTGATGCTGGAACCTCCACCGGGAAGCACAGAGGAAATCCCTGTCAGAGGAGGGCAGTGAAGAGAACCAGCAAGGGTGAGATGTGTGTGTGCATGAGTAACGTGAGTTTCTCTTCAGTTTCAGATGCCTCTGGATGTTCAATGCTAGCGCTCTTCCATACTGGAGCAACACATTTTCCCCAAAACTTACTTCCAAGGGCAAGACAAGCTGTGTGCTCCCTCTTCCCAGCTGGTGTTCTCAAAGGGTACAGCTCCATCGTAAGCAGGAAACTGGCGTCCCACGGCTTTGGAGCTTCCATGGCAGCAATGTCATCCTTCCCTCCACAGAGATATCACTACTTCTTAGTGCTGGATTTTGAGGCTACGTGTGATAAACCACAGATTCATCCTCAGGTAAATAGACGATACAGTTAATTATCTCCTTGCAAATTGTTACTGCGGTACCAAGAGATGGAAGAAAAAGCACAGTGGTGGCTTACTTCATTTCTCTGGTTTGTCCCACCTCTCTGTTACTGATCCTCGAGGGCTCTTGCCAGTCATTTGCTTTCTCAGGAGCAGTGCCAGGACCCTTAGTGGGAATTAAATGAAAAGAAGTGACAATTCGTGTGTTACTGAAAACATCTTTAAGTCATGTTTGCTTGTCATCTGCCTGAGTCTAAAAATAGTTGTCTGGCAACCTGCATTAGCAGAGTACTCGTGGCAACCTTGTTTTTCATTCTGCAGGGAAAAAGGCTGTTGGTAGCCAACAGCTTTAAGAAAAGAATTGAATGATCTGAATATGTGCAACATAATGATGCTTCCAAGTCGAGAGGAACAGTAGTTTGGAGCTGTCGATGTTGCTGAAGTTATCTTGCCTGTGTGTTAACTATGGAGTGTAATGTTACAAGAAGAGTTGAGCTTCAGATAGATTTTTGCAGTGCCCTGCCACTTGAGGCATACAGAGATCCAGATGAAATACAGAAGTATTTCTGCACGGTTCTTCCATAGTAACATAGAGCATATTAGTAAATACATTTTCAGTTGTTGGCAGAATGGGCCTAAGTTTTCCATTTAAATTAGAAAACCGTGCTAAAAAGGAAGAAAACAACCCAACATTGGATTGGTAATCAACAGAATTTCTGAGTCTCTAAATCGAACTTGGACTTCTCACCCTCCTCTGCCAAGCAGTTGGCCTCTTACAGGTCTTGTGGGTAAAATATACGTTGGGTCAGAAGAACTTCCTTTTGCTTTGTCTCAAATATGCTAAAGGCAAAGTAGTTTTCAGCATGGTACCTCATTACTGAAGTCCCTTGGTACAGTGTTCATCTCCCAGTGCAGCAGTGGTTTCCCTTATGTATGTCCTGTCAAAGGGATGCTGCAAGTTAGGATGAAACTTGACTCCTTTTCCCCAGGAGTGCCTTGGTGAGTGCCACCTGCTTCTCCTGTTACTTGAGAAATGGACAGCAAATTCCTTGCTCTTTTGCTGGTTCTTTGTGGGAGGCTGCTGTGGCTCTGCATCCAGTTCTGCTTGCAGGGTCTTAACTGCTCTCCAAGTGAGGTGTTGGGCTATTTTGTGCACGCTCTGCCTCGGGTACACAGACCTGTCAAAGCTGTAAATTGGATCTACCTTGTCCCTTTGGATATGGGTTTGGTCTGTGCACATTTTGATGCAAAACCATGATGCATGTGGTGCTAGTTTACAGCTGGCAGTAAAAAGGAGCATGAGTGGAATACGATTACTACTGTTTTAAGGAGCTTTGTCCCCAAGTCCTTGCCAAGGAAAGTAATGGTCTGGGCCAATGCAGATCTGCTATATATTTTGTTGGTGAGATAGCACCTTTAAGGTGGAGATGTTCTTCACTATTGTTTTTCCAGTCTGCTGTGTTCAGTGTCTGTCTGCATCATATTGTGTGTGGAAAGAGCTGTCAGTCTCTCAATGTCTTTGCCAACAAATTAGTTTGACGAGTAAAGAAATGGCTCTTGCTACATGGGAATCGGTGTATCTGGAAAAGCTGAAGGTGCCTGCTACAACTGGGTAACTTTCATAAAATGAGGCTTCAGTTGATACCCCAACATCATAGCTTTTTGCTGACCAGCATGGCTTTTGTCCTCTTCACTGCTGGGCTGTATGACACTATGAGCAAACTATGCTGTGTATTTCGGCGATATCTTGTGCAAGCTTTTAGGGGCAAGGTATTTCACTAGAGCAATAGCAAACAGGTTTGGGAGGTTTTGTCTGAGCACAGACCTGGGAGCTAGGAATGGTCAGATGCTGCTCTTCACTGTAATCCTAATCTTTTTTTCTTCAGTACCTGCAAAACAGAAGTCTAGACACAATGAAGTTCAAATTCATTGGGTTTTGACAAGGAGGCTGCACATGCAGAGCTAAGCTGAGATCCAGATTACTTTAAGTGGGTTGACAATGTTGTAAATTTAGGCAGCTCAGCCTAAAAGTCCTATAGAGTGCACTTGCCACTGTGCTGTACACTTCACGTGTCTCACTAACTGCTCTTCAAAATATTCTGGCTTCTTATCAGAAATTATGAAAAGAGATATCTTTTTATCCACACTAAGGTGTGGGACTGCTACATCTGCTCCCCCTCCCACTGTATTTACTTGTGCCTTTCTGCAACTGGCAGCCTCACTGGCTTTATCCCAGGGAACGTCCTTCATGATCATTCGGTAGCCCTGAAGACTCCTTCATTTCCATTCCCTTTCATGCTGCCTGATCTCTCTCCGAGGTCTCATGGTATGGCCTCTGTAATGGGGATCAAGGAGGGTCAAGGACTGGTATTCCCCTGGGAAGCTGTCCATGTCGTGCCTGCAGTGTCTGGCACTGCTGGCTAAGTACCTCATGGCCGCTGCCTTTTGCTTTACCACCTCTGGGTTGAGTGCGGTCTTTCATGTTCCCTGCCCTACACCCACAGAAGGAATATCTTTGCAGTGCTGGCTTCTGATGGCTTTTATCAGATGTGCCCCAAAGTCAAAGTGCATGTCTATGTGCACAAAGCAGCAACTTAGCTTTATGGGCTTTTTGGATACATTTATAAATAATGAGACTGTCCCAGAGAGAAAAGAATGTGGGGATTTAACTACATTGCCCTGGATGGGATAGATGGGAAAACCTGAAAGAGTAGAGGCACGGGTTGTGTCATGTAGTATTTTAGCCAACCAAAGGTCCATAGGGGTTGGCAGTAAGGGATGTTTATGGCTGACCAGCCTCATCTCTTTAAAGCTTACTTTGTGCTTTTGGAATTTGATCCAAAGCCCAGTGGGGTCAGGTGGGAGCTGTCATTCCCTGGAAGGTGATGGACCTTGGACCACAACAGTGATAGTGTGCTTTGGTTTTCAGCTCTAGCACTGACTTTTTTTCCCTTTACTGTCTGCTAAGAGTTTGTAAGCACCTGCTTCTTTTATATGGTGTTAGCCAGTACAAACAGGTACATATGGTGCTTTAGCTACATAAGAGAAGATGCATTAATAAGTGGGAGCCTTGCTCTTTTGTCTTGTTGTCCTTGTATATACCAGTGTTTATGGTGGGCAGTGCTTTCAGTGACTGTGTTAAGGAGCTCCCCAGGCTCAGATCCGTGGCTGCCTGTAACCTTATTTTATTAATGCAGTGAGTGGGTGTGCCTCTGTGTCTCTTTCAGTCAGTAAGCCAAGTACCTTGCCTTGAACTTCAGCAGAGTGGATGAAAAACAATCATTTTTTTAAATGTAAAAATTCTGAAGGTAGAGATCAGGTCTGTTCAAAGCTGAATTTGAAGTTAAGCTTCTGCAAAAGAAGTTCATCTCTCCTGTAATCTGTTAAAGCCCCTTAAATGAAAACCAAATACAATTCAAGCTTTGCATATCTGCTGCCTGCAGGTCTCAGAGAGTATGAGACACTTGACCTGGCAGAAGGAGCTGGACCTAGGAGGTGCTATGCTGTGGTGTGGTTTAACCTCAGCCAGTGACTTAAGTACCAGCAGCAGCTCGTTCACTCCCTGCCTCTAGTGGGATGGAGAGGAGAACCAAAACAATTAAAACATATGGATTGAGATAAGAGCAGTTTAGTAATGGAAACACAAAATGAAATTGTAATAACAATAAGGAAAAGGAAGATAACAAGGAAGTAAAGTAAAACACAAGAAAGCCAAGTAGTGCACAGTGCAATTGCTCAGCAGCCCCAGACTGATGCCCAAGCAGTGATTTTTTTTCTTTCCCCCCACCCCATGGCCCCCTCTTCCACTGGCCACCCCCCACACACCTCCCCTATCCCCAATTTACATACTGAGCATGACATCTCATATAGTGTGGAATGGCCCTTTGGCTAGTTTGAGTCAACTGTCCTGGCCATGCTCCCTCCCAGCTCTTTGTACACCTCCTTGCTAGTAGAACACAAGAAGCTGGGAAGTCCTTGACTTAGGATAAGCAGTGCTGAGCAACAGCTAAAACCTCAGTGTGTTACCAACATTGCTCTCACAGTAAATCCCAAACACAGCACTGTACCAGCTACTAGGGAGATTAACTCTGCCCCATCTGAAGCCAGGACACCTGCTAAATGAGATTTTCGTAATGATAAAGTTGCTTTTTTTCATGTCAGTGTTTTCAGGTACTTGACTTTAGTGTCACATTCACTCAAATGTGATGACGGGTTGTGAATTAGAAATTAGCCTCCTCCAAACTCTCTGTAAGGAAAGGTATGAAATGTTCAGAGGAAATTCAACCAGGGCAAGTGTAAAGAATCTGCGAAAGAATATCCCCATGTACCAGTACAGGCTGGGGAATGAACTGTTAGAGAATAGTGTAGGGAAAGGGACCTGGGGGTCTTGGTAAACAGCAGGATGAGCATGAGCCAACTATGTGCCCTCATGGCCAAGAAGGCCAATGGCATCCTGGGGTGTACTAGAAGGGGTGTGGGCAGTAGGTCAGAGAGGTTCTCCTCCCCCTCTGTTCTGCCCTTGTGAGACCACACCTGGAATATTGTGTCGAGTTTTTGGCCCCTCAGTTCCAGAAGGACGCGGAGCTGCTGGAGAGAGTTCAGCACCAGGCCACAGAGATGATTCAGGGAGTGGAGCATCTCCCTTATAATGAAAGGCTGAAGGAGCTGGGGCTCTTTAGCTTGGAGGAGACTGAGGGGTGATCTCATCATTGTTTACAAATACATAAAGGGCAGGTGTCAGGAGGATGGAGCCGGGCTGTTGTCAATGATGTCCAATGATAGAACAAGGAGCAACAGGTACAAGCTGGAACAGAAGAGGTTCCAAAGAAACACAAGGAAGAATTTCTTCACTGTTCAGGTGAGGAAGCACTGGAACAGGCTGCCCAGGTAGGTTGTGGAGTCTCCTTCTCTGGGGTCATTCAAAACCCACCTGGACAAGTTCCTGTGTGTCCTACTCTGGGTGGTCCTGCTCTGGCAGGGGGTTGGACTGGATGATCTTTTGAGGTCTCTTCCAGCCCTTGAGATTTGGTGATTCTGTGAACTGTTGAAGACAGAAGAATAGATTGTTTGCAGACAACACTCTTCTTGTTTTCTTAAGCAGCACATTGGAAGTACAAAAATATCTTTGTATTTTTCTTTACTGTGTCCTACATACTTCCAGTCTGTTTATCCTGCATTTTGATATTTGGGGAAAGTCTTTAATTATGTTTGCTGTCAAATGAAACTGGACATACTAATAAATATATCACTTAATAAGCACATCACTTACATTTTCAACGTAAACATTGAGACTGTGAATAAGCATATGTTGAGTTACTAATTTGTTTTTCAAGTGTACAAACAAGTCTGGATGATCATAGTACATTACCTGTCTGGCAAAAGCACATTAACAAACAGGAGCCTGTAGGATAATATTAAGTACACATGCATGACAAGGTTAAACTAGGTTCAGGCTGTGTTTCCTTGAGTGCTAGTGTAAAAGAGCATTAAAGGCATTTTTCCCCTGAACATCAGTCTTGTGGTTGTGGCTCAGAGTCGCAGGCAGGTGCAGCTGGAGTGGCTGAAATGATCACTGCCTCTCTTCCTCCTGCACTGCTCTAGCCGTGGTTTTGTTCCCATGGCAGAGACAACTCATTGTGTCTCTCCTCCTGAGATGCTGTGATTTATAGACTGGCCTTGTAATGAGAATGGATGTTGATTTCCACCAAATTTAGGCGGCAGCAACAGATGTGCAGACCCTGCTGAGCTCCCTACTCAGGGTGAGCAGATAGAGTATAGGCAAGCTGCCTTGGGAGCAGCATGGGGGGCTCAGAGGACTTTCTAGGGGGAATATGTCCCTGAAATCACAAACCTGTGGCAGGAGAAGGTTCTGGAGGGACCACTGGTGTGCTCGGAAGCAGGCTGTGAGGCATCTTCCGTGTACTTTTCAACAAGTGCTCTGTGAAGTCTGTATCAAGGCAATCCTAGCTGAAGGCCAGGATGGGAATGCAGAAGGTAGCTCACACAGTAACAGAGATTGTCACAACCCTACCCAGAGGCGGATAATGGAGATATGCCTGTGCCTGCCTATTCTATCTAGACATCCTTGCGTAGCAGCTTTTCTTCTTGCATGGTTTGTGTGTGTGGCTGTTAAGCTCAGTGCATTAGAAATCACCTGCCAAAACCTTTATTAAGGATGATGGTGAATCGCTGAAAAATGAAGAAATTCAGGCTTGTTTCCCATGGCAACTTTAACTCAGTACTCTTGTGTCTAAGTATTACAGTGGAATATTAATCTGCAATTACCTGTCTTCATGCAGCTTAGGCTGGAGTGTAGTTTTAGACACATAGTTCTCAGTTCAGCTTCTTACAATGTTGTTTCTAGAGGAATGCCATAAAAACTGTATGTAAGAGTGGCTTAAAGTCTTTTTTTCCCCCTCTTCTTTTTTGCTAAAAGTAAGTAAAAATAGATGTTTCTCATCTCTTTGGCAATTATGGCTGTTACACCATTCGTATGTCAGAATGCTTTAAATTCCTGGAGTGGCAAGAAATATTTCATTTAAAAGCTGTTTCAGATTAGTTTTCTCGTTTGTGTTAGTTTTTTTGAACAGTCTTTTGAAACAGCTTTTTGAGGCCTTGTAGCTAGTTCCTCCTAACAAAACTTTTGTGAAGAGCAGGTGAATATCCATAGCTTAGCATCCTACAAGGTGCATCTGCAGTTAAAGAGATGCCTTTCTCTTTTTAGTCACATTTTCCATGTGTCATGTGCTTCGTTGTAATTCCATTGGACTATTGCAAAGTCTTGATTTTGACCAATATGGGGAATAATGGCTTTATTTTAAAGGATTTAGAGAGAAGAGCAGTGTTTCAGAAGGGCTTCTGCAGGGTCTGAGACACCAGGTGCAGTGTAACCCTCAAAAGCTACATTCTCCACAGCATTTTGCCTCGGAGACCTCACTGATTCTCCCGGTAAGTGGGGAAAACCTTGCTGTGACCCGTAAGAATCTGACAGGGTGGGTTATGGCTTCAGGCAAAAGAATTAGCTGTATTTATTTAAAACTCAATGAGCTAGAGAATATGAACAGTTACTGAACCCAACTTTCCTGGAGAGCACAACTATGAGACCACCAGGGAAGGCGTCTGATGTGTGAAGAAAAGAAAGAGAATAAAATCAAAGCAGCTTCTTCTTTAAAGTTATTAACCCAGCGTTATTATAGCAACAAGCCTAAAATACCAAGTCACTCAGGTGGCTGCAGTCCTAACCTGACCCAACCTGCTTAGCTTTCATCTGGTTATTGACAGGCCGATGAGATGACTACTTTAAAGCAATCAGTCATGTTGCCCTTTCCCTCTCAGCGTGCGCAGACCCCGCATCAGTTATGCATCCCGGCGTGCAATTCCCCACCTGTGCTGTTTGAACACTGTATCCTTAACTGTGCAAACATTACACATCGTTTAGGTGACAAGTTGCAAAGTTAAGTAGACTTGTTGTTACAGCAGAAAGTAGTTGAGCGGCAGTCACCCTGAAAAGAAAAGATCCAGGCTGGCTCGGGAGTGTGCAAGTGTGCTGTATGATGCGGAAAGGTTCACCTCTCTGTAAAGCTGCTGCCAAGGGTAATGTGTGCCGCTGGAAATGCTCACCCCACGTGAAGGGAAAGGAAGGGAACAGGTGCTAGAGGTTTGTACATTCACTGCCCTTATCCTGCCACGTGTCTGGCCCTCTATGGTTGTTGGTCAAGTCTGCGCTTGCTGTTCTTTTGCAGTCTCTGAGGTAGAGGGGTATTTCACATCCCTCCCAGAATGGTGTTTTACAAACAGGCAGCGTTGTTCCATGCTGTGGCATCTGTCTAGTGCTGCACGGGGACACTGCTCTTCGGGCTGCTGTAGTTCCTGAGGAATGGTCTTTGTTTTATTAGGATTGTCTTGTCTTAATTTCCAACAAAACCTTCTTGATAAAGTGCAGCTTGGCTCTTTTGGTGAGTAGAGCACAGGATATGCCTAAGTCTTGTGCTTTTCTTCCCCTTTATGCCAAGCTGACTGTGCAGCCATCCCTACATTGTCTTTGTTGGTCTATGCACTTGTCAGCTGGCAAAAAAAGCCCTTCCTTACATTACTTAGTTCCTCTCTACCAGGCAGAAATGCACTGCCACCAGCAGCTAAGCTGGGATGTCTGTAAAACCCTGGGTGTTCATTTACAGACGGTAACATACCCTTTCTACCCATCCCAGATGTTTTAGTGTTGCTGCGGACATTGATCATTTGTGCTGCTCAATATCAGGTTAAGAGGTTGGGTCTTGAAATGATTTGGTAATTCTGCAACAGGGACTGTACAGCTGGTTGCCCACGTTAGAAAGGAGTGGATGTGAAAAAGGATATTGTGTAGATATCTTGCAGTGGAAAGGTAATATTTGGAAATGCATGTGTACTGTTTTCAACCTGATTTGAGTACTAAACTTTTCCCAAACTGTCAAGCTAAATTGTTGTTGGCTGTGTCATTGGACGTTTTCTGGGTGGTTAAGTATCTGTCAGTAGCGCTTGAGGAAAGAAGTTGAAGTGTTGATGTCTCCTAGTCTATATTACTCATCCCAGATGTGGAAAGAGAAAGAAGCTTCTGCCTCATTCTTGATGTCTAGGTGTAGCTGGAAAGATCAAAATAGTTTTGTAGGTTTTGGAAGGTGAGATGTTGTTGATGGTGAGAGGCAGGAACCACACTGGGAGCAAATGGCTATCAAGAATTTTGTTGAGGGGCCAAATAGAAACAGTGACTGTGACCAGGGATCTGCAAAATGCAGCTCCAGGTGCAGACAGCATGGCAGTGGGATAGTGTTCAGTGCAGTGATGAGAAGGGTATGTATGGTGAGGTCTTCTGTTGCAAAAATGAGAAAGACAATGTTCTGGTCTGAGTCCACTGTGGGTAGGAAGAGCAGTCATGAATTTAAACAACAGCAGGGGAAATTCTGATTAGACATTAGGAAAAACTTCCCAATGATAAGACTAATGAAACAGGAGGATAGAGTGCCTGGGGAGCATGTGAGTCTCTCTTATTGGAGTCTGTAAAAACAGCCTAGACAAAGTCAGAAATTATTTAGGGGGAGGTGATGCTGCCCTCAGGCAGGTGCATGGACTAGATGTCTCTCTTAAAGCTCAGGCTCCTGGAGGCATGTGATTAGGTGGGAATTTCAGCTTCTATTAAAGAAAGAGAAATGGTCCCTCACCCTCACAGTTGTAAGGGAGCACTGGGAAATAGGAGCTGGATTTGATGCTGGTGCAGAACCCAGAATGCAACTCAAATGTTATCTTTGAGGAAATCCAGCCTTGGCAGTGGGCTCCGGTGCCTGAGTGTTGCAGGTAGGTAGTGAGGTTCACCTAAGAGCAAGGGAAAGGAAGAGGCCTTGGATATTCAATGATCAGGCAGCAGAATTTGTCTTCACATCATCTTACCCATGTTCCTGACAGTTCTCTTGTGGTTTGATTTTGATGTGTATTTCCCTTCCAGGATGTTTTTCCAGGATGTGGCAGCTGTTTAAATGTATGAAATTTTTGACTGTGTGCATATGTGTACTTGAAGCCAGGCAATGATGGAAAAAGAAATTTCAGGGTCAGCTGTTTCCCCAAAGACATTTTGACAGGGTTAATCAGCACACAGAGTAACCTGCCCAGGACAGAAGAACTGAGAGACTCCTCATTGTAAATACAGGTAGGCATCCTATGGAAAGTCAGCATAGCCCTGAGTCAGCAGAAGTCCTGCTGTCCCCCACTGCAGAGGTGTTGCCTTTCTAGTGCTTGTTTTGGTTAGTTTAATCAAAATTTAGAAGTGTGGAAAAGACCTATGAGGTCATCTCGGTTACGGCCCCTGAGGGCCAGTGCAAGGCTGCTCACTTGGAAACGGCTTTGGTTAAAATAATAATTAAGGCAGAGGATAGAAACTGGGGAGGCAGCTCTGGTAGGCCAGTGCTGTCCTTACTATGTCCCTTTTCGATTTTAATTGCCTTGGAAAAAAAAGGAAAATCACAAGGCTTTAAAAGCTCTGATTCTTCCTGCTCTTCAACCCCCCGCCCCCTCCCCGGTCTTGGAGGCATCAACTCTCATCTGTCAAAGTGTAAATCAGCAATTAAAACACAAACAGTGAAATGCCAAAGATGACCCGAAGCACAAAGCAACTGACAAACAAGTCCGGACAAATCGGCGGATAATTTATAAGCATTGCCCTAAAATCTAATTATTTGGCAATTCGAATTTGCAGCCGGCCAGGGCTGTGCAATAAATTTAACCCGCCATAAATTATTTAGGAGCAGCCCGTGGTGTAAATCAAAAACACGAGTGTTTGTTTAAGAAATAAGCTCCTTGTGCATAAAATGACTTTTTTTATTTTCTTTTAAGAGCAATGGGGGGAAGCATCCCTGAACAAAATGAGCTGGTGCCAAGGCTCTGTCCCTCCACGGAGACTCCCTTGCTTCTTCTGCCCTTATGTTTTTTGAAGGTGTAAAAGGGTCTTTTGGAAGGAAGTTTTATGCTTTTCCTTATCAGAAAAAAAAAAAATCCCTTTCCCTCAACAGCCTCTGCTTGTTTTTATTGCATTTTGAACAGTCAGCTCTGATTTTTATGGGCATCTTTTATTCTTGTGTTTATTAAACTTCTTCACGTGGGGGTGGGAGTAAGGGATAAATTATTCTCTGATAGTGTTTGAACCAAACAGGCCACACTGTCTTCCTCAAATATACGACTCGATGTCCTGAAGCCTGCCGGGTCCACTTTGTACTTGGGCTTCTGGATTAAAAGGTTTTGAGAGCCAGGAAGTTCTTGCTGGACACTGTATTCTTTTCATGTAATGATGTTAGTGCTCTCCAGATCCAGAAGCGTAAGCAAAAACATTTCTCTGTGGGAATTAGTGTAACTTCAAGTGCTTTCTTCCCCAGACTGGAGAGATATGTCCCTGACAGGAAATTATTTAGCGTGTGTAGTCATGTGCTTTTTCGTTTCTTTTATTAGCGGGATCATCAAGACAGCTGAATTTGTGCATCCCCACTCAGACATTAAAGGTAGGGGAGTTCTGTGTAGGACAATTGGGTAAGGAAAGGCTGGGTTTATAGCAGTGCTTTCACATGCCCTTATGAATTTTTCAAATCCCCCTTAAAAGGAAGTCCCTAGCCAGTCCAGTTACCCTGCAGCCTCCTGCTGCTGCTCAGCCCTCCGCCTTGGGACAGCCAGGTCACACGGGAAGCTTCCACCTGGAACCTCTATTCTGGGGAGGGAAATATTTTTTTGGGGAAAGGGGCAGGGGTAGAGGCAAAAATTCTGAACAAGCTGTCACATATGTTTGCTTGAAGTACTGTGAAATCATAAACACAGGATTGTTATGAAGACAGTGGACCCGGTAATGGATCCGTGTAAGCCTCCGGCTCTGTGGATTCCTATTGTTACTGTGTTTGGGGGCACAGCTGAGGGGAGGGACAGGGTGCCAATGTCTTTTTCTTTAAGCGTGTTAATATTGATTTTAGAAGCTCTGTGTTCCAACAATATAAATGCAAATGCCTGTAATTGGGAGCAGCGTGCAGAATTTCTCAACAGAAAACATGTTCAACTTTTCATGACAATGAAAGGAAAATAAAATGCTGCTTATTTATTGCTGGTGGTTCGAATCCTGGATTTCCTTTCAAGTTACTTTGCAGTGCTAAATAAAATACCTAATTGCAATGCTCGCAAAATTCAAATGGGTACATTTGTTCTTCTGGTAGCTCGCGGCTGTTTGCAGCCTCTGGACACCCTCAGCATTATTTCAGCACGTCCATAACTTCTGGTTGTGCTATAAGGAAAAGCTGGAGGAGGAGGGGTAAAGAAAAAAAAAGACTTAGAAGCCCCAAGTGCTTCTGGTACAAATCACAGCCAAAGTTGGAACGTGTATGCAGTGTTGGAAGTGGGAATGGGTGAGGGTCTCAAGGTAATGCTTATGGATGATCAGGCTCTGATAAAGAAAGCATCAATGAACCTCTCCTTTTACTTCCCTTGTGCTGCTCTCCTCCACCTTTCCCACCTGGGAAGAAGCAGTGAGGGTTGTTGGTAGTGGAGATGGAGCTGAATGTGTTGAGCTCACTGGGCTGCTGTGAAACATGAGAGAGCGCCCGGCTGCTTTCCTGCATCACGGTCTGTTGGGGGGTTGTGTGTGTGTGTGTCTAAGTGCTCACCATTTCATAATAATTACTAATGAAATTCTAGATCTGTAATAGCATTTTGGATACCTAAAACAAACCATATGCTTGTAAAAAAAAAAAAGAGAGAGAAAAAAAAGTGGAAGCAGATCAACTTTAAGCCATAAATTCTTGGTAATAGAGGCCTCTTCCCCCCTCTTCTGTTTATGTTTGATAGATATTTTTGTTTCTGCAGGAATGTCAACTCTTAATTTCATGATGTATCATGGGCTTAAGAAAATTGAATTTAATAAAGGCAAAAGATGAATGGCACCTTTAAAGGTCCCAACACTTGTCTTTATTAGCAGGACAAACTGCAGGGTCTCCAAACACTGCTTCTCTCCAAATGAAAGTTTAAATGAAAAGTACAGCAGTGTCACAGGTTAAATTTCATTGCAGGACTGGCTAACGTCGTTAGTGAGGAGTGGGGCTGATTTCATGGGGCTGGTATCTGTTGCCTTAGATACCAGTGGAGCAAACACTGCCAGAGACTGGAAAAATCTCTGCTATAGGAAGCATGCAGATAAACAGCCTTTTGGGAAAAGTCCTTTACCACTTGCTGAAACTGACCAAATAAGCCCAAAAGAGTGGTTGTGCGTTCTCTCAAGATGCTCGAGTCACTCCTGGGGTTCCACCTCTGCTCCTGGCCACTCACTTCCCACAGACCTGTAGTAATTCTGGCTATTGTTAAATTTTCCACATTTTTTTTTTAATACAGCTTTTTATTTCCTCTGACTTGTTCCGACCCTCCTGGAAGTGTGGTTTTGCCTTTGGTTCTGGAAAGTGAGCGACGCCTTTGTGTATCAGATCAGCGGCAGGGCTGTCTTTCAGTCTGGCTTTGCATCCAGCCACTTGATGGCCCCTGAGGACGTTTCTGGTCCCTTAGGAGCAATCTTGGGCGGTGCAACACAGCCCTGCTGTGAAATCCAGACGGTGCATGTCCCTCTCTGGGAGGGGGAATGCTTCTCTTTCTCTGCCCCCATGGTCACTCCCTGGGTGGGATGCATACCTAAGGAGCAACGGGCTGCCTCAGCCTTGGGTTGAAGGATGGGGTGGTGTTTTCCTAGGGTTAAGCCTGACACTGTTACAACACACAGTCCATTAGCTTCAAACTTTGTGTCTGTTTTCCCCCTGATTACAAATTTGCTGCTTTCAGAGCCTATCTGTGGCAGCTCTTTTGAAGGGAGGATCAGCTGTGTCCAGTGTTACTCACGTTGAGCTTCTCATGTTTTCATGGGTCCTTCTGGGTGGCTGAAGCTGGTGAGGTTGGCTGCACCGTAACAGGCAATCTGAGCAATGCTCAGGTGTTTTGCCTCGCTGTCCTCCCCTTCCAGCCCATGGGTTGAGTTTTGTCTCTTTCCTGGGGAAACTTTGTGATTCCCAGTGGAGTGGTTTGGCTGTGGGGAAGAATATAACCCACTGCTCTGCTCTGCCTTTGTCTGCGCAGCACGTGCAGAGTGTGGCACAGCTGACTGTGGGGAAATTATTAAGCTCTGTGTCCTCTGCAGCTTGAGTGCTTGGTGTCTACACCTGGGCACTTCAGCACTGTTAACACTTGTGTTTTATTTTAATGTTTTCTTTCTAACTTTCCATCTCGGCGGCACGTGCTCCCCACGTGCCCAGCTCTGGGCTCTGTGCCTGCTGCTCCGGGGAGCTGCTCTGCTGCTGCCATGGCCTCTGTCCACCATGGAAGTTGGGGGTTTTGCCTGGCTATTTAAATTATTTGTTGTTTCCATTTACCCACCGAGCTTCTTGCCCTCCCTCTGCCTGGGCGGTGATGTCATCAGCTCATATGGATGACCTCAAGATAATTTCCGCCTGTGGGTCGTGAAGGTTGCAACCAGGGTCCAAAAACTGTTAGTTCCTCTGCAGTGGCTGCATTTTCCACATGCTAATTTTACTCACAGGAGTTAGATTTTTTTTTGTCGTTTCCTTTTTTATTATTTCTTATTTGTCTCTTCCAGATGTTTTCAGGCATTTTTTTGTTGTTGTTAAACTAATTCCATTCATGTTTTAAAAATTTATGAAAGCACTAATAAAAATGTCAAAGTGGTAAAAATGTTAGCTTTTGCTCTGCTTTGATTAAATTTTGCAAACTGTTTTTGAATATTAAAAAGCAATATTTTTTTTTATTCTCTCTCCCTCTCTCTGTTTCTCTCCAGAAGTGATTTGAGAGGCTTGTTGCATGGATATCACTCAGCGGGCTCATTTGCACTCCAGAACCTTGGTGCCATGCATCTCTATTAAATAACATAGACAAATTATTCTTTAAAGACACCAAACAAATTGTCACTTCTCTTCTTACATTAAACTGGAAGGAGAAAAGGGAGTGGAGAAGGAGAAGGGTGAACACAAAGGATTTTATCGCTTTTATTCAGTGACTGGCTTTTTTAATTTCATGTATATTTTTAAATAATTGAGAAATCCATCGTGACTGGCTTTGGTTAAACTTTTTATTAACAGGTCCATGTAAATTTTTGATTGCTGATTATTCAAGTAATTCAACATTCTTCTGATGAAGGAACGTTTTTATTTCCCTATCAGCATAAATTTGCTACAAAGAGGAAAATGAAGCTGTGCTGTATCCCATAGGGATGGATTTGGGAGGGGCTACCAGCAATGCTCCTCAGCCTCTCCTGGGCAGAGGTGCTTCATGCAGTAGTGCCTGTTGTCTGTCTGGTGGTGTCCACCAAAAGGATGGCAAGGTGGAGTGGATGGGACAGATTTTGGGAAGGGCACAGCCCCTGGGATGTCACTGCTAAGCAGACCTAAGCCCATTGCAAGTACCTCTCCATGTTCCCAGGGTAGTGTGTGCCAGTGGTGCCAGACCATCTTCCTTAGGTTCAACTTAGGCAGTGATGTGTGCAATTGCAGTGCTGAGCACAGAGACCTCCTTGCTGCCTGACCTGGCTGCAGTGAGCATCAGCATCATCCTTCTCTGTGCTCCAGCACCACTCTCCCACTTGCATCATAGAGCATTGTGTTGGGCTTGTTTTTGTTTGGGACTATGAGGCCCCTCTTTTCACAGCCAGCTTGCTAGGCAGGATCATTTTGAGCTTCATTTTTTGTTTGTTTTAAATGAACAGCTGCTCTTCTTTTTGCCCTATTCAGGAAATCATCGAATTCCCTATCCTGAAGCTGAATGGCAGGACGATGGAGATCGAATCCACCTTTCACATGTATGTTCAGCCTGTGGTGCATCCCCAGCTTACGCCCTTCTGTACAGAGGTAAAGTGCAAAGGTTCCCTGGTGCTCCAAGAGTCTTCCTGGGAAGCAGGTTTCCATTGCACCAGGGGTTGGGGTCGCCTCTTCACAATGTGGCTGCCAGGCAATGTGTCATGCCAGTCTTTGGTTAAGGACACAGGGAATCACATTTTTGTCGTTGCAGTAGCATATAAAGACCTCACTTTGGATTAAATCTAGCTATGATTTGTTAACTAAGGTATATTTATGACTAATGAACATCTAACTGGATCACCACAAAATAAGGCAGTCATGGTAGCTAGTGCTCAAAATCCTGTAGGCTGTCTGTGAGCTCTTCATGGTTTTGCTGTGCTGTTCTGTGGTGGGGAAGGTCAAAGAGAGCATGGTCCAAGGCAAGAAAGTGTGTATGGCTGCATGGTTCAGAGGCTCTAAATGACTCTTCCATGGGCCTGGCTGTTGGGATCTGATGAGTCCTTCAGAATGGTAGGAATCCCATGTCTGTATTTTTAAGACTTTCTTTTTGATGTTGTGCTTGTGGGGCACTTGAAATGGTTGCTAAAGAAATGGCCTCTTGTGTTACTTTGGTTACTCTCATTGCCGAGGAAGGTTCTGTCGACCTGTCACTGCCTTTCCCCAGATACAGACGGGAGGATGAAGACAGTAAGTGTGATCCCTCAGGGTTCAAAGGAAAAGGGGGACGGGGTTTGGTTAGTTTGGAGGTTTTTATCAACAGAGAAAGTTAACTGTTTCTGCAAGTGCATTCTTCCTCCCTGCTGTGACCATCAAAACAAAGTTTAAATTCCTTTTGCTTTGGGGTTTTTTTCCCTGTCACTCCACTAGTTTGATGTTGTCCATCTCGGTGACTAAAGTACTGACTGTGGGAATCAGTGTATCCAAATTCTTCCTTCTGTCCCTGTTTCCCCCTGGGATCACCAGCACCATGCTGTGTTTTCCCCAATCTCCGTGACTGCGGGTTTAAGCCCTTGAAGTGCTTGTCCTGTGTGTACTAACTTGATGAAAAATGTTAAGTGGAGTTCCCTCCAGGACCAACCAGCCCCTTCCATATTTCCATGTTGTAAAAGCAAATACTTTCAAAAAATTCGTTTGTAACTCAAAGCCATCTGAGGGTATTTTATTTAAACTTAACAACAACAAAAAAAGACGAAACACAGAAACAATATTCCCAGGAGAGGGGCTTTCAGAAAGCTATAACTGTGTGAAAACACAGGGTTATAGGGGAAATGGGTTTGTAACCTTAATGCTAGAAAGCTGGATGACTACTTTGGCTGTCCTGATCCCCAAGAGACCTGCTGGTCATATGCTTATACAAAGGTGATAAATCTCACCGCTTGCACCTGATGTTTGCTAAAATCAACATCATCTTCTAGAGTAGAGCCCAAAATGTCCATTTTGCAAGTCATGTAAATTCTAGAGACAAGTCATCTCACTCATTAACTCCCATTCCTTTTTCTGGAAATTGCTCTTTTGTTTCCTTCCCCTCACTGCTAAAGGTTGCAGCTCTATTCTTGCACAAGAGTCTGCATGACTTGCTTGGTGTAGCTGTCTGAGCCAAGTGGAGCCTCCAGCCTGCTGCACTGTGAGGACATTGAGATTCTCTGGATCCTGAGCTCATCTAATGCTCCTGCATGGCAGTGACAGTTTCTCTGTGTTCTCTTGCTCTCAGGACCCTGGAGCAGCTGTTTTGTGTCTCTGTGGGTTTGTGTCTCCTGTGTGGAGCCCTCAAGCAAGCAAAGCCGTGTGTGCTGGGTGTGCACATGCAAGAGTCCACAGGATGGGCATGGGTGTCCCAGCTGCAGTATTGTGCTGCAGACTCTGCTGTTGACCTGTCTGATGTCTCGTGTCCAGAGTTGAGTAAAAATGAATAGTGTAAAATGCAGTGGTGCAAAGTGGTCCAACTTGCCAGGTTTGGCAAGTTCTCTGTTATTAACAGTGTGTATTAGGGAGCTGGTTTTAAACCTAGCCTGAAAGCCATCAGCTCCTGGGAGATCTCCCACTGTGTTGGTCCATGCTGCTTGGTGCAGAGTATGGCCCTTGTGCCTGCTGACTTGGCAGTCCTCCTGCCTGTTGCAGGGGCTGCCATGAAGTCCAGGGAGTGAGATGGTGCTGGTAGGGAGGAGAATCAGAAAAAAGTAAAACTCATGGGTTGAAATAAGAACAGTTTCATAACTACAATGAAATAAGATATGATTATAATAATAATTATGATGGAAAAGTAATATAACAAAGAGAGAGACAGAGAGAGAAGTAAAAGCCAAGGAAAAAAGAAACTAAGTGATGCACAGTGTGATTGCTCACCACTCACTGACTGATGCCCGAGCAGCAATCTGTCCTTCCCTGCCAATCCTCCCAGTTTATGTACTGGGCATGACATCCTATGGTCTGGAATAGCCCTTTGGCTAGTTTGGGTCGGTTGTCCTGGTCATGTTTTCTCCCAGCAGCTTTTGACCCTCCTTGATGTCCAAGCCTGTGAAACTGAAAAGTCTTTGATATAGCATAAACACTACTCAACAGCAACTAAAACATCAGTGTTATCACTATATTAAATCCAAAACACAGCACCACACCAGCTACTAGGAGAAAATTAGCTCTATCTCATCTGAAAACAGGACAAGGGATAAGTGGGCTTGTCCTTGGGCCCTTCATCTGGGACTGACTTTGATACCCTGCCCTAAGAGCCACAGGTGAGTTGGTTGTACTTAGGACCTTACTAAACAATTGCAAAAATATCCTTTTGTATTTGCAGACATTTTTTCATGGTGTCATTAGTGGACACATAAAGATCTGTGGCTTGGTGGCTCCTGCTAGGCAGGCACAAGGGTCAGGCCTGTGCTGCTGGTGTAGGTTCCCCTGAGACCCTGGGGACACAGGTAGGCTGTGCTGTGTGTCCAGCTCCTGCATTGCTGCTGCCATCAGCTTTCAGCTGGTTTATGTTTTCTGAAAAATACCTATTTTGCTAAATGCCAGTAAAGGGCTTTGTCTCGGCACCTCTACTTACAAAGGGTGAGATTTATTGGCCTCTTTGTCTACAAAGAAAGACCAGGCCTGATTATCAGATTGTACACCAGAGACAAGTGCTTAGGTAATCAGCAAGCTGTCTTGGAGTAGAAATACAGATGGTTTCCCAGATAAACTCTGTAGGAAAAGCAGTGGTGTTGACATTACAGGGGAGCCTGTCTTCTGTGCTGCTGCTTTCCCCTCTCCCCTCCACACACTGCCTTTGCTGGGAAGCAGTAGGACTGCTGGGTATAGACTGTGTGTGGGAGGATTACTGGGGTGCTTGATGTTACTCCTTGGGTCTGGAGTACCCTTCACATCCCTCTTCCTTCTTGATGACAGCACAGTATAGGAGGAGTGTTTGCAGGAGTGAAGAGCTCCCTTTGATTAGCTTTTGTTGTATCTTTGCTCTCTCCTGGCTACAGGAGGTTCCTCTGACGCCCCATACCAGTGGCCAGGAGCACGTCTTCCAGTGCTGGCCCACTCTGTAGTCCTCATCTGGTCCCCTTTCTCTTGACCTGTTTCTATAAAACAAGAAGTCACAAGGCTTAGTTGGGGTGAGGGGTGTGCTGAATGTTTAGACAGAGAAGGTGGAAAGTGCTTGGAAGTGGTTAAAAGCTGTCATTAGGTTTATAAAGCTAATTGTGCCCTTTTGGAAGACACAACTGGTTTGTCTGCACAAGAAAGTTCATGCCAGGAGTTTAAGTGAAAGGTTCCCTCTACACAGAAGGTGCTTGTACAGGCTTTTTCATGGTACTTTGCTCTCTCTTTATGATTAATTTTTATTGATTTTTTTTTTCCTGAAGGAACAGACAATAAAAGTACAAAAAGATAAATGCCTTATAGCTTCTTTATGTTCCCAAGCACCGTGTGCTTCTTGGGATCACCAGTGAAACTTTACAATTGTGCAGTTTTATGTTTTTATACTTTATCAAAGCTGCATGACCAGATAATGCTGCAGAGACCCAAGGCACTAGGTTGCGTGTTACAGGTGAATGAAACCAGTAACAGAAAGGAGGGAGAGTAGGAGTCTGGTCCCTTCTGAGCACTCTCTGACTTGTGTTGAAGTGTATCCGTGGAGCAGGTATTTGCGTTCATGTGTGTGATTTCTGCAGCATGAATCTTGCGTGTGCGTGTGTGCTTGACTACGTGTTATGAGTTGGTGCTTTGTTTGGCCTGGCTGGGAAAGGAGCCTTGGGCAATATCAAGCAGTGACTTCTCGGTGGGACATCCTCACCTATCTCTATCCCCTCTTGATGGGAAATGTGTGAGTGGGACCATTTCACCCTGTTTTCCCATGGCCATCAGGGGTGCGACCCTGAGCAGGTGCAGACCTGAAGATGCCCAGCAGTAGAAGCCATTTGCCATCAGTGTTGGCCATGATACCAAAAAGCTGACTGTCATCCTTAATACAGGAAAGACATAGATCTATTGGAGTGGGCCCAGAGGAGGGCCACAAGAATGATCAGGGGAATGGAACACCTTTCCTGTGAGGAGAAACTGAGAGTTGGGGTTGGGAAACCTTATTGCAGCCTTTCAGTACTTAAAGGGGGCTCATAAGAAAGAGAGGTTCAGACTTTTTTGTAGAGGCTGTTGTGACAGGACAAGGGGTGATGGTTTTAATCTAAGAGGGTAACTTGAGACTAAATATAAGGAAGAAGAGGGTGGTTAAACACTGGAACAGGTTCCCTGGAGAGGTGGTAGATGCCCAATCCCTGAAAATATTCAAGGCCAGGTTGGACAGGGCTCTGAGTAACCCATTCTAGTGGAAGATTTCCTTGCCTATGGCAGGGATGTTGTATTGGGTGATCTTTAAAGGTCTCTTCCAACCCAAACTATGCTGTGATTCTGTGATCCTTTCAGAAAAGTTTATCTTTCAGCCACTTCCAGAGGTTTGAGCTGCTCACTGAGAGGCTGAGCCAGTATTTTGCGCTAGGTGAGCTGAGCTGTCCACCTCTGCCAGGCAATGCATGGAGAGAAAGACAGCAGGAAAAGCAAGAGACAAACCAGTGTGCTTTAAAACTGCTCTGAAGAGATGTGTGTTAATCTCTCAATTGTGTGTATTTGCCTCTCTGAGTATGGAAAGTCTGTAGGTAGCAGCTGTTACCTAACTAAAATACTGATTAATGTAAAAACTATTTCTGGAATATAAAAGAGTGTCTGTGTCCCTCTGCTTCCTTAAAATACCACCTCATAATGGCTTGATGAACTTGAGAAACTCACCTAGAGGAACACTGCATTCTTAAAATTAAAATACTTTCCCCTAAAAGGTATATATTACCATTCCATGGAAGTTACTGTGAGAAAATAATCTTTCCACTTACAGCTTATTCAGTGAGTCAGGTATTTGGTATTCATTAAATGTAATTACAGTTTAATTGGAGTTTAATCTCTTTTTTTTTCCTCCCCCTTTCTCTGAGTTCAGGGCTGTAAGCCAAGCAGCCAAAGAAACAGAGAGGTGGAAACCATTGAGCTCCTTTCAGTTGCCACACATGTAATAAAGCAAAGCCCTGTGGTTTGTGAGAGGACTAATGTTTTATGAGTAGGTTGAGCTGGTTTGCGTGGAAGAGTTACTCCTGGGTGGTGGGGGGCTGTCAGTACCTCTTCCCTGGACGCTGTGGCTTCTGATGGCTTGGATGTGTGTGCAGGCAGCAGGGCATGCTCCCAGGCTGTGTCTGACCTTTGGTTTATGAAAACGTGTGAGATGTGTGGCTTCAGGAAAGTGCCATATGAAGTGAAATCCTGTAGTGTGCACTTGTTTTAATAATGATTTTTTTAATTACTTGGGTGCATTGATGGCAAGCTACTGACCTCCAATATTCAATATGTTAAAAGACAGTTTTGTCAGTTGGAAGGCAGACAGAAAAATGATCTGTTTTCTCTGTGCCTTAAGCTATCCTGGGCAGACACAGGCAGAAGCCCATGGGACTGCATCTTTTTATGGGTGTATCTAGCTTTAAGCAGCCAAACAGTCCGGGTGCAGTCAGTAGCACTATCTGCTGGCAGGACCCAGTCCTAAGGAAACTCCTGAAAACCAGAGTAGACCAGGCTTCTGGAGGAACATAGCCTTCTGCAGGTTTCCTTGAGTTTGTTTTAAATGCAGTTTCAAAACTGATGGACTCTGGGGTAGCTGTGTGCTGGCTGCCCAGTGCAGAGGAGGACAACTGGGTCGGCTCTGGGTCTCACCAATAGTGGCCTATTCTGTTCATCTAACACTGTGCAATTTTGGTTTCACCATGACAGCATGGAAATGACTAGAGACTCTGGTAGTTCCCACTGCCTGGGTAACTCAGACACCAAAACTGATGAAATACATGTTGAAAAAGGGCAGCATTTTGAGCATCAGGCAATACAAGAAACAGAGGGTACCACTGCTTCCCCAGTGGATCCTGCCCTGCTGAGCATTTCCTGGTTTGTTGTGTGGGTAGGAGCCCTGCTACATTTCTGTGTTTGGGACGAAGCTGTGCCCTTGCCTGTGGCTGGGGAGGTGCCAGGGTCACTCTGCTGTGGCTGGGTCCTCAGCCTTGTCCATCCATATGGGTCACAGGAGCACGTTTTGGTTGCAGCGAGATGGACAGGAGAGGAGACCTCTCTAATGATCTTTTGAGTGCTACTCTGATGCCTGCTTTCTGTTTGTCTCTCATTTCAGCTGACTGGGATTATTCAAGGCATGGTGGATGGGCAGCCAAGCCTCCAGCAAGTGCTTGAGGTAAGCAGAGTAACCTTTAGTTCCTGAACTCTGACCTCTGGTCCTGCCGTCCCCTCTTCATCTCTTTGCCTGCACCCTCCCCTTGCTGAGAATCGAACCGCGTAATTTGACTATGATTACAGCTTCATTAGAATAACATTTGCTGTCACGTTGCTGACACGCTGCTGAGAGTATTGAACCATTGATCTGTCATCTCCAGCTGTTCATGTCAAGGGTGCTGACAAGATATCCAAACTCCTGCCAGTAGACAGGAGAAGAGGCGATTCTTGCTTGAGCCAGTTTTAAAGCACCAAGACATTGCTGGAGCCCACTGCTCCAAGAGCTTCTGCCTTCGTTTTCTTTCCCCTCCCTCAGTACTTTATGAAATGATTTTTTCCTACCTATTTAAATACTCAATAATACATGTAATATAGAAAAAGAAAGCCTCTACAATCTAATCTAGAGGATATGCAAGTGCAGATATAGCCCTAATAATGCCATCTGCTTGATGTTGTATTCCTACAGCATTTAGGGCTTAATTAGCTTGGAAGTATTTCTCCATCAATAGCTTTTGTTGGTAGTCAAATAGTGAAGGAAACCTCCTCAAGCGGAGCCTGCTTGGGCTGCAGGCTGGTGTTCGATGCATTGTCTCTGTCAGGATTTCCACTGCTGTGTTACCTAATTGTTCCTAATCAGAATAATTGCAACAATTGCTTATCTGAGGAAATCAAATTAAAGGCTTTAAAATCCTCCATGGAGACAGTGCTTCATGGGCACTCACATCAGGATGTTTAGAAAGGTTACCACTGGTGTCCCTCATTCCAGGGAACTTCGTGTGGGGCTGACTGGGAGATCCTGGCAGCCCAAGGGAGGCAGAAGTGTGACTGGGAGACTGGACGCTACTTTGGGAGTCTCGTGTGGGGCTGGCTGGGAGATCCTGGCAGCCCGAGGGAGGAAGAAGTGTGGCTGGGAGGCTGGATGCTGCTTTGGGGGAAGCTTTACTCCAGGGGGCTGTTGTACAGTGAGTTGCAGAAAGAAGTGCCATCCTCTGCCAAAGAGTCTGCAGCAATGCCACAGAGCCCAGGCTGGTGCTCTGCCAAGGTGACCGTGTCTTGCATCCATGCAAACCCCTAGCTCTCCCTGGTGCTCTCCAGAGAGCTTGTAGCTGTGTGCATGTCTGTAAGCACACAAATGCCTGTGCCTTCTTCCCCAGGAGGGAGAGCCCGCTTTGGATGGGTGGATGTACATTGCTGTTGGAGTATTACAGGAAATGGTTTGTTCTGTTTCTACAGGAGCTACTTAAAGTGAGGAAACATTTCTGTAGATGTGGGGTTTTTTGACTGAAAAGATGTCCGTACAGCAGCATGTTTCTGGGTGAAAATGAGATTGGGAGTCAGGCAGCTTCAGGGGCATGCTGGTTTGTTCAGGAGCAGAAGGTGTCAAGCAGGGGAAAAGAGGAGGGATTTCTCTTGCTGAAGCACTGGAAGTGCTGCTAGTAAGGCTGTGTTAATAGCAGCTGATTGCCTGTCACCTGCCACCAGAAGATTTTGGGCATGTCGTTTGCTAGTTCTGTCTGGAATAAGCATCTCTGCAGGGGCTTTAGTCTAGGTTAGTACCTCCTGTTTAATCCTCAAGGTGAGTGTTCATCGTTCGGATGAATGTGGCCCATTTCTGAAGTGGATCCAGAACGTCTGTCCCTATGGGAAGTGATGAGGAATAGTGGATTCACTTTAAATCCACACTGTACCCTGAAAAAGCACCTCCTCAGTAAGGAGGACAGAGACTCCCAGCCTAGAGAGGAGAGGGATGTGTGTCTGCTTGTTACTGCTGCATGGTGCCTGTGTGAGCCCAGCTCTTCCATTTCTCCCTCTCTCCTGTATCCTGTTGGAGCTGTATGAGTCGGAACGTGGGAGGAATGCTGTAGGTGAGGAATGCTACCCCAGGATGTCTATGTTTTCTCCTTTCTGGATGGGACACAAACTCACTACAAGCCCATTCGGTACAGGGAGAGGGAAAGTGGAAGAGGAATGCCAGGTAACAGTGCAGTTCCATCGTCCCGTTAACGCTGCACAACTTCCACCCCTCCATGAGCAGAGCGGCTGTGGTGTCTGATAAGATCATCTCTGCTCTGGTTGCCTGATGCCTTCTATCAGAAATCTTCAAAGGTCCAAACGTGCTGTTGTTGAGATTGCAAGCAAAGAGAGAAGAGAGAGAGGGAGAGGGTGGATAAGATCACAATTTTCTTCTCTCTTGATTGCAAGCAGCTTATCTGAGTTTAACTGTTGTGCCTCGGCCTGTCTCTGCAAAACTCATCCTCTTTTCTTGCCTTCTTTTCAGAGGGTTGACGAGTGGATGGCGAAGGAAGGCCTCTTAGATCCCAGCGTCAAGTCCATTTTTGTGACCTGTGGAGACTGGGATTTGAAAGTGATGTGAGTATGGAAGGGGAGGGAGATTTTTCTGGGCTTTATTGCTCCATGGTTGCCTGGAGTGCGTGCGTCTTTGTCCTTACGAGCCTCTGACTGTCCCTAGCCTTTGTTTCTTAGGGAAATCATTGTTTGCTATGCATAATTGGGAGTGGAAAGTTGTTTAAGAAGACAGGTGAGTGCTGGGCATAGTGCAAGATCACTGCCTAAGATATTCCCTATAGAGAACAAATCCTTTCAGAACCCCAGGAAAGATTTAAACTGGAGTTTTGTGATGTTCTCCCTTTTATCCAATACACTTTCCAAAGAGATGGGATATTTCTGAACCCATACATGGAACTCTGTTTCCATACACCCAAATCCAGCAATGGTCCCTGCCTGACTTCCACATGCAACACTTTGTCATCTTGGCACATTAACTGGATGTGAATCACCAAGTAATGTTTGGAAAGAGACTCCAAGCCAAGTCTGGCTTGCTTCATCACTTTTAGTAACATTAAGGTCATCATCATCATCTGGTGGGGACCTGCACTGAGATCTGCAAGTGTCGGTATAAATGTGCATATTTGGTTATGAAAACAGCTAGACCACCAACCTAAAAATGTTGCTTTAAAAAATGGAGCTAAATGTCTAAGAATTAGACATTTAGCTCTAAGAATTAGACATTTAAGACAAGGTGTTTGCAGATCAGTGTCACATTGTGCCGAATTCACTTGAATTCCTGTAATCTCACTTCAGCCTTTCGTTTCCTCAGAGTACTGGATGAAGACTCCTGTTGTTATCACACCAGTAAAGCATGGGCTTGACACATCCAATGCTAAACTGACATCCACAACTCGTTAGTAGTGTTACTCGGTTTTCACTGTGACATTGGTTTCCCCAAGTTGGAAGCCTAAATAAACTGCACAGCCTGGGAGCAATCAGCATCAGTTCTTCCCTGCAGAGTGGTCTTTGTAGAGTGGCAGCTCTTTGCCTCTTCTTGGTGTGATTAGTGAGACATGAGATATGAGGGCCGAAGCAGCAGCACAAATGCTAGTGGAGATGAGAAATTTGCCATGCTCCAGACAGCGGTGTGGTGTGTGAGCTTTTGAGTCAGAATCTGTGCCTCTGCTGGGGCCACGTCTGGACCTGGTATATATTGCCAATTCCTGTGTTACTGGTTTATTTTAAGAGTGAGGCTTATTTCTCTTTAGACATTAATTAAACTTTTATTAGTGACCAGCACAAAGACAGCTGCAGGGATATGCTAAACTTCTGTTTCTCATCTGTTCCCTTTTCTCAGCTCTTTACTCTTGTATTGCTGTTCTGAGAGCCCAGTCTACTGATGTTGGTTGTGAAGAAAAGTTATCTTTGCTCAAAGCCCATCTTTCCATTGCTTTCACAAGGTTCCCAGATAACATCCTAACCTGGTGTCCATGTGGGGTGGGCAACCTTCTGGATGTGGGTTTTTTTCATAGACTCATTATGGTTGGAAAAAACCTTTAAGATGGTGTCCAACCACTAACCTCACACTGCCAAGCCCATCTCTAAACTAAACCACGCCCCTCAGCGCATCATCTACATGTGTTTTAAACATCTCCGAGGGGATATCTGCCCTCTGCAGTGGGCAAACAGAAGTCAAGCTCAGCCTCGTTGCTGGTGAGCCGTAGGGGTTGTGGGGTGAGCTGCCTCAGCAGGACATGCAGTTCTGGAGCAGAGATACTCAGCTGGCCATTTGCAGTGGTCTCTCGCATGGGTTGTGCCTCACCAGTCAGCTGGAAACAAAGACTCCACTCCTGGCCACGAGTTTGCAGCGAGTGGTTCAGTTCTCCTTCTTCCTTTTAAAAGCATTTTTTTTTAAACCATTTAACTCCAGAATTCAATCCCAGAGCATCTCCAGGGCAAAGCAGAAAATAGGTTTTGTGTTTTCAGCCACATGGGTGGTGGGAGGCCGGCTGCAGCCGCTCGGTGAGCAGCGCATCGCGCCGCTCCGCTCCGTCACCGATTGGGTGCCGCAGCGTGTGGCGTCACATCTGATTAGCTCCGTGCCAGTGAATGGGGCCTGAGTGAGGAGTCCCTGCCAGCTCTGACTTGTCTCATTTCCCATTACTTTTATCCGTCACCGCAAATGCCGAGTCTCCCTCCTGAACTAATTAAGTTTGCGTGTGTTTAGACACATTGCCAAATAGGGTTTAGCAAAGCAGAACTGAGCATCTCTTTTTACAGAGGGAAGGCAGAGAGCTGAAACAAGGCCGCTCAGCCAGGCAGATAGAACCTCAGAGAACACCCTCTGCTTCCCTAGGCTTGCCTTGTAGCTGCTGCCCTTTGGCACTGTGACGAGACCACGTGCTGGGCACAGAAGTCACTGGAGCAGTGGGAAGGGAGGAGATGCTGCTTGTCCACACTTGGTATTGGTAGAAACCTCTCTGGGTTCCAGAGGAATTCAGGACAATGAGGTGAGCGCAGTGTTTCCTAGCTTAGGGAGCAAGCGATTCGGGGCAGGTCCTCTCCTAACTCTGCTGCTCCTTTTCTCAGCTTCCTTAGTAATGACAGCTGCTTGTACAGCTGCCTGTGAAGCAAGCCACAATCATCTTCCCCACTGTCTCTTGTGGTTTGGAATTCCAGTCCTCCATTGTCCTTAGCTTGGCTGTTTGGTAGGAAACCATGCAACCTTGTTCCGTTTGGTTTGGCTTCTGTCTGCATGTGCTGTTGAAGAGCTCGGGCATGGTGTCTTCTGGACAGGCCTGTCTACTGTGAGAGCTTCTAGTAGGTGCCAGGGCACTGGGAGGCACAGTGGGGTGAACAAGCTGGATGGCAGGGAGTGACTGGAACAAAGAGGAGCAATCTACCAGCCTATAAACAGTGGATATGAGGTCAAGATGGAGAAATAGCCCTGTCAAAGCCAGGAGCTGCAGTATGTGTATCACTCCTAGCTCAAAGAAAAGCAGCAGAGGAACAGTGATCGTCAGTGTACTGCTGTCTGCTCGTGGTGTGTAGCAGTATCTGAGTCTGCAGCATTCAAGGTGGAAACTCAGCTGCTAAAGGACCTGCAAAGCTTTTGCATGGCTTAGGATTCTTCAGGGAATGAGGGAGGCACTGGGTGGCTACAGACTTGATTTCTCTTGAGCGTTCTTGGAAGATCATAGAATTGTTTGGCGTCCTTGTGACAAGGGAGCACTAGTCACAAAGAGCTGAGCGCCCAGAAAAGGACACCAAGCATCTGGGAAGGGCCCAGGAAAGGTCAGCATGAGTCAAGGTCCTCAGCCATGCCACCCATGTCTTTGTCATGGGTGTGATGCACTGTCAGGAGGAGAGTCCCTGCCAGAGGGGTTTGGTTGCCACTGGAGAGAGCCCATTGTGCAAGAGGACTTAGAAACAGAGCGCTGATCCTCTACTGGCTGTGGTTGGATCAACTGACTTTCAGTGCTTGGTGTGTCTGAACCAGGCTGGAGTCAGAGAGACAGCAGCTTTCCTGCCACCCCTCCCCTTCCCTCTTGTTATAGATGCAATTTCTTTAATGAGGAAAACCTCTTGAGTAGGAACATCACCTTTCTGAAAGCTTGTCCTGACAAGGCAGTTCGAGCCGACAGAGTCGCATATCAACTTCAGCAAATATCAGTCACTCATTACAGAGACTCTTCTCCCCCTCCCACCCCCCAGCAACACCCCTCGTTCCCAGACAAGGGAATGAATCACACTCCTGCTCTTGAATACATCATGACAAGTCGTGGTTCTAATGAGAGAGGGCCATTCATTCTGGGTGGAAAGTTCCCTGTGTCGACACAGAAATGTTGTTAATTAAAGAGAGCTACCTGAAGCACAAGATGAAAGGAGCACCAGACCTGCCAAGCTAAAATATGAGTGGGGATACAGCCTCGTTAGGCACACGGTCCTCGGACCTTCGAGCGCTCAGTGGGAGGATTCCTATAGCCTGTTGCAAGGAGCTGTCCTCCAAGTTTAACAGCTCCAGGGATGAGTTCAGGTACCTGGCTTAGTCTGCTTTAGTGCGTGGTCCTCATCCTGTACCTAGGCTGGAACTGCCAGTAGTCATTAAGCAAATTGCATTGATGTGGCATTGGGTGGTGAGGGTAATGTGCCTCTGAAGGGCTGAGGGAGCTGCTGACTGAAGGAGGGGGTGTAGTGGAAAAAGGGGTAGTTGGTGTCTGCTGAGCCCTTGTAAGCTCTTTAGTGGGGTTTATCTCCTCTGAAATGTCAAATTGCCTCCCTCTGTGTATGGAACTGGTTTGCCTGCTCTTAAGCACCATGGGAACTCCTCTTGGCAACCGAAGGAGCATTTTCCTTGTGTGTTCATAGCTCCAGAGCTGAGATACAGTGAGGTTAAGTGATGTGCCTGTGGTTGTGCCAGCAGGCAGAGGCAGGGGAAGGAGCTGAGGCCACACATGCCAAATCTCAGACCTGCACCTTAACGTCAAGAGCATCACTTCATCCTTTTCCTTCCAGTTTTGGATCGTTCTGCAAATGCATTGAAGATACAGGCAAAAAAAATACACGTAGGCTTTGATCTGTATATCTTTGACATGAAGATGCTTGTACTGCACTTACTGTGGCTGATCAGAACATGCTAATTTATGTCTTTATAGGAAGCTACTGCTCACAAGTTTTTTATTTTCTTAAATAAGTGTTAAAAGACGAGTACTCTCTAATGTAGTGATAAAACACAGGGAAATGCCTTGAAATGTTTATAGCCCTTGGTGCTCTTCCTAGGTTGCATATTAGTAAATTCTGAGCAGTAAATTATACCACTGCTTAATTTTATCTTACTGTTTTAATTCTTTCTTTGCAAGTTGCACAGGCTGGGAAGATGCTTGCCTTCTCAGACTGACTGTGAGTGTCCATGAGTTGCTCTTTCCAGCTTTCTGTCTTGGAGGCTTGATTTGAGATCAGCCTTAGGGGCATGACCAAAGAAGGTTTGGTGGTGTTTGTGTCCGTTGCGTGTGCTGTTCATTATCACAGGACCAGGAAGGGATTGGTAGCCTCTGCCTGGGAGAAAGATTGCAGACAGCCACTGAATGGCGTGAGTGGGACCACTTGAGTAGGCATGGGGAAAGGCAGGAGAAGACACAGGGAGGGCTGGTTGGGCAGCAGCAGGACAGGAGGTATGTTCAGAGGGTGACAAGAGAGAGCTGGTAACTGAAAGATAACATAATGTCTGTAATTAAAAATAATGAAGTAATTCCTTTCCAATGACGATCTTTGCATTATCTTCTTCTTGTTGCTTTTAGTGGGTATCATTTTGCTGACCAAGCCTATGGTGTATCTCTTCACAGTGTTACATTGGCTGAAGGAATAGGGTGGTGTGAACTGCAATGCAGGGACAGGACTGAGTATCCAGGGTCAGGAACCTTTCAAGTCAGCTTTGCTGATGGAGTCGTTCATGTAATTACATCCAAAAGTGCTTTGCTGAAGCTAAGCAAGGGAGCGTTGTGAGCATGCTCTTCTCTGGTACTTACAGGGAGTAGCACTGACCCCATTCACTTCTGTGACCCCACAGTCCAGCTTTTTGTTTTTAAAGGAAATGCTATCACTTAACCCAAAATAAATTCGAGATTTTAAGATTCTCCCTCTGTATACTCTTATTTTAAATGAATATAGAACACTTGACTGTTGTTATCCTTCTACAGTGGCTCCCCTGGCTGTCTCCTTTTCTTGCCTTTGTTTGAAATCCGTTGGTTGCATGAGATTCTGCAAGTTACATTGTGTGTGTGTGTGACTCTGGGAATGCCTTTGGGTTATGCTTTGGACACGAAATCTTTGCATAGGGATCACCGTGCAATGGACTATCACCTTTAGGTCTGCTACTTGTCTGGCATGTCATAGCAAAGACATTTGTCATAGTCAGGGCTGTAGTGGCCACAGATTTATTGAGCTGTGATGCCTGATGCACTCTTGGGAGCACAGATTCTGCTGCCTGGGAATTAGGACCAAAGAATTTGGAAACAGTGTGAAAAGGAGGGGAGAAACTTGAAATAAATTGACAGTGTAGGGGGAAGGAGAGAGAGACATTGCATCAAATACTTTGTTTCCAGCACTGAACTATTGGGATGGGGTAATGAAGGGAGGAGGTGGATTTTCCATCCCTGGGTAACTTAAGCTGTTAAGCTGTGTTTGGAAACAGTCACACCAAACTGAACGCAAGCCATTGCTCTCAGTGTCATCTGCTCAGAGAGTAAGGAACCGTAATTCCTTCTGCAGCAAGAATCTCTCAGGTGAATTCTGTGTCCAGGGCTGTAGAGAATTCAGGCAGAACAGTTTCAAAATCATTGGATCTACAATGGATGTTTGGTAAAAAGCACACCCTGGTCTGTGCGAGAGAGTCCTCGAATAGCAACTGAACAGAACACCGTGAGTGTCCTGTGCCCTGGGGAACTGAAGAGCTGGCTGACTTGAGGACTGCAGAGGATGAACCACTGGAGGGCTTTTTGCATCTGAAATTTGCTTTCTGTGGCACCTATGAAAACTAGGATTAGCTTCTCAAAGGGTGAATTTTCTTTATCACTTCAAAAAGCTTAATTTTTCTAGCGTTAGACAGCTGTAGTGTTTCATGTTGAGATTAAAATGTCAGCTGTCTCTCTTTAGATCCCAGCTCTTCTTGCTTCCCAGCTGAAGCAAAGCAGTTGTGTGTTGGCACCAGTGCTGCTCTCCCAGTGGCTTGGCTGGGAGTGATTCTCTCATGGCTTCTCTGCTTAGAGAGCCCTGCTTGAAAAATACTGCCAGCCTGGGAGCTGCATCCTTCTCTTTTCACTTGCTTTATTCAAGCCTTGTATGAATCAGTAGCTTTCTGGAAAGCATTTTATTTTGTTTGCATGTTTGTTTCCTGTTGGGAGCCATTTTCCTGAATGGGTTCAGTCCCTCTCCTCCTGAAGCTCCTGGCTGGCAAAGACCTACTGGGCCATCTTGAGGTCATCCCTGGTATTTTCCCTCCAGCATATTCTCATGAGCCTTGTCCAGTGACTCTGTATCCTGAGGAGTGGATGTCTAGGTGTGTGCAGGACTCCCAGGAGGACACCAGAGCTGCAGACTGAGTTTTTCAGCTGAGTCCATTCCATGTTGGAGTTGCCTTATTCTATGTGTTTAGCCAGGGTTCTGCTTTCAGCCTGGCACCCCAAAGATGGTGTCTTGTGCTCGGAGATTGCTCTGGACCAGGTGTTAGTAATTACATGAGGCACGTGGAGGTGGTACTAGAAGAAAGAGCATAATAGAGGAGTTTGGGGGAAGAAGAGGGAGGAATCAGTGTGATGTGCTTGCAGGGCTGTGTGTTGGAAGCTCATACTTCCCAGGACTTCATCCCACCTTGGTCCCACCAGCTTAGTTTGTTTCTCTTTGAGCAGGACTTTCTCCTCCCTTCTGCTCAGCACCCATGCTGTGGGACACTTTCTTTTCCTTCCATAGGTGCCTCTTGGTTGTCTCTAATTCCCTGCTATAGTTTTTCCATCTGGTGTTGAGCCAGGTCTTGGCACTGACCATTGGCCAGTGTGCCAGAGGTGCCTGGGCACTGGCTGAGTTCATCTCCTTGTCCCTGCCTGGAGTCACATGTGTCCCCTGCAAACCGGGTGGAGGGAGGAAGCTGATGGGAGGTTGCCAAGACCTCTCCTCCAGCTCACTGTGCTCCCAGCTCTAAAGAGAACTGTTACATTTTATGGACCATTTAGCTTCCCGATGGTGATCCTAATTCTTCACAGCATGTATGTGCCATTTCTTGGTTATTAAAAGGACCCCTGAAAAGGAACTGTCCTCTGAGTCAGTGCTCTTCCATGCAGTTAATTGCAGGAGGGTTTTGCTTGGACTATGAGGCTTAAATATTTCCAAACTCTCCCTATGCCAAGGGAGAGAATTAATACCCAAGTCTCCCCACAGCTGCAGGGAATGACCCTCATGCACCATCAGTAAGCAGGCAGAGAAAGAACACTGCTACTGGGAGTAGTTCAAACTTGGGATTGCTCTGGAGGAAGTCCACTTGCTTTCTGCGTAGAGATCAAGGATACTGTAAGAGCTGGCTGACCAGGTGTCCCAGTCTTTCATTTCCATATCCTTATATTGTGTGATACTTGAGGTCCCAAAATAGCTTCTATTCCTTAGGGGCCCAAACAGGCTTCACACTTCCTGGGAAAGGAGTGATTCCTTTGGACTGACAAGGCAGCTGAGGGGTGGGTGGCTGTGGTTGCACAGCAGGTGGGAGATGGATGGATGGAAGGTGGTTCAAGGAGAGGTTCTTGTCAAGTCACCATGCTGTGTGTGAGAAAATAGAGAGGGCAAGCCATTAGACAGGTGTTTCAGGTATGAGGAAACTGCCCAGGTCCCCTGGCACTGCAAAATGCCAAGTGAAATGTTACTGTTGCATGGAGCACAGCAGTGTGTCAGAATTGACGAGGCTGGTGTAGCAAGAACACACGTGGCTGGTCTGGAGGGTTAATGTGTGTTAGTGTGATGGATTTAGGCAGGGGGTTGTCACCAGGGTTGTCTTGCTTGGAAAGCACAGTCTAAGGGCAAGACCATGTGAAAAGAAATAGGAGCTTACAAGAAGAGCACTCAAAGTCAATTGCCAAAGTTTCTTTGCATTTGCTGCAGGCCTGAAGCAAATTGCTGGCTTAAGGGGCTCTAAGTACTTGGGTCTTGCACTGGATTTACAGGTAAGGTGAAATTAGGAGGGGGCTAAGTAATTAATTCCTCTTGCTGTGACCAGGATGGGAGATGATTCTGACTTGCCACTTCTCCTCAGAAGTTTCTTCAGAAGCTGGTAAGGACTGTGGTTGTGAAACCCAGGAAGCAAAGAGGATCCCTGGGTGCCTGACAATTCCTTTTCTCTGCTGGTTCTTTCTCGCAGGCAGCCTCAGGCTGCCTGTCTCTTTGTTAAGAGAGTGACAGCAATGTGACACTGTGAAAATAATTACTAACAAATCACGGTGGTGACTGCAAACAGCTCGCTGTCTTCAGAGGCATGTCAGGGAGCATTAGAGCAGGGCCGTGGGAGCGGCAGAGCAGCTACGGGCTCCTTCTCTGCTCTAGGCTGAGGGAAGATCTTTGGAGACCTTTGGCGCCCGCCACCCCCACATCATTCCCTTCTTGTTGGCTTTTTCTTTCTTTCCTCCTTTCCCTGCCTTTGCCATCAATAATTAAGCCCATTAATTGCATGGTAAGTTCAGGAAAGCTGAGAGTGGTAAAACCAGGCGTTTGCCTTCCCTGGATGCAGCAACCAGCCACAGAGCAGCAGCAGAGGAATTTCTGGAGGGATGTCATGGGCAGAAGCACATCCAAGCTGTTCCCTGTCTTGCAGCCCTTGTGTGCTGCTCAGGGCAGTAGTTTTTATTAACTGTGTGTCCTTAGCAATCCACGGGCTGCTCGTACAGTTGAAGAATGGCCTGTGTTCTTATCTTTGTGAGCCTTCAGTGTCTAGGTTTGTATTTGTGTAGAGCATCATGGCAAGTGTGCAGGCAATGGCCATCTCCAGCAAGAAAATGGGCAGAGGGATGACAGGTCCTTCCAGGATGTAATGGGATGATGCCAGTCAGTGTCGCTGGAGTTGCAAGTGAAGATGATCCTTCAGAGAATAAAGAGCAGACTAAAGGTCTGAGAATAAAGGTCATGGGTGAAGAAGGTGACTGGTGACAAAAAAAAAGCAGCTGGGGGGAGTCTCTGCTGTGGCTGTGTTGGACCTTTCTGCAGAGCTACACAAAGTCTGAAAGGAAGCTCTCTCTACAGCCTCTCATTATATTGCTATAAAGCTCCCTCCAAAGGCAGGGTCTAGCAGAGGTACTGATAGTAAACTGGAAGGCAGCTGCTGGCTGCAGTGTCCTTCAGCAGCACTGATAATCAACCCCCTCGGCAACCTTTGAGAGGGGAGCTCACAGCTTCCCCTCCTTGTTCCTGGTGGTGTTTCTTCCTTGGGTTTGAGAACGGGCCATGCTGCCTGGCAGTTACCCGTGCAGAGGAGCACCCTGTGAGGGGGAGCAGAAGGTGTGGGTAGGAGCCCACATGCACTTGCTCCACAGAGCAGCCCTCTCTCTTTCCCATTCCCCTATTTACTCAAGTGATTTTCCCCGACTGTCACATCTGTAAATAATGTGGCTGGCGTATCTGGCTAGATGCAGAGTGTGATGGAGGGGGGAGGGCTGGCGCTGAGGGTGGCTGTAGCAACCCCTCTCCCCCACTCATACAATATTTATGCAGGGCTGGGAGTTGGCTGCACTGACCTCCAGGTCGTGCTGTTAAACAGCTCCCGCAGCCCCTGCATCCTAATTGCTGCACTTGTCCTTTGCTCTGGAGAATTCGCTGCTCCTTCTTTCCAGCAAAGCAAATACTAATGGCAGCTCGTACTTTGGAGGTGGGGAGCAGTCTCATCCCCACAACAAAAAGACAAACTTGTTTCCCCTCATGCAGATGCAATTTGCAGCTGCACAGAAACCTGTGCTCAGACCCTGTTATGCAATGTGCCAGGCTCCCTGCTGCTGCGGAGCTGTGCTGAGAGCCTGGGGAGCTGTTGTGTGTGCAGTTTTGGGCTGTGTTCTCATCAGAGGGGTTGAAGCTCTGTCCCACTGGCTCCTTATAGGATTTTTCTCTTCACTTTAGTGGGGAGGGGCAATCACAGAAGTCATTTGAGAGGGTAGACCTGGATGATGTGATGCCAGAGAAGGGCAGAGACAGTGCCAGGAAAGAAAAGCAATTCAAACAACATAGCAAGACAGGATGACATATTTTCTTGTACATAAATGATCCGCTTCAGTGAGTGGGAAGAGAGGTGATGCAGGAGGCTGGAGACCCTCTGTGTGGGTGAGGGGCTCCTACCCCCCTTGCAGGCAGTACAGTGTGGCTGGAGATGGAGAGGTTTTCACCTGTCAGGCAGGGGCTTTCAGCTGATTCAACTGGCTCAAGAAATCCCAAAAGACAAAGCTCTTTGATTGCTAGAGCTGCCATGGTTTCCTCACACTATGCTGTTTGTCTGGGCTCCGTCCTGCTTGGGGCTTCACGTCGGATGTCTGCAAGTCCAGTGACCCAACTGGCCACCCATATCCCTTATCCTACCTTCCTGACTTGGCAGGTCCCCTTTGTGACTAGAAAAGTGCTGTTTAGACTGGAGACTAATGGCCCTTAAGTGACATGATTGCATTATGTTAAGCGTCTATAGGCTTTACCATTAGGCACTAAACAGTTTATGACTCATAGCAGAGAAGCCCTTGTCCTGAATAGTTTATACACTAAATGATCTGGACAGGCAAGGCATGGAAGAGGCGAGGTTTCCTCCTGCCTGTCGCATGGCAGCTCTGAGGAAGGACTGGGGACAGGACATGTCTTTGCAAACCTAGAGCAGTGCCTTGCTCTAGGTCTTGGTGTGCTCCAGTTTCCTGGGGAGAAGTACTTCTGCTATGGGAGTTGTGCAGTGGGAGGAGAAGCATGTTTAATTTTAGCCTAGTTTTTTTGCATGTTTTAGTTTCGAGGGGGCTTAGACATGATACATTGTGGGGGCATCCATTGCATCAGATATATTCCCTTAGTAATTACACTATTCAGCGGGAGTCTGAAAGCTCCCTCTTAAAACAGCTAGTATGCAGAGGGCCAGGTGATTACTAAATTAGTGTCTGTATGAAGGACTCCTGAGAGGCCCTACAGCTGGAAAAAGGATGCCCTCTGTGTAATCAGGCTCTGGCTGCAGTGAGGATTGCAATGATTTAAATAGAGATCTCTAATCCATCCCCCTGTGCAAAGCAGAACTTACAGGCTTAGATCAAGTTGCTCAGAGTCTTCTCCAGATGAGTTTAAATGTCTCCAGGGGGTGAGATTCCACCACTAATCTGTTCCAGTGCTTTATTACCTGTACAGTGAAGAGTTCTTCCTGATGACAGATTGGAAGCTCACCTGCTGCAGCCTCTGGTCATGACGAGTGACTTTCACTGAGAGCATGTGTGTGGTAGATGTACCAAATTGGATGCTGTGTACGCTTCTCTTCATACGATGCTATATGTCATATTTAGTGGGCAGATGGACTGTCACAGCAAAACTGTGTGTAGAAATGTGGTTTTAAGGGTTTTCCACAGTGTCAGGTTCCCAAGACTGGGGAGGCCAGTTTCCCTTTCCTTGGGAGCAGCATCATGCCTTTCTGATGTCAAAGAGAAGTCTGCTCAGTCATCCTCCCTGCCTGGAAGGGCCAGTGAGAGCATTTGCTCTACCCCTTCAGTGATCTGGAGGACTCAGTGTGGAGGAATGCAAAGCTTCTGTCTGCAGCACTCCTAACCTCAGCTGAACCACGGAGTCAGAGAGCTCTGGTTTCCTGCATGGTAATTAAGTAGTTATTTAAAAATCAAAGGGCTCAATTCTGATCCTGCTCTCACTGGCAACTTGCTAACTCCAAGTAGAGTTACTCCAGATTTACTCCTACATGCATAGCAGCAGAATCAGGCCCAGTAAATAGAGCTATGAATCTTTTTAAGAGAAGCTGTTAAGCAGTAGCACATAGATTTATTGTAGCATCATGTGTGTGCAATTGTTGATGAACATCTTCTGTTGGAGGCTGAATACCTGCTGTGTTACAGCGTTGCTTTTAATGTTGAGATAGCATCTCTGCCAGCATCTCACTGACACACAGATACCCATAAAAGGGCCAGATCTCACATGGTGTTAAATGCCTTCATGTTTCATTAAGGTTGATGGCAATGGAAGGCACACAGTGCTTTGCAGGATAGGAAAGTCACAATGAGCCACTTGCCCTGTGTGTGTGTTTTTTTGTGGCAGAATTATTTTCCTAGTGTGTACATTGCTCTGGTTGCAGGCTGGGGTAACAGCCTTTTCCATTCACATGCTAGCTGCTTGGAAAGCGTGCGTGGGGATGCTCCCAATGCTCCACGATTTCTTAGTACTCACCAAAAATTGAGAGCAGAGAGATCCAGCTGTCAGCATACAGTGGGTGATGGGTGTTGAGGCATTTCACCCAGTGTTGCTGTGAGTCCCAAGTGCTAAGGCTTGCAGCTGGCCTTTGAGGCTTCCTAGGCAGGAATATGCCTGGTAGAGAGAGAAAGCAACAGTGTCCAGAATGTCTATCACACAAAAAGAAAGGAAGGTCTGAAAGTGCCAGGTATTAGCCTCGATGCTTAGCCTGGGTTTTTTGGCCTCATTACACTAATCCAATTAAAGATTGATGGAAAAAGATAACACACACTCCAGTGAAGGGGTTTGTGTGGTGGTTACTGCTTTCCTTCGTGGGCAACTGGGGTGGCCCTACTTATCTTGTGCATCAGCACACCTCCCCGGGCCCTGCAGACCCACTGGTGCCTCTACATGCCGTGGTGTGTGCTCTTCTCCTGCGTCGTGTCTCTCTTATTACTAATGGAGCATGGATGCATTTTAGCTGCTGGTCAGCCCTCATTAATATCCAGAGATGACAGGTTGACATTTGTAAAGAAGACTTGCATTGACCTTCATGTTGTGCATCGGTGCGGTTGCCATGCGGTGCCCTGTGCTGGATGCTTCTTCTTGCGCTGCCTCAGGAATGCATTTGTGTTAGCAAAGGCTGCTCTGTAACCCTTTGCTGCTGCTGGGAACACAGGCAGTGTCTCTGGATATCTCTGCATCCCTCTGCCCATCCCAAGGACTGACCCCTGTAGAACCCCCATCCATCCCAGTGAACGGGATGGGAGAGTGTTAGGTGTGAAGGTTGTTAATGTGGTTACTGGGCCTTAGTGGAAGACAGCCTCATGCCAACAGCCATGTCCTGTCTGCTTCCTTTTCCTGGCTTCTATCTGGGGACACAGCAGCAGCAGCAAGGGCTGCGCTGCCCAGGCATCCTGAGCACTGTCAGTTGCCTGTCTCTCCCTCAACGCACCCCATCCCGACTCAAGGACTGCTGCAGCCTGCTTGGCAGTGACATTTATTAACAGAGGGGCCTTTGAAAAAAGGCAGACTGCTCCTGCAAAGGCTTCTCGCTGTAACTCCATCTCCTCCTCTCGCCAGCCCGTCTGAGGCAATGGCTGCTGGTGTTGAAATTCATTAGTGTTTCCTGACAGGCGATGGAGGCTTGCTCTGTCTGTTCCCACTTCCCTGCTCTCTTGTCCCTGCTTCACGCATGCTGATATTTAAAGCTGATGTGAGGCTTGTAGGCTTGTTGCGCTGTGACAAGTTTGGGGGTGGCTGAGAGAACTGAGAGGGTGGAGGAAAGCAAAGAGGGAGGGAGATGGGACCTGTCTCAGGGTTTGTTTCTGTGAAAGCCCTGGGCTTTTCAGACCCTCTCCAAATGTATTGTCTTTCCACAGCTACTGCTTTTGAATTTAAGTACAGCCATATTGGGGTGGTTTGTCCTGCACTGATGGGGGCAGAGAGGGATGTTGCCATGGGTGTGCTTGATGAGAGCAGGGTGCAGTCATCTGGGGAGGGCTCATCCAGCAAGAAGCAAGGACAAACAGGTTCCCCTGGCTCCTTGGAAGATCTGTGGGGCTGAAGAGCATGTGAGTGAGTTGCCAGAGGGCTGGCAGGGGGTGTATCCCTCTCTGTCCTTCACTTTGGACAGAAGCATGCAGAGAGGCTTGCTCAGCTCTTGCCTCCTTGTGCTGAGTGGCATAGTGACATTGTGTCATTGCACTGTCAGAGCCCTCCTGGTCCAGCACAGTGTTTTTGACAAAGACCACCCAGACTTTCTGCCTCTCTCTGGTATGCTCTTGTAGCCTCAGTGCTTTGGAGCAGGATCTCACCCCTTTGCATCCCCAGGCCATTTAACCCCATTGACTGGGATGTTTTAAACAAGCTTGTATCAACCTGGGGCTGCCTCTTTGAAAAGATGTGGTTTTACCTAAACTGCTTTAAATTCCCAGCTCACCTCCAGCTCACACAAGGTTCAGAGCAGACAGATATGGCTTTGCCTGCCATGGTGCTGTTTCTCTGCTTAAACATCTCAGGTCCTTTAGCAGGCATGTTAGTACCTTGCTAGCTTTCTCTGATGCAGAGGGCACCCAAACTTTCCTCTTGGCCTGGCAGACACCTCCCCACTCCCCATCAAAAGAGAGCAGCACCTCTGTCCTGCAGGGTCTAGAGCGATGCCTTGATCAGCCTTGCAAGGCTGAGATGACAGCTCCTCTCTTTGAGCTCTCACCTTGCTGTTGTGTGTTGCAGCATCCAGGCAGCTGCCTTCAGGCTTTCCAGCCCTCCTTCAGCAAAGGATTTCCAGGGTAGGAGCCTGCCTGCTCGCCTTCTCCTTTGCAGCCCAGCGCAGTGGGGTTGGCCAGGACACAATTAAAATGTTCTGCATCTCTCACAACACAAGATCTCCAGGACATGGATTTTTTGGAAGGTTGAGATCAGGTCTATAAAACCCAAGATTTAATGTCCCTTTATCTTTCCCGTAGAGGGACTTGTTCTTTTAACTGTCTCAATATCAATACACCCAGTGTGTAGAAAGTGGCCCAATTTCTTTGTCTCCTGACATCCTGAACCCAGAAGCAGATGGACGTTAACCAGCTCTGATTAGTTGGGAGAATCAAGCATTAATTTTTTATACGCCAGGACCACCTGAGTGACGGAAATCAATTACAGCCGCCCCTCCCCCTTCCATATTAATGTGGTGGCTCTGAGCAGGAATGGAGGAACCTGTTGAAATTAGAAACCCCTATTTCTTAGTTTGACCCCCTAGATAATTAGGGTTAAATTGATATGCTATCGCACTGGTGACACATTTTATCTGCCTCTGTTTGTACAAGAGGATACAATAGTGGAGGAAGGACCAATTTGTGCCCTGCTCTAGCTAACCAGACCGAGATAAAAGGTGTCAGTGCAACGATAACGTTCTTGCCTCGTGCTCCTTTATTGTTGCTCAATTTGCCTTCTTTTTTTTTTTTTAATCCTGTTCTTTTTCTTTCAATACCCTTGGTCATATTTTAACTCCATGCCATCGCATAATGACGCCCTGCTAAATGTGTGTGGAGATAGGCAACTCTGGCTGACAGCCTTCCCTGATAACCGAATTCCAGCCCATCCATCACTAGGCTGCTCTCCTTAACTTAAGGAAAGTGATAACTAAAGCAAGGCCGTTTATCACCGCCGAGCTGTGTGCTTCTTGCTGCCTCAGAGAGAGGCAGCTTCAATGGCAGAGATGCAGCCATGTCACCTCGCCTCCTGTTTGCATCCTGTTCATCACCAGATCTCATCTACCCTCCCGACTGGAGGAGCAGGGGTGGATGGAAGTCAGAGCTTGGGGTGACAAAACAGTGCAAAGCAGCCACTGCTGACCGAAGCTCGAGGAGGAGTTGGACTGGCTTGGCTGGTGGAGGAGAGTGTGCTACCTGATGTCACTTGCTCTTCTGCCCAGAGGGATCCAGCATTTTGGCAAAGATTGTGTGCTCTCATCTGTGCTGCTGTGAGGACAGACTTTACCAGAGCTGTGTTGGGGGCTGGAAAATCCTACGGCCATTTTCAAGTTTCTCCTTATCAAATGCAGTTATACCCGATGCCACGGAGTTTGGCTGACAGGGTGGTTCTTAGAACTGAATTCCTACCCAAGGAGAAAGAGCTTCAGTGTTTGAGCAGGCAGGGAGACCTCATTCAGAAACTAGAAGGATCATGGGATGTTGCATGCAGTGAAATGTGGCATCATTTCTCTTCTCCTGTGCTGGATGGAGACTGAATCCTGAGCCTTTTGTTCAAGCAAAGCTGCCCCCAGTGAGCAAGGTTGACTCTTGCAAGAGCAAGAAGCTGTGCTGGGCGTAAGAGCATGGATACTAAAAGAGCTGCTCAGTGGTGGCCCTGCTAAACAGGCCCTGGCACTTCTGTTCCCCAAGACAGCTACAGATGTGCCTTGTTCACTGCAACCTGGAGAACATACTGGAGAAACTCCTGCCTGGTCTCTAGACTTGATGAATGAAGGGACCACTGCAACTGGGGAAAAGATATTGCAGGAGTGTTTTCCTTCCCATAGCTACCTGGCTCCTCGTGCTAGGACCACTAGCATACCCAGACTAGACTAGACCATATGGCAATCCTTAGCTACAGATGAGCACATTTAGTGACTGTATCCCTGAGGGCCTGGGGACACCAGGACTGCACTTTCCAGCTTGAGGTGTAGACTGATGCTTTGGTCTGTGCTGCTGACAACTCACCCAGGTTATAGCATGAACAGAGGTCTTATAGAGCTTGAAAAACTTGGTGAAATCTCTCAGGTGCTAACATAAAATGAGGGGAGCACAAGTGGGAATGTCCTGAGGTCAGATAGCTTCACAGGCAGATTCTAGGATTGTTACTTGTCTGCAAAAATGCATCACTTACTTAGTTGACACATTTATTTGAAGCATTTTCTCCAATGAAAGACCCACTGCCCAGTGCCCAGGACGTACTGCCATCAGTCTCAGGGTGAGTGTAGGACCAGACTGTCTAGTTTGCTGGGCCTTTTTGTCCCAAAAGGCTGGAAGCACTTTAGGTGTCATTCATTGCACTTGCATGGTTAGTTGTCAGTTCCTGTGACTGGCATCAACAATGCTGTACTCACTGTTTCTGGGCCCTGTCCAAATGTTAGGTGAATTCATAATTATTCCTCTAACTGGAGCTAGACTGAGACCTGTGTTAAAAAACCTCTTGGGTGGAGAGAAGATCAGCTTTTAGTAACGCACCTTTTGCTAACTGTTGTTATCATCCTCTCTAGCTACATGTGAGCAGTGTAAGAGAGGCTGAGCTGATCATGTGTCTACATTTAGACTGGTCGTTTATTTTAGATGGTTCCTTTTCCTGATGTCTTTGATTTAGACACCAGTAGAAAGCAGCTTTCCTGGAGAAAGACCTTTCTTACCAGGCTAGTTGAGGCTGACTGGGTCTGTGAGCACGGGATGTCATGGACATATGTGTAATGGCTGTAAAATGCCTGGCCCAGGCTGCTATTTATGTGATGGCTGTGCAATTGCAAGGAGTGACTCCAGGTGGTTTATTTCAGCACGATGGCATTAGCCTGAGATGAGACCGTGCTGTCAACTCCCATTGCTTACCCTGCAAATCGCCACAGCCCTGCTGCTTGCAAGCTCATTCTTTTGACAGGTTTCCTGCTTTCAGAGAAATTCCTCTGGACCTCCTTATTCAAACGTGTTTGTACAACTTAAATTATAGCTCCTAAATGATGACATGTGCATCTTTTCAGGACTAGTCGTTTGGTTTTGGCACAGGAAGTCCCTTTCTTAGCCTAAGCAGGGTTGACAAAGCCAGTACACTGGTGGGGCCTGGTGTTTGCTGGCTCTTCTGGCCACACATTCCCAGGAGATTCCCCTGGATATGTTTGACAGCTTCCTTGCTTTTCTTCCCATAGAAATGGAGGCAGTACTGAGACCAAACCACTCTGATACTGCACTACCCTGTGTCTTATATTATCTGGAAGTGGATTATCCGTGTCCCTCCTTCATCTCTTCACTTTGGAAACTGCTTGTAGGTGCTGGTGCCCTGTTCACCAAGGGTTTGGAACTGGGCTGAGTACTCAGGTACTTGTATGGTGTGCTGATGGTGCACCCCAAATCCAAGTAGTGTATACACATCTGACTAGAGTTTGCTCCTGAAGTCCAGTCTGGATTATTCACCCATTCCTCTAGGGAGAGCAGGAGAAGACTTTGTTCTGGACCTGGTCTGTTGGGATGCTTGAGCAGCTGATGCTGGCACTTGCAGCACTTCCCTCCTCCCCTACAACCTCCTCCTATAGCCCCCAAGTGCCTGAGGAAGTTGTGAGATTCCCAACCCCCATGTGTTTGCAAAAGCCGATTTCAGGGGTTGTGGCTTTTAACATGCACAAACAGCTCTAATTTAGTCATTTATTTAGTTGACATATTTATTTGGGATGTTCCTTTGCTTCAGTTAAAGATCCTGTGACCAGTGCCCCAGGCGTGCTCAGCAGTATGTGAATGAACAAGATCCATCAATTACTCTTGATCAGATGAAACTGGCCGGGGAAGACTCACATAACTCATCTCCCTGCACAGGCTCGGCTGGGGCCGCACAGCTTTGCCACTCAGCCCTCCCCGTCTGAGGGGCACATCCCAGCTCCCCTGCCAGCACACTGGGGTCAGCACAGCATGGGAGAAACAGCTTTCCAAATGCTGAGCTCCCGCTGTCCCCCTCACCAGTGCCATTTGGTTTTCACGAGCTCTGTTCTGGGGGCTCGCTGTAGGAAGAGGTTAAACACACGTGCTCACAGCTCTGGCTGCTGGTGCTCAGCTGGGAAAACAGCCTCTGCTTTCTTAGCCCTAAAATGTTGGTCCTGCAGCACTACTACCCAAAAAATGAATGCACTGGTACCTCCTTCCCTCTCTTATGTCTCATTCAGTGCTTTAACCATAAAGGCCAAATTCAAAAGGTGAATTGTCACCCTTTCTGTCTGCCCTGTGAGCTGCTGGCTGAGCAGAATAGTTTTGCCAGGGTTTGTGATGACTTCGCTTAGCTAAAGACTGCCCAGGTCCTCCAGACATGTTTTTGTGCTAGCCACTGTGGGTGAAATGCTGCATGCTGCACTTGCACACAGCTCCTGTTCAGAATGTTCAGTCTGAGAGGTGCCAGCAGCCTGGATGTGGCTGGATGTGTGTAAGTCTTCAGCCAAGCTGTGCTCTCATAAGATTTTTTTTGCCGAGAGCTGCGGTCCTTCTGATGTGCAGCATGTTACAGCAGACTTGAGGGTCTCTTCCATCTCAGAACGAAATGCACTTAAGAAAACAGAATTTGTGTTGTCAGGACACTGATTGAATCAACCCTGCTCTCTCTTCTCTCTTACAGGTTACCAGGACAATGCCAGTACTTAGGGCTGCCGGTTGCTGATTACTTCAAACAGTGGATTAATCTGAAAAAGGTACTTTTGTGCAAACTGCCATGGTCCCCATCTCCCTCTCTGCCCCCCTCCCCTTGTCCTTCTCCTTTCCTCTTTAAGGAGGTGTCTAATAACTACAGCTATTTTGCATTGAAATGAGTTATTTTCTCGGAATCTGGGCTGAGCAAGTCCTCCGGCTCCCTATTGTATCTCCTCTAATAGAGTCTTACTGTACTTGATGGGATGTGTTCTGCAGCTGGGGAGAATCCCATTGTGGCAGGCACAGTGCAGTGTCACCACATAATAGTGGGACACAGTGAGGCCCCTCTTCACTGAAGGTTGTCTTGGCCCCAGCGTTGCTGACTCTGTTTTGTTTTGCAGCCGTAGAAGGCTCCTAGGAGCTCGGTTCCCTTCAGAACAGATTCTGGTTGATAAACATGTGGAAATGATCCCAAATAAAAATCAGTATTTCTCTTTGTGCTGTGGGGAAGGGGAGCTGGCTCAGCAGCACATCCACCTAAGAAACCAGCGGTCAGTTTGCAAAGCAAAATACCTTGGACTTTGCCGGCCGGTGCCTCGTGTTGCTCCACGCCTTCGCTGGGTGGTTAAAGAGCAGCCTGCTGTGCATCCATCTGCACAGGAAAGTGTGGTGATGCCATAAGCCACAAAACAAAGCGCAAAGAAAAGAACAAGTGTGATTACAAGCAGTAGCAGGGTGAAAGGGGGAGGCTGGGGTCTGTTCCCAAGAGAAACTGGGGTGGCTCTCTTGGTTAAACCTTTGGATGAGTAACATTCCCTTCCCCCATCCAATTTAATGTTTTATTTGGGTTTCTGCACTTTCTCCTGATAATTAGGGGGTCTCAGAAAGTGGAATTTGCCTGTAAACAGCTCGTTGTACTTGTGGGCTTTTCTCTTGTTCCTTTATTTGTTTGTTGTTTTAAATGGAAGCGTGAGTGACAGGCTGAAGCGGCCGCAGAAGGACAATTTGCATGATCTGTTCCGTCAAATAGGGTAGAACATGAACTTAACAAGGGATGCTGGCAGCACATTCCCGGCTGAACTTGTCAAAGGGGCTTGTATTTCCCTGCTGTCAGAGCAAATCTTTTGGCTGATTGCTGGTCCTTGGTAAATGAAATCTGAAAGCACATTGGGGCATTCTGCAGTTCAGTGACCATTAATGATCGCCGTTTGAAGTTCACTAAACTTCCAGTGAGTGGGTAGCAGCTACATAACCAGCAGGTTGATGGCTGCAGATTGATAATGGGGTCTTAAAAAATAAACACATACATTTAAAATCTCTGTGTTCCATGATGTTCCCTAAGAAGTAGGTTGATCTATCCATACTCCCACTCTGGGTCTCAGGATGACTGATTTATGGCTCTTTCCCATAGTTCAAGGCTCTTGGATTTAGTGTGTTAGGAGCTGGGATTCATCTTAACGTGGCCATCCAGGCAAGTGGCTGTTCTTCAGGTCTTTGTGTGTTGAGCTTCAGCAAATCTTGCGATACTAAGTTGAGGGTTGTGAAGTACTGAGCACAGGGCTAAAGGGAAGAGGAAGGTACTCGTGTGCCAGCTCTCTGGAGGGACTGTTGCAGGCTGTGCACGTAGGATGAGAGTATGTGGGTTGGAGCCTGTGTCTTCTCGTTCCCCTCCACAGATGTGTTACTCAGAAAGTGAGGTTCCAGTTCCCTTCATATCAAGTGGGGAGGGAATGTGGATGAGAAACGTCCATCTTCCTTCAATCCCTCTGATCCCTGAAAAATCTGAAGTTTTTCTGACTCTTTAATGTCTGATGCCCTGTGACACAGGATGGTTTCAGGGCCTTTGTGCACCTCTGGGAAGTGACCCAGGTTTAAGAGAGGAACCTGTCCTGTCCAGTGGCTGAAGAGCTGTCTCCCCTTGGGCTTACCTCAAGGTGAGGATCTTTCCATGCCATTCCCTGTTCCGATCTCTGGGGATGCTCATGGGAGAACTACCTGTGTACTTTCACAGGAGAGGATTTCCAATATAGAGAAGTAATTCTGGCCAAGCAGCAGGACCCCATGGGACCTCAGTATCTTTTGAGTGAGCTCCCATTATGAGATAAATAAGGTTGGATAAGCATCTTACCCCTCTGCTCTTCCCCAAGCATACTTCAGGTGGCCTCTTTTCCCCTCCCTCCAGCACCCTTCTGACTTAGAAATACCTGCTAGGTTGAGTCTGCCTCTGACATGATCCATGAAGTGAAGGTGTTGAGGAGGGGGTGGTGTGAAAGTGCTAATTTCTAGGTCATGCATAATGTAGAGACTTGGATATTTCAGATGTCAAGAAAACAGTTCATGTGAGTGTAAATGGCATGTGTGACTCAGAGCAGTTTCCTGCAGGACTGGTCCCACCTGCATCTGTTGTTTGTCCTACCCTGTTAGGGGCTGTCTGTCTGGACCCTACTGAGTGAGGGAACTGCTGGTACAAATACAAGGCAAAGAGTGGGATTACGTATGGAATGGTGTGTGCATGGGTCAGACATGTTTGTTTACCTTTGTGCTGTGCAGTAGCAACAAAGTATGTTCCAGATTCCTTCTGTCCATTCAAAAACAGCTTCATCTCCCGTTTGTCCCTCTTTTGTATCACCTGAAAAAACAGTCCTTGTCTGTGCTGCCCCTGCTGAAGCACAGGATGCTCCAGAACTCTTCAGTCCCTCTTCCTGAGGTGGTGAGACAGTCTTTCCCAGAGTTCATTCTCCAATAAATTCCTTCTGTTGTTGTGTCCTGCAGGAGCAGTTGAGGTGAGCACCCTGGGCCTCTAGGCCTCAAGAGTATCCAAGACTTGTCTCTTGGGCAAGCTGAAGATGAGAATCAGCCCCTGCTAATTGTTATGTTGCCCTAGGAAACCTTTTTGGACTGCTCTGGCCATGCAGGTGGTGCTGAGCTCCACATTTGACTGCTGCAATGGTGGCCACAGTGAAAAACCTTTGTTTGGAGGACAAAGGGAGAAAAGCTGCCTGTGCACTTGAGCGCGTTTGCTGGAGTTCTGCCTTGCCCTGTGCACCCCCAGCCTGTTAGCGCATCCCTCCCGTCAAGCCTGATCCGTGTTTGCTGACATTTTTAATGTCACTGAGCGATCTTGTATCTCTGGTGAACTGTCAGTGTAGAGCTGACTTGGGGCAGAGAGTTTATCATGTTCTTCACTTCGATTAGCTCAGCCTTGTGGGAGGGCAGCAGAAAGCAGAGGAGGCTTGCTTTGAATGTTGCAACATTTGAGTTATCCCCCTAAACCATCTCGATAGAGAGCCACCATCCCGTCTGCCAGTTCTCCTTACGTGCCTGTCGTGTTGATCCACAGAGGCCCTGTGGGGTTAAGATCGAGGTGCAGAACCTGAGCTACATCGTTGGAGCTGGATGCTCAGGACATAAATAGCAGAGTGCTTCATGTCAGGAGTGAAGGGCACCAGTGGAAAAAACACCCCAAAACGTGCAGAAAACGGGAGGCTGTGGGTCAAGATTCATGTGAAAAGGAAAACTGCTGCAGCTAACGACCTACAGCCAAGCTGTTGCCCCAAGACTATCCTCAAGTAGCCTGGCTACATTCATTAGTGCTTGTTTTAACAGAAAGCTCAGCTCTCATTTGTGCTCCTTTGCTCTTTCAGGAGCCTCTCTGGCTTATTGTTCCAGGTCCTGCTTGAGGTAGCGGAATGGTCCGTCCCTTGCTGGATCTTCACCCTCCAGGGACTGTTTTTACTATGTCTGTTTACCAGGAACTTGTATGTTCTTGTCTGAATCTGCTCGTGCTCTAGGTTTCTACAGCATCCTGCAGAAGTGAGTTTTGCTGTTTAATTTTGCATTAATTATACTGTGTTTATTCGTATGTTGTGTGAAGGTGCAGGTCTTGCTTTTTGTTTTGGAACCTGCTGTCAGAGGGGCCTAGGTCTTGCATTGTGTGAAAGAACAAATAAGTGTTTCCAGTTCTTCTTCCTTTTGTTATTCTTGGCTCAACACCTCTGCCATACCTTTGCTTAGTTCCCTCTTCCAGCTCAGCGTAACTCATCAGAGGGCTGGCAGAAAGGCACTTGAGGGCTTTGTGACTCTAGAACTGGATTGTGGAAGCTATTTTTACCACCATATGCACTATCCCCATCTTCCATTTCTCCTCTAGATGTTAATGCAGTTAAAAGATAACAGAGGGGTGTTTTATGTAACCACTAAGGTTTTGGTTTTCAAATGATATTCTATTTAATTTGTTTTTAAAATGCAATCTTCATGCCCATCACAGAGCTTCCCCCTTCTCAGGACAGCTCTCCTGGCATGTGTGACCATCTTGGATTTCTGTTCACTGTGGGCAGCATGTCTTTAGAAGTGACAGAAAACTGACCTGAGTTTGACATCCTCCTGAAGTCTGGGAGAGTTTATATGCAAGGCAAGAGTTGAATGGTGTGTGTGGATGGATGAGACTTTCCTTCTCTGGGCATCACTAAACAGAGCTGACGAAGCCTTGGGGAGCACACCATGATCATGCTGGGGGTGCCATGACTGTGTGCAGAGCCAACCTTTTCCAGGCCCAGCCTTTATTGATCTGTAGATACTCCTAGCTGGAAGCAAACTGTTAATACACATGCACAAATGTTTTAAGGTCACCTACTCACATTGTGAAATCTGACAGAGGAAGCATGTAATAGGACGTTTTTGTTAATATTTGGCAACTAGAAATAAACACATCCTAAACAAACAAAGATTTGCTAACAGCTTTTTGCCTCTCCTCTGAATTAACAATTCCTTCAGCCTTCGGGGAGGGAGGAGGAGCACTTGGTGCTGAAGTATCTTGAGTGCTTTTGACAAAGAATGTTGAAATTGATGCAACTGAGAAATAGTTTCATTTTGGACCCATACGCCTAGAAGTTGCTTTTGTAAGTAAGTTGCTTAAGTAAGCTCTAGCTTCTTGAGGACTTAATGTGATTGTACTCAATTGCCTGTTTATTATTACCTGTAAGGAATTTTGAATGCCCAGTAAGGTTAGAAATGATGGAGGACTTGTCAGGCAGAGTGCTTGCAGCCAAAAGCATCATGCACGTGGGTAGATGTTGCCACCTAACAGCAAAGAGTCGCTCAGTGCTTTGCTGATTTGCAGCATGAATGAATGCTGTGAGACCCCATCACACCTTCCTTCAGTGGGACCTGTGTGTTCCTGGGCTCCTTAAGCCTGAGCTGTCAGCTTTGGAAGGTCTCTTTCAGAAGGCAGGAATGGGAGAGGTTGTGAAAGGAAACAAAAGAAGTGTCACTCTAGGGTTCAGAGGAGTGAGGTATCTTTTCCATGGAGACTGGGAAAGAGAAGTGCCTGTGCAAATGCAATTGGTTCATAGTTGGAAAGAAATGGAAGAATTGCTTGTAACAGCAAAATGACCGTGTTTAATAAATACTTTGCTCTGTATTTACAGACAGGCAGAGGATGCCATATCGCTGAGCAAGAGGTTTGCTGTTCCAACACAATTTTCTGATAAAGTGGTAGCTTCCAGTTGGCATTTTGCATAGTTGTAAAGAGCTGACTGAGAAGCCCTGGACTGTTAATAAGTCTTTGAACATGGGGGAAGTTCTGGAGGACTGGAAGAAAGCTAATGTTATACCAGTAATTTAGAAGGGCAAATGGGATGACCGATGAAGTAATTATGGCCCTATCAGCTTGACATTAATTCTGGAAAAAGTAATGAAAAGCCAGATATCATAGTTGATTAATAAAGAATGAAAAGAGGGTAATATAATGCCAATCAATGTGGATTTATGGAAACTAGATCTTTTTCAAACTAACTTGATATTTTTTTTATGAGACTACATGTTTGGTTGATAAAGGTAACCATGTCAATGTAATATACTTCTGGAAGGCATTTGACTTGGTACCTTATGACATTTTGATTAAGAAACAAGAGTGATACAAAATCAACATGGCACACATTACATTGATTAAGAACGAGCAAACTGACAGCTCCTAGCATTTAATTGTAAATGGGTAATCATCATGGAGTGCATGTCTTCCTACTGGGGTCCCACAGGGATCTATTTCTCAGGCCTCTTGCATTTAACACTTTTATCAGTGCCCTGAAAGAAAGCATATAAGTAATTTTTGATAAAGTGTGCAGGTGGTGCATCCAGGAGGCAGCTGCTGTTGGATTATAAACAGGTGATGGTAAGTAAGAGCAGAGGGACGGGATCATTTCTTTCTTTGGGACCAGTTTGACTGGCATGGGATGCTGAGTCCTATCTGTGCATTGGAAAGGATTCTGGAAGACTGGATGAGAACGGCAAGACCCACAGAAAACACTTGCTGTAAAGACCCTAGGAGCCATTTAGAGAGAAGGGTAAGGGAGACTCAGCTGTAGTCCCTAAGCAGCTAATGAGAGAGCCAAAACACGTTGGGAAGCTGTTGTGGTCTAGTAGACAACAGCATAAGCAGTTGTAGTGCCTGCAAGCCGAAGCGAGGTAATTCAGGTGCAGATTTCTACAGTGAGGCTAATTAACCATTGGAACCACTTACCAAAGGCTATGGTGGATTCTCCAGCTCAGAAGGGAAGATTCTTTCCTAAAAAGATCAGGTGTTGTTCAAACAGGAATGACTTTGTAGCAGCCCCATGGCCTGTGCGGGTCAGACCAGCCCATCGCAGCACTGGCTCTGCTGTGATAATTGCTGACCGCCCGCCTCGGCGCAGCTCTGCCCTCTCGGCTGCCTCGTGGTGAGAGCACCCTGCAAGGCTCCTGGCCCTCGGCGGTGTGGATGCCATGGGGCTGGGGACAGGAGGGATGGCACGGCTGGCACGGGCAGGGCAGCCCTGCTGCGCCGGGGGCTGGGGCGCCGCGGCCGCCCACCGCTTCTCCTTTAAATCTGTCGCGCAGCTGTCTGAACTCTGAGATTTCTTTCACTCTCTCCCTCGCCTTGTTAACATGTGTTGCCTTTGGGGTAATCAGGGAAAAAATATTATGTCCTTTTACAATTACCGGGTTTTGGAATATTAAAATGTCTCTCTGCATCGGCAGTGTTATTTTGATTGGTATTCTAACCTTTGACTAGCCCATAAAGCGAGCCGCTCTTCAAGCCAATATTGCAGGACTGAAATTTAATTCCGAAATGATTCCAGATAATAGGGAGACAGATAATATATGCATGAAGGATATTATGTTTGGACTAAATGCAGCAGGGCCAGGGCTTGGGAGTTGAATAATAGCCCAGAGTGAGTTATAATCTGTGGGACAGAAATACCTTACTGTCAGGGCCAGGAGAGGAACTCTTAAATCAAAGGGAGGGAGATGAGGAGGGAGTCGAGGACAGTTGTCTCAAAGGGAAAGGGCATCCAGGAGAAGCCTTAAAGGAGCAAGCCCTCTCCGTCCTGCTGCAGAGGGACCTGTCCTCCCTTACTTATTTAACAAGGAAAAAGCCATATTTCCAAGGAAAACCGACACATGAGACGCTTGTGCTGGGAAGAGAGGCTAAGAGCCTGCAAGTTCTTCACAGTCTTTTCCCTTTCCTCCTCCTGGACTCATTAGAAGGGGATACAGGATGGGCTTCAGTTTTCCTAGAAATTACAACCAGATGGACCAATTGTGTGGAGAGTTTGCAATATGTACATGCAAGGTGGAGTAACTACCCACCAGGGTTGATTTCAGTATCCTCTTTCACATAAAGCAAAGGCACCATGTATGGGCTGCATGGTCACTAGTTGTTCAGGGCACTGCCCTCCACCTCCTCCTAAGCCTGGGAGTAGCTGGCAGACAGGATTGTCTGCCTCCCTCGGGGCTGCTGCCCAGGCTGGTGGCAGTGCAGGAGCATCTTGTGTGACAGCCGAGGTAAAAATTCAGTGCCTTTTGAATACTGGAGGCTTTAAGAGGCAACACTCCCCTCTGGGCTCTGTGCCCCAGAGAAGAAAACTTGGGGCTCCTGCTATTTGCTCCCCTGCAAGTGGCACTTTGTGCTTTGCCAGTGGAGCAGTCAGCAGGGTCCATTTTGCTCTGCAGTAGCTCAGCCCTATGACTTTCCCCTGCTGGGCAAGGCCCTGGGAGTTTTTCTGTGGCTAGGCTTTGCAGAGTATTGTGGAGGACTGTGCTGCCAGCTGTCCTGGGAGGAGGGGAGCTGAGCAAGCGGAGACGGAGAATGATGTCTGCTGCTGGGGTGACACAAACCCATGTCCATATAACAGGCTTTGGCTCACTGGCACGAGCTTATAGTTTCAAAGTAATGATCCCAGCCTCGCATTTCATTTCCTTTTCTTGCAGTCTCAGGAGCTGCTCTTGCTACAGCTGAGAGGTGCTCTAGATGCAGCCTGGAGGCTTCACTGGTTTTGGATGACTTGAGCAATAACATACATGTACATCCCAGGAGGGCAGAAATGAGCAGTGTCCATCTTAGCCTAAATCAAAGAGTTTTGTGTGTTTCTCTCTCCTTTGGCTTTTGGTGAGGTTTTGTTTTATTGCATCCTAAAAGCATAGGAGCAGGTTTTTTGTGCAGCTTATGTGTGTTCTGGGAGCAGACAGGAAAGATGTGGTCCACAGTGGGTTGGTCTTGGTTCACCAGAAAGTAACCAAGTTTCCTGGTTTCACTGTAGTAATTTGTTTGGGCCATAAAATCCACACCTGTGTGAAGAGCACCCTTCTTGCTGCCAAACTCATGCCAAGCTGATAGAAGGCTGTGGGCTGGGCACACACCGCCTGTTCCTCACTCACTGCTGTTTAGACTCTACTGGGTAGGTAAAGACAACCTGTGGCAATGTCATCTTGTGTGGAAGACATTTAGAGCTACTCCAATGCACAGGGCACATATCAGTATTTTGGCCCTGTTAACAGCAAGCTCCTCCTGGAACTTCCTGCCATCCTTCTGTCCTTCCTTCCCGGATCTATCCTGCACGTGTTCCTCTCATGGCATCTCGCACATGGATTCACTTCTTTACCATCAGGGATTCTCCTCCTACACTCTTTTGCTAATGCATATTGAAATTGTGCTAGGTCCATGTTAAATCTCACCTCTTCTCCTAGGCAAGGTGTTTTGGAACCTAGTTTTTGTCTTTGGAACAAACCAGTTTTGCATACTGCACTCAGGGAGGACTTGGGGCAGGTGGAGAAAGCCTAGAAGGGAACAAGAAGAAGAGCCCGAGCTGGAAGATATGACCTCCAAGAATAGACTGAGAAATCTGGGATGTTCAGCTTAGAGAAGACTAAGCAGAAAATGTTTTTGGAGGAATTAAACTGCTCAGAGAAATGGAAAAGTTGATTCTGGGTGTTTGGGGGAGGTGGATGGCTCTTGGTCATATCCGTACCTGCAGCTGCAAGGATGTTACTGTGCAGTCTCTGTGGATGGGGGCAGGGATGTGGGACCTTCAACTCTTGAGATTTTCAAAGTTTAGAATATGGTGGGGATGGTATGGGTGGATCTGATCCTGCCTTGGCAGTGTGGATCATCACTTCTCCCTTCCTGCCTGGTTTGCTGTGACATTGCCTGCTCCCTTACACTTGGACGTAGGCTGTCTGCTTTCCTTGGGACACATTGCTGCAACTCAGAATGAGAAGGGATGGTGGACTGCCTTGGGTGCCACTTAGAGTCTCCACTCTTCTGATGCTCTCTGCCTAGATCAGGATGTTTGTACTGAGAAAATCCCAAGGCAGCCTTTATTACTTGGCAGTGCCTTCATGCTCCAGCAAAGACCAGGGCCTCCTGGTGCCACACACAGTACAAAGGGTTCTTGGATAAGGCAGGAAGGTGACGATTCAAGAGAAAGTGAGAAACACCATTATCTTCCTTGGCCTCACGCAGCCTACAGGTACCACACAAAGCAGAGAGTAGGATTTGCTGCTTTTGTGCTTTTTTTAACTGAAAACATCCTTGTCTGTGCAAGTGGTTGGAGGCAGGTTGGCATTTGTGGTTCTTCTACGTGCACATTGCCACAGCCTGCAGGGGAAAGGCGGAGAGGCAGCTGCTCAGCCTTCGCGTGCTGCTCTTCCTGCTGAGTGCCATATTGCTCGGCTGCACCTCGCTGTGCCCATGGTCCCCTCGCTGGGGGGTTTGAACATCTGTCCCCTGCACCAAGGAGCCTCCTGGTTCCCATCTGGCTGCTTGTGCTGCTGCTGCTGAGGTTAAACATGCTGCTCAGACCTCTGCACCATCCGTCTGATCGCTGCTGGCAGGGTGGGGAAGGAGCCCCACTGTCTGTCCTGGTCCTGCCTGGGTGTGGGGCAGTGTGCTGTAGGTGTCAAAGACGAAGCTTTGGAAAGAGCATCTGAAAGCAAGCAAAATGTTCCTCAATGCAATCGAAGCAACTGGTGCTTTTGATAAGAAATCTTTCTGCAATGTCAAGGTTATGCTGGCTGAAGTGGCCTGATGGTCCCCACGGTGGGGTCTGGACAGGCAAGGAGTTGCTGTGGGGCTGGTTGTGGTGTGACTGCGACCTGCTGGCTGGGTGCTTTGCTGTAGCTGGGAGTAACAGTACATGCACTATGACCACGGTATGGCTGATGTGCCACACGCTTGCATCTAGACCTGCCTTGTAATGCCCTTGGCATGACAGCCCAGGGGCAAACCAGGGAAACCATAAGGATGGTCAGAATTAGACCCTCGCTATCCCAGCAAGCGGGCGTCTGTCTGGCACAGGTCTGGCATTTCAGCTGCACACAGGACTGGGACTGTGCCTGCAGGACACCAGCACTGTTGGCAGAAGCTGGAGGCTTCCAATCTCACATGCCTGCTTACGTGAAAGTGTGGGGCAGCCTGTGTTGTCCCATGCCTCCTGCATCCTGTGGTCAGCCTGAGAGGCTGGAGCCTTCTGTGTGTCCTGGTTTTGTGAGAGGGGAGCCTGACCCCAGGCCTGACACAGCTCCCTGCAGTCAATACCAGAGCAAGGCAAGAGAAGAAGGGATTAGAGGCAGGGCATGTTTTACAATAATCTTGCAACGTGTGCTGCATTCCAGGCCAGGAGGAGCTGGGAGGTGAAGGCACAGTGCGTGAAAGGTGGCCTTGCCCAGAGCCCTGGGGGTCAGGTGAAGGGCACAGCATCTCTGCATCCCAGCCCTTCAACTGGAGCTTTACGTGGGTGCCAGCACAGCTGCCTAGTGCCTGGGGCAGGAGCTGTGTCCTCTTTTCTCTGCGTTTAAAAGATGAGAGCTCCATGTAGGAGCATGAAAATGGACCTGTGTAATTCTCCAGGGAGGGATGAGGGGTTAATCAGATTTTCTAGTCTTGAGGATTAAAACATAAACTGGTTTAGTCCTCGTCCTACCAAGCCAGCACGGCTACAAGAGGAAGAGTGACTGCCTGCCACCTCCACCAGCAGCAGCAGGCTGCTTTATGATAGCAGTTGGCCTGCCAGCACGTGACAGGAGCTTTTCTTCTATGAGATGTTCCTGGTGTCCTGAGCTGAGCGTGATGCACTATCCTGCTGAAAGGGATAAGATTTGGCTACTTCTGTCTCAGCTGGGAAGCTGTGGATGTGCAGCCTCTGCCCTGTTGCCCAGGGCCGTACCATGGCTTGGGTTTTGCTTCTCATGGGCACTGTATAAAGCAGCAAGAGATGCTGAACTGGGAGATACTGTAGTGGAATTTGTATATTAATAACTTACAGTCCTTCATGCTCATTAAATTAATTAATTAAATCCCTCAGAACCCCAAGGCTACCAAGCAAGTCGATTTCAGAGTTGGGATTAAAAGTCTCCTGCTGCCCTTCCCCCATGCTGACTTTTGCTGTCTCCACTTGCAGGTTTTCTTACTTGAGCTCTTTGCCTGCAGCCTATAGACTGGGTATATCACAGTGGCTTGCTAAGAACTGTCTGGAAAGTCTGCAGATACAACCTAATTTTGTTTAGGAAACAACCCATCTTTTGTCCTTTCTGTCTGGGCATAAAGTTATTTTGTAGCCTACTAGGGAGGGCAGCTCTGATCACTCCTAAGCATGAGCCCAGTCAGGGGCTATCTCACAGTGGCTGGTTTTCCCAGTTGCCTGGGCAGAATCTTCTACAGACCAGAACCATCTTCTCCTTGGTTGCTGTGACAGGAATGTTGCTGCCAGCTCTATAGGGCATCAAAGCTCTTGAGCAAACGGCCTTCCTGAAGTCATGGTCGAGATTACTGCACTGCAGCCTTCCCAAGCTTCCTCAGTGCCCATCCAGTTCTCAGCAGTGCCATTCTCAGTAGGTATGGAGGCAAGGTGCTTATATTTTCTGATAACATGCATCTTCCCTGTTGAATCTTGTGTTGAAGAAGCTCACGATGACATTGTTGGATATTTTCCTCTGCATCCTACTCACAGATGAGTATGCAGGTCTCACTCATGGCTGATGATCACCTCCACCTCCCTCATCTTTTTTTGAAACAAGATACTCCAGCATTTTTGCACTGCATTCAGTATACCTTAAAGCCACCAATTTCCACTAAGCCACGTAGGAGGGAGTGTGGCTGAGCTGGTCTCTCTCCTGCGAGCAGTGCTCGGCATCCCCGGCGGGTTTCAGTGGTGCAGAGATGGAAGCTCAGCGTGCCGTTCTGCCAGCACTGCTCCTGCACGTGTCCTGCAGATGCATTTTTAAACAAACTCTGGATGTTTAGTCTCGTGCCAATTTCAGGAAAGCCTGCTCTCTGCACTCCCCCAGTGTTGTAACCTCTGTCAGCCTGGCTCTGATTGATGCTATTAATATTTTAGAGATCATTTAGGATCTCCACTTTGGCTGTGCTCCTCGCTCAGCGAAGAGCTGTCCTGCCTGGATGCCTGCAGCTGCCAGAGGAGCGTTCTTGCTGCCTGCCCATGTATTTGGGAGGAGGCAGGTCTGCAGGTTAACAGGGTCACCAGTAGTAATGGGAGCATAAAGCCTTTATGGGAGCTAGCCCTTTCTGTAGGTGGGGATCTTTTAGCCTCCCTGGGACATTCCCTTCTGTCTTTGCTTTTTGGTAAAGGAGCCAACTCCCCTCTGGACATTCTCCCACCACCGCACTTGGCCAAGGTCCATGCTGTGGAAAGGTGTCCCGATGCCTCTACTAAGCCCTTCCAGTTCCTGGAGCTGGCCTCAGCAGAGCTGCCAAACACAAAAGAGCTTTGCATGTCTCCTGTGCCTTGCATCACCCTTTGCTATTTTGGCATGTATCATGAGGCCACGTGGGGTTGGTTCTGCTGCAGCCTCATCTGTGGAGTCAATCAGTGCCAATCAGGAGGAGACTGACATCCTGTAGCTGCCTCTCAGGAGCTGCACATGGACCCATCCTGTGCCTCCCTGCCTTACACCCTGCTCTAACCAGCAGAGCTGCGTGGCCGTTCCTCTTGGTGCAGGAGAGCTCTCGTGATGCCCTGCTTGCTCAACCTTCCCCACGGGGCCCAGCTAAATCCAGCTGTGGGAACAGGGGCTCCAGCAAATCCAGGAGACAGTGAAGCTGTGTGACTGAATCCCAGACTGTGTTTGCTCTGCCTAATTATCAAAAGTATGAGTTTGTTCTGCTAGGTGCACATTATGCCTTTATTGTGGTGTAATTATGCCAGCTGCCTATGTTTAGTGTCATAAAAAGGAATAAAATGCCCATTACCCGCCTAAAGAATTCTTCTTGTGGGGTTTTTTTTATTTTTATTGCTCTGGAGTACACAGTGGGGATATCTTTGATCAGCAATTCTCCATGTCAAATAGCTGGTGCAATGCTGTGCCTTTCAGAGAGCTCCTCCAGCCAGCAGCCTGCAAAGGCATCTGGCCCACCATCCTCACCCGGCACTGCCACTGCTGCCTGCTGCCAGGGTGGTCAGCATGGTGAAGCCACCACACTGCCACCACACAGCCTTCCCTGAGGGAGCTCACCTGCCTTCCAGCAGCATCTCCCCACTGCCATCCAGGTCCCAAAGGCCCCTCCTGCCCACACAGCACCCAAGGGAGTGGGGGAGGACTCAACCTCTCTGCCTGCTGGAGCTATTCAGAAAGACACAACAGTGTCTGGATCTGGCTATTTTTTGGACAAAATGAGATGTCAAGGAGTCTCCTGCCCAGGGGAAGCCTGTAAGGTAGTCAAGGGAGCAGCACAGAGCAATGTGCAAGTGGGAACCCTGTGCTCCTTCACGCTACCTCGTATGGAGTGACAAAAGCACAAGTCAAGCAGCAGGAACCTGCCAATGGCCTGGTGGTACTCTTGCAAGAGCAGGGATGCTGAGCCTCATCCCCCAGCCAAGCCACGACCTCTGTCATTGGGCTTCACGTGCTTTGGAGTTTCTTGTGGCATCTAAACATCCGGAGCTGTGTTTCTGTGGTGGGGAGAGATGCCTCAGAGGAGCCACATCCTCCAAGAACAGAGGTTCTGTGCAAACATCAATTACCAGCACACATTCTCCTGCCAGGGAGGAGCAGTGGGAAGCTTGCTTTGTGTGTGTAAATGCTAGGGACATTGTGGTGGGTTTAAATCATTTCTGATGGAAAAAATACTACTGAAAAGCCACATCCAAGCCCCACATCTTCAGGGGCTGTTAAAAGCTGCCTCTCCACCTTTCCTCCTTCCAATAGTTTCAGTCTCTAATTGGAAGTGGACTTCATTAGCCTCATTAGGAGCAGTTAGCTATAGATAGCTCTTAAATATATGGTCTGAGTGGATGGCAAATGTGTTGTTTTCGTTGGCTTATTTTTCAACTCGATGCTGTTTTCAGCAGGTCCCTGATTCCCCCCAGCCTGCCTGTGCCACAGATACCTCACACAACGTCCCTTTTAATTGCCTCCACTTATTTTTTACGTCAGGTGTTCCTTGAAGTGGCCTTCACAGCTCTCCACCCTTTCAGCTGCCCACTACGTCAGGGGAAGATGGACTTGCACCTCCCCACAGCTTCATTGCATATGCACATGCCGTCTGCCCCGGCGGCACGATTGCCTTGGTGAAGAATCCAAGGGGCTGCTGATAGCAATCATTGATTAAGAGGGTAATTGTCCTGAAAATTCAGATTGATCAAAAGGCAGAAATGATAACTTGTGTAACTGTGTTTAAAACCACGTCCTGTCAATAGGGGAGACTGAGACGTGGCGAGCAGAAAGCAGGGAGAATTGGATGTGCGAGCGGGCGAGTGTGCCTGTGGCTCGGGGAGGAGGGGGAGCCATTCTTCCTTGGGGTCCGTGGCAGGATGTTTCTTGTCACTGACGCTGGGCTATTGGAGATTCAATCACTTTTATCTTCCCCTCTCTCTCAATCCAAATGCCTTTTCATATTAGAAAATTAGAATCAGCTCTGCTCATGCAAGATTTATTAGCTCTGCTGAGCAATACCACAGAAGAGTAAATGATGTCGCATTTCAGGGGCTTTTTACACATTATGACCAAACTTGCAACTTCTTAAGTATTCTTCCATTGAGCCACTGCAGGGCGTGAAAGGGACAGGGAGACAAACTTCTTTCTGGAAATAGTTCTGCACTGGTCTGGATGTCTCTTCTTTATTATCAGAATGATTGGATTTGGTTGATAATACAGATCTTTTCTTTGGGCTTAGTTTCCAGGCTTACTGTTCTGGAAAACTCTGAAGAATTGAGCCTGTTTATCACTCTTTTTTTTCTTGGTTCTCTTTGTAGAAAGACTTTTTGGTGTTCAAACGTATGCCTTTGGAGCTCTGCTGCTAGCTGGCACTCATTTATGCCTGAAGAAGACAAATCTTGTTTCCTGCTCAAATGTTATCCCTCGTGTTTTGCACTGGGTGGCTGCTTTCTTAAATGCCTTCTGACCTTGTGTTGTACACAGCTTATGTTCTGTGTAGTGATGGTCCTTTGATGGATAAAGCTCTTCAAAGACATGAATTAATTTAGGCTCATATTGCTCAATAGATATTATTGTGGGGAGACTGAGGCACGGGGAGATTGGAAGATTTTCCTGTGAATCTGCATCAGAGATTGGAATAGAAATTAGGTCTCATCTTTCCTGCTTCTGGACTTCAGCCACAAGACTTGTTGGCGAGGCTTTCCACTTCCAAGTTGCTTTGCAGGCATTAAACCCGTGCAGCATCCTCGGGGGCTGGCTGCACAAGAGGGTCACTCAGCCACAGGAGTCAGAACAACCAGCTGTTGGGAGCCTCTGCCCTTCAGTTTTTCTCCACATCTCAAAAATTAAAGCCTTGCAGACTCACAATATTCCACCAATGGTAAACAAATCCCTGGTGCTTTGCAGCACTCCACCCCTCTCACAATGGGCATTGTGTGTGTAGCTCCTCTACAAAAATAGTGCCTATTGTCAAGGTAAACACCATTTTTCTGCTAGTTCTGTCTTGGAATATTCCCAAAAGGGAGCGAATTTTTCTCCAGCCATCCTTATTTAGGAAAGTAGACAGCACCACACAGGGATGCTGATACCACTGCTCAGTGTCTCACACCAAAACCAGCATTAAACCACAGAAGCCAGAATCAGGTCATGGAAGGGAATGGTCTGTTCATAGCTTCATCTGCTGTGATGATTGTGCAGTGAAGCCCAGCACCTGTAGCTGAGCTTCTGCCAATGTTTCCTCTGTTTTTCCTGGGTATGGCCAAGCTGCTGGGAAGACTGCAGTGCAGACAGAGTGGAGGAGAGGTTGGGGCAGCGTCGTGGCAGAATCCTCTCTCTCACCCAGCAGTGTAGCCAACACAGGGCATCTGCATGGATCGTCATTGTGGGCCACAAATGCTTGACTACTTCTTCTGCTTGGCAGGTTTAAAGGGACTTTATTAACAGGCAGTGCTGATCACATTTAAAACACCATCCTTGGACCTGTCCAAATGCCAATCTGAATTGGCACAAAGTCCTGCCATTCATCTTAGCAAAAGGCATTTCTGAAGAGCTGCTTAAAGCTCTGTCTGGCTGGCAGGGAGGTTTCTCATCGAGTGTCAGTGCTTGGGAGGCGGATGCACTTGACAAGCAGAAGGACTTGACTTTTTCCCCTTCCATGTACAAGCACTATGTATTATTCAAGGTCTTCTTAAGTCAATGCTGGGTTATTAATCGGTCTCTTCTCTGCATGTTAAATTTGCCTACTAATTTGGAGGCTGTGGAAGAGGGCTGCAGCTATGAGCTTGCACAGTGCTTTCCCTGCATGAGTCACCGTACAGCTGTGTGTGTGACCTGGGGCTGCTGCACCCTCCTTGCCTTGGGTTCAGGTGACGTGGTGCTGCCTGTGTGCCAGCCGCCTGGGGAGGTGAGCTCCGGGTTATCAACTTAATATTCTGTTTCCAGGTAGTTGCTGATGGGGGTGGGGAGCAGGGGCAAGGCCAGAGGAGTAAAAGCCTTGACAAAACTTGAGGGGCCAGGGAAGACCCCCGTGAACCACTTCCTAAGGAATAGGGGTACTGCAGTCCCAGGTGACACTAGGGGGAGACACAGTGGTGTCCAGGTCTGGCACAGGTGCCATACACAGCCCAGGAGGGGTTTGCTCCATGAGATAGATGCCACCTACCTCTCCTTGGCTCCTGCTTGGTTTGCAGGCTGATGGAGTGGGTTATTTGTAGCTAGTCTGGAGTCAGCCTCTGTGTTTTGGGAGTCTTGCTCCCCTGTCCCCTAGCCAGGCCTCTGTGCTTTGGTCTCCTCTCCCTCCAGGAGCTGTGGCAGTGCTGGTGGGCAGGGCACGTGGGCCAGCAGCGCCTGCACGTTCCAGGAATCACGTCAGCTGTCATTACTTACATTACCTTGATTGGGAACAGTCAGTTATGTCACCGTCCATCATCGTGTCTCTCCTGGGAGATGCTGAGGAAGGAGGAGAGGAGCAGGAATTATAAAGCACTTCTGCGGTGCTCTGCCAATCCCACCGCTCCGTTGGCTGAACATCTGTCATCAGACAGCTCGAAGAGAAGGTGCTTTGTCTGATGGATCTTCCCATTGTAGCTCTACAGGGAGGAGCCTTCTGCAACACCAGGACTGCCCTGAAGGAATTGCCCTGGGATCTTTTCTGGAGTTTAACATGAAGGGAATGCTGCTGCTGCTGCCTGGAAAGATCTGTGGAAGGCCACAGAAGAGCCCTCTTGACAGCTGGAGCTGCAGGCTGGGCTCTCCTGCTTGAGGGCTGCTTTGGAGCCAGGTAGAGTTACCAAAACTGTGTTTGGTCTGAATGAGGCAGAGCTCAGGCTTGCACATTGTCTGCATGTGTGACTGCAGAGGGAAGATTCCTGGCTGTGTCTCAGGTGGGAATTCATCCTCCCTTTGGCCAGGAGCTCCAGATTCTCCTAATGAGAATAATATTTGGCTTTTGATGAAGGAAACTTATTTCTAATGGAAAATGACTTGGAAAGGTTCCAGCCCTTTTTACCCTGATTGATTTGAGACTCGGGCTCCAGTTCCAGCAACAAGTCTCTTTGACGTGCAGGCTGGGGGACAGCACGTGGTAATAGCTGTATCCATCTCTGGTGGCACAGCCCACGAGGCCATGTGTGGTGAGGAGGACAGTTTGTCTGTCTAGCAGCCTCCTGGGAATAAATTGGTGCCTGTGCTCAAGATGAGTTTGAGAAGGTAAGGAAGAAAAGAGGCTCCGTGGCTGTGGCCACGAGGTGCTCCAGGGCTGTAAGGCCAGGCTCCTCAAGGCTTGTGTGACCAGGTCTGTCAAGACTGAAAGCAAGAATGATTCAAGAAGCACACATCACACTGGGAGGTGGGGAAAGCAGTAGTGTCTGCTTCCTTGGGTTTCTTACTATGTATATGTTGGTCCTGGCATTGTGATTTTGGGAGACAGATGACCTGGTAAGCACAGTGCTCACGTTAATTTCTGTTACCCAGGCAGGCAGTGAGGGTGGTTTGACAGCAGCTAGACCTCAGTGAGTCACAGGAGCTGGGACCTGGTGGTGCCTCTCCAGACATAAGGCAGCTGGAGGGAAGGAAGCCAGGGCAGGAGAGGGCTGTGTCCAGGGACTAAAGTGGAGAAGTCGTTTCATGATTCTGTTACTTCTCCTTGGAACAGCTCTGTCAAAGGCAAGAGGAGGGCTCAAAAGGAGACCGTAAAACACCCAGAGGAGCCACCTGGCACCAGCAGCATGACATGGGCAACGTACAGGGTGTGTGTGTGGGTAGGCCATGGGCAGCTGAGGCAGCTTGGTCTCAGCCAGGGCTGTGCAAGGCATCTTGTGCAAGTACAGCCAGCAAGGTCTGCCCATACTTACACTGTAGGGAAGTGATGCTCTATGTGAGCCAGGGGCATCACTGCTGTTACCTTTAGCTGAGTTTGAAGAACTCTTGCTGTCCCTAGCTTCAGGTGTAGGCTTTGTTTTGCTGGATGGCCCAGGTACACAGAGCTTGCTAAGCAAGGAAAAGATTGCAGAGGATCCATGGAGCAGAGGAGAGTTGTTCTGGAGAAAAGGTGGGTTTCTGTGGTGGGGGGATAGCTAGTGAAGTGAGTAAATAGGTGCTATAAACATGTTCAGAGCATCTCCGTGTGAAGAACCCAGCACAGCCTTTTTAAGTGAATAGAAAGTGAGCCTGGGTTCAGTTCATATGTCTGTTTTCTTTTCTTTTCTTCTTCTGGTCAACTGTGGCTGTAGATAAGAGTTTTCTATTTGAAGTTCAGAAGGGAAGGGAAATCCATTGTTAGAAGAAGAGACTTTCTTTTTGCTTGATACCTATCTCCAACGACACAGCAGAGAAGGAAAAGATTTGCTATGATAAAGGTAGCTTTAAAAAAAAAATAGACACATTGAGTGTTGCTTTTCTCTGTACTTCAAAGCCTGGAGTAATATGGAACAGTGTAAAAGAGGAGAGAAAAAAAACACAACCTAGCCCAGCCTCTGCACAGGGGCTGTGAATGCAGAGCCATAATAGAGCATCGTCCTGGCCAGAAAGCCCAGTACTCTGACAGTTCCTCTGGGCTTAGCATGGTTCTGTTTGGGGTGCACAGCACCTGCCAGGAACCCACAGGGATGGGCTGCAAGGGGGGTTGCCTGTTGCGGGAGTGAGCAGAGGAAACCTTTTGCAGATGTGTGTGCAATGGAAGGACTGAACCAAGGGAAGGCACTCAGTGGAAAGGAAATCAGGCAAGTCTGGAAGCAGGATGGGAAAATGTGCCAGTAAACATTTAATTATCAAAATAACTCAGAGGTTGCACAGAGTGTTCAATACGGTGTGGCAGAGCAAAGAAGCTGAACAGCACTGAACAGCCTGTGGGAGGGAGATGGCTAAATGTCTCCATCCATGCACCCCTGAGCCAGTGTCATTGGCTTTGTGGGATCCTGGGCTTTGGGATCAGCTTTCCCTGGGGCTCAGTTGTTTCCAAATGAACCAGAGCAGAGGAGTGCTGGGGAGGGGGTGCCTGTGCCTGCCACCTCCTTGCTTGGAGCAGGCACGGCTGCACTGCATGAGTATACAGGGGGGCTCCAGCCTCAACCATCACCAGAAGAACTCAGGTGGCCCAAGTGGGGGTCTGGGCTGTGTGACGTGGGCAGGGATGGGAGCTCCCTGCTAGGGGACAAGGCAGGAGACCGAGAGGGGAAGCCAGGTCTTAGGATACCCCCATTGCAGTACTCATGTGTCCACACAGGCTTTCTCTTTCCTCTGGCCCCGTGGGTGCCCTCTGGCCAGACTGATGGTGCGAGGCACTGCATTTGCTCTGATGCCATCATGGTTTTGGTCTTCACTCCCATCCCAAACTCAGTGCATGGTCCTGGCTTCTGGGACAGCTCTTGCTGTGCCAGCCTGCTGCTGCTCTGCCAGTGTATCTTGAGCTTGCTGAGCTGCCAGGGCACCCCTGGAGCATACACCAGCTGAGACCCCCTGTTTCCCTCTGAGAAGCTGGTGTAAGTAAAGGAGAGAGCAAAGGTGTGCTGGAGGCTTTGCTTCTGCAGGAGGCTGGGGAGGAGCAGGATGAGAAACCAACAAACTCATTTTCAGTACTGACCTGAGCAGAGGCTGGAAGTAAAAAGATTTCCAGCAAACCTGGGCTGGTCAAGGTTGCTAACGAGCCTTTCCTTTGAGCAATGTTTTACATTCTTTAAAGATCGCAGGGAGCTCTTGGGGAGAATCTGCTAAAGTAAATGGCAGAGTCAAGTGTGCTGGCTCCTTTCTTTCCCTTTTCTTTTCCCTTTTTTTTTTTCCCTTTCCCCTTTCTTGGTTCTCTTTATTATGTGGAGTTGCTCTGGCTCTTTCTCTCACTTCTGTTTCTCCTTTTGTTCTCTCTTTGTCTATTTATCACACTGTGAAGGTTGAAAGAGATGTTATTAATCTGGGAGAATGAAGGCAGGATTAGTGGTATGAATCGGATTTTGAGAGCTGTAATGATAGAAAGACTCGCTCTGCTGGCGGGCTGCGTGAGTTTGATAAATGGGGAGCACTCCAAACTGACTCGCGCCTTCCTCCGCACTGCTCGCTTTGCCCGCTGGGGCGTGCCATGCTCTCAGATCTGCCAGCCATCCCACACCGCTCCTACCTGAACCAGAGCAAAAAGCCAAGGGTAAATCAGAGACAAATATCTCCCATTGCACTTAAAGAGATCATTTCTTTCAACATCTTTTTCAAACGGAGGCCTGTCAAGTTCTTGGACAGCCTTGTGTGGAGGTAGGATCCTTCCGTGCATCCGCGCCTCCTGGCGCGCCTTCGCGGGGAGCCCTGAGGAGTCAGCGTGGCTGCAGCAGAGCTCCCGTCCTGCCAGGCACAGAGGAGCAGGATTGTCTCTGTAGGACTGCACCGTGCTAAGTTTGCCTCCTTGAGGATTGCTTCAAATCGCTGTGGGGCTGGGAGAAGGCAGGAGGTGTTTCAACAAAAGTTGCTTTGGGGTCTCTGCCCTTGCATAACCTCAGTCGAGTCCCTTGTTTTCAAGCCTAGGAGGAGCAATCAGGCTTTGGGGACAGCCAGGCAGAGTAACAGCCCCCAGCTATGGGCAAAGCAGGACTGATTGGACCAGTGTCTTTAGTTGAGCAAGGTCCTTTGCTGGGATCACTGCACTGCACACTCACTGGCTTGAACCCTTCCTCATCCCCACCCTTGGGTCTGTGGTGATCCATGGTGCACCCTACAGTGCCAGAAAAGCTAGAGCCATGCTTGTAGGTGTAGGTTACATTGCACTTTGAGGCTGTTTCATGGTCACAGAGCTCACTTTTCTGTTGCAGTTGTGCCTCCATGGGGACTGTGCCCTTCTGTCCTAGGGCCCTTCTGTGGTCCCTACCCTACTCTGTGTTATGGCTTCTGCTGTGGGCATTTCAGGCTGGCTGCTTGCTGTCATGGCTAGGTTTGGATCTTGTGGTCCAGCCCAGGAGTGTGCATTTGCTTAAGAGAGAGATGTGGTTTCTTGAAGGCTGTGAACATGTTGAGATGGTTTGGGTGCTTCAGTGTCCCTCACCCCAGGGGCTGCTGGCAGGGACTTGTCTCTACAGCCCATCCAGGGGAGCACCAAGTGTCTGGTAGTGGGTGCAGGATCTGCCACCACAAAAGCTGCATCTTGCTTGGGCTGAGCAGGAGATGTTTCTTGGTAGAGAAGGGGAAACAGTGGTGTGTGTGAGGGACCCTGCTTTGAGGGGGTAGTCAGACCACGGGCAACTCAGAGTTGTCAATGTCCCTTTAACTACAAGGTAATGGACTCCCCCACGCTCGGGCTGAGCTCTCCTCCTGCCTTTGCAGGAACGGTAATGATTGTCAAGGTAGAGCTAATGAGACGTGCACATCTTTAAAGGATCGTGGCTTCCGAGGCAAAATTAAAAGGGATAAAAAAAGAGAAAGGAAAAGAAAAAAGGATGGGGGAAGGAAAGTCCAAGTGCAGTCACTGCCTTGGCCAGCAAGGCACCCAGCCAGCCTGCACCGCGCAGCATCACCCATCAATGACTAGCAGGATCTCTTTGCTCACTGCTGCAGCTCCCTTTTGGCCCTGGGAGCCCTGGGAGCTTCTTCTTCTCCCTGAGGCCCCTCCAGCACCTCCTCAGGCTCTGGTCCCCAAGGTGAGGGAGCAGGGCAGCACTGGGCACACAGGAGAGTGGCAAGTGGCGGGAGGGCATGGCTGTGGGGACAGCGGAGCTGGCAAGTGGAACAGGCAGAAGGTGTGCAAGGAGGTGAAGGATATGAGACTGTCCTGTCCTGGCTTGCTTGAAGATGGTGGTGCTGTCAATCCTGGCTGGCCCATCCTTCTCTCCGTCTTTTACTCCCATGTGTAGGATGCTGCTTTTGGCATTTCCAAGCGTACATAAAGGTACTGCCTGGGTGCCAGGGAGCTAATGGTCCCTTAAATGCCTGTCACACAGGGAGAAGGAAGAGATGGCTCCCCTCTGGCGTTGAGAAGTGCCCCAAGGCACTCCTGGCACAGGAGAGGCTGTGTGGATCAGGCTGAGCCAGGATCTGGCACCTTGGGAAGAGCTGGTAGAGCTGGGGCATTGCATGTGGTGCGTGGTGTGACTGCCTGCACACACATTCCCTCCCGTTCTCGCTATTTCAACTTCACAGGTTGAATTGGTTCAGAGCAGCCAAACTAAATGAGGAGAGAAATGATCAGTCAAATATTTCTTAAATCTTGTCTTTAAGAGCTAAGTGCTTGGCTGGAACTTTCAGGCAGGTAATGAGGCTCTCTTCAGATCAGCTTGTGATGTGGAAACTGCTAGATTGACCAGGCTGCAACTGGAAGAAAGCTCTGTCACAGCCAGGGGCGGTGTGGTGTGGGACTACCCACACCCCAGCACTCTGCTGCTGCCCAGAACTCCCTGACACCTTCACCCCTATCCTACAAGGAGTAAAATCCACCTGGGAGCTGGGAGGAGCAGCCTGCTTGCACCAAACTGGGTGACTGGGCTGTACGTCAGCCAGGCCCTGGAGTACAGCCCCAGTTTGCTCCCAGCGTGCAGACGGGAGCTTGGGGCCCAGGCAGCAGCCCAGAGAGGCCCCTTCCTGCTGAAAGATCCTCACTGGTTTTCAGTTTTAAGCTGATAGATTTGGTTTGCTGCAAAAATTGATGTCACTTCAAGCCTTGCAGTAGCTCTGTGAGGTGAGGTGCTCTCTTAACTTAGTCTCTAGCTAGTACAAGGAGAAAAGGGGGGTCATGTCATTCTTCCAGCAGCCTGGTAGGGATGTGTTGGTAGGACTGGGCCTTCCCTTTCAGGACACCCTCCGTCCCTCTGCACTGGGCCATGAGCAGGGCTTGTCTGCAGCAGGATAGCACCTTTGCAAGGCACTTCTCAGAGCTGAGGAGTTGGTCTGCTGGAGGAAAAGTGTCAGTGCAGGAGCAGCAGAGGAGAAAGGAGCAATGCTAGTCAAGACAGGATGCACCAAAGCGTCTCTTCCCAGCTCCAAAATACCCACTTCTCCTTTAGTCTGGGACTGGTCTTGCCTGGCTGTTCCACACTGCCCCGCTGGTGTCAGACCCCTGTGCCCTTGCTCCTTATCCTGCCATACTCACCTGGCAGCACCTCCTTGTCCTGCTTTCCTCTGGGCTTCTCCCAGGCAGGAGCTGGGGACCCTCTGAGCTTTCTGCTTTGTATCTAGGTGTTTTAGGCCTTCTGTTGTTAATTATTGAGATGTAATAATGCGATTAGTGCACTATTAAAAAAAATGGCTGATATGATTACCATGGATTTAATATCACATGATATATCATTACATTGTCACATGGTGACAGATGTAATTGAAATACACTTATTGGAGCCTGGGGTCGTGTTTCATTCAATCACAGCAGCACCTCCAGGGGGCCAAGCAGAAATGGCTAAAAAAGAAGAAAAAAAAGAAGAAAGGCATCAGGATTGGAAATTGTAATGAAAACAAAGAGACCTGCAGCCTGTCCAGCTCTGGGGCAACTGCTGCTTTGGCTTTTTCTCCATAGGAATTTAGAAAAGTACAAGTTGGGAGCTCTGTCTTGTGGATCAACTGGAGGAGATAGGCCAGCCAAGTTGAAACTGTCTGTTCAGGGCACAAGCAGGAGGACTTGTGTTACAGACCTGAGCCCAGAAGGTTTGCAGCCATCTTGCAGCACGTGAGCCTGGGCACTGTGGACACTGTACCACTGACCTGCTAGTCCCTCTTGGCTCCTTTTTAAAAGGCAAGTAGACCCAAAGATGTTACCCATTGTGCTGTGGGAAAGCCATCCAGCTGCTCCCCACCTTCTGCCTAATTCCGCCTTTCTTGGAGTCAAGGATTGCTGAGCTGCCTTTGTTTGGCTCAGGCTGTGCCACGGAGGGCAGGGAGGCAGCAGTGAGCTTGTCTGCAGGACAGCTGCCCAGTCATGATTCCTTCCATGGCAGTGAGGTGACATCTGTCTCTGCTGTGTTATCCTCAGGAGGATCTGCACGTGGGCTCTGGGCAGGTAGGGCCAGGAGAGGAGGCAGCTATCACGTACCCTCTGCAGAGGCAGCCAACTCAGACGGAGCCTGGGTGGGGAAAGGACTCTGTTCGCCCTGCCTGTGGGGCTGGGGCAAGGCTTGGACTAGAGAAACGTGCTGCAGGAGAAGCACAGAGACCCTGCCTGCTGCTGGCACAAACGTGCTCCTGGTCCTTCACAACATGCTGGTGAGCAAGAAGCTGATGGTGAACACAGAGGTCTCCTTTTCCTCCATCTCCTTTTCCAGGGCAACAACCATCACTTACCTCCCTAGTGCCCCCCAAGGCAAGCGACAGTTTGAGGTGTTGCCCTGGACGGGACAGAGCTGTAGAGACCTTGGGGATACAGCATGACATGTTTAATGCACATTTATTGCCCTCATCATCGCCAAGAGCCAAGTCTCCAGGGAGGGAACGAGGAGATGTGTGATTAGGACTTAAGATATGCCTGTCCCCAACCCTACTGCAGGTCCCCAGCATTCTTTTATTGCTGTAAGACAGTGTGTAGGTGACTGAAACTGAAGGTGCTCGGTTTAACCTCATCCAAGACAAAAGGAACAAGGAAGAATTTGTGACTGGAGTGAAGGCAACTTTTCCATCCAGGAAGGGAATAGCAACGTGGTGAGCTTGAGACATCTGGGTGTTTGCATAACAATGTGCCAGCACCTGGCCCTGCGCCGCTGCCTCGGCACTCACGCGTTTGGCTCAGCACCACCCCCTGCTCCAGCGCATCTATCCCAGGAGCTGGGTTACAAACCTTGCTGATGCTTCAGGGCTCATTGCTGTTTTAGGCTTTTGAGTCTGTGTCCTCCCTGCTAAGAGAGCTCCCACCCCTCCTTTGTGGAGCCAGCATGCCCATTATTAGCCCTTGTTTTGCTGGGAGCTGTGGAAATTCATCTCGAGCTGGTGCGGGAGCGCTCTGGCTGGGAAGGCTCTGGGCAAGCATCTTTCTTTTGAGGTTAAAAACATAATTTCAGTCTGACCTCTGAGTTTCAGAGCTTTTGTTGGTTTTCTCCACCCCCAGATGGTTTTTGTGTGTGATTTTAAAATAGCCTTCTTCTCTTGGTTGAAGCTAGCTGATGCGTCCGCTTCTCATTCGAGGATTGTTGTGTTTTATTAATGCTGTTATTATTCCATTACTGTCATTGTGCTCTTTTATAGCAAATAGCTTAATTTAGTTGAGATACACAGATGCTGAGAGTTTAAGTGAAATCTTCTGCACTTGGTATGCTGGGCACTGAGCAGATATTCCCTAAGCACATTGGTATAAACCTTTCACTTAAAACAAATCATCTGCCTGGGGAGAGCAGAGTTTGGGAGAGGGGAAAAGATGTCAGGGAGTACCTGTTTAGCACAAGGAGGATTTCATGGTCAAACGTGACTATAGGTGCTCAGGAATAAAGCTCCCACAGAGGGTTGCACCCCCAAGACGGACTGTGATGGGACCCTTTTCCCTACCCATGCTGCAGGACAGGGGGGATTACACCTCCAGCATTGCTGGGTTGCTTTGCTTTGGGGTTTTTTATGGGTGGAGGGGCAAAGTGTGCTGTATTTGCCAAAGCTGAAACTGCCTGGCTCCTGAGAGAGATGGGCATCGGTCATGTTGTCACCCCAGGGTGGAAGATACAGTGCCATTGAAACCGAGTGAATCTGGCTGAAGAACAACGTGGCTGCTGGAAAGCTGGACTGTGCTTTACATAGTTCTTGGTGTAGAGGAGACGGGCTGAAAAATAGTGCTGGTGCCCTGATCACTTAAAGGCCAAGTGTCCTGTTTTTAAAAGTGACATCTTCCCTCCTGGGAAGCTGGTGCAATCTAGACTCTGAAGTACCTTAGCTACTTTTGATATTTTACCTCTTGTTGTTGACAGATGTTCATCTGAAATGGATGCCTCATGCTCAGTGCCTCCAGGCACTCATTAATACTAGTGGTAACAATTCCAGATTGTCTCCTGCACCTCTTACCATGCCTCCATCCCTTAAAAATCACAAAGGTAAAGCCAAAACCCAGTTAGCATCATGTTATTCGTGCACTTAACTCTTACTGCCTTCACAAAACCAGCAGATCTTGGTGCTATCAGTGCCAGAATTGCTTTGTGTGGGGCAGGGAAAGCCAAGAAGGAAGTAAGGTGGACCAAGCAGGTGCCACACATGTTGAGATGGTGTTGATGACAGTGTCAGCTCAAGTGAAGGTGCCCTCTCCACCTGGTCATAGTAGTGAGGGAGCTGTGTCCCTGCCACGTGATCCTTCAGGGAGCAGCCCTGTCCTTTCTTCCTCTCCTGCCCGTAGCTCCAGGACACCCTAGTCTTCCTGGGGAAGGCTCTCCCCCTCTCTCGAGCCTCTCGGGGTCAGCCTCTTTGGGGTGCAGCTGGCAAAGACTCGCTCTCCCCCACTTTTCCTGTGGCCAGGCGAGGGGAGCAGCTCCCCATGGTGTGGATAGGGGCCAGGGAGGAGGAGCGCTCCGGTTCCCATCCCCATTGCACGCACGTCATAGCCTGGGGGTCCGTGGCAAGTTGTTGGAATCGTTTTTCCTCCCAGTTTAGATGCAGCTTTGTGGCTTGATGTGGCTTTCGAGGCAATTGGGGTAGCTAACAACACGCACTGAGCATCCTCTGCGGAGGAGGCCCGGCGCCCGGTTTTGCTAGCGGTCTGCTTTACCACTTAGGAGAAACGAGTTAACCTCGCTTTGATCTCGGTTCACAGCTAACCCTTTAACAAAGTCCGGGATGTGCGAGGAAATCGATACTCAAGGCATTGAATTTAACACCAGCCATCAACTCAAGCGTAACACACACACACACTGACTGCGATTACAAGGAGCGGGCTGGTTTGAAGCTCGTTTGCCAGCTCTCTGGGGTGGCGCGGGGAGGGAGCGGGACCCGCCGTGCTCTGCCGTGGCCTCCTGGGCAGCTCTGCCTCCCGCTGCCCCTCGTCTCTCTCCTTAAACGCCTCCGATTTGCAGCCCTAGCAACTGGTCCCCGACACGACGCGGGAGCAGAGAGCTCGGGTGCCGCCCGCGGTCGGCGGGCGCCTGTTTGTGTGCACACGTAATTGCTGTTTGCTGCGGCAGGACTCGAGGCGGGGCGGGTTCTGCTGAGCCGGGCAGAAAAGGTACCGTGAGTCTGAAAACCTGCAAAATGAAATGCTGCAGGCGGGGAAGGTTGAGAGGCTGGTCAAGGAGGCAGCCGTGTCATCTCTCCAGCTTCAATCCTCCCTGCCGAGATCTAATTAGATCAGGGGAGAGCTAATTGGGACACCTTGTTCCATACCAGCCGCTCGCTTCTTTGCTGGCACGTTGGCAGGAGGAGGCGGCCGGGCTGCCTGGCACGGCTCTGCTCACGGGAAAGCCAGGCAGCCCGTGGCTAAGTGCTTTTTAGACAGCCCATGAACCTCCTCGTCACACATCAGCCCTCTTCTGCAGACCAGCACTTCTCTGGGGGACATTTCTTCCTTACTGTTCCCACCAGTCATAGGCAGAGCTGAGACAGCAGATGTGGGCTCACGGGGCAGCTGAAGGATGCTGAGAGGATTGGCATGAGCATTACATGACCCCACAGCTCTGTCCCTGTGCTGTGGCTGCATAGGGGCTGTCCCTCTGCTACCCACACTGAATGTCGGGCACACGCTTCTGGGATCTGCTCCTCAGGTCTTGTATTGTCAACAGCAGGAAGCAGCTAGGCAAACCCTAATAGTGTTTCCCAGGTGCACTGGCAGGGAATGGCCAGCCAAGACACTGAATGGGGCCCTTGGCAGCTCAGGGCAAGGATGGCTCCTTCTACAAGGAGTGGGGCCCAGGGACGTCCATGTGGTTGCAGCAAGGATGGGCTCCAGCAAGGACACAGGCAGTGACCACCCTGTCTTGCAACCAGGCAGCCAGGCTCTCCATACTGGGCACAGCTCAAGGCCATAACCAGAGCATCCCAGCTTGCCCAGTAAGGAGAGCTTGGCTGCCTGGTTGCAAGACAAGGTGGCCACTGCCTATGTCCTTGCTGGAGCCCAACCTGGCTTCAGTCAGTGAAGTATGGCACCAAAGAGCAACAGAAGTGTCTTTTGCTCCCCTGGGAGATGTGAGTTGAAGCCTCGGGGAACCAAAGCCCTTTATTTTTATCAACCATATTATGATTTCCTCTGTCCCTTTCTCAGCACCTTAATGCAGTGCTGGTCTCCCTTTCCCAGTCCATGTATCCAGCCCTGCCCCCCACTCCCACCTGGCCATAGCTGCTGCAGTTCATCCCCCCCATGCTTCTTTTAATAATCTCTTCTCAGGATCTTTCCATTCCTCCTCTCAGGTCCCTTTATTCCCTGCTTTCCTGACCCCCCTCCAAACTGATCCTCTCATGGCATGCTGCCCAGCCCCTCAGACCACCTCCTTGTGTTTGCTCTTCCATGGAGCCCAGGCAGCCTGGGTCCTGCAGCCCCGGCGGGCTGTGCTGCCCAGGCCGGCCCGCGCTGCTGCTCAACTGCTGTTTGCATCCATCAGAGCTCTTAGAGGCGCCTCTGCTTTAACCTCCTCCGTCTTAACCCTGGCCTGAGTCAACAATGGTGAGGAAGAGCTGCTGCTGAGATGATCCAGTGTAAACTCTCCCTTTGATTAGACAGGTATCATCCCCAGGCAGCGGCGCAGCAGTGCCTTGTTAACTTTCCTTGGTGGTCCCTCGCTGCAGCCGTGAGAGCCTCTGATGCGGGCAAGGGACCTGGCCACTGCCCTCGTAATCTTTATTGATCTTCTCCCTGATGCCTCATGCAATTTCATTCTCTTGCCTTTCTCTTGCTTTTCCAGCTGCTTTACCGAGCAGCTTTACATCTTGTGACAGTGCTGAGGAGAAACTCTTGTTTTATTCGATTCTTGCAGGGCAGTAACACTCAGAGGCCCCAACAGCTCTGCTGGGCTGGCCAAATATGAAAGATTGAGGTTTGCTCCTGAGAGTCTGCTGTCTGGGAGAAGGAGGTAAGAGGGAGCAGGGCACATGTTTCTCTCTGGTCTGTCTTGTATGGGCCAGTTTCTCTGCATCGTGCCAAGATGTGAGTTTTGGGGAAGGTCATGGCTTTGTCCCAGGAAGGTGTGGTAGAGGTGGAGAGTGTGGAAGGAGTTGTAGGATATGAGCAGAGGGAGAGATGTATGTGATGAGATGTGCAAGCAAGTGCATAGAAGTGGTGAGCAGGTCCTGCAGGATCTCTCAGTGGTTTCTTTCCCATGCTTCAGGGCCTGGGTTTTAGGAACAGATTATGAAACTGCTGGCTGCCCAGCACCCCTCTTTTATTGCCACTTTGCTGTTGTCTGACCTTAACGCTGCCAGGTAGTGAGAACCAGAGGGTTGAATTGCCTTGTCTTACACCTACAGTGTGAACACATGCAATTGTACACCACTTACCCTATGCTCTTCTCTTGGTAAACTGTCTGTGGGTCTCCACTCTCCGTGGTCCCATCCTCCCCCTGTCTCACACGTCTGTGCACAGCACAAACCATCCCCAGATAGTTCCAAAAATGTCCCAGGCACCGTGTGCTCAGACATGCCGTGCACGGTGCAAAGGAGCAGTGTGTCTGCTCTGGACAAATGGCTTTGTTTTGCACTGGGAAAACTGGAGTCAAAATGTCACATGAGTGTTTCGCACAGGAATAGATTGCTCCTTTCCAAAGGGCAGCGGTTCGGTCGCTGCGTTTTACTTTGTGGTTCCCAAGCAGAACTGTTCCCACACAGTGAAACAAGACAATATTTTGGCTTTTTCTGTCCTAGTTTAGGATGAAAGGCAATGTCAGAGCATCAGTGTTTCAATGGGGTGGACGTGGTTTCCCAGCCCGTTACAGCAAGAGCGTGCTCCCTGCCAGGAGACGAGGATGAGTCCCAGGGACGTGCTGCTTCTGCTTCCAGCACGTTTGATCCAGCCCGGCTCTTTCAAGGTGTGTGGAAATGAGCTACAATCTCATCATTCCTGCGGAGGCTCCTCGGAGGAGATAGCGGAAGGGTCACAGTGCCTCTGGAAATCTCCCTTCAGGCGCTGTGCATTTCACAGCAGACAGACAGAATAACCTTTAGGGCATGGTAAGAGGCAGCGTTTTGAACTCCGAGCAGGAGAGCAGGAGAGCTGTGGAGCTCGTTTCTCTGACACATCGCCCATGTCCCTGCTGCTTCCTGCAGCCCCCTGAAATACCTTTGTCCTAGTCCGTCACTTCCTTAGCTGGAATTAAAAAGAAGAGCTGGGGAGTTGATCCCTTGTGTGCTGGCCACGCAGAAACCATCCTTCCCTGCAGGGATGCACCCAGACCCTTCAACATGGCCAATTCTGCCTTCACTCAAGCTACTCTCAGCCCGTGTGGAGGTGGGGAGCTGGCCTGCCAAGCCAGCCCCTGGCAGCAGCATGACCCTCATGCCCTCTGTCACCTTCCCTGCATCACAGCCTCCCCAGAAAGGTGCAGTACTTGGGTCCTAAGCTGTTTTTTATTTTCCCCTAGATTTATCTTGACTTCCCCCTAGATTTATCTCGGAGACACGAGCGGGCTGGAGCTGGGTAAGCCGGGGCTCCCATGGGCTGCCCATACCAGCCGGGGCTCCCATGGGCTGCCCATACCAGCCGGGGCTCCCATGGACTGCCCATACCAGCTGAGGCTCCCACGGCAGCCCTGTGCCGTGTGTCGCTGCCCGTGCAGCACTGTCTCTCCCTCCTCCCCTCTCTGGAGTAAATAACGGTGCTTTTTATTTAGCTATTATTTCCCAGTGGCAGATATCTCCTCAGTTGTCTGTTTAACTATCTTTATCTCGCTCTCCTTCTCTGTTTGATACAGTTATAGATAAACAGATAGCCACCTTAGTAAATAACATGTTTTTAAGAGACCAGCGGTATGGTTAACATAGTGCAGCAGCTGTTGATTTGTCTTTCAGTGTTGTGGGGCTTTTTTTTTTCTTAAGGAAATGCTTTAAATAAGGGATACTTCATCTATTAAAAAAAAATACACTTGTAGCAGCTGCTAAGCCCATCCATAAGCCTGCTTTACGTTGTATTTGTGATGGGACTGACAGTGCATGGAGGAGCCTGATTATACACAATTCCATTTTAGCAAGCCCTGCGATGTAATTTCACAGGGCGATCAGTGTTTGAATGTAATAGCAGCCTGTGCTAAGGTGTCAGAATATTAAAGGCGCTAATGGAAAAGCTCCCTGGTACACAAGGGGGACAGCATTACAGGAGACGTCGCAGATGGCTGGGCACTAAACTAATGGGGCAGGATCCAAGAAGGGAAAAAAAAAACCCAGAGAAGGGAGAGCTCACGGGAGCACGGGCACCTGCTTCCCTCTCACACGGAAATTAAACAGCGAGCGAGGGAGAGGCGAGCGTGTGCGTGTGTAAAAATAGAAACTGAGGGGGGAAAATGCCCCCTTGAAGGTTCTGACAGTGAGCCTGGGCTGGCTTTGCTCGGGAAAGGCGTGGGATTGGATTAAAGGGTGCGTGTTTGGGGGCCTGTGGGGAGCGTCTGAGCACTGCACCCATTGTTTGTACAAAGAGGAGAAGGGGGTGGTGGGTGGGTACGGTTGCCCACCCTCATGTAACGTGGCAAACCTGGAGCTCTCTTTGGTGAGTGTTAATCTGCAGCTAAATGCAAGGGGGGCTAGAGGTGTCCCCCTCACTGCTGCCCCGACTGCTCAGCTCTACAGCGTGGTGCATCTTTTGTCCTTGTGTATGCAGAGGCCAACAGTGGGTCTGGTTTTGGGGCAGTGCCAGCGTTTGCCTGTTTTCCAGCACTGTTGGAGGCATCTCGTTCCCGAACTCCCAGTTTCCCCAGGAGCAGCCAGAATCGGACGGGTCCGTTCTTGCCTGAGTGGAGAGGCGGCCGTGGCTGTGGTGAATCATCCGTGAAGGGTGTTTGCAGGCTTTCCTTGGTGGTGTAGCCAGCTCCACCGCTCTGCTGTGTGGTGGGGAAAGGCTTAGCACCACTTCCCTGCTTGAATTGGCCCTACAAGGGCTGGGGCAGTGCCTGGAGGACAGCACCACGGGATGTGAGCGCATCCTTTCCAGGGCTGGAGGGGTAAATCAACTGTGTGGATACACCCCTGTAGCTGTCTGCCTGGTTGGAAGCTGATTGCATACACCAGTGTAACCTGCCCTGGCACTGCCAGAAACGCTGGGACACCATGAGAAGGCAGCCCTGTTCAAACAGACATGACCTCTGGCCCAAAGGCAAAGCCCCTTGTGCCAGACCTGGAAAGGTACTGGGCATGTGTCCTCCAGCCCTTTGCCTCCACCTCTGGATTCCTGCTGCAATGTTTTGCTCGGCCACCTGACCCCAAGCCTAGACTCTCTGTCTCTGCCAGCACCCCTCATCCCTGCACTGCTTTCTTGCCAGTTTATGGCTCTGCTTGTCCCCTCTCTTGGGCCAGTGCTGGCTTGTCCACACCCCAGCTCTATTTCCCAGGGACCTATCTATCTTCAGGGACCCAGACCTGTAGCTTTGTTTTGCTTGTGACCAAACCTAGAGCTCGGACCCAGGTCTCCACAGCATTAACCCAGTGAGTCGCCAGCCACAGAGCACACAGCAGTCGAGAACATTTTATCCAGGATAATCCCTAGCCTGGGAGCAAGGCAGAGCCTGTTCTTGTTCAAACACAGGGAAATGTGAAGCCTAAACCGCTTGGCACTTTGACACTCTGGAGTCAGGCACGCTGGCGTGTTTCTATCGCAGTCTAAGCCAGGGCACGTGCTAATCCTGCACAGCAGCAAGGCCACTCCCCTGCTGCACGACAGGGCCACGGCCTCCAAGTGCACCCTGGAGAGGGACTGTTGGTTGGCTGCAAGGTCCATCCTGTCCCTCCTGAATGTAAGAGGAGTTTTGCCAGTGAATTTGCACGGCTGTGTTTTGAGTTGGGGTACTGTGAGGACAAGGGCGGGCCGAAGCTTCTCAGATGTGTGTCTGGGTGGGAAGAAGGGCCAGGCATGAGATCACTATGTGCCTCAGTTTCCCTTTTGCGTTGCTCCTGTGGGCAGAGGTCTGATGGTATGGGCTGCTCATTTGAATATGGAGAAAGCATGTGCAGTTATGGTGCATCCTCTACGTCTTACCTGACACCATATGCTTGCCCTGTCCTCCTCCCATGGACTGGGGGCACCTCACCCCTGTGAAGCACTTCCCAGAGGTGGGCAGAGCCAGGCAGCTCCCACGTGCCCAGCACTCACCTTTCCAAAAATAGACTCTGCATCTTTCCATTTGTTTAATTTACTGTCTGATGTGAGACGAGCAAACGAACTGAAGTGGGCACCAGCTGGACTTGCCAAAGGTTGCTCAGCAAGGTCGGGTAGGGCTGGCGAGGGAGCTCATGTGCTGAGGGCTCCCTGCTCATCCAGGACACGGGGGAAGCTGGCTGTGTGGCACTGTTCTCTGAGACACCTTCGAATGCCCTTGGTGTGAAGAGGGCAGAACTCCAGGCAGGATCCCAGCACCTTTTCAGCAACGTGGCAGGATTGTGTCCAGATCTCATCCTCCCACCGCAGGATGCTGGCAAGGGCAAGAATTTCCAGGGGCAGCAGCTGCTTCCACCCAAGCAGGACCAGGCCCGTTCATAGGGTCCCCACGTTTGGTGTGTCAACCCCTCTCCTTCCCCCTGCAGCTCTCGGGGGCATTTGTGCTCTAAAGAGGGACGTTCCTGGGAAAGGGCACTGGTTGCATCTTCTCCTGCATCCTCCCGTGTCCAAACCTCAGCCAAACCACCTCCTGCTCAGTAGCTGCTTTCTTTGGCAGAGGACAAACACCCTCTGTTCTCATCCCCCCACCCCTTTGATCATTAGCACAAGTGTTTAATCCGAGGCTTCAGCGGGTGCCGCATTGGGCAGAGGTTGTTTCCATGCACCCGGTGCCACTCCTCAGGAGTGTTTGAGGGGCTCAGTTCACTGAGGAAAGAGTAATTAAACGTGAGTGGGGTCAGTGCTGCACCTGGTCAGTCTTGAGGCCCCTCTTGCCACTGCATTTGCAGAAATTAAATGCCTCTTATTAACGGCACAGCACAGGTCTGTAATACGCGCGGACAGAAAGGCAGGGATGGATGGAGTTGGTGTCAGGGCAGCAATTGCTTATCATGCCTTATCTGGGAATATGAAACTGTATTGCATGACATCCAGAGGCAGGCTGAATAGATATGCCAATTCATCTCGAGCCCGGGCTTTGACAAGCTAGACTGCCCTTGTTGAAAGGCATCAGTCAAACAAGAGCTGCTGGCTGCTTTTCCCTTTCTTACACTTCCCCTGCTCCCTCTCTCACCGCCTCCCCTCCCTCTGCCTTTTTTTTTCCCCCTAAGCTTTTTCCACAGCAAATTGAAAAGCTTTTGGAAATAATAATAATAAAAGCCCCCCAAACTAATACCGTTTTAAGTACAACCCCCCCCCCTCCCCAAATGGGATTGATAAGGAACCCCAGTGTATGAAGGCATGTTTAGATAACATTGAGAATATTATAGCGAGTGAGAGAAAGTAGGGGGAAAAGCTTCCTGCCGCCTCTAAGCCGGGAAAGGCGACGGCACCCTGGCTAATACGAGTGTTTAATATTTGATGTGTTGGGATAAAGCAGGATCACCTTCGAATTGAATTGAGTGTCAGAATGAGAATCTATTACTGAAATTCTTGTGTGATTTGACAGCAAAGCAGACGATGTTATTCTTCACTAGTTACCGCAATCTTCTCCCCTACATCACTTAAATATTTTTTTCTTTGCTTGAGTAAACACACATTATCCTTTTTTTTTTCCCACCCCCTTTCCTTTTTTCTCTCCCTCTTTTGTACTTATTTTTTTATTTTTTTCCTTAAATCAAACCTGCCTTTCACAGGGCTGATGGAGTAGATTGTTATTTCTTTATTTGTCCTATTAAATGGAATTCCTGATCGTTTAATCCTGCTTTTGTAAGTGATTTAAAAACACTTGAAAAGCTGTGAATGCTGCAGCACTTCTGACTAAACTGCTTAAAAGGGCCACGTTTTACACCTGGTTTAGCTCCTGCCTCCCGCCAGCCCTCGAGGGCAGTGGGGCTCCAGCACTGCAGGGGCTGAGCCCTCCCGGCTCCAGTCCTGCCCGACCACCTTTCCTCTGGGCCTTCCCTGCAGCACAGGAGCTCTGCCCTTGGCAGCTGAGGCTTGACAAGCTGCTTATTCCTTACCTGCCTGTTTTTTGCAGCCAGCCCCCATCCAGCAGCCTGGCTATTGCATGATTTGGCAGTGGGGTCAGGCTCTCAGTGGTGTTAAATTCACCATATGTCACTTTGCATGGCAAAAAATCCCAGCAGGAAACATCCACCTTCCATCCCTGAAGTGGCAGGCAGTTAAAATGGGATGTCAAGGGACCACCCTGTAGTCCCCAGTGTCTTGGGTGCTGTTCCAACACACCCCCAGCCCCAAAACCTTACCGTTAGTGGTGTCACTGGAAACATTTCAAGCTGTGTTTAAAACCCCCCTTAGTCTTAGACACGACCTCTTTTTTTCTTCCCCCAGTACAAAGTAATATAAAACCTTGACACCTCATTGTGGCAGCAGCAGAATGAGGGGAGTCAGAGGAAAAAGCTTGTTTTGGGCAGATGCTGACATGACAAGGGGAAGAGGGCGTGTTTGGTGCCGTGAAGCCGTTTCCTCCATTCCCAAAATGTCAGGGGGGTGAGCTGCAGCCAGCAGGTTGCTGTGCCCAGCTTGGTCCTGGGGGAGCACAGCTGATGCCCAGTCTGAGGGCAGCTGGGGAGATCTCGTGGCTGCTTTCTCTCTGTTTAAAAACACGTTTTCTTTTTGAAACTCTTAACATCAACTTTCAGCAAAACTCACTCTTTCTTTATCCCTTAGTAACCACCCTTCAGCATCTTCTCACACCACGGAGCCCCTTGGCTCCTGAGAGGGTTTTTCCAAAAGGAGATGCTTCCTCCCTGCCTGAAAGATGTCTGTATCAAAATTACAATTAGTGAGTGAAACATTTCAATCCTCTCAATGGGAGCTGAAAAAGCGACAGGGTTGCTGGACTGAGCAGGGCAGGAGGCTCTGTGCTGGTCCTGGTACATCTTGCTGCCGTGGTTTGTGGACCCACTTGTGCTGTTGCAAAACACACAGCCCCGCTTCCCTCCTGCCCTTCAGCTAAAGCATCCAGGATGGTGCAAAGCCAGCAGCTGTGGTGGATGGCAGAGGGGCTGGGGGCTGGCTGGACGAGTGGAAGGGTGTGTGTGTGGAGGGAATGGAGCTGGCTCTGTCGGCATCGGCAGCTTCCCCTAGCAGAGCTCCAGCAGCTCCGTGAGAACCAGCCCCGTCCCCCCCTGCGCCTGCGGGAAGGATTTGTGGGGCTCCCCGTGGAAGTGAGCATCCTGACCTCTGCCCAGGTGCCCTGTTTGCATGATGTGGGACGTTAAATCTTGCCTTAATGTGACCGCCGAACACCAGTTTTTGTGAAGTGTGCCGGGCACTTCCCCATAAATAAATGATGAAGCATTATTCAGTCCACTTAGATCAATACATCAGCTTGACAAGTTCCAGTTCTGGGAATTTTCTGACCCCCTGGAACATTTTCTCTGCAGCTGTGCTGCTTATAGACCGCGATGTGCAGCCCAAACAGGCTCCGGGGAGAGGAGCATCGGGAGCCGGCTGTGTGGATGCTGCCGCCTCACCAGCCCAGACGTTGCTGGGGACAGGGACTGGTTTGCACTGGGACTGCAGCAAGGGCAGCTGGGATGAACTCAGTGCCAAGCTGGGCGGTGTTTTTGCAAGAACTGGGCAAATGCTGCCCATGTTCTTCCCCTGCAAGCAGCGCCATGGCACTGCCCAGCCTCCCTGCCGTGCCCTCGCTGCGCTCCCGGACCGTCTTTAACCCGCAGCACTACCAAGAGGTGAAGCTCTTGTTTCAGGATCTTTTCAAACCAAGGTGGATGCAGCACGGGCACTGGGAAGTTTGGTGACCTGCTACAACAGGAGGATGATCTCTGACCCTCTTTGCTTTATTATAAAGCCAGCCCCAGATGCTGTGATTCTGCACACGCAGCATCTCCCTGCCCCCAGGTCTTCCCCCACATCTGGTTTTCGGATTTCAGCAGGTTATGTGAGGTATGGGTTAGCTGAGGACTTACCTCCCCGTACTGGCACCTTTAACAAGATGGGGATTATCCATGGTGCTGGCTCTATGCATGGAAACACATTATGTTCCTAACCTCCTGCTGTTGTTAGCTCACATTTATCACAGGAGTATCTGCTTACCTTTGATTCGAGATCCCTGCACCAGGGACCCAGGGCAGTATTTGTCTGTGAACTGCTGCGTATGCCTATGGGATTGTATAAGTAAATAAATATAATTAATAATCATCTGACTTCAGAGCAGCATTGGCAGGGAGGTAAATGTAGCCTTCATAGAATTACAAACAAAATCAGGAGAAAAGGGAGACCTTTCTAGGAGCTGGTATGAATGAAAATAACTGTGTTTGGGCGTTGTTTGGGTGGGTTTTAGCGGATCAGAGGCGTGGAGTTTGTCTCTAACTCAGAGCTTTGACCAAAACCATTTAAAAATGGCTGTTTTGAAAGATGCCTACATTTTTTATCAATTAAAATGTAGATAAAATGCCCTGAGGTCCTGGCCCTGCTTCAGTGTCTGACCCAGAAGGGAGCAACCCAGTCCCAGGATTGAACCAGAGAGGACAAGAAAGGATTTTGTGGCATTTTTAAAAAATCCTTTGGCTTTCAAGTGTATCAGGGGCATCTTGGACTTTATCACAGGGCTAAGTGCTGCAGGGGCCGGGCTCTGTGCCGCAGCTTGTGGCTCTGCAGGGCTGGAGCAGCGGCAGAGTCGCAGGGGAGCAGCGGTGGCTGGGCCACCCCGGCGGGCTGAGGAGCCCCGTGTCGGGGAGCCCCCAGCACTTTCTGCCTTGCTTTAACAGTCAGAAGCAGAACTTTCCTGTTTAAAGATTAAACGTTGTCTTTAAATATTAAAGAGCAAAGCTCCTGGCTGTGATTGTGTGGCTGCTGCCGGCAGGCGGCTCGGAATCGCCAATTTTAATTAAAAAACTTTTCTTTTCCAACACAGCCCAGCAACGGCTCCTCCTCCCAGCCAGGGCTGGCCGACCTCTCCCCTGGCTTGCCTTCATCTCTGCCTGCGTTCCCCTCTACCTGCAGCAAAGCCACGGTCCCTGCCAGCCCCGAAGTGTGAGCAGCCTCGTCTGGGACTGATCAATGCCCCCGGCACTTCCTTCCAAAACCCCAGGAAAAACAATTAAAACCCGATCGATCCTGCAGGCAGCTTTGAATATGCATAAGTGCACACTTGACCTTCAGTGGTCAGGCCAACTTCCACCCCGGCTGCTTAGCTAGTTTGCTCAGGTACCGAGGCTGTTCCGAGTGACCTTGCTGAGGGAAGCGAAGGGCGATGGAAGCTGGGTCCGGTACAGACCCTGGGGCTGGGACACACACTGCTGGGCCCTGCTGGTGCTCTGAGCCTGCCTTGTGCCTGTCTCTGCTCCCTCCCTGTCCCATGTGTCCTCTCTTGAAGCGTGTCGGGACACCCCATCCCCAGGGATGTCCCCCACTGCCGGCAACCCAGGGCCTGGACCCGCTGGTGCTGAGTGTCGGGATCTTCCTGTGCTGTGCCTGGGCTTGCTTTTTTGGACAGAGCCCAGGAGAGGGAGCCACTGCAGCTGTCCCCCGGGGCCAAGGGGCAGGTGGGTGGCTGGGTCCCATCCTGCACCCTGAGCCCCAGCTTCCCACGGCCGTCGAGCCCACATCCCAGCCACAGCAATGAAGATACAAGAGCATGTTTGTTGAAGGCAAAGGAAACCTCCCTGTTGTGTACACAAAGTGTAATTTCAGTGAATTATGCATAGACTTAATTAGGAGTTTTAATTGCTAATCATCTCCCAACAGGATTAGCAATGCTGTCTATTAATTATCTGTGGAGCCCTCTGTTTTGCTAAGGCAGGAGTAACAAAGCAGCATGAATGGTTGTGCAGGCCAGTAATAAATTAACTCCCCCAAGCCTTGTAGGTCCCAGGGGGCTGCTGGCAGCAGGGGCTGTGCAGGGCCAGCCCTGCCCACGCTTGGCAGAGCAGCAGGTAGCAGGGGCAGAGGGACTGGCAGCAGGTCCCTGTGGCTGGCAGGTGGGTGGTGGGCTGGTCAGGGGGGCACACTCAGCTCCGCTCTCCCAGTTCAGCCTCATTCCTGCTGCAGGGAGCGTCTCCCCCAGCGTCTGCAGCCCACGGAGGGTGTCACGGCTGCCGTTAGCCGTGATCCCCGCTGCAGGAGGGAGATAGGGGCTGCTGGATTGACCTGATCTCATCTGAGGACAATGGCCCTCACGGCAGCAGAGATAGCACCGGCGTGAGCGACGCTAAGCCCATGCGCCCTTCTTACTGCTCACAATGCGGCACTGAGCTTAATTCCTCCAGATGAAGAAGATACGTGGCTGTCAGGCTGTAATTACAGCCGTGTGTGTGACACACGGGCCCGGCTGCTTTCACGTTTGCCTTGTCCGGTGGGGTTTTGTGCTGCTCAGGCTCCCAGCTGCCTCGCTCCTGCTGGGAGCCCTGCCAGGGGATGTGGTGGGGATGGAGCAGCCTTCCTCCGGCCAGGCTGGGGGCTCTGTGCAGTGACAAGAGCAGTTCTGGCTACCAGCAGGGTTTCTGGAGAGCCCCAAGGCAATTTGGGCTCTGGGAATGGACAAGAGAGGGGAGGCAGGGAGGGCTGTGCTTGCCAGTGGGGAAGGGGACTGCTGGCCAGGCCAGTCTGTGCATCGTCACCCCTTTCCAAATCCCGTAAGTCCTGCTGCCAATCCCATCCTTGCTGAAGCAGGAACGGGGGGATGATGTTGGAGCAACCCAGAGACACTTGGGATGAAGTCACAGTCCCTGGCTCACCCCAGCACAGCAAGAGTGGCCGTGAGTAATGCCAACCCAGCACAGTGCCCAATAAACCTTGTAAGGGTTGCCACCTATCTGAGGCTCAGGACAGGCCCTGGACACCTCTGCCCTGGGGAGCATCAGATGGGACAGGCCAGGGTGAGGGTGCTTTGTGCAGGTGGCTCCGGGAGCATTGCTACAAAGGTGATGCACCACTCTGCACCAATGACAGCAAATGCAGACCTGCAAACACAGACCCAGGGAGCAGCCAGGCCTGGGCGAGCGTGGCTGGCTGCAGCAGTGAGGTGCTCCCAAAACTGTGTCTGCAGGTGAGCTGTGCAGCATTCTGACCCTCTGCTTCTCTCTTCCAGGCGTACAGCTTTGCCATGGGGAGTTGGCCAAAGAACGGGCTCTTAGACATGAACAAAGGACTGAACCTACAGCACATAGGGAGGCCTCACAGCGGGATAGGTGAGTGATGCCGCCCCGCGCCCTTCCCGCTGCTGCTCCAGGCGGGACGTGCCTCGCCTCCGGGGCTGCTGCAGCCTGGGCTGCTGAGAGACAGCCAAGGGGCTGCAGAGTCTCAGGCTGGTGGTAAGGACCAGAATGTGTCAAGGCAGGATGGGCACACAGGATGAGCTCTCCATCCCAGTGTGCCAAACACACCTGCCTGTCCCTCTGGCTGGGGAGCCACTCCCGTCCTCGGCCACTCTGGCAGTGCTGGGGCTGGGGGGATATGTGGGCAGCTCCAGGGCTTGCACGGCGCCTGGGGCGCAGGGCAGGGGTCCCTGGGCTGGGCAGGATGCTAGCCCTGAAGGATCAGGCCTCCAGCTGCTCTGGATGCTGCCTTCATCCTTGGAGAGGAGACTCTGGCAGGCGGCACAGCCTCGGGAGCTGGCTGGAGACACGCTGCAGAGTGAAGATGTGTGGTCCCAGCTGGAGAACTGTATCATCCTCCCATTTGCTCACACGTGTGATGAGTTTCATGGTCCTGCAGCCTGCTCCAAGATAAAACAACTGACACTCCCATGGACTGTGGCAGAGCTCCATGTTGCCCCTAGCTCCTCCACACCAGGGATCAAAGTGATATGAGGAGAGAGACCTGGCCCGGGGCACTGAGGCCGTGTATGTGCCTGCTGCTTAACACTGAGAGCACAGAGCTGGGACAGCAGCAGGTTGCAGGATGGGCAAGAGCTCAGATTTACTGGGCTGTAGGGAGGGCTGCAACTCAGGGCTGTGTGGTTCTTGCCTGTCTTGTTTGTCTCTTGGGGTGTTGGGTCACCTCTTGAAGACCAACAGTCAAGTATTCCCTCTGCCTTCCAGCCTTTTATCCATGATGACTTGTGAGCATTAAAGTTTGCAAGGAGATAAGATTTACTTGTAAAAGTCACTGGCTACCTGGGCCTTGAGGAGACTGTTTAATATTGTTTCAAGACTCTAACCATTAAACTATCCAATCAATCCAAGTTAAGGAGATGAATTATTTAAAGCTCACCAGCTTTTAATTAGCAAGCTCCTTTTGAACTATGGATCTGGTTGCATTATTGACAGAGGTAGCATTAAAATTTGCTTTCTTGCCTGGAAGCAGATTTGCCTTGCTTGTGTGCCATGTTGGGGGGATCACAGGGAGGGAGCAGGGACTGCAGGAGTTGTGTGTGCATATCCTGCTCTGGGGGCTTGGGCATTTCCTTGGGTCTCCTGGGGGATGCAGAGTCAGTTTGTGCCTCGTCTTTCCTCATTTATTTATGGCAAGAGCTCTCTGTTGCTGTCATCTCTTACTCTGATAAAGCATCCCCTGCTCTGGAGTATCATCTCTCTGCCATTGGTTTCTGCCTGTGCTGTTGTCTTGTGCAGGTGTCTGATGGAGTTCAGAGAGAAGCTGTTCACGTCCCTCCCCATTCCAGTCCTTTAGAAGGGTTTTACTTCTTCATTTCTGCCAAGCTCCCTCTGTGGAGGAGCACTCCCAGCTCCCCCTAGCACAGGGTGAGCCACCAGCAGATTGCTCATGGAGAAGGAAGAGCCAGCAGCTGAGCTCCCTTCTTGCAGCACTCTGTCACAGTGGCAAATCTGCCCCTCACACAGTTTCTGAGAGGTTTTATGAGGGTGCTGTGTAGGATGCCGTGCCAGCAGTGTGACAGTCTTCATCTCCTTGGCACTGCCAATGGCACACACGTGCCCTGTGTATTGCCCTGCTGGCTGCTCCGTTTGGGCTGGGTCCAGAACAGCTCTGCTCTGGGCATCTGGGATCTTCTGCCTGCTGCACCCAGCTTTACCCAAGGCTGAGCCCTCAGGAATGAGCTGGAGGCACAGCTCATTGAACGACAGCTGGGCAGAACAACTTCTCCTCCCAGCCAGCTTAGATCCAGGCACAACTGCTGCCCATGGTGTCAGGACTGCTGGCTTTGGGGCTTGGTAGCCCAGTGTCCTTCCTGGGAGAAAGCTCAGGGAGATGCTGGTGTTTGGAGATGTGCCTTGCCTGGCTTGTTTTCAGGCCACCAGCTTCCTGGCCTTCTGGCCACTTTGTTTCCCAGGCTGATCAGGTCCTAGGCATGGATCAAGTGTTGGCTGTGGTCACAGCCCAAGAGGTCCTCAGGCCAAGGGCTGAGGAGAGGCTCCTCACTGAATATGTGGCCTGGCTTCCTTAGGTCCAGCTTTGTTTCTGTGGCCTGGAACAAGTGTTGGTCCTCCACAGCCTTCTGTATTGACCACTGGGACTGGGCCCAGTCATCCCAATTGCTGACAGTCACCCTGTGACCCCAGCAGTCCTTGCCACTCTTCTCCTCCTGCCCTCAACTACTTCTGCTTCGGGACTGGGAGGAGCCATCCCTTTCTCTGCCCTGGGGCTGCCCTCTCCTCTCCCTGGCTGTAAGAGGCCCTGGTGCTGCCAAAGCCCTGCTCACTCTGTCAAATAAGTGCCCCCTTCTCAAAGACTGCTGCTGGAAGGAGAGAGTGGAGAAGAGTGGAGCATGCTGCCTGCCCACCTCACTGCCTGCTGTGAGACAGGACTGACTGTGGCTCCGGGAGTGCTCCCAGGCGGTCTAGAGCCTCCCTTCTCGTTCATGGTCAGTCCAGGGGTGCAGCAGGGTCGAAGGATGTTGGGGAGCTGAGAGGGGGATATCCAGGGCTGGATATAACCAGTGTCAGCCTCTGATTTTTATGGCCCTTATGGGTCACTGACATCCAGAAGTTCACAAACCGAAGAGGGCTGAGGAGGGAGCAGCAAAGCGACATGTTTGTCAGCCACAGCAGTTTCATGCCGTGCAGGAGACCCCCACACGGCCCCTTTCCCAGCAGTGTGGGGAGTGCTCTGGGAGGATGCTGGCAGTCCCTCAGCTCACTCACACAGGGATGTGCAACGTGGATGTTTCTCTTCAAATCTGACAGAAGAATTGCAGTGGATGGCCACTTGTCTTTGCAAGGAATGTTGCTGATGGGCGTATTGCTTTGTTCTCAAATCGCTCTCTGATTCACTAGCTCAGCAGATATCTGTCCCAAAACCTTGCCCTTGGCATGCTCTGGGTCCAGTCCTGCTCCATGGTTCATCTCCTCTCCTCCATCTCATTCAAAATCCAGGAGTGCAGGGTGCTGGAAACCCTACAGGGCCAAGGCTGGGCTCTGGGTGGGAACCTCACCTTGAGTGAGCATCTGGTGCTTGGGGGCAGGAGGGGCTGTGGTGGAGCACGGTGCAGTCTTGGCCCACATCCCCTGAGACATCCAGCTGGGCACACGCAGCAGTGAGCTGCTGCCAGGGCTGGCATTCCCCCTTTCATCTGGTTTCTGCTCACGAGCAAGCAAGCTGCAAATCTTGTCAAGGGGTTAGTAAAGTGGTTTGTGTCACCAAAGCAGTTTGTGTCACCAAATGCAGCCAAGTGTGTTTGCATACATTGCAAATACAGCTGCCCTGGATGGGTAAGAGTCTGTTGAGCTTGTTTTCTTGGGAAGGAAAAAGCAAAGAGAGGAGATGTCAATATTTCAGCTTGTTGAGAAGTGCTAAGCAGTATAAAGAGGTGGGAAAGTGCCACTTCAGAGACTGTGGATGCAGAAGATCTTTGGGAGATTGGAAAGGAGCAAAGGGGGAGTGAAATCTGTTCTTTCCTGCCATTTCTTGGGTTGGTAAATATGGCTCTGAGGACCAAAGAGAACTTTCTTCAGCTTCTCTCTCTCCACAGACGTGGATTAAATGGGTGTCAACCCTAGCATGGGCCGTAGGGTCTTGGGGTGAGGAACTTCATTTTGTCTGCTGTTTTCTTAGCCCTCAGCAAAACGAAGTTGAGTCTTGCCAAGAAGTTATCATCTTACAGACATGTGCATGTCACAGTTCTTAAAACATGTGTTTGAGGTGCTGCTTGACAAAACAGAGCTGCAGCTTGTATTGAGAGTCCTGGCACTCGCAAACCAAGAGCAGTGTTTGCAGGCTCCACACTACTGCAGCCGAGTTCTTGTGCTGGGGTCGCTGCTGAGTTTCAAAGACTGATACAAATCAGAAAGATCAAGATCCCAGTCTGTGGCTGGGATGTAAATCAGCCAGCAGGACACCTGGATTCAGTCACTGATGGTTTCTTTCTGTTTTTGCTCTTGGTTTTCACCTGTTTTCCTTAAACAGGTGAAGTTCTTCTGACCAGCGCCAATCAAGCCAGGTGCAGTTCTCCTTACCACTGCCCAGTTGTTTACTCTGTTCAGTTCTTTTAGTCATCATGTATTTGCTACATGTAGTTTCATTAATTATGTAACATGATTACACCCATAGCCTAATTTTTTAGCTACTTATTGCATTAGAAAAATGGGGGATTACTATTTGTTATCGAGGAGCTGGTGATATGTTATTACTCGTGATTTGAGTTGTGATGCTCTCGGATGAAAACTGAGATGCCAGGCCAAAGCACCCCAGCAGTCATTTGGGTTTATTAGTAAAATCCTGTTTCCTTTTCATGTACTCAATACAGAAGGCAAAGTACATTTCAGAATACTTTTTAGTTAAAAACATCTGGTGCATGGAAACAACACAAGAAGTCATTGGCGAGTCGAAGCGGTGTTTCTGGAAACCACCCTTAGAGTTAGCACATCTCATCCTCTCCCACCTCAGTTTGTTGGTTTTGTAGGGTCATAGGATGGTAGAGTTGGAAGGGACCTTTAGAGATCATCCAGTCCAAACCCCCTGCAGAAGCAGGGTCACCTAGATCAGGTCACATAGGAACATGTCCAGGTGGGTCTTGAAGGCCTCCAAGGAAAGAGCCTCCACAACCCTTCTGGGCAGCCTGTGCCAGGGCTCCCTCACCTGAACAGGGAAAGAGTTGTTTCTTCTTATATTGAAGTGGAACTTTTTGTATTCCAGCTTCATCCCATTAACTCCTTGTCCTGTTGCTGGCTACTATAGAAAAAAGGGATGTCCCAACCTCCTGACAGCCACCATGTAGATATTTATACATGTTAATAAGATCACCCCTCAGTCTTCTCTTCTCCAGACTAAACAGCCCCAGTTCCTGCAGCCTTTACTTGTATGAAAGATGTTCCAGCCCCCTGATCATCTTGGTGGCCCTGTGCTGGACTCTCTCCAGCAGTTCCCTGTCCCTCTGGAGCTGAGGAGCCCAGAACTGGACACAGGACTCCAGATGAGGCCTCACCAGGGCAGAGTAGAGGGGGAAAGAACCTCCCTTGACCTGCTGGCCACACTCTTCTTGATGCCCCCAGGATGCCATTGGCCCTCTTGGCCACGAGGGCACATTGCTGGCTTATGTTCAGTTTATTATCAATCAGGACTCCCAGGTCTCTCTCTGCAGAGCTGCTCTTCAGCAGTTCGACCCCCAGCCTGTGCTGGTGCAGGGGGTTGTTCCTTCCCAGATGCAGGACTCTGCACTTGTCCTTGTTTGTTTCCCTGATTACAGAAAAAAGGAACACCTTCTTGGTTTTGTGTTGTTTCTCAGCTCTGGACAAGCCATTTATTGAACTGAAAATGCACACAAACAAGTAAAAAATTTCCAAATCTGGGGAAGCAGCAGCTGCTGCTGGGAAAGTTTGTTCCTTGTTTGTCAGCTCTGTTTCCACCTGCAGTGCATTGCCTGTCTTTAAAACATCACCTTACCCCATGCTACTCGTCTGCTTTGAATCTGATTGAATTTAATTGAATCTTTAAAGTTTAGGCTTTAGAACACAGGTTATGATGATTTTAGATTCAGTTCTAAATGTCTGGGTTTGAGGTGTTTTTTTTCTTCCTTTTTGGAGAGGAAAGAGGTTAAGTGTGTCTCTTGCAAGTAAACCTGCAGCACCTACCCCAGGCAACCAGGAGATCTGGTCCTACAGCAGCGCCTATCTTCACACACTGCCTTCACTGGGCTGTTTCACACCAAGTCCCCTAAGTGGTGAGCCTTTGCATGGGGCTTCCCCGTGCCCACAGTCTCCCCGGCCAAGGCTCTGCCGTGCCAAATGGCAAAGCTCTACCTGCCCAGGCAGGGCAGCAGCCCGTGTGGGGAGCAGCCCAGCCAGCCTTCCCGCTTCTGTCTCTCTCTTTTCATTTACTGATTGGAAATCTCGGAAGGTTAGCGTGTGATATTGTTCCTGATCCAGAGCATTAATTAGGCCTCAGAAAGAAGAAGAGGAATTGCGTGTTTTTAACAGTGAGGTTAATGGGATGCTCGCAGAGTAGACAGTTTTAATGAGCTTCAACTCGATGCGCAGTGAGTTTACTCTTTGTGTTAAAAGGGTCACACTGCAGTAGTTTGATGTGGATTGTCTCCTGGCCCCCCGTGTCATAGGTGAGCGTCTGTCAGAGTCCAGTCAGAGCGCATTTACTTAGTGACACGATTCTAATTAACTACCTCGAGCTGCCACCGCCACAGGGAGCCAGGCCGGTGCTGCCGAGGTGCCTCATGCCCAGCGGAGACGGCCCTCTCCCCGCACCCTCTCCTCTCCCCTCTCCTCTCCCCTCTCCTCTGCCTTCCCAGGCCTCTCACTGACATTGAAGGAGAGGGCAGTGAGGGCTGCGCTCGCAGAGTGCAGTGGCATCATGGGTGGCTTTGCCTGTCAGCGACGGCGCTTTCCCTTGGGGGAGCTTGGCAGGGGCTGCTGAGGCTTTGCCTCCTACTGCAACGTGTTGGGAGCATTTGGTCCTGGCAGCTTATGATCCTGGCAGCTGGCTGGCTTTATTTCAGCTTCCTCTCATTCTTCCTGGCTTTCCTTTCCGCTCTTTAGTTTTACTGTCTGTCCTGGGGGTGCAGGGAAACCTGCAGCCCTCCGACATCTGTGAGATCCCCAGTCACCTCTGGGGCCCAACCTGCCTCTTCTGCAAAGTGGGCAAGGGCACGGGGACAGCATTTTGTCAAACAACTCTCCGTTTTTTTCCACTCATAGCCCTGGCAGGCTGAACTGGTCCACCCTCCCTGTCCCTCCCAGGGGATGAGAGACACCTTGGAGAAACCCACGCTCCCCCAGAGCAGGCAACCCCCCGTTTTGGGCTCTTTGTTTCTCAGCAGAGGTGGCATGCAGCTGATGCTGTGCCCAGGAGCACAGCCTTTTGCACCACACCATCCTTCTGCCAAGGGATGCCGGGCACTGGGCTCCCTGCTGCAGAGCAGGGCAGGGGCTGCCTCGGGGCCGCTGCCCCACACACAGCAGCCCCAAGCAGAAGGGGAAAGACTCCGAGTTAAATAATTAAAAGAGACTTAAGTAAAAATCAACAGAAATGTCATCAAATGAGCAGTGTCATTTTGAATTAGCGCTCGTAAAGGTCAGGCGGATCCCAAACAGGTGGAGCGGCTGCGTGCCGGGTGTCGCGGCCAAAGCAGCGCGGCCCCGCACCCAGGGCGGCACGGGGACGGGCACAGGACCAGGGGATGGGCACGGGGATGGGCTCAGGGCCACGGGGACAGGGCCCCACGCCAGCAGCAGGCCCCACGTCCCCGAGGAGGGGTGGGGAGGGAGGCAGGGCCAGCCAGGGCGGCCGGTTAGAGGACGCGCGTCTGTCAGAGTCCAGTCAGAGCACATTAACGCGGTGACATGATTCTAATTAACTACCGTGAGAGGTGTCACAGCTGGAAAAGCAGTGAGCAGAGACAAGCTTTTAAAAAAAGAAAAAAGCAATGTGACAGTCTTTTTTTCCCCCCTCCCTCTTTTCTTTTTCTTTTCTTTTCCTTTCCCCCCCCCCCACTCTTGTGTTCTCTCTCCCCTCCATGTGGGAGTGGATCTAAAGATAATTAGGATGTCTGGCTGCCTGGGAACCTGAGCCAGGGCTCTTTTGCTTTCAGTCATTTAAGTTTTCGACATCTCTCTGAAGGGACTTGGTGGCGCAGTGGATTACTGCGCCAGAGTGACAGAACACTCTTCTAATCGTAAACCCTTTTTAGAAAGGATTCTGCTCTCCCTTTTTCCTGAGAGCAGCGGGGGGTATGTTCTGATCACTGCAGCTCTGTTCCCGTCCGTGCTACAATGGGAAACTCAAGGTCTTTCAGCTGTTTCCTGCAGTTAACAAAGGAGGCACAGAAGAAAGAAAGGAAGGATGATTGAGTGTTTGTGTTGACTGCACTCACCCCTCCGTCCTACCCTGCCTAAAGTTGGTCGCGCGCCCGCTGGGGTGGGGGCACGTGCGCTCGCCCGACCCCGCTGCCTGCCAGGAGGGTGAGATGGGCTCATCAGGCTTTGCCCCTCACCAGAGGGCTCGTGGTCCCCTGAGAAAGGGTGAGATGGGCTGTGGGGTTTCAGCTGCCTGAGAAAAGTCAGGATGCCAGCACACTCCTCCCAGCCCTGGGGCAGGCAGCGGCAATGTGGTGCAGCACTCGCCCCCGGGGCTGTACTGGAAGGCAGGCAGGAGCCCCTCTCTTCTGGCTCGAAGCAGTTACGTTTGCAGCACTGATGTCACACTGAAGACTGGAGAGGGGTTTCTGGATTATTTGCTGTTTGCTGTGCTGTGATGCCTGGGAGGCCCAAGCTGCAGATCAGGGCAGGTCTGTCTCAAGCCTCAGACCTGGCTCACCCCCAGCAGGATAACGCTGCTGTGGTCCTGGAGCCACCCTTTGGACACCGCTGCTGCTGTACCCCTTTGCATCCAGCTTCCAGCTTTAGGACCAGCAGTGGGAACCATCTCTCGTGGTGAAAAGAGCAGATATGCTGTCCTTCCCTCCCTTCCCCCCAGGCTAGCTGTGATAGCCCAACACCTGGCCCAATTTGAGAAACTTCTAAATGTGTTTTTCATATACACTCTAAACTGCTGGTGGCATACTGCAAGCACGGGGAGAGGCTGATAGTTTGTGCTCTATATGCCTTACCAATCATCCAGCCTGAAACCCAGGAGCAGGCAGACATGAACTTAACAGTACTCTAGAGACTCTTGCACTGCCTCTGACCCATCCCACTGTTCACTATTTGTCCAGTCCTGTGGCTGAGCCTTGCAAAATATCCCCCCTCCCACACCGCTGGAACAACCTTTGCACTGACCAAGCCCTGTCCCACTTTGTGCTGGGCAGGTAAAACATCTTTGCTGGCACTTGTTCTGCCACTGTAACAAGTGGCACTTCCCATGCACCCTGATGCATCCTCCGACACAGCGAGGTGTGGGTTAGATGAGAGGCCTTAGCATTAACTTTCTAGAGAGCTTTTTCTGTGTGAAGCAGCAATGCAAACCACTGTCCAGTTCGACTTCCCTGTATTTTCTTTTGGTGCCTTGGTGTCTCACATGATGTGTCCCAGACGAGGCCCAACGGTAGCATGTCTTCCCTTACCTGTGAGGAGGGGAAGAGTTTCCTGTTGATGAACATAAACATTAAGAGCATGGATTGCTTTCCCTGCTCTGCATCAGACTCTGGTGGAAGGTGTCTTTTAATGTCATAAATGTGTGCCGAAACCTGCCCTTCCACACCTGCCTCCTCAGGGGATCACAGGGATGCTGCTGTCTCTCTCAGGTTAGCCCTTGTCTCCGTGTTATCCCAGCTCTGGCCTCCCCACCAGCACAGGGCTGGGGGCTGCGAGCACCGTGGGCCCCCTTCTACGAGGAGGAGAGACTCCTGCCCAAGTTTTACTGAAGATCTGCCTTTAAGGAGAGCGGTGGCAGAGGTGTGGAGGGTCAGCAAGGGATGCCAGACTTAAAGCTGCCCTGCTTCACCTGGTGAGAGACCCTTGCAAGGTGCAGGAGGGAAGGGGCAGCAGCCAGCCGGAGAGACTCCACCATCATTTAACAAGTTTCCATTCCCCGAGTTCCCTGACAAGACCCCCCTCTAAGTCTGTACAGGAATTCATAAGAATAGGATAATTAGGATGTTTCAAAGCTGCGACCCTCAGAGGAGTCCTTGGATTAATCTGTTTTTTCCCTTAAAGACATCTGTAACTACAATCTTTGTTTCTCTCCTCTCCTTGCCCCCCCTTCCCCTTCTTCCCCCCCCCCCCCTTGTCTGTCTCTGTATCTCCTGTCAAACCGTTGCAGACGTAAATGACAAAGAAATCAGAAAGAGAGATCAATGCAGTCCAAATTAGCACTTGGAGATAGACTGTGCTGGAGATGTCAGAGCCTGACCCCGGTTGATCTGCCAGCCTCCACCGGTGATATTATGCAAATTGCATCCATCTGGCAGAGCCCAGTGAAGGACTAATGGGGCAGGGAGGGGGCTGTGGCCAGGAGCCTTTGGGAAGGGGAAGGAGCTGGGGGTCTTTGGGGAGGGGATCCACGATCGACAGGGGAGATAAGGTCCCATGTCGGCTTGGTTTGCGCTCCTGGGAGGATTAAAACCCAAACTCCAGATGAGAGATAACCAAACTTCATTTTGCTTTATGATTTTATTCCTCATTGCTACCCCCACACAACCTAGTACCAAAAAGAAGGGGGGAAAGGGGGGAAGTGATGGTTCTCGGCATTCTTTTCCTGCACGTCATTACCACTGATGGCAGTTTGAGGGGAGAGACAAAGTCAGGGAAAGAAAGCAAGGGGAAAAAAAAGCTATGTGCTTGAAAGAGTGCTGTAATAGGAGCAGGGATAATAGAAATCTCAAATTACGGTGATCGCCTTGTTAAGAAGTTTGAAAATACGTCCAGATTGTCTTTAATGAGAGAAATATGGCTGTTAGTTAGTGAAGGAGGAGGGAATGGACCTTGTTTCAAGATCTGTAGCTTGCCCATCAAAGAGGCACCGACTGTTTCATTTCAAAATCCTGCTCCTCTGCCTGATATTAAAAATAGTTAAAGGCTTTGACTAGCAAGACGGTTCTCTTTGGCTTCCTACTCTCTCTCCACCTCCCCCGAAAGACTTTGCTGAGAGAACTTCTGCTTTAAAAAATGGCCAAGCAAAGAAAGAAAGAAAGTTTTTGGCTTCAGGGTGATGGTGACCCTGGCACCCCGGCGTGCCCAGGGCCGTCAGGCCGAGCACTGCTGGCACCGTGGCCATCCCTGACACAGCAGAGGGGATCCCCCTCCACACCACGTGCCTGCTCTGCTGGGACGAATGCTGTGATGCAGTGCCATCACCGCTCCTCTCTTGGCAGCCTCGAGCTGGGCACGGGACAGCAGAAGCTTTTTTGGCACCCAGGCTGCCGTCACGTGCCGTGGTGCTGCTTTCCTTCGCCCTGCCGGGGGCCTGGGAAGCGGCGCTGGGGCAGGGCTGCCGATGCAGAGAAAGGCTCTGACAGAAGCCAGGTCTGGCAGCTGCCCACCGCCCCCCACCTCTTCCTAAGAGCTAACGGGCACCTCTGTGCTGGTAGGCTCTGACCCGTGACTCCTGCCTCGCAGCCGCGCTGACAGTCCCCTCTTCATTCTCCCCTGAAATCAAAGGATCACATTAATTGGTTTAAGGATCGCTGCCCCGTGTCCTGAGCGGCCTGTTTAAGATAACGAACTCTGAATGTGTTAATAGCTGGTATAACTCAGGATCTAGGGACAAGGCCTGGCTGGGGAGGATGCTGCTGGGTGGAGAACATGGGCACCGAGACATCCAAAGTCTGTCCAGTGCTGTGTCCCTACACAAACCAGTGCAGTTCCCCCTCTATCAGCTTAAAATCCTAAGGCAAAGGTCTCTGGCAGGAGGGTGCCAAACTGCTGCCCTTTCCCAGCGTGGTGTTGCTGCAGTGGGCCTGGAGGGGATCTGCTCTTCTCTCCCATGGCGTGAGGTTCTTCCCAGAGGCGCCTGTGCCATTAACCACCCGAGATCTGGCTGGTTCCCCGTCCCATGGCAGAGCCCCACAGCAGGCACTGCTCTGGGACAGCAGTGTTTCCCTCTGCCCCCGAGAGTCCTGAGCGATCCTGCTCCAGCTTGGAAGCGGGGTTCTTCAAACCGAGTGGGAGCCCAAGCAGCCACTCCCATCCCGGGCCCCAAACTGGGTGCTGGAGGTGTGCAGGATGTGCAGAGGAGGCAGGAAGAGAGGGTCCATGGTCACTGCTAAAGGCGAGTGTGCTGGTCCACACCACTGGGACAGAGGTTGTGTCCAGTGCTGTGGTCTGACACGTCTGCCCTGCATGCTCGCAGCTCTGTGAGGGGATGGCGTGAAGCACGAGCTCAAGAGTAGTTGTTGGTCAGGTGGTGGCCCAGAGAGGCAGTAGGGTGGGCTGATGTGCTGATGGGCCACAGGACCATCCTGCATCGTTCCCCAGTGGCACCAAGCTGATCCTTAGCCATGGGAAAACCCCTACCCAGTGACATGCAGGGGAGTTTGGACTAGATGATCTCTAAAGGTGCCTTCCAACCCTACCATTCTATGATTCTATGATGATGCAAACCTCCCAGTGAGAGAGCACATCCACCAGCCCTGGGTAAGTTCTCCTGCTGGAGCTAGCCTCACTATTAACTACACATAGGCCTGTAATGTGCAGGGGAGGGCCTGCCTCTGTGCAGACCCCCCCCGCTGCCCCCAGCCCCACGTTGACCCCGCTTTCCTGCCAGCTCCATGGCACACCATGGCAGTGCTGCTGCTGGTTGCCCATAGTTGCTAAGACACACAAGCCCACCTGCCCACCGCCCCTCAGCTTGGCCCCAGTGGGCTGGGGACCCATATCCTGGCACTGCCACCTCAGGACTCTTCCCTGGGGTCTCGCTTTCCAACCCAGAACCAGCGAGTTGGCTTTATTTGCATGCCCAGGGTACTCAGAGCTTGGCAGCTGGACCATCTCCAGCACCCACAAAGCCCTCTGCTAGTGCTCTCCCCCTCCAGAAGTACACACAGAACAGCCGAGAGAGGGAGAGAAAAAGAGAGACAACGGCTTTGCCTCCACGCTCCCGTCCAGAGCAGTCTCCTAATGAGAAGAATATGGCTGCTAGTTAGCAGAGGGGTGTGTCCTGTAGGCTAAAATGAGATAGTTACACTGCACTGATTGAAGGTTGAGGTTAGAGGGCAGCACAATTATGTTCAGGAGATTCAAGGGCTGTGTTTGATGCGGCAGTTCTAAGCTCCCAGCCAGTGTCAGTAGTTTAGCTCAGGGTTTCTTTTTTTTTTTGTGGGCTAAAGACAGGAAGGATAAAAACTATGGCAATGAGTTGTTACTATTATTATAAAGTGGTGTGAGGGTTGGGTGGGTTTTTTTTTTAAACCACCAGTTCACCCCCCCTTTTGCTTAACTGTTTCCTGATCATTATTTTGTAAGCTGCTCAGAGGGAAGCAGAGAGCATCCCCTTTCCCCTGGAGAGCGGCTCTGAATTTTCTCCCAGACGGGGAAGGTGATTTTTTTTCTGTACCCAGCTTTGCCTCAGTTCTCTGACTTGGGATCAGGAAGGCAATTAGCAGTTCAAATTATGCCAAGGCCAAATTCTTTGTCTCAAAAATCACAGGTTAAGAGTTGCAAAAGGACCTTAATTGTCTGGTGCTGAACTAGACATTTTTTTCCTGAGTGCATTTCCAGTGCTTAGGGCTGTTTATGGGGGGAATCTCTTGCGTTTCAGAAGCCTTGCAGCAGCACTGCCTTTTCCCAGAGCCTGCAGCAGTGTCCAGGCACCACAGCCATGTCCAGGCACCACACCAGTGTCCAGGGACCACACGAGTGTCCAGGCACTGCAGCGGTGTCCAATGACCACACTCATGTCCAGGCACTGCAGCGATGTCCAGGCACCACACCACTATTCCCAGCATCTGTAGCCTCTCTCCCACCAGCCAGCTTGCTGCCTTGAAGGCTACCATGCATCATCTCCTCCATCCCAAGACAGTCCTGGTTGCTGTCACCCTTCTCCTCATTCTGCTGCCCACCCACTGCTCTGGGTACCTGTGCTGCAGCGAGGCCAGGCCCACAGCCCTGTGTAAGGAGGCTGTTGCTCGCTCAGCAGCAGCACCCAGCCCTGCCAGCATGCCCATGCTGGCCACTCCACCCCGAGGGATGAACAAAGGGGTCCCTGCCCCTTTCTCTCAGGGAGCACTTACTCCCCAGGGCCCACCTCCTCACTCACATGTCTGTCCCAAGCCCACACTTTGCATTGCCTTTTGATCCAGGCAAGGGCCGGCTTTATTTACTATAATGGTTCTCAGCTTTAAGTGTTAATTCCTCCCTGAAGAAGAGAACGAGCTGACCACCAGCAGGGACATGGAGGGTGCGCTGGCATCCTTGGCCTCTGTGCAGAGCCAGGCATTAACTCAATGAGCAGGATCCCAGGAGGTGCAGGGGGCTGTGATGCCCAGGGACCCCCTCGCCCCTGCCACCAGCCCAGCTGGGCCGTCCCTGGGCCCGCAGCGACAGGCAGAGCTGGCCAGGACAGATACGTCCCTAAACACCATGGCTCGTCCCGTTGGGCACAGTGCCGTGGCCCCCCATCATCCCAGCTTCAACTAGGGGTTGATGGATTGTCCTTGAGCCAGGGTCTGAGCCCAGCCCCCAGGCAGAGGCGGGCAGGGGCCTGCTGGGCTGCTGCCCGCCAACAACAATTTCTAACCTTGATTGGAGAGGAGGGCGGTGGGCTGGGGGGGAGGAATCACAGATAAATGTTAGCTCATTTCTTAAGTAATTAGTTACCTCCTCATCCCCATGTTGTAATTGTGAACAAGCTGTAATGTTTAATTAGTGTGTAAATGAAACCCCAATTTCATAATGGCTGCGGTGACAGCGCTAAGTGAGACAGGCACAGAAGGGGCCGCATTGTTTCAGCGGGAGATGAAGCTGTCGCCCAGCAAGCCGAGCGTCTCTGGGAGAAAATGGAAATGATAAACGAAGTGAGGCTAATTAGCAAAATCATACAGGCCCCACTGATGGTTCTCATCAAGGGGAGGTAATGAAGCGGGCGGGCCAAGCTGAAGGGGGATTAACTGGAGCTGATTCCTGCACATCCAGGCGCTGCAGAGAAGCCGATGCAGGGATGCAAACTTTCCTGCTTTGCTTCTCTCACCTTTCCTGGGGACCTGGCTGTAGGGAGAGTCTGCAGCAAGCAAGGAAGAGCCCTGGGAGCTGGTCCTGGAGCAGGCAGGATGCAAGTGCAGGGGGATGCTCCCAGCCTGCAGGTGTCTAGGCAGAGGCGCATTGGAATCCACCCCACGGAGAGCATGATGCTCTGAAAGTTGGAGAGCTGCTGCAGGGCTGGTTTGTAGCCTGAGGAGGGTTATAACACTTCCTTAGCTCCTCCTCTGCTGACTGTATTTTGAGCATAGACATTTGGAGAGTAAATAAAGCACCTCTGCTTGATGTGTGTTGGAGAAGGGGTGGATCCCCTAGCTTGCCCTCTGGGCAGGGGTCTCTGCAGACCTGGTGGCTGTGGCTGCACAGTGTGGTAGCAGTGGGGAACTTGAGGCATCCTGGCGATGAACTTTATCCTTTCAAGCTGTGTGAGAAATGCCCTTTCTACAGCTGCTGATGCACAGCCCCAATCATGTTGCATTACTTATTGACATTTCAGGGAGCATGTGGAGTCCTACTGCCAGTGGGCTCAGCCCCAAGCACCCCATCCCTGCCACAGACAGGGACTGGCTGCCTGCAGGCCTGAACCTGCTCTTTACCTGCTGCCAACTCACTATTGGAAGTGAAGAAAAGCCTTCCTAGGCAGAAGAGGGGACAGCAATACCTGTGTGTCTGGGCTTGCATCTGTCTGTCTGTCAGAGCAGGTTGTTCCTTGGCTGCACATAAAGCTGTGAGACCACGAGCAGGTCTTTTCAATGTCTCAGCCTGTTTTTTGGGCTTTTTTTTTTCTTTTCCAAAGCATGGCAGGGTGAGCCATCTGCTTGCTAAGTACCAGTCCCTCCCTCATGGCATCTGTCACCATGTCCCTCCCTCATGGCATCTGCCAGCCCTCCGCTACCTCTCCTGCTGAGTAATGTGAGATTTCCCCGGGCCTCCGAGGGCTCTAAAGAGGGGCTGAGCAATATTATTTATTCAGTTGTTTACAGAAGCGTTTGATCGTGACTAGTTCTTCACTGCCAGCCCGTTGTGTATTATTCATTGCAATAATCTGTGCAGATTGTGATAAAGTGTGAGTGCGTGGGGGCAGCCGTGGCTGGGCTGCGCCGCCGCCGCCTGCACCGGCCTCGCAAATATCGGCAGCTGCAATCGTAAATCTCAATTTACAAGTGGGACTATTGCAGGGGGAGTTATAGTTATACTAATGATTACTTCTCTGTCTTATTTTTCATGTTGCAACAGAGTAATAAATTTTTAAGAACAGGCCGGGCGAGGCGGCGGCGCCTGCGTGTCCTCTCGCCACGCTGCTGCCGGAGGGAGAGCCTCACGCGGCTCACACGGCCGTCTTGGCGCCTGCCCCACTGCACCAGGAGGTGACACAGAGTGGGGGGCTTCGTGTTCCCACACTGGGAGGGGTGTGGTGCAAACCCCCCACGAGCACGAGGGCCAGCGGGCTGTTAGCTCTGATGTTGACTGTCTTGGAGAAGACGTTTCATCTCCCTGCCTTGGTTTCCCTGCTGGGAATATCCCTGCTGTGATGCTGAGCTGGTCTTTGTCATTCCAACACAGGAGATCCTGGGGCTGACAAGGTCACGGGAGGAGGATTTGACGACTGAGAGTCAAGAGGATGTTCAAAGGGTGCTTCCTGTCCCTGCAGCTCACCACCCTCCTGGCACCAGGTCTTTCTCATCTGGGGCTGCCAGCTCCCCGGTGTGGAAATGGGGTGATGCTTTGGATAGTCCCAGATGGAGGAAAGCTCCCCTTCCTAGGGAACAGCAAAGATCATCAAGGATGGTTCTGACTGGAAGAACCCAGACCCTGCTGCCATCCCTGTTTCTGGTCAGAGACTCCTGACCAGCCAGGGATGCCCCTCCTGGAGGAGCCCCCCCAGGGACCCCCCAAAGGCCAGATCTCTTCCCCAAAAGGCAGTGGTGGGACACAGGGTTCAGTGAGCATTTCCCAAGTGTTTATCACAGCTCCAAGGTCTGTGATGTGAGGCCTCTGATGGATGCCTCCATTCACAGGCTTGACATTATGATGTACAGGGAGCCTAGAGACATATAGATTTTCAAAGTGGCCACTTTGAGCATAATTTTAAATATCCAGCCTCTTTACATAGTGAATTGCTGCCAGGAAAGGAAGGGACCCAGGAGGGCTGAAATTCTGGCATCCAGGCTTTCTTGAGAAAGGAACATTGGCAGAGATTCCCCACCCATTTTGGGATGCCAGGAAGGAATGGGTGTTAAGGGATGATGACTTTCCCATGCCCCCCTGACAGCTTCTCCCTCCTTCCCCTCCATGCTGGTAGCATCTCTCACCAGGGGTCATCTCCCAGGCACTGCCTAGGACCCTCCTCTCCTCTTCTTGTCTGCACCAGCACACTGCAGCCTGATCTTAACTGCTTCTGAGTGGCTGGCTCCGCTTCCAGATCATGGCACAGGGCATCAGTGGCATCAGGGAGCTGGGGACAGGCGCTGCCAGTCTCTGTGCCCAACCCATGGCCCCAGGGACACAGCAAAGGAGAGATCTTCCCCTGGCTCATGGCCAGCTGATCTCCTTCCACTTGCCTTTGGAGCATCCCAGCCCACACAGGGCTGGGGCTCAGCACAGAGGGATCAGTTTTCATGCAGGCAGAAGATCCCTCCAGCAGGATGGGTGCAGCCCAGACTCAGGCACAGTCAGGAGCGCTCCCACATTTCCCTGGGACCCACAGGCTCCTAGAAAAAAAAGGCAACTGTCCTGAAGGAAACCACCTTGAAGTCCCTTTATCTTGTGGTTCAGATGGTGTCAGAGCATGGCTGCTTCCCTGTCTATGCTGGAGCTGGGGTGAGCGTGCCCTGTGGAGACTGTCGCAGGCAGTGCTGTGTCTGTCCCAGTGCACCAGCATAAAGGCTCCAATTGACACTGGTCATCGCCTTCCCCAGCCCAGGGCTGGGCCACGCTGGAATATCACAGGGAGAAATGAAGGGGCTGTTTGAGGATTAGTGTTCTGTTTGCAACCAGGGTCTGGAGGAGAGAAGGTCAAAGAAGAAAATTGGAGCTGAATGGAAATCAATGGCAGGTAGAGATTAGAGCAGTGCCCCAGTTAACTGCAGGGAGCTGAGGGGAGGCTGAGGGAGGGCTCTAGCTCTCCATGTTAGGACCCCCAGCAGACCCCAGTTCTGCTCCATGGAGATGTGAATGCCCCTGGCAAACAGGGACCGTGGCCAGGGGCTTGGGTTGAGGGACATTGGGCTGAGCACTTGCTGGTGGGCAAGGACTGGAGCAGCCAGAGGCTGCTGATGGCAGCCTGGATGGTCTGGTTTTGGACTGGATCCCACTCCCTTCTTCCTCCTCTGCATATGTTGTCAGACTGAGTCTGCCTCCCCATGTCTGTCCCAGCTCTTTGTCCTCGTTTCCTTGTCCCAGTCCCTTCCCCTATTTGTCTGGCATCATCTCAGCTCTCCACCACCACCAGCCCTACGTCACCGTTTCCTCCTGCCCCCGACTCCAGCTCTTGTTGGCACAGGCATTTCAATGAAGCAGTTTCCTCCCTCCTGCTTCCTGGGGAAGTCATCGAGCGCTCGGAGAGCCGGCTCTGTGCTATCCGTGCAGGTGCCTGGAGCGGGTGCCAGGGGCTCGCAGCAGCTGGAGCAGGAGCCACCCCAGGGCTGCAGGCTGAGCTGCCTTTGCCCAAGGTTGGTGAGATTCTGATGGGAAATCCAAAACGTTCCCTGTCCCCAAAATCAACTTCCCAACAGACTTCAAGGCTTTGTTTCAAAACATCTGGGCATGCACACTAAAAAAAAGCCCAAACCCCACAAACAGAAGTAGCTGCAATTTCAGGGAAATAGCCACATCGTTTTCATTCTTGTTGATGGTATTAATGGTCCAGGCTGGAATTTCCAGGGGAAGAAACTCAGCTTAAGTCAGACATCCAGCATGGAATATCTCAGCCAAATAACTAAACCTGGGGGAAAATCAGGGTAGGTTGTGTCAGAGCAAGAGGGAACCACCAGTCCCTCTCTTCTCCTAACACATAAACACATACATTCCCCTCTCCAGGAGGCAGGGACAGGTAGGAACCCAGCTCCCACGGCCCCAGCCCCACAGGGATCAGGCTTTGCTCTCTCCAGCAGCCCTGTGCATTGCAGCGTGGTGCATATCACCCAAGGAACATTAATTAACATAGCTGGAAGATCTTAAGAAAGGTGCAATTTGAATGATCTGGCACTGCAGTCATTCAGATGCTGAGTTAATTCAATCCTTGCACACAGTGCTCCTACAGATTGTTGGCTTTAAACAAACAGCAGTGACAGATTTGTTGCTGCGGAAATGTGGTCATTAAGTTGGGAGCGTGTGTTTGACCTGAAAGCGATTGAGTGATGGATGCAAGTCATTTTAAAGCTGCAGCAGCCAAAAGGATGCTCCTTTTGGAGAGCAACCGTGCATCTGAGGAGTGTAAATAATTTAAACAAACAAGTAAAGTAAGGTGAATGCGATGCCCTGGCTGCTTTGTTGTATCAGGGCACTGAAGGCAGCGAGGCACTGGCGTCGAGTTGCAGGGAGGTACCAGCTTTGGCAACTTGCCTGGGGATAAGAAATAGTACCAGCTGAGCTCCCATCGCCTAATAGGCACTCCCAGGAGCTGCACACCCACTGAGCTCAGTGCCAGCACTGCGGGATCCCCAAGGAGCAGGGACCAAAGCGGTTTGAGGGAGGTCACTCGGATGCCCTGCAGCACAGGACTGTCCCACTCCAGCCCCTCCTCTTGTCAAGCCAAAGTTGCTCCATTACTCCTTACGGGGCTTGTCTGGTCCAGCAAGGATGCTTTGGGGAACCAGAAGCCCAGCAGGCTGTTGGGCTGCTGCTCCAGCCGTGCCCTGGGCCACGCTGTCACTGCTGTGGATGATCCTGTGGCGCAGGGGCTGGGAGCTGGGAGGGAGTGGGAGAGCGGCGGCGGTCACGTCGCATGGGTCTGTGCCTCCCGCCGCTGGAATTGGCCTCCCAGTAATGAGGCTGGTAGTTACTGTGCATCGGAAGCAGCCATTGCTGAAGCTTCAATATCTCGGCCATTTAATTTAATGGGGATTTTTAAATACCAAAAGCAATTAAGTTCACATTGTGAGCTAATCGCCTACAAAATTTCATTTCAAAGATGCTCAGACTGTTTGTGAGAGAATTGCTGGAAAGACACCCAAATATGCCACTGTGCTTGTCTGTTTGTCCTCTTCTGCCTCCCCTCTTTGCCAACCAGAGCCGGGTCAGGGACTCAGAGATGAAACAATCACGTTTTCAGTCTCCTGTTCTTCTGGCAGGTTTTTTGCCGTGGTGTGAATTTCAGGTGTGTAAGTTGAAAGGCAATGATTGGTGATGGATACAGTGCTTGGCTGGTACCACAGGAGGGAAAAACAGCGATTGAAGGGCTGGCTGATGGGCAAGAGCCAGGTTGCTGCTGTTGGGGAGTGGGTGGGCACGCAGCTGCGTACCCAGGCCAGGAGGAGCTGGTGGGAGCTCTGCCCACAGCACGTGTTACCCCTTGAGGCTGTGTGTCTGTCCCCGGGGATGTGAGTGGTGCGGGAGCAGGAGCATCTAAAACTTGCTCAAGCCCTTTTGCTTTTTTGATGTCCCAGGCAAGCTTCTTGTAGTGTTCTTGCCCCATCCTTCGGTGACTGGCTCCATGTTCATGCCTCCCTGCTCGTCCTCTGGCCCCAGCAGCCCCGTGCTCAGCAGCCCCTCTGGGGCCAGCTTGCCTGTAGGCTGCACGGCTTTATCAGATTGGAGAAGAGCCAGAGGTCTTTGCCACAGATTACTTGTTCTCCTAAACAGCCGTGTTACTGAATACAGAATCATCTTCCCTCGACAGCCAGCCAAGGGTTTTGTTTCTTGCACTGTGGCTATCGTGTTAACGCTGTCTCCTCAAAGCACCTTTGCCGGCTGAGCCACCCACGTGCTGCCCGGCACCCCATCGGCCGACGTGCACCTTCACCGCAGCCACATGCTGTAACCCGGGTTTGGGGAAGGCGTTGGCTGCTCGGGCCCCCCCGTGCTGCCCTCCCCAGGCCGTTTCCCTGCCCGGCAGCGGGGAGGTGATTTATGGAGTCCCGTGCGCACCCGGTGAGTCCAGCACTCAGTGTTTCAGGGAGATCCATCGCACGGGGAGGGGAGGTCACCGCGTCGCAGGTTTGCTAACCTTACCCGCTTATTAAAAATGGTAAAAGCCTCCCTCAGGACTCGTGAAGTATAGATCCAGAGAGCTCCATATGCTGTTCCCCTTAATGAGATGTCTGCCTGAAGAGCAATAGCAAAACACACCATCCAGTTCAGGGTCCCCATAGCTAGATGGCCTGGCTGTAAACAGAGCCGTCCGTCTTAATGGGCTATCGTGTAAAAACTTCTCCCAGTCAATAAATCAAAGGGGCTCCATTTATATCATGTGCTGCCTTCGCTATTAGGCTGCCTCTGGATGGCATGTTCTGATACAGAGCTCCCCGGGACTGCCAGGCGAGGCCAGAGGCTCTAATGGGCATTTAATTTAGGCTTCCCCTCGCCTGTATCCTGAGCTCAGCAGGTTGGGCTCGGTGGGGTTTCGGACAGCTAAAGGGCACCCATGGATTGGGACCTGGCTGGCATCGCCCTCCTGCCCCGCTGGGTGGGAACCTCTGGTGTATAGAGGCACTTGGGGAGACTCTGGGGACCAGACCTCCAGCCTGGGAAGGGGTGCATGGGGGGCTGGCAAGCACCCCTGCTTCTCCGGGAGCAGCGGCAGCAGCAGCCTGGCGAGGGTATTTATTTTTCATCCCCTCCCTTGTGCTACTCGGATGGCACCGGAGGGAAGTTCCGCTCCAGCCACCATCCCAGGCAGAGATATTAGTCCTCATTACTAATTAAAGGAAGCAGGAGTAATTGACGGATGGTGGATGGCGGGGGAGCGGGTGTGATGAACAGCCCCTGTCCGTGCGCCGGGGACGCATGCTGAGCGCTACCTGTTAGCTACAAATAAACAAACCTGATAAATAATAAATAGTTTGGGAAGAGTGGCCGAGCATTATTTAAATTAATAGGGATTAGAGGGAGAGGCCTGAAAGAGCATTCCTCCGGATGAGCTATCCCCACACCGGCAGGGACTCATTTGTTGCAGGCTGGAGTAAACAAGGAGATGGGGAGGATTCATCAGCGCAGGGCCCCGCGGCGCTGCTCGGGATTGTGGAGGCACGGCCAGGGGAGCCTGACCACCCTGCGCCAGGACTTCTCCCTGGCTTCTCTCCCTGTGGCACCTCCCATGCCCAGCCAGGGCATCGTGGGCAGTGGGAGCCCGAGTGCTGCAGGGCTCCAGCGCTGCTGTGGCACAGCTGCTGTTGGGGTCCATGATGCAGCAGAGCACCCCGCAAGGTCTCCCGGCCCAGCTCGATGGGCACCTAGCAGCCTGCCTGCACCCAGGCGCTCCCTGGCAGCCACGGTTTGGTCCCAGGCAGCAAATCCAGCTGCCAGGGGGGGTCTCTCCTCACCCCCTGACATTTGGATAACCCCCTGCCTGCTCAGAGCTGGGAGGCTGGGGGTGGCAGAGGGAGGAGGGATGCCGGGGAAGCAGGGGGAAGAGGGGAGGGCGATCGCTCTGCTCGCTATCACATCTACTCCATCTTATCGCCACGGTAATTTGATGATAAAAAATAATCCGAGGCTGGAAAGGAAACATGTGTAGTGGAGTAAAGATTGAATGTAGGTGGATTGTGCCCTGGGGCGGCGGCTGGGAGATAGAAGAAAATGTCCTTCTGTTTGACATACTGCCGAGGCGCCGAGCCCTGCCCGCGGCGTGGGGAGCCCACTGGCCCGTGTGCCGTGCACCGGCCAGGACGGTGCCTGCTGTAGCCCCCCTGCCCCTCCACCTGCACCCCCTGTGCCCCCTGACACCCGTGGGGTGCTGCCCCTTGCCCTCCCAACCTCACAGCTCGTTCCCAGCACGCTTCTAATTCTTTTCTTTCCCCCTTTGGTTATGCTTCACAACTCATTTTATCAGCTGTCAGTAGCCAAATGTCTTTTTTAAGGAGTGGGTTATAGCCACTAATGTACTGAATGCTATTGCACTGGCTGCAGTTAGTGTTCCACAGCTAAATTACTATAATTAATGTTCCACTAGAACTGTTTGTAACAGGCGGCTGCGGGAGCCCCAGGTCTGGGCTTTCACAGCCACTGAATTATCTCTCCTCCCCAGAGAAAGAGCCTCTCGCAAGGGGAGGGCACTGGCACAGACAGGCTTGGGCGGATGGGGGCTCCGGGAGCAGTTCCTGTGGCACAGACCCCCAGCTGCCCGCGGCATCGTGGCCAGGCGCCGGTGGCTGCGGTGATCCTCCGGGCCGGGATGCGCCGGGGCACCGCGGCATCGCCCACTGGCCCCAGCGCTCTGCCCGCCACCCATTGCGTTATGAAGATGAAATGCCATGCCTAGGGAAAAGCTCCCCAGAACTTCCCCCCCAGGGATGGTCGGTGATGTTTCCCCCATGCCAGGCACAGCATCTCTGCCCACGGCACGGCCCAGAGCCTGCACCCGCAGCGGGGCTGCACCCAAACCCACCCCTGTCCTCTCTGCTCTCCCTTTGGCTGCCAGCCGAGCTGGAGGTGCGGGGAGAGGCGAGCTGGAGGTGCGGGGAGAGGCGAGCTGGAGGTGCGGGGAGAGGCGTTTGCTCGGCGCGGGCGGGCGGGGAGGCGAGCACACACCTCTTGCTCCGCTAAATGCATTCGCTCAATACCTGCAACAAACAGATTAGCCGGGGCTTTATCAGGGACAAGAGAAGGGAGAGCGATGTGATAATGGTTTTCAGCAAATCCTCAGGCTGTCACAGATTAGAGCAGCCGCGGCAGGAGCATTATCAGCCCTTTCCTCCTCTCCCCATCGCCTCCCCCTTTGTCTCCTCTCGCCATCAGATTTCTCCAGCCAATCTATCCCAGCGAGAGCCGGGCAGATACAAGAAGAAGTCGGTTTCCATCCGATCCGCGATTGGTTTTTCCCCCCGGCAGCCGATCCGTGTCGCGGCATCGATCCGCGGCCCCCCCGGCGCTCCTCACCTTGTCTGGAGAGGAGAGTGGCAGAGGGAGGGAAGGGGGGCCCGGGGGATGCTTTAAACTTGCCACGTGCCATTGATCCACAGGCCGGAGCGTGGCCAGGCTGGGCCCCGCCATCCAGGAGGGGCACCAGCCGCCTGCCCTCATCAGAGGAGTTTAAATGGCTGTGACCTTCTTATTAAAGGAGAGGAATGGCTTGGAAGGGCCGGCGAGAGGAGGGAGCTGAGCCCCGGTCGCCCGGGACAGTGTCTGGGAGCTGCCCGGCCCTCACTGTCCCGCTGAGCTGCAGCTGGGTGACACTGGCACGGGTGCCCTGAGAGGCTGCCAGGAGCTCTCCTGCCTCAGGGGGGACACCCGTGTCCCCATTTCTGCTCTCCAGCTGTCTGTGCCACACTGCAGCATGGCCAGGCACGAGCCAGGACCCCCCTAGCCTGACCCTGCAGCTTGCTGGGACTGGGAGGAGAGGTGCTGCTGGGTGGGAGCTGATGGCTTAACCCTGATGCACGGGCAGCTTTCCCAGGGGACCTGAAGCTGCAGGGGGTGGCTTCTTCCTTCTGCATTTTGGGGACAGGGCTGCCCTTAGTCCTGATGGCCATGGCCAGGACCTGCCGAGGGCTGCCTGTGGGCAGCGAGAGGCACCAGGCTCAGGAGCTTGTCGAGACATCTGGAGATGCTGAGAGGCCATTGCCCCAGGGGCAGGGCAGCGGTGCTGCGCCAGGCAGGGCCTCACATCCCTGGGGACGAGCTAGAAAGTCCCCGTGTGACCCTCTGTGCTGCCTGCAAGCCCCCTGTACCCTTCTGCCAGGGCAGAGCTCTGCCTCGTCTCGCCTCCCTTGGCTCACCCAAGGGACAGCGTGCGGGTGGGTGGGAGGGCAGGAGGGGATATAACAAGTAATGGCCCCGAGTGTGGAAACAGTGTTAATAAAGTGTATTTCACTTTTAATTTTGGCATATAATGTAATGATCTTTTTTAAGGCCCTATCATATTATCTGCATGACTAGATTATTGAGTCTTCATCATCTCCAGATAAATTTATGACCAGGATGATGCTTGGAATTTATTATCAGTCAATAGAGCTCAATACTGTAACAAGGCGTGTAATAAGATATACATATTTAATGATCCGGAGTAAAACAGCCCCGCTAATGGGCAGGAGGAGACGGAGGCTGGAGCGTTAATTTCTGTCCCAGGCCCCTTTCTGTGGGAGCCTGTCCCGCTCAGACAGGACGTGGCCCCAGGGCCCCACGCGCTGCCCAGCATGGGTGGGAGCAGAGCCCGGCTCGGGGGCCTCAGGGAAGCCCGGTCCTCGTGCTGCTGCAGCTCTGAGCATGTGTCTGTGAGTGGAAAGGCACGTGTCAGCACACAGCCCTGCGGGCCCTGTGCAGGTCTGTCTCACACAGAGCACACCAGTGTCTCTGACAGGGCTTTCCAGTCTGGCTGACAGCCCTATCTGTGCCATGCACAGGCCCAGCACAGGGTCATAGAGTCACAGAATGGTCGGGACCTCTAGGGATCAACCAGTCCAACCCCCTGCAGAAGCAGATTCCCCTCCATCAGGTCACACAGGAACATGTCCCAGGTGGGTTTGGAAACCTCCAGAGAAGGAGCCTCCACACTCTCCCTGTGCAGCCTGGGCCAGGGCTCCCTCACCTCAGCACCAAACAAGTTTCTCCTTGTGTTTAGGTGGAACTTGTTGTGTTCCAGCTCCTGTCCATTACACCCAGTCCTGTCACTGGGCACTACAGAAAAAAGTGTCCCCATCCCCCTGACATCCACCCTTTAGGTACTTATAAGTGTCACTGAGTTTCCCCCTCAGCCTCCTCCAGACTAAACAGCCCCAGTTCCCGCAGCCTTTCCTCATATGAAAGATGTTCCAGTCCCCTGATCATCTTGGTGGCCCTGCACTGGCCTCTTTCCAGCGGTTCCCTGTCCCTCTTGAGCTGAGAAGCCCAGAACTGGACACAGGACTCCAGTTGTGGCCTCACTAGGGCAGACTAAAGGGGGAGGAGAACGTCCCTTGACCTGCTGCCCACACTCTTCTTAATGCTTCTCAGGATGCCATTGGCCTTGGCCACAAGGGCACATTGCTGGCTCATGGTTTGTTACCAATCAGCACTCCCAGGTCCCTCTCCTTGAGCTGCTCTCCCACAGGTCAGCCCCATGTCAGGCGTGTGTCTGCCTCTCATGCACAGAGCCGCTGCTCCAGCAGCCAGCAAAGGCTGCCTGGTGCTTTTTACTTCCAGCCTGAAATGCTGCCTCTGGGCCAGCGCAGGGCTGTTGGGCTCCACGAGGGGAGCCGAGCCGGGGTGGACAGATGCACTCAGTCCACACCCCATGAGGCTGCCTCTGGCGTGGCCTCCGCCATGGCAAGCTGTGCCGTGGTGCCGTGGGGCAGGGTACCTGGGACAGCAGGGCGGGCAGGGCTGGGTGGTCACACCGTGGGGCAGGGGGCAGCTGTGCTCTCCGTGCCAGAGCACCCCGGCTCCGCACAAGGCTGCCCGCAGACCCAGTCGTGTCAAACGGGGGCCTGTCTCCCTCACCGGGTTATATTTTGAGCTGCCAGTGCTGATTTTTCCAGCCCTTTGGGATGTTATTAAATTAGTTTCCTAGGACTTTTAATAAGCACTTTTGATGCCTTTGAAGCGTGTGGCTTTGTGGGAAGATTACAGTCCCGCATCCATCTCGCTGGGAGAGAAACAATGGCAGCAGGGCTGGCGTTTGATCTCTCCTCCAGAAGGCGAGAGAGGGTTTGTGTGAGACAAAGAAGTGAGCTGCTGATTTGGAGCTAATGTTTAAAAATAGGTAGGTCTCCCTCCAAGATAAAGAGACCTGCCCTTGTCTGTGTAATCGCCTGCCTCTGCCTCGCTGGACCTGCAGAAACACAGCTCGCTTTATTTGAAGGCTTCGAGTGCGGCGCCGCGGTTTGATTCTGGGTCCTTTTAAAGCAATAACTAGGCCATCTGACCAAGCTTTAAAGAGCAGGAGAACTTTCCATTAGGACTCGCCACACACTCTCGATGGCACTGGAATTGCATCCTTGCCTTTTATTTCCTTTCTCTGACATCTCGTGTCACTCACAGGCAGGAGAAGCTCAGCTTTATCAACTCTCTCATTTCTCCCTTGAAATCTCTCCCTAATTAGGGTCCCAATTCCAGTGGTGAGTCTGGGTGTCAGGAGCTGGACAGAGAGCGGAGCTGACAGCCGGGTGGTGGGGGTGGTGGGGCTCAGAATGCCCTGCAAAACCCCAGAGAGGTTTGTCCTTCCTTACAGAAGCTCTCCCTGTGAGCAGGGCTTGGCAGAGGCATGGCAGCATGCAGAGGACCAGCGGGAAGGCCTGAAGGCTGAATTGCAGCCCAGGGACCTCCCGGTCCCTCACAGCATCAGTCAAGGATGGGAAGAAAGCATCTCCCACATCTGTCCCTGCAGCTCCCAGGCAGACACCGTTCCTGCCATGTTTTCTGGCCCAGCACTGGCTCTGGCAGGGACTGTGGGGTGAGCTGCACAGCACGAGCGCTGGGCTCCGGCCAGGCATGCCTTCACCACGGGGGGAAAAGGTGTCAGGGGAGCCAAATTCCCTTTATCTGTGGATAACTACTGCTGCCTTTAACAGCCTGGAATAAACTAGCCATAAATATCATGATCATAAGTGCTTAGATATGGCAACTTTACACTGAACAGAGGTTTTAACCTTCCCTGCGGAGGCTATCCAGCTCTACATCACTGCCTGCTTCCATCCAGCTGCACGGCCAAAGGCAAGCTCTAGGTGAGCTGCTCAGAGTGCCTGCACCGGCTGATAGGCAGCAATCAGCTCAGCCCAGCCCAGCCCCAGGCCTTACTCCAGTTTTGGGGCAGGTACTCCGTCCTGCTCTCAGGGTCTGGCTGCTGTTGCCATCTGCCCCTCTGGGGAGCCCAGGAAGGATCCGTTCCGGTGCAAGCTGCCAGCCCTCTGGCCCTCCTCCCGCTCCGGGGCGTGCAGCAGGAAAAGGGCAGATGGGGCAGACCCCGTGCCCTGCCTGTGGGATGAAGCCTCAGAACCCTGGCAGAGCTGTCTGCTCCCAGCAGGGCCCCTGGGATCCCCAGGGACCCGCTCCAGTGTCAGGAACAGTACTGGCTGTGTGGCAGGGCAAAGGCAGAGCTGTGGTGGCGATGGGCTGTGGGCTGGGCAGCGTGGCTGCAGCAGTGTCCAGGCTCCCACCTGTCCCCTAGACCTCTCAGTCCATGAGATGAGGTTGGTGCATCTGCTGAGTCACCTTGTTGGGGCTCCCAGCCTCCTCCCTCAAAACTCTTTGCTCTGGCTCCTCTGTGCTGGTGGGCAGCGACCCTCCACCCATCTATGCTGCAGACAGGAGCAGGCACCAGCTTGGCCATCCCTGGCATCCAGCACAGCCAGGAATACGGAGAGCAGCTCTGCCCTGTCTCCAGTCCAACTGAGTCTCCCTGGGCACCCCAACCCCAGCAGGCAGCACTTCTACTGCCCTCTCCCCACTGCTGCCATCCTTTCCTCCTCTACAGAAGCACCAGCATTGGGGCCTACCCTTGACTGGGCTCCTGTGGGGACCCACCTGCCGCTCCATTCCATTCTCATTCCCATTCCCACCCAGAGCTCTGGAGAGGGGGTTCCCGAGCCACCAACTTCTTCAGGAACTTGTCACCGTCACCTTGTCACCAGGCCAGGCCAAGGGTCCCATAGCAGCCCTGGAGCACGGGGACATCTGGCACCCTCCCTGCACCTCAGCAGTGCCCCGCCGTGACTTTCTTTTGCACGGCGACTTTGAGGCGCTGTAAAACACTCGGGCGAGTTAAATAATACACGACAGTGTACGGTATAAATTACAGGCAGGCAGCGCTGGAGCGACATTGTATGCTGAATAAATTAAAGGCTGCGTGACTTAGAGGCGAGATTGATCTCCTGCCGAGCATTTTGTTTGGTGACGTGCTTGTCATAAGGGAGAGCTAATTACGGGCACAGAGGCGCCCGGGAGAGCGGCGCAAAGTGCGCTCCCGAGTCCCCGCGCTGCCAGGAGTTGCTCTTTGCTTGTGCCAGGCTCCCCTAGCTGGGTGCCAGCTCCACACAGCCCAGGGCAAAGGACTCTTCTGCCACAGGGAGCCGCTGGGGTCTGTGAAAGTGGCCGCCCCGGCCTGGAGGCTCTGGGGTCTGCCCTGGGCTGCTGGCAGGGTGGAGGTGCCCCCATCCAGCCTATTCCCAAAGGCCGTGCAGGAGCATCCTTTGCTCCTGTGGCTAGTGGGACCTGGCATTGCCTCCTTCTTCCTGACACAAGGTGAGAGTGCCCAGGGCTGGCAGAGCAGTGGAGCTGAGAGCCACGAGGATGAATACAAGAAGGCAAATCCTTGCCAGGGGTTAGGTAATCTTGTAATCGCTGGATACTGCCATGAGCCACCAAGAGAGGAGAGGCTCTTCTGGGGGGCACGGTTTGGGCTGGATACTTCAGGGGAAGAGGCGTTTTAACCACAGGGCTGAAGGAGGTGGGTCAGAGGCTGGGTGCAGCTTGAACCTCGGAGCCGAGTTCGGAGGCTCATCCTACTGGGATAGCCAAAGGAGCAGGGAGGGCTCCCGGGGCATCAGGGCTGCCGGGGGAGGTCTGTCCGCTGCGCAGAGCCGAGCCGAGCCGAGCTGACCTGACCCGAGCCGAGTCGAGCTGAGCCGAGCCGTGCTGTGCCAGGCAGAGCTGAGCCGAGCCAAGCTGACCTGACCCGAGCCGAGCCGAGCCGAGCCGAGCTGACCTGACCCGAGCCGAGCCGAGCCGTGCCGTGCCGTGCCGTGCCAGGCTGACCCAAGCCGAGCCGAGCTGAGCCGAGCTGACCTGACCCGAGCCGACTCGAGCTGAGCCGAGCCGTGCCGTGCCGTGCCGTGCCGTGCCAGGCTGAGCCGAGCCGTGCCGGCGAGCGGCGCGGTGCGGCGGCCGTGCCCGGAGCGGGGCCGCGGCGGGACGCGCTCCCCTCGGCTCGGCGGCTGTCTGTCACTCCCCGGGATTATGAGTAGTGAGCGTAATGCATCGGCGTATGAATAGGGTTGTCTGGCTGATGGTGATGTATCGTTTTTCATTACTGCCTCTCAAGCCCTCCCTGCTCCACGTGTGGAAATTCTATTTATTCCCTAATTTGTAAAAATTCCCTCCTTATCTGATACCAATCAGGGAGGGGTAATTGGCTCTCCAGGGCTAGCGGCTGGGGTCCTGATGAAGAGATATGTGTGTCTGCTCCGGCTGTCCAGGCACCCTGCCCTGCTGCACCAGCGACACGGGCCACAATTAATAATGATTTGCAAATGGCAGACAAGCAATAACGCAGAAAGATGTCCAGCCAGCCTCCTGCCCGCCCCTTAATTTCCGTCTGTAATATAAATGGCACGGGAACGAAAACCCAGCGCTATAAATTCTGAAATTAGTTATTCACCGTAATAAATGGTTCCCTTTTTGGTGTGCGTCCCCCCTCCATCCTCCTCCCCTGGTCCCCTCCCACTCCCTCCTCCTCTCCCGCCCCCCCCTCGCCCGCAACCTACTTCATTTGAGTCCTAATATGCAAATGCTGTAATTTAACGGGATGGTGAAGTTGATTTTCATGTTAACTTAATTACTTTGATTTATGAAGGGCTGGGATGCAGACACGGCTCCATCCTTCCCCACCTCCCACCCTCGGCCCCTCTGCGGTCCCGCTGACCCGCCGCCGCTCTTCCCTTGTCTTCCTCAGTCCTTCCCTTCCTCTTCTTCCCCAAGTTTAGTGTTTTATTAGCTGCCTTTAAGTGGACATAAGTCCTCACGACAATCGCATGATGCGGAGGACAAATTCCCCGTCCTGCCTTGTTTAATCGTGCCTGGATAATGGATGTATAATTGACTCATTTGAATGCTTTTGCCTACAGGAGTGCAGAGCATTAAATGTTTGATTGCCTTAATTTCCAAACAGATCATTATCCCCTTCTTACCCGCTCTTAATAAACACTTTATGAGGATTTTTTTTTTTTCTGTAAAGGGGAAAAAAAAATCTCCACTCCTCGTACTCCTCTGAAGTGATAAACTCTAATTAAGTCTAATATTTAAAAATATGGTAATGGTGACTTGTTTGAATAAGTGGCCTGCATTTCCATAATTTCATTATTACGTAAAACACGCTAATTATTTGAAGTGTGCTTATTACTAAAAGAGAAATCTCCTTCTAATAAAGATGAAATTGGCTTTTTCCCCCCGTAATGCCGAGCGTGCCGCTGGCTCCCCCGTCGCTCGGGGCCGGTGAGCAACCGAGGGTGCCAGCAGGGCCACGCTGTGCCACCCTCTGGGGCTCCGGGAGCTGCTGGGGATGGTGTGAGAGAGCTCGGCCTCAGCTGCCACCGGCTGCAGCGGGGCTGGCCCTGGTCTCGGGGTGCCACCGCGCAGCATCGCTAGTGCCAGCCCGTCCGGCTGCCTGTGGGCATGGCGAGGGAGGCGCGGTGCCCAGCGCAGGGGGCAGGAGGAAGCATCCTCTGTCCCATTGGTGACAGTGGCCAGCCTAGGCAGGAGGAGGCAGGTGCCTGGGCATCGGGTTGGGTGCCAGGACAGGTCGCCTCCTCTGCCTGGCTGCCTCCTGGAACCACCTGGCAAGTGTCACCTCCCTGCAGAGCTGGCAGCTGCTGGAGACAGGGCCTCCCAGCCCCAGCGTCCCTGCAAGGACGAGCTGGATTTGGGAGGCCTCACTGAGCCCGGTGGGCAGGGGGAGGGATGAGCAGAGCATCCCGTCCCCCCAGGACAGCAACAGGTAGGGGGGAGGACACGTACGAGCTGTGTGCAAACCCTCTCTAGAGCCCGTGCGGGTGCTCGGCGGTGGGGCAGGCAGGGGAGGCACTGGGATGAAGTCAATATAAAACTAATTTTCCTTTCTTCGTGAAGAAATGAGGTGTGTGGCAGTAACGTAATTGCAGATAATGAGGTAAGTTATTCTTAATATTCCGCGTGTCGCTGTCAGCTCCACCTAATATACCTGCCGGCTGTGCGGGGCACGCCGAGCCCCCCGCTCGCCCCGCGCTGCATTATGAGGCCATTCGTTTGGGAGCAGCCCGGCAGGACCATCCCCAGCATCCCCACTGCTCCCTTTGGGCTGGGAGCAATGTGTTGTGCCCTGTCGCTGCAGACAGGCATCTCTCCTGGCGCGTCGTGGTGGGGATGGGCGCGGACTGGACACAGCTCCCTGCCGGCTCCGAGTGGCCACGAGAACCTGGCTGCACGTGCCGGGACAGGGCTGTCACTCCTTGCCTGTGACAGCTTTGTCCCCTCCTGACATGCCCACTGAGAGGGAGCAGCACAGTCTCCCGAGGAGGGACACAGCACCCAGTGCTCCCCTTTGCCATTGCCAGGGACGCCGGCACGGTGCCGGGCTGCGCAGGGCTCCCGCCGGTGGGCAGCGGGGAGGCAGAGGGCGGCGGTGGCCACGCGGGCCTGTTTCTGCTTTGCAAGGAGCTGTTATACAAAGGCAGCAGTGATATTATTCATTAACAGTAATCTGCCATTAGAACATTGACAAATGGCCCCTCGTCGCCTGAGCATCAGTTCTTGTACAGCCCATAAAGCATGGGGACAGTTTAAATATGGACCTGCTCAGCTCGGGCCGGGGGTGATCCGTCTTCCCGGCCGTAGCACAGGTGCGTCGGGGCTGCCTCCAAATGAGCACATTGAGGGGGGCCCGGCGTGCCCGTGGGGAAGTGGGGAAATGCCATCAGGGCAGCGGCGTGGGGACGTGGCCCCTTCCCTCCTCAGCGGTGCCTGGAGCAGGTGAGGAGGCGATGCTGTCCCCGAGCGAGCGCCGCTCCTCCTGCCAGCCCACTCTTGCAGCATGGGCACATCATCCTGCTGACAAAACCCTTGAGCTTGTCCTGCGTTCACAGTGGCGGCTGGAGGGAGGGAGCATGCCAGGCGGAGAGCCCGGCACTGTGGGCTGGGGGCTTTCTGCCTCTGTCCTGGCAGAGGAGGAGCCCGCTGGGGACATGCGTTCCTCTTGGAGGCCAAGGGCAGGCAGCAGTGCCGAACTGCAGCAAACTCCAGCCCTAATTAAAAGGGAGCTCCCGCCGCCCCACGTGTCCGCACATGCTGCCATCCTTGGCTGTCGCTGCCGTGAGAGCTTGGCAAAAGGCAGAGGCTGGGGCATGCTGCAGCGATGCTAAAACTGTGGGTAGAAGGGTTAAAACCCAGCGAGGCACAGGCAGCTGAGGCGAGGGGAAGCCGGGGCAGCACGTGGCTCCTGCTGCGCTGGCAGCTTGGCTGAGGAGGGTCCCAGAGGCAGTTGGACCCTAGACTTCAGGGTGAGCTCAACCCCGGCCATCCCAGGGCTGCTGCTGGGCCACGGGCCGCTGCTGGGAAGCAGCAGGACGAGGCGAGGGGCAGGGAGACAGGGCAGAGCTCCGTTTGCAGGAGGCAGGATAACCCCGGGCTGACCCCTTTCACACACACCGCACAACACCCCTAAATCAATTGCATCTTATTATTACAATATCAATATACAATATTCCTACAATAACACCATTGATTTTCTACTGAGAGGCTGCACCTAAGTCTGTTTTAAAGAGGAGGGAGTTAATAGTGCCCTCATTAAAAATCTATAGATTACCCCCCACCCCCAAAAAAGAAAAAGCAGTTTATATTCATTAGGGCTATTGAATATAAAGTAATATGTTTGTGTAGGACATTGGAGTAATGTGATAATCCGTCCGCATATCAGGGAGAAATCCACTTAGCAACCCTGTCAGCTTGACAAGAAAAATGTGCCCATAAAGTCGGGAATACATGGAGGGAGCGAGCGCAGGGAGAGCGGGGCGCGCCTGCGTGCGGCACCCGCCGAGCCCAGCCGAGCCGGCATGGGGCCACCACTGGCACACCAGCCCCTGCCCAGGCTGGGGACCACCCCCACGGCCCCTGGAGGTGTGTGCGACCGAGGCAAGCCGGGCTCGGGGTGATGGGGAGGCTCTGCACCCTGCCAGCCTCCACAGCCCCTGCAGGGTCGCTCAGGTGGGACGGGCAGGGCTGGTGGGTGCCAGAGCAGCCCCGCCATGGCTGTGTGGCCCCCAGGCAGAGCCGGGACGGGGGCACGGGGCGGGCAGAGCTTCCCCCGGCCGCCCCCCGTCTGCCTCAGACCCCGCTCGCCCCCTGCCCCGTGGTCGCCTTTGCGATGGATGAAGCACGGGCAGAGCAGCAGAGCAATCCCGTTTGTTTGCGCTCTCGTAGGCTGCCAATTGCCATTTTGGTAATAGAAATTCCTTTCACAAGGTAACGACGGCCAGATTTAGAGGATTTCATATTGCTAATAATTCCCCAAACAGCCATCTGACTGTGTTGTTTTAAAAGCCGCTTAGTTTTTTGCTTTGGAGTTTATGAAAATCTCCCACTCTAATATCCCGAGAGCCAGCCTATAATTGTGTTATTAAATCAATCGGAGCGGATTACATTGTAAAATCAATAGATGGCTGTAATTGCATATTAGAAAGTTGTTCTGCTGTTGTTGATTTTTTTTGTACATGGATAATTATAATAAGCGTGTTTACCTTAGCGCTGATTTGGAATGAGTCTCACTAAATGACTTACGACGGGCTCGGTGCTCCGGCTGCCAGGGGGAGCGTTTGGGATGGTGAGGTGGATGTTGTGGATGGGTGGCACCCACCCACTGGGCTCCCACCGCTTGTGTAAGGTGGCAACTTGGCACCCAGGGCTGCTCCCAGCGCTGGCACTCGATGCCAGAGCACGGCAGGGCTTTGGAGAGATGGCTGGTGGGGTTCAAGATGCAGGTGGTGGTCTCAGAGGGTCTTCTCGAGGATCGGCTCGGGAGTCCCAGGAGGTGCCATGGGGTGTCAGGGCCGGTTTGGCCACTCCTGAGGGCTCTCTGTGGTGACATGGGGCAATAGCCAAGTCCCAGTGGCCACTCCAGCCCATGGCGATGCAGCAGGGAGGTGGGCAGCGGGTACTAGGGAGTGATGAAGGAGAGTGGCTGGGACTGAGGTTTCAGATCAGCTCAGAGGCCAGGGTTTGCTTTGCTGTTGCTTTTTAGGGGGGAATGGGTCAGGGCTGGATGTGAGGTGGAGGTACTTTGGCCGCAGGCAGTTGCATACCCTCTGCCTCGGTCTCCCTGGCTTTTGAGTCAGTTTCCCTGCTAGGTCCTGCTGGAAGCTGGCTCCAGGGGCAGGCCCCACGCTGTTTTCCCGGGAGCTGGCACCGTGGCTTGGCCAGGCAGGACAGCATCATCCCCAGGGCCCTTCCAGAGCCATGGCTGCTGCCTGGGCCGGCCAAGAGGACAGAGGCACAGATGGGCTCAGCTCTGTCCCTGTGCAGGCCAGGGGGGCCGGGGCCACCTCTGCTTCACCAGGCTGTTCCTCCTGCCCACCTCCCTCCCCCAGCCTGGCACAGGGGCGGGGGGAAGGGTTGCCATGAGAGGAGCTGAGGGGGCACTGGTGGGTCACACGGCTCTGACGGGGACGTTACCCCCCCCACTGCCAGCCATCAGCCGGGGAGCCGCGCATGGGGGGGAAGCCCCCTGTGACGCCGGGCGCTGGGTGACGGCTTTGCCACGGGGGTCAGCGGGCGCCGCAGGGCCAGGCCGGGCTGGCAGAGAGCGGCGGGTGGCCCGGCAGCCCCCTGCCCGCAGGCAGCGCCTGGCAGCAGGGCAGTGCCGCCCGCCTGCGCGGGGCCCTCACTCCAGCACGCGGCACCGTCAGCAGGCAGCCCGCTGTCTCCTAGACAGTGAAATATGGCCACAATTAGCCCGGATACAGTTCAATTATGATAAACAGCGTTTGCACCCTTTAAGCCGTGATTAAAAGGCCTCCTCCCGTTGATAGAGAGACCTAATTTCACATTATTATCGCTGTAGCTTGATTATAAAGCACTCCCTGGATTTACAGTTGGGAGATGGATGTGGAGGCTTCTTTATCATTTACACATCAGTAATGATGCAGCCTTCCCTCCACCACAACATCCATCCAGCAGCGGCGGGGAGAGGGGGGCACTGCCTTGCGTGTGTGTGTCTGTGTGTGTGTGTGTGTCCCCTTCCCGGGGCACCCTCTCCCCGTGATCAGCCGGGCCCCGCTGCCACACGCAAGTGGGCAAAGTCACCCTTACGGTAACAGCTTGATAAATGGGCGGGCGGTAATGAAATGGAGACATCAAGGCGTGGGGCGAGGAAGAAAGAGTGGTAATCGGAACGAGTGGAGCTGTCCCGAAACGGAGGGGAGCGGGAAGAAGGATCGCCTCTGCGCCGTGTGCTGTCAAGGGAGAAATTACACATTTACTCTTGCTTTTTCTTAAGGAGACGGCCCTCATAGATCAAAACATGGATTTACAAGCCAATTTTCAACATGAAATATAGACACCGGGAATCAATTTAAGCCGGGCTTCTATTTTAGCAAACGGTGCCTTGAGTTTAGTTGCAGGTAAATAACACCAGCCCGAGCCTGCAAGGCATTTGGGACAGTGTGTCTGGGCTGATGAGGACGTGGGGGCCGTGCAGCTCCAGGCACAGCCTGGGCCAACTCATCCCAGCCAGATCATGGCTCTAACCCGCCATCTCTGTGCTCTCTCCACAGATGACTGTAAGAACATCGCCAACATCATGAAGACACTGGCCCATAGAGGCTTCATCTTCAAGCAGACCTCCAAACCCTTTTGATCCCCAAGGCAAGCCAGGCAAGGGCTGCATGCGCCCGGCGCCGGCGAGGCGGGGGAGGACGGGCTCCAGCGTTAAAAAAAGTAATCATAAATAATTACGGCGACTGAGGCCCAGAGGAACCGACACAAAACACACACACACACACACACACACACACACAAAATAATTAAGAAAACAAAAAAAAAAAGAAAGAAAGGAAAAAAAAGAAGTCAATTTCAGCTGTTAACTCCAGTAGAGGTTGTATATATGGGAAGGCAAATCTGTGTAGACCTGATGTGACTCCCTCTCCGGGCTGCTCCGGACATTATGCCATGCTAGCGGACAGCCGCGTAGGGCGCTTGCACCACATTTTAGACTCGTAGTTTGTTCTTTTTCTTTGGCTCCCTGATTTCCCGTGTCCCTCCTTCCCCCCCCCCAGCCCTCATCCCTCCCTCTCCTGCCCTGTAGCCAGAGCATCCCTCATCTCCTCCCCGGCATGGGCCGTCCCCGCCTTCCCTTCTTCTTCTTCTTTCTTTTCTCTGGTTTTATGTTTTTAGGCCTCGACGGCTGCTGCAGCGAGGCTGGCACGTTGCCGGCGCCTGGGCAGCGCTCACGGAGGCTCAGCAGTGTCGAGACGGCCCCTCGCCCTCCCCGCCAGCCCCCTCCGCCTCTCCCCCCAGCGCCTTTTCCCCTTTTTTGAGTCAAACACTAACCCCTCTCTGACTCCTGTATGTGACAAACGCAATCCGTCTCTTTATGTTCAAGGTGAAGTGCCTGTATTCTCCGCTGCAGAGCCCCTGGCAGCCCCAGCGCGGGCTGCGGGGCCCCCGAGGGCTCCCTTCAGCGGGGTGGGGGCCCGGCGGGCGGGCGGGCGGCAGGAGGGAGGTGACAGCGTCCGTGCGGAGCCCCGTCCGTCCCCGTCCCGTCTGCTCGTGCCTCATGCGGGGCTGGGTGGGCTGCCCAGCCCTGCCCCGGCCCCCCGGTTCTAGCTCCCGTGGGGACAGGCCGGCCCGCAGCCCCGCGTCCGTTGCCGGCGGTGGACGTGCCAGCGCGCGCTGGCCCCCCCGGCCCACAGGAACCCAAGCAGGGGAGCTGCAAAACGCCCCAGGCCCCTGCCCCCAGCTCCCCTCCGGCCCCGTCCGGCTGAGGCTCGGCCGCCCGGGCGCCCGCGGGCCGTGTGCCGGGCCGTGTGCCGGGCCGTGCCCCTCGCAGGTCCCCGCGGACGCTCAGCAGCAGCTGGCTTGTTGCCTGAGAGAGTTGCCGAGCACATCCCCTCCGGCTGGGTGGGCAGTTGGGGGGCAGCCGTGGGGCGGGCTGAGGGCACACGTGTCCCACCCCCCCCCACAGAGTCACCCGGCCCCAGGGCCCTGCTGAATGGAGCCCTGGTCCGGGCGCTGACCTGCAGGGAGGCTGCAGCCCGGGCCCGTGCGTGCATGGCCTGGAGCGAAGCCGGTGACGGCAGCCAGAAGGGCAATACAGGCACTGAACTTGGCGGTACATGACTGCATGGTGTGTGGTGTTCCAGTTAAACCAACCGATAATGCAAACCCAGCATTTTCATTGTCTAGTTATTCCAATCCTTGCTGTAAATGTGCCACATGAATAAAGTTTGGGGGTAAAGGAGCCCGGGCTGTGCCCGTGCGTGTGTGAGTGTGTCCGGGGGGCAGAGGTGGGGCTGTGCTGCCTGGATACATGGAGCAGGAGGCTCTCCCAGCAAGCTGCCCTCCCTAGGGAACAGCCTCCCAGCATGTCCTGTCCGTGCTCCCCAAAAAGGCCAGTTTTGGCGGTGGAGGTGCGGGTTCCCTGCTGCAGGGTGACAGCCACCACCGTGTCCCAGTGGCTTTTGGCACGCCGGAGGGCAGTGAGAGCATCCCTGCATGGCAGTGCCCCACAGCAACCATGCCCAGCCCTGCAGGAGCCACCACTAAAGGGCGGCTCTGGTGCCGCCGGGTGATGGGGACACAACGTCCAGCTGGCACAGAGTGGGCAACTCCCAGAGGGAAGGGGCAGCCCCAGCCCACTTGCTCCAAGCAAAGGTCAGGGGAGTGTTTAATGGTTCCCTCTGTGCGGCCCCCGATCAGCTTTATTGACCTATTTTCAATGGAGTCGTCCAATTAGTTTTCTATGAAAACTAAGAACTTGGCCTTTGCCCTTTACTCCTGCAGGCGAGAAGGCGGCTCTCGAGGACGTTGTCACGGCAGATTGATCGCCCGTTACACTTGAAAGGCAGGTGGAGGGGCTGCGGTGGGCAGCGGGCACACAGCCAGCGGCAGAGGTGCCCACACGGGCAGCACGTGAACCAGGCTGCATCACTGGCTGCAGCCACGCCGCAGCCTCTCTGGGGCCATGCAAAATATGGAGTGCAGGGCTCAGGGAGCCCTCTCCCTACGGGCTGAAGCCAGAGGTGTCTGCCTGCCCGAGGCAGGGCAGCTGGAGGAACAGGGCCTGACAGTGAGTGAGATGAGTGTTTCCTGGCAGGGATGTCCCCGCACCTTGGCGAGGCACGTGGGGCACACAGGAGAGCAGTTACAGGAGGCTGGGCTTGTGGGATGCTGGAGGGAGCTTCGCAGCCCAGAGTAGGGCCTGGTGGCGCCAAAAGTAGCAAGGTTGCAGCAAATCCCACTGCTGCTCTGTGACTGGGGGGCTCAGAGAGAGCCACTGGCACCAAGGGCTCCCAGGATGGGAAGCAGCAGCTGGTGTGCCCAGGGTGGAGGTGACACAGCTCACACCATCACCCTCGCTCCACACAGGCTCAGCAGGGCTAACAACAGCTCCAGCACAACTTCTCTATCAGAGGGACCCTAAAAAAATCGACTCTGCCACCCCAAACCCAGCAGAACCAACAGTAGGCAGCAGCATGGGGCAGCCATGGCCGTGGACAGAGCCACAAGCAGCCCCGCGGCCACTCTCCAGCACCGGCTGCAGGCGCCTGGGGGCCATGCAGGGCAGGGGCTGGCTCCCACTGCTCTGCTTGGAAACAGCTCTGCTCCCCCTCCTCGCTCAGCACAGGAGCCTCATGGGTTCTGCACGTTGAGAGGAGGAGCTGGAGGCCGGCTCCCTTCACTTTCTCTAGGGACAGCAGGTGGGAGCACTCAGGTCTCATGGAAAACACACCTGCCAAACCAGTTTCTCCTTGTGTTTAAGTGGAACTTGTTGTGTTCCAGCTCCTGTCCATTATCCCCCAGTCCTGTCACTGGGCACTACAGAAAAAAAGTGTCCCCCCATCCCCCTGACATCAATCCTTTAGGTACTTATAAGTGTCACTGAGTTCCCCCCTCAGTCTCCTCCAGACTAAACAGCCCCAGTTCCTGCAGCCTTTCCTCATCAGGAAGATGCTCCAGCCCCCTGATCATCTTGGTGGCCCTGCACTGGCCTCTCTCCAGCAGTTCCCTGTCCCTCTTGAGCTGAAGAGCCCAGAACTGGACACAGGACTCCAGAGGAGGCCTCACCAGGGCAGAGCAGAGGGAGAGCAGAACCTCCCTTGACCTGCTGCCCACACTCTCCTGGGCAGCGCACCCCAATATACATGAGCTAAAGGAGCAGGCCTTGCAGACCTTCACCCTCCACAAAGGAGGTTCCAGAGCTGAATCAAGCTGGAGGAAAGACAGGGCCACTCACACCAAACAGGGAGCATCACCCCAGCCCTGTGGCTGCAGGACACGCTGCCCCGGCACGGTGACTGCAGGCAGGTCCCTGCCCTGTCCCCAGAGGCCTGCAGAGCCGCTGCCCCAGCCTGCAAGCACGCAGGGGCTGGAGGAGGCAGCGCTGACAGCTCTCTGGCAGGAGGCAGGGCTCGCCCTGCCCGGCGCTGCCCGCTGCCTCCCCGGGGAAGGCGGCTTCACGTCCCGCCGGGCACACGGGCAAACACAGGCTGGAATTTGCAGGGCTAACAGTTAAACACAAGGCACACACGGATCCTGTCAGAGGCCCTGGCACGGCCGCCTGCGCGGGGTGCGATTAACGGGGAAATAAAAGGGCCAGAGGAGCCAGGCAGCAGCGCCAACACACGCCCTATAAAAACCCAACCCGTGGTAATCAGGGGGAACCGAAAGGTACGTTTAAAAAACACCCCAAACCCCACCCTGGAAACAAAGGAGCTGGGTTTTGTGGCTTTCCTGGGAGGGCTGGGGAATTAATGGGGAAGAGCACATGTGTTTGATAATCTTTATATGGCAAAAGACCCATCTTTCAAGTATGTCACAAATTCATATTAATCACCTTCCTATTGCCTTCCGTGGCGCAGCTATTCCAGTTGCCTTGGGCAAAACTGGGGACTGTCTGGTTAAAAAAAATGTTTTACATTATAATTTACAAGAGCCTACAAGTCTAGTTTCTTTTAATGGAAAGAACGATTAAAAAAAAAGAGAGAGAGGAATATATATACACCCTGGTATATATACACTATATATATATTAAAATATATATATATAAAAGACAGATATTGTAACTCCATCTGGAAAGAGAGAACGTTTGATCTTAACAATGTTAACTTCTAGCTTTCAAACAGGCTCAGAAAACAAGAAGTCAGCAGGAGTTCAGATAAAGGAAGCTTAAAAGTCAAATAATTCTGACTCTGAACCCGAGACTTCTTAGACTCGAGGTCCTTTCCTTTACCCATTAATGGGCTGACTTGTGAGCTCGGGAACAAAGTGCTGCAATGTGAGGATTTCTGAGAGTCACTCATTACAGATCACTGAGTGGAGTCTGAGTTGCGGAAATCAAAGGATCCAATCTGGAGTAACTGGCTGAACTTCTGCTTGGAACTAATTTGTTCCGAGTTGGGCTCACCTTTCACCTCCCGAAGGCCCTGAGTAAAGTCCCTCCCGGGGTCAGCGGCAGCCGGCACCGGGGGGATCCCAGCTCGGCTGCCAGGGGCAGGACGGGCACTGCGGCCCCGAGGAGAGGGCAGGTGGGCAGCCAGGGCAGGATGAGGCGGCTTCCCACTGCCCCATGGGCTCTCACCCCTCCTAACCTGGGCAAAAACACCCTGGTTGAGGTGCCCCCCACCCCACTGCTGGCCGAGGGGGATGGTACCACAGTGTCTCAGGACCCTGGTGTCCCTTTTACCCATCTGCTCCAATCCCTGGAGAGGAATCCAGGCACCCAGGACAGGGCTCAAGAGGCAGGACTCATTCCTGGCTTTGCCACTCACCCCTTCCAACATCTGGAGCAAGATACTTCTCTCCAGGGAAACAAACCTGGCTTCAGGGGAGCAGCTGGTTTGGAAGCTGAACTAATCCGTCCTTAATCCAATGTGTGGAGTGCCATGGACAAGCACTGCCAGACAGCACAAAGGGATTCTCCAGCTTGGAGGAATTTGAAGCAGGGAGATTAAATGATTCCCCCAAGGGCCTCCAGCATCTCGGTGGCAAAGCACACACTTGAACTGGGGAGTGCGAGGCTGGCACAGCAGGGCTGAACCGCTGACGGACCTCGGCAAGGGAGGGGCAGAGGCAAGGGGTCACCCAGAAGCACCCAGGGCCAGGGCTGCAGGAGGGAGGGAAAGGCCACTTCCAAGCACCTGCACTGTCAATATTGCCACCTCTGCTGCTGCAGGGTGGGGGAAGAGCAGGGCACTTGCCAAGGCAGGTTGCTTCCTCAGCACTATGTCCTGGGCCCACTGCGAGTGCCCAGCCACCCCCTTCTCAGCGCTAACCCCAGCCCCCTCGTCTTCCAGAGGCCACCACACTGAGCAGGGCAGGGAGCACCACCAACACCTGGCCCGCACTCAGCTCGGCCCATCTGTGGAAAAGCTGGCTGTGGGCCACAGGCTGCTTTCTCTCCATCACCTCACCCACAGCCATAGGAAAGGTTGAGGACAAGCACAGTGCAGGGCCCTGCCTGACCCTCCCAACATACCTGAGCCAGGCTGAACGTGGTACAGCGGTCCCATTCCCCTCCTCTCCAAGATACCCCTCCAGCTGGGATGTAATTCTTCCCCCCTCGAAAGGTAGCATAAAATGGTCACAGTGTGAATGTGCTTGACCTTTTGTCTTGGACTAATCTAATTGTGTCGTCTTTGTGTAATCAGCCGGTAAAGGTCAGTGCTGTATTTAACATGGGGGCCCTTTAGGTACTGAATTTGCCTTGCAGTGAATTAACTTGATTATATTTCTCTCAAATATGTCAGAGACCAGGTCAGTTTAACCCTCTCTGCACTGCCTGGGCCCACCCCTTTGTTTCCAGCTCCAGGAGGTGGCACTGAGGAACAATGGGGTCAGAAACAACACGCATGGGCTCCCTCTTCCTGCAGCCACAGCCGCCTCCACCACCGCCATCGCCACCGCCACCTCTCCCACCTTCCCAACAAGCAAAGTCTCGAGGAGCAGCGAGCGTTGGGTGAATCAGCCCGAAAAGGAGCGCAGGGAAGGGGTGAGATTTCAGACTGAATAATGCAGGAGGGTTTTAAGAAAACAATTCAGAAGACTTCTTTGCAAACATGAACCTGTCTCAGCGGAACGCTTCCTTACGACTCCATATTGTCACAATCAAACAGGACATTACTCAAGTCCAGATTAACGCGTCGCCTCTGCCGTTGACAGACAAGGTGTTCTCAATATCCTGCAATACATTGTACATTTTAGAAAGTGAAGGTCTGTGCCGCTACCAGGGGCAGTATGTCTGAGGCGTCGGGGATGCCACGGTGTGCAGACGGGGCAGCTTTTACCAGGCAGCTCAGCTCAGCTGTGCCAGGGGACTGCGCAGAGGGGAAAGCAGCCTCAGCAGAGCCCCGCGCGTGCCCTCGGCTGGGCAGCCTGCCCTCCTGGAGGTGGGGGGAGGAGAGGCTGGTGATGCACATCCTGCACAGGACGTTGTCCTAGGGCTCGCAGTGGAAGAACCCCTAGGCCCGCCTTGCCTTTCTCGGCACTGGAAGTAGGGTCATAAAACCACCTCTTTGCTCTTCAACACCTCTCCCCTTCCCGAGCCTCCCGCTCCAGGCAGGGCTACTGCTTGACGCCAGGGACTCAGGGCAGGTCACGGCTCGTCATCCCAAGGCTGCTTTCCCCACTCGCTTCCCTCCGCTGAGCGACCCTTACGGGGCTGCGTTCTAGAAGGAAAATGCCTCAGGCCTGCAGCTGCACTGGCGTGTGGCTGTTGCTGCCCTAGCGCAAGCTCTCGTCACCCAAAGCCTCGCTGCTTTGGTCCATGGTGGCACCCACGTCAAGCCATCTGCCTGCATGCAGGATGTAGAAAGCCCTGCTGACCCCACCTGTAGCACCAAGAACACTGTCCAGCACAGGAGACAAGCCCAGAGAGCAGCACTGGGCCCTGGGGGGGACGGGCGTGCTGTGCTCCCTCGGACCGCACGCCTGGAGGAGAGCAGGGCAGCATCCCCAGCGCCTGTCAGGGCAGCTGCGTCGGAGACCTGAGCGCTCCCTGTTCTGCCCCCCCAACCTTCCTTCTCACCGAGTTGGGGGTCAGTGGTGCTCCTACTACATCAATGATCTGGTCCTTGGCATCTCCCTTGCCCTCCTCGATGCCGAGCCCTGCCTGGCCATCCGGGTGAGTGCCCTCGGCACTGAGGGGGCCGATGCTCCCAGCTTTGGCCAGGGCTTCGTAGCGGTGCCGTAACATCTGCAGCTCGTACTCGCAGTTGGCAAAGGCCTGCTTCAGCTCATACAGCAGCACCAGGTCGCTCCGCAGCTCGTTGAACATCTGCACAATCTCCTCTGTGGGCATAGGGTTGAGATCTATGGAGGAAAAGGAGGTTCTGTTAAACACCCAGGCTCACAACGGGACAACTGGAAGATCCTTGGAGAGGTCCCGGCTGTCCATCCGCTCCCACAGACACGCTGGGACTCACCTCACATGGACCATTAGCTAACAGCATCCCTAAGGACTTTAGACCAGCATTTCCAGGCCGTCCTTTGCCTCTGGCCAAGGACTAAGGGTGAACCTGCAAAGTCCAGCGCTCATCAAGTGAAGGATGGTGGGAGATGCAGCTCAGACCAGATGGCTCAACCTTGCCACCCCATCAGGTCACACAAAGAGCTCTCAGCCTCGGCAACAAGTCCTCCCACGCTGCTCCAGAGGGCAAAAGAGCTCCTGCTGCTCCCTACGCTTTCACCAACAAGGGGTGAACAGGCCAAGCTCCCTTGCCTCTCCTGTTACTCTTCCCAGGGTAGGAGAGGCAGAGAATTGCTCTCCCGCTGTGTTACGGACACGTTTTCATGCAGACTTGAACTGCTTGTGGCTGGGGCTGGCAGATCACATCCCACACCATGCATTCTGCTGCAGCCCATCACGCAGAGCCAGGAAGAGCTGCGTGTTCTGGAGAACAAAAGGATGAAGCTCTGCATGTTTGTCCTGACAATAGAGCAGTGTCTCCCTGCACGCAGGGATGCCCAGGTGACCTCTCCCTGTGTTCACCGACACAAAGCCCAGGTGTGCTTCTGCACTCTAAGGCACCGCAGGGCTGGAGCACCAGGAAGCCCTCGAGATGCATGTGAGCGGGGAGTCAGGAACCCCTCCCTATCCCTGTGGAAAGTGAGCTCTAAGAATCACTCACTTCCCTAAGGCTTCCCTGGCAAGCAAAGATGGTAACTCCATCAGTTTTAAAGCAGAAAGAGGAAGCCACCCCAGTTGAGCCACTTTCACCAGCCACAGGAGGCTTCCAGCACTGCACAGTCTCTGAGACAACACGTCAAGCTATAAACCAACAGGTCCAAAAAAACCTACCAAGAGTTAACAGCAGTCAGTGCTGGGAGCAGGCTCAGTAATCTCTTGTAAATCACCAATAAGGCACTTTTTTTTTTCCCCCTCCTCCTTCTTTTTTTCCTATTTTTAAAAGTCCCCCCAGCCACAGTGGGGGGAAAGGGGATCATCAGGTGTCTAATCAAGGGGCACTACGTGCTGGGACCTGTAGTACCTGCAAACCACAGCCAGTGCCCGGAGGGCAGCAGCCAGCCATGGACTGCACTTCTCCTCTGCCTACGAGCGGGTATTGTAGATGTGAAGTGAACCCTTCTTTCTGCTGCTAAGACACTGGAGTTCAAGAGTGAGGGCTGTGTGTTTACTCGCCTTTCAGCGGAGATGCTCCAGATTTTCACCCAGCATGCAACCTATAAAGGGGGGGGTGACGAACAGTCCCAGACGCATTTTGGACTTGCCACGGTGAGCAGTAAATTAAGAGGAAAGGAAGGTTGAAAGGGAGCCAGGGCAGCCCCGAACAATGCGCGTGCCGTGGTCACCAACGCGCTCAGAAGTACCTCTCCCGGCAAGGCTGAGATTTGCCTTCCTAATACTGTGCTGCCTCTCTTGATGGTTAAAAAGGCCCAAACAAGAGAGAAACAAAGGCTCTTTTAAAACAGTTTTTTTTTCTACTGGGAGGGAAAAAAAAAAACCCACCCCTGTGCATCTTGTTCTGCCTTTTACCCTCTGTCTCTCCTCCTTTTTTTTAAACACATAAAATATTTTAAAAACCATTCACATACTGTTATTCAAGAAACTGGCTGTATTACTAGGGGAAAAAATAGCCCATCTCGAGAACAAAGGCGAGCTCTGTGTGTCTCTTTCTCTCTCTCTCTCTCTTGCGTGCCCCCTTTACTCACCTACTCCGAGTTCCATCAGCATCTGCTCCAGGGCTTTAATCTTCTTCTGTCCCACCGAGCTTGGCAGTTTCATCTGGAACACAAAGGTAACAGAGCCACACAGCTCAGAGATAGCCCTCACTCACAGCCGTCTAGTTCAAAAGGCAAGAGAGCTTTTCTTTTTATAGTGCAGGGGGAACAAAAAAAGAAAGGGAGAGAAAGGAAAATCAAGTGGTAAGAGAGGGAGACAAGGGCTGAAAGTTTTCAGACTAGGTCCGAGGGCAGGTATTGAAAAGCCCGGTCATGAGGGCTTTTATTTTCTCTCTCGTGTGTGTGCAAGACACGCTGTTTTACAGTTTCCATGTGTCACTGAATTAACAACAAAAGTTCTTCTTGGCTTCAAACCCTCTCCCGCGGTGCCCAGCCCATCAAAGGGCTCATTTACACAGCGGCTAATGTGCAATGCTGCCCTACTTTATTCGCTTTAGCCGGCCTGATTAGACTCATGCGCTAACAGACTCACTTCTCCTTTTACCTGCTGAGCCCCAGACCTGTGGGATTCATTTACAGAGCAGGCTTTATAACAAAGGGGAGAGACAGAGAGAGCACAGTTACTTGACTGGCGGAAGTGTGAACACACATTTACATCGGAGCTAAGGGGCTAGGTGAGAGAGGAAGCATCAGATGTGAGCTATGAAAGGGAACAGGAGCTAGCCAGGAGAGGAAGAATGCATACACTTAGCAGGGTCCTTCCTCTGCATTCATTTGGGCTCTAGCAGGAGTGCTAGCTGCTCAGACCAAGCGTTTATTAGATTCCAAGCAGCACAAATACAGCTGGCACAACATGGCAGGAAGAACAGGTTTCCAAGCCCTGCAGGTGTATCCAAGAAGGAGTGAAAACATTTTCAATCCTCAGCGGTGCCACAAGACAAGACCAGGAAAGAAATGATTCTCAGCAGGGGCAGCAGCAAACACCTCACTGCACAAGGTCGCAGGCTGTCCCTCCATATCCAGCCCAGCTCTCACAGGGAATTGCTATCCCCAGCCCAGGCTGCCCAGCAAGCCACTGAACAGCTAAGAGAGGAGAGCAGCCATCCTGCAGACTACTCTGATCAGGGCCCCCAGCCTGGGCCAAACCAACACTGGGCTGGGAACAACCCAAAAGGAAAAGACATTCCTTACTCCCTTAAAACTGGGCTCTGAGGTGAGCTCACCAGAGGGTCCCACGGTTACCTTCCCACAAGCCACAGCTTAAAATTCCCCTAAACAGCCAGCTCAGTGTCAGTCTCCCAAATCAGGCTCGTCTCCTTCACAGTGTTCACTGCCCCAACATAAAAATGACAACATGAGACATCACCTGGAACTTCTTAACTCCTCTGATAGCAGGAGCATTGCACAGACATACCCCAGTGGTGGAAGCCTTAACCTTAACTTTGCCAGGGCTGAAGGTGTCCCACCAGCAGCTCCAGTGCAGGACCTGCTGGGAAAAGCTGCCTTCTCCACCACATCATTTCAGCCAAGAGACCAGAGCAGGGATGCCACTGAGCACCCCAGAGGTGCAGGCCTTCCACAGTACACGCTAAGAAGCACCCACTCCTTTTGCTAGATGTTACCAGCACAACTGAGACTCCAGCAAGGGATCAAGGGGACTATCAGGGGAGGACTTCTAAGAAACCAATCTGATGTAGAGGATCCAAAAGGCACACTAGGGAAAAAGGAAAACCCACTCTCATGCACACAGCCAGCACCAAGGACTAGAGGACACCTCTATCCCTTTTCATGCCCTGAAGGTCTTGGCTTAGAACTGGGGTTTCTGCAAAGCAGTGAATTGCACACTTCAGAGACTGAATCTTTACAGTTGACCCCAAAATGATTGTTTTTGCAGAAGAAAGGCTGCCAAAGGTATCAGACATTTGGATTTCAGTCAAGTCTTTGGTCCAGATTCTGAACTTGAACAGAACCTTACTGGAAGTAGGTTTTCCCAGGAGCTCTGCTGCACAGACTACCTGCATACACCCTGCTGAAAACCAGCAGGAGAAGGCAGAGCCCTAAGGTAAGGCAGCCCAGAGCACTGGGACAGGAGATGGTTCCATTTGTTTGGTGGGTGCCATGCTGCAGCTAGCAGCGGGATGCCAAGGAAGGAAAGGTCACTTGGCACAGGACACAGAATGGTTAGGCCTGAAGCATCGGGAAGACATTCCTGAGAGCAAGAGGCCTTGGTCCAGAGCACTGTTCTGCACAGAACACCCAAATTGGGCGAAGTATCCAGCTCTGTCTGAGATGGGGGATGTGTAGGCTGACCCAGTCAGACTTTGCTATCCTTAACTTTCAGACACAAAGAGTTAAAAGAGCCCAGCACCTCCTGTGTGGGGACACAGCAGGATTCCCTCCCTGTTAAACATCAGTGGCAAAAGCCTGCTGGACTTTACACCAGCTTCAGGAACAAAGGACAAGAAACAGGAAAAGCTGATGCATGCCTAGGCTAGGTGGACAGATAGGAGGCACTGGGTTGCTCCTTAGAGGAAGAGCACAAGCTTTTCTCATGGGAGTCTTCCACTAGCTCAAGGAACTACTGGCAACACAAACAATTAACCTGGCGAAGCCTTCAACTTTGGTGTTGAGTATGTCCTGCTGGCATCCCACAGGAGTCTGGTCAATGAATGCCAAGCCAAGGCTTTCACTGATACTCCTGAAGATTAGAAGATGGAGCAGGCAGAGGCATGACAAATCACTTTAACTTCAAAGAAAGGAACACTGGAGATGCTCTGGAGGAGTGGGGCTGAGAGTTTAAAAACACATCAATTAAGCTTCCTTTTAATTCAGGCAGGAGGATCTGGCCTGCGAAGAGGAAGGCTTCATTGGTTTCTCAAAGCAAGAGTATATTTTAATTTTACCATCATTAAGAAAATGTTATGATTTATGTGGCTGCTGTCGGACTAATATCTTTAGAATTTAGCTGGCTAAGCCAATTCATCTCTAAGACTGATGAAGGCTGATTGCTCTCTATGCAAAATGTATTAAAACTAAATGAGCAGTCTATTACTCAAATGCTGCTGATAATCTGTTAGCCAGGGTCCGTTAGCCGGGCTGCCTTGTTGCGGGAGAGGAGCCTTCATGCCTTCCACAGTTCTCATAAGCCCAAACTTATTTCAGCAAGCTCTTCTTTGTTTCAGTCTTTTAAGCAGATGTTCAGAACACTCCAGAATGCTGGAAGTGGTGTATCACCTGCCCTTTTCCCTGAGGAATGAAGCAGAGACCGTGGGTCCCATCCAACGGCACAGAGAGCAGCTCTCCAGCTGAGCCCCGTGTGCTGGGCTGCGTGCTTTCTGCAGGCCCTGTCTCTGCATTAGTAACATCACACTCAGGACAACCTCGCTGCTCACACCCCAGCTCCTGGGATGCTCTTGGTGTTGTCATGGATCCAGTCATCTGCAGGGCCTGAGGAAAATTATGCTCCTCAGAGAACACCAGTGAGCCACCACGGCTTCCGAGGTGAATGGCATTTGCCCTTTTCTTTCCTTCCTTACACCAGACTATTATTGTTATTTATTATCTTTAAAGTCCCCATATAATAATAACACCTGGGAAACAGATTGCTCCAGTCAGAAAACTGATTAGCTGGGATTTTTGAGGTTACTATATTTTGGATGCTCTTCTCCTCTGACAGCCTCTCCCTGCAGCCCTCTTTGCAACACCAGCCCGCGCTTATAATTACACCAACGTCGCTTTTGATTTAAGGACTGTAATCCTTTGTCCTTGCTATAAACAACCTGCATTAAACACATGAACTGTGTGTACCAAGAGAAAAATAAATAAAGAGCTACAGAAAATTGTGTGAATCAACACCATGAAGCCACAGGACGAGAGCCTACCTATGGAGAGAGGAGCCTTGCCTGATCCTGGGATGCACCTGGCTGACAGGCACGGAGCACACCAGCAGTAAACCCCTCTGCTCTGCCCTGAAGGAGCAGGGCATTGCTCTGGAGTTGGGCCACACAGACTGGCCAAGTTGGGCAAAACATCCACTGCACTTTCACAGGAGGAGCTGAGAGACTGGGGGTAGCCCCAAGCAGTTCTACAGAGGGTTTCACCGCAGAGTGCCCTCGAGGTTTGGAAAGATACGGGATTTTTATTTAAATTCCACCAACAAAACCTTGCTAATTTACACTAATGACTAGGAGACCTACTGCAAATTAATTGCTAATTGGCAAAATTCATTAAATGAACAAACATGGTGAGAAATAGCTGAAGATACAGACTGCTCAAACAGGCTCGGTTCATTTATTTTTGTGTGCCATCCGCTTTTCATGATTTATGCTAATACTTTTAAGCGTAGTTGTAAATGTTTTTGAGTATATTCTGGAGGAGTAATGAAGCCTAAGTAATAGCTGAGCTTGTAACACAGTCTCCTGTTATGTCTTACAGCAGCACCACCTGGCAAGTAGAGACTGTTAAGGGGATCTGCAGTAGGAACAGAAGAGGTCTGCAGGACCTACAGATTCAGCTACATCCCCTGTGTGATTACATCTACGTGCTCATCTTAAATGTCCCGCTCTCAATTGATCCTTTTCTTCATAAATGCTCTATTTCTCGTGTCCACAACTTCTAAAAAGAAAAATAATCCCCCTTTTGTGCTGAAACCTTTTGTTTGGTCTGTCACCAAAACACAAGGGCTTTAAAAGGAATCACTGTTTATTTGGGTATTCCACGTGTGCCCTCCCCCATGCTGCACCTCATTTTAATTCCATTTTGAGACAACCTTCTGGTGAAACTCAACCTTCCCCAACCCTAAACAATACTACTGTCCTAAAAGCATTAATCCTAAAAACTCCACACATCTGGCCTGTGTCCTTAAGGCTATAAACTGAGTATATGCACCAACGCTGTTGTTTGGCATCATAACGCAGCTCACTGACATTGAAAACCACCTTCTCTGTGGATTTCAGCAGCAAAGAAAACTTTCTCATTAGGCACTTTCTTCTTTAGAGTACTGAATTGCTTAGCAGGTTTCCAGGAAGGAGTGCTAAAGTTTCAGATGAATAATGTTTTTTTGCATTTTCTGGCTTAAGATGGGGAAAGAAGGTCAACCTTCCCCCGCCTGCATGGCTCTACTCTGCAGGAGCAGGGAGCCTCCACTCCTGAACAGTTTTAAGACTCAAGGAAGGAAAGAGCCATGTTAAGTACTTCAGCCTTAGATCTCTGGAATTTAAAAAACCCCAACAGAGAAATTCAATTTCAGATACGAACGTGCACATTTCTGGCAATGTGAAGCGCTCAAGTGCTCACAATTAAAGTGCTTCAATGAATGGAAGGCAGAGGGACAACTGCACTGGGTATATGCAAAAGTCACAACAGTTTGAAATTGCACAGGCATTCTCTGCTTCAACCAATACACATGCTTCCTTCCCCCTGCCTCAGCTTCCAGCCATGGACCCCACATCTTACGTCAGTCCCTGCTGATCTGCCAGACTAAGATTCAGGATGGATAAAAACAAGGAGTCATACTGCCTCTCTGCTATGGTATGTAACACAGTGAGCACTCTGGGATGGCAGATGACCATCAGCTTGCTCCATCAATGAGACATAATGCTAAATAAGCCAGTCCTTTAAGAGGAAAACATTTCTATAGGCACTTATGTACATGGTGATTTCAGGGATCCTTTGGGCTGAAGTTAAGACATACCTCACAAACTCTCAAACTGATTGTGCAAAGCGATAAATTCTGTACTTGGATCCTGCTAGTAAATGAAACCAGTTTTATTTACTAGAGGAATGTACCTCATGAAAGCTTTGTCAAGGATGAGGGAGGCGAGAGATCCTGAAGAATAGTGTGCTCAGGCAGCCAGCAAAGTGGCAGCTCTTATAAACATTAATGCCTCGTTATGCAGTTCTAGCACTGACTCAAGCTATAGAGATAAGAATAAAAAGCTAAGAGATACTGTCCAAAGCAGCCAAAGGCCTCAAGGGCCCATCAGCATAATGGGTTTTGACCAGTGGAGGTAACAAGGTCTTCAAGGTCTCACACCCTTTTCCCCCTAGGAAAGGAGTACAGTTTGCTTGATCCAGCACAAGTGGCCTAAAATGAGAATGACTTGGAATCCACACAAAGCATGGCTGATAAGAGCTATCTTTCTCTCTCACTTTGACATACAGGTTATGACAAGAAAGGAGACACCTGAGAAGGCAAGAAGAATTCACACCTTGCCAGGACTGCCTGCTATTTAGAAGACAGTCGTCTTCTGGAGAGAAATGTTTATCTACCACTTACCAATCTTGAGGTTTTCTTGCCCTTAAATACATTTGGCTTTAAGTATAGTACAGGCCTGTAAAATGAACGCAAAAGGAAGTGTTTGTGTAGGGAAAAACAGACATGGTGCAGAAGAAAGAATCACACAGGACGTTTTTACTGGTGGGTGTTTTCTGTTAAAGCACATTACCAGTGTGACACTATGGTGTTCTGCTTTAGGAGACCTGCAGGTTCCCAGGTAGTCCTACCCCTGCCTCTCACAGAAAGCAAGCTGGGGACCTGGAGAGGTGACTGCAGGGAACGGCTGCAGCCTCTGAGCTGCATCTGACTGAAACAACAGGAGAGCACAGAGGAGTGTGCTGTGATCACAGGCCTAACACAGGCCACAGGAGGGGGAACTCCAAAGGGCAGTTTCACAAGAACATTATGTAAACTTTCAGATCAGACACAAATCCAACAAACTATAGCAAAACATGCATCTAGTCTTGAATGGATGTTGCCTTTCTCTTAAATAATTGAACTGAAACTGGACTTACACAAAATCCCCCAGTGACAAATCACACTCTGAGCATTACGTTGGTTACACACACGAAAGAAACGAGTAATATCTATGGTGCTCTGCACAAGTTACATACAATTAGATTACCTGATGAATAACACCTAAGACTGTGTCACTGTGAGCACACAAAGGTAGGAAAGGCCTCTCAAATCTGTCCAGGACTGACAGAAAAAGGTCTCCAAGGCCTTGTACTGCACAGACACTATTTGGTACCTGATGATTCAACAGAAGCAGCAACACAGAGTTGTCCTCTCCAGAACTACAACTTATTTTAAAAGACTCCATTACTGTACCCAGAGTGCTCTCTTTATACCCAAGAGCCTACTAAGGCTTTGGTCTAGATGTTCTCCCACACCCAACAGCTCCAGGGGAAAGGTGACAGATCTACTTTCTTTCAGCAACTTTACATTACCTGCCCTTCAGTTTAGCTAAGGATGAGAAGCAAGGAAGAGAAAGTGTTGTGGACACCTCTAGTCCATTCAAGATTTTGCATCCTTTGCTGTTCTCTTAAAAAATAAATACTCCAATATTTTCATCTTATTTCATTCTCTACAGGAGGGACTTTGATTAGGAAACACAGCAGCAATCTCTTGGCCCTAATGAACGGGCATGTGATGAAACTAATGGATGGCAGTGCCACAACATGAATTCCACCCAGCCTGCATCATTTTAACTTTTATTCAGAGAAATGAAGCTACTGCTTTCCTTCCTTCCACACCTCTGTCAAGCTCCCCATGGAAATTACTCTCATCCACTCTCTTCTAGAGTGCAAAAGACACAAGTTTGCTAATGAAAAATTGCTAGCAGAAGCACCAAGCACATCTCAGCTACCTAAACCATGGGATGCTCAGATCTGGAAACATAAACTTTCCTACCTAATAAGAGTGTGCTGATCTTCATCAGATTGATGTCAGGATGCCTTGGAGCGCAATCAATACAATACAAATAAATTATTAATTGCTCCAAGTAATTACATTTATCAAATCCAAATAAAAATAACTGATATTTTATGGAACTGATTCCAGAGCCGAACCTCTGAAGGGACACTATTGATCACAGGAGGACAGACAGATGTTTCACATGTTCACAGACAAGGAGGTCTGGGTTTGCATTAATGACGGGGAAGGAACAGAGCCAACAGCCTCCGATGCAGAGTAAACAGGCAGCGTGCTTGGCCATTTAATTGTGGGTCAGATCAAATATGGAGAATAAACACATCCAAACACATCCACACAACCCCATCTTCCTCTAGAAATATCATTCACCTTTGGGCTGTAGAAAGCACTCTGACACCCCTCCAAGAAAAAAATAAGGGCAGAAAACACACACAAACACACACATTCCTCCCACAACCACAGTAAATTCCTGCTCATTAATCAATGCTAAAAAAAAGCTCAGCAAGCTAGTAAATATTTAAAAGCTGGTGAGTGTGAATATTTGAATCAATGAGCACTAAAGCTGTACTTGTAATTTTCCTTCCTCTACCTTTTTAATTGGTCCGACTGGCAAACTGTCGAGGAGATCCCAGTTAGCAGATGGAGTCAGGCTGCTGGCTGGAAGCCTTTTCTGAGGGAAGGTGGCCAGCTTTGAATAAGGAAGCTGGAGCACCCCTCAAGTCCTTTCTGCAGACTGAGATCTCTATAAATTCCTTTTCACCCCAGAGTTTTGGTTTGTTTCCAGATGAGAAACAATCGATTATCTTCCTTTGTTTCCAAAGGGATGACAACAGAGCAAGGACACAGATTTCTACCTCAACACTTAGGATAAACATCCACCCTTTTCCATCCATCAGTTTTCTTCTTAAAAAGCACTGTTGCAGCAATTCAAGAACATTAATGAAATCCTAAGCTAAAATTCGCAGATAAGGCTGAGAGAGAAGATAACCACAACTTAAAACACACTGAAGAGATCTCAAGTATGCCAAAGTCAAGTGCCCTGAACACAATCAAGTCAGAGACAAAGGTTAAAATGAAAAGAAGGCTGAAGATGACACGGTACAGAAACATTGTGGTGAATTCAAACCAAACTCAGCTCTGCCTTACAGAAGCAACATGATGCCTAGATCACAAACTGTGGTTGTTGTGGGTTTGTCTGGGTCCTGGAAAAGATTCAACAGCTCCCATTTTCCTTTCCTTCAGGCAGATCATGAGTAAAGCTTTCCTGCCTCATAGCTCCTGCTTTCCCTTTAGTCTCTTCCTCTCCTTTCCCTGTGCAAATTCCTTGCCCATCTCTCATTTCCTCTGGCTTCTGGCTGTCTGCCCTCCCAGCTGAGCAGACCTGCTGTAACAGGAAGTTTTCCAGAAGCAATGCTTAGGATTAATAATAGGTTTCTGGTGTTATTTTCATAACACTAACAGCAAAGGCAAAGGGCTAAAAATCCTTTTCAAGAAACCCACGAAAGGCTTTCTCCCCCCGCTTCAAAACATCTGCTGCTGCCTCCTGTTCTCAGTGGCACCAAGGCAATACGTTGCCTTGAATTAAGCAGCAGCTCTCTATAATACCCAGCTTCCTACTGCCTTAGAGAAACTCCCAGTCTGTGCTGTCAGGAGGCAGAGGGGAAACCCCATGCAGAGCAAGGACAGGGGGAGGCTGTGGCCTTCTTTGCCTGTGGCCACAGTCCCAGGGAGAACAATGGGAGACTGAAGCCATTGTGATAGAAGGCAGCTTGTGGAACTCTCTGGAGAAGATTACTCTTCAGTGTCTGCCGAAGGAGAAACTTTCAGTTATGAAGAATAATGGCCATAAGTGACCATTAATCCTTGTGGGAAGGGAAGGGGGAAGAAAAGTCTCCAAATTCAGCCTGTGCATAAAGATTTTGTAAGCTTTAACAATGGGGCAAATTTGAAAAGCCAGGACTGTTGTCATAAAAACTACTGGGAGCAAATTAAGTTGAATACAGGTTGCTAACTTTTCTTCAAGGACTTATTGCTAAAAAATAACTCAAGTTTTCAGACTAAATGGTAAATCCTTAGGGAAAAAAATTATCTCTAATCAGAGAGTAAGTGCTATTATCCAGGGGAATGATATGGTACATTTTTCACATGTGACAGAGGTTGAGTCCCTGATCTCAGTGCAAAAATCCAACTCTGCCTAACCACCAAGTCATAAAGCAGGGTAGTAAAGTACAAACTAAAGGAGGACAATAAAAGCCTTTAGGTGAGGAACCCTATAGGTCCTCAGGCAACAGAAACTACTGCTTGGAAGTCACAAGCCTTTAGAAATCATTTTCCAATGTGCCCAGGGCAAAACATCTTATGCTGGATATTGCCAGAATATGAGTTTCCAACACAGCATCCCAGTTCCTCACTTAGTCCTTGTCGGCTCCCACCCTATGGATTCCACAACACTGTTGTGCATATTTGCCACATAAATCCCACAGGTAAAACAATTCTGATTAGCATGAATTGTCAACTCTGTACCACTTAGCACGCACTAATTGTCCCCATCACCCATATGCAAAGCAAGTGAGCCTATTAGCTCCTGATTTAAAAACTTGAATAAGGAAGCCAGGTGACTGGCTAAAGGCCACAAATGAATTCATTTTGCTGGGTTGGAGGCAGGTTTCACATTTCCAAGCAACAAGGTGTTGGTTTTTTTAAACCTAGATCAGTGTTTTCCAATCTGTTTCAATTCACAAAGCACTGGTACTTCTAACAATAGCATTTATCTCCTTAAAAATTTCAAGCAGAGAATTGAAAGTTGCTCTAGGCCATCCCAGGAGCTTGGATACTGCAGGCTGAAAGTTGCTGAATCAGACTCAGCTTATCATTTCATTTTGTGAGCATTAAAGAGAACAGGGAGAAGCATCTTCACACCCATCTTCACAAAGGCTGGGACTTGAACTGCCCATTATGGACATGAAAAGGCTGCTGTCTTTGCCAGATGGTTCCATCACTGATAGGTTATTGCCCAGCTTCTCTTCCAGAGCGGGTAAAAACCCGAGAAAATATCAACCATCTATTTTTCAAAATCCAAATCGATCTCCACAAGTTATTCTATTTACCTTGGTGCCAGAGAACACATCTGCAAGGTCTCACTAAATCTTTACAGACACACTGCGGTCTTGCCTGTGAGTTCCCCAAAGCTGTAGCCCACTCAAACAGGTAACCTGCCTGCAGATGGTGGCACTGGCAGAGTAAAGAGGATCCCCGGCAGTGACCTTGCTGAGGCACATCGACACTCAGGGGTACATACAGCATGCCTTGAAGCAGCATAATCCCTAACACATTCCTGTTAACAGGCCCGGGGTGTTTCCAGCATGATCTCAAACTATTCTGACATCAAAAGAACATCCCATAAGACAGCCTTTAAAAGCAAGCTAGAAAACGACCATGCCAAGTGAAGGTGCTGGGCAAGGAACTGCCCAGAGGGTCCAAACCCCTCTGAAAGCATTCAGTAGGTCAGGCAAGCTTAACTTAGTACCCCAAAACCGGTCAGTAGGAGACAGGCGTCAAGTCTTGCTGATAAAACAGCAAGAAAGTTCTTTTCTCAGGCATCTGTGCAACAGGATGAACAAAGGGGCTTTTCCCAAGCATATTTTCTGAAGATAATGGAAATTGGAGGGCTAAAAATTGTGTGAGTTTCTGTGTGTCTCTTTTTTTATCCAAGACACAATCCCAACATAAAAGCATCTCTCATCTACAAACATGGGTGCTCGCTGAGGGCTCTTAGGTTTGGCTAGGAGCTCTGTTTGGACTAAACAGCCCCAATTAGGTCTGTCCCGTGTGTTTAAGAGCAGAGCAAGCACATCAGTAACAAACCCCAGCGAGTTCAGGTGTCCCTGCAAGGAGATGAGCTGGCTTTCACAGAGCCAGCATTCCAGGTTTCTGAGTCTCCACATTTATGGAATTCCTTTCTTATTTTAGAGGCAAGAACTTGACTTTCTTTAGCTATAAAAGGAGAACAAATGAGGAGACAGGCAGGCAGACAGAAAGACATTAACAGTAGTCCCAAGGGACCAGGACAACAGCTCACCCTCTGGCTTCGAAGCGTGACACCTGCAGATTTGAAGTCAGGAAACTTGATGCCAGCAGTCTCAGGAACAGCCTGAAAGAGATTGAAACAGGATGTGTTGATGGAGGAAACACAAAACCCACAAGATTTCATACAGAGGCTATCTGAAGGGGAAACTCTGTTTCCTATGACAGAGAACCACCTGCCACAGCCACATGTCGGAGCTGAGGCAAGAGGAAAATCCCAAGCAATGGCATTCAATGGGAAAATCCCAAGCAATTCACTGAGAGAAAAATACCCCAGTTCAAAGTATCTTTGAGAGGCCCAAACATTTCTGGTTGGTTGGCTGAAATGCACTGCTCTGCACAGAGCCTTACACTCATCCACACAAGGATAAACCCTAACCCTAAATGGTACTGCCTACACTAACACAGCCACATTTGCACAGTATGATCCTTATCTAACTTAGGCACATTTCAATGATCAAAACAGCCCAGGACTTCCCTAAATCTTGGCTTTTGACTGTAATTCCTCTAAAGAATGAGCTGAGAAAGCTCTCATCTGTCCAGGCATGAGCCCACTAATGAGGATGTAAGGACTGCACCCCTCCAGGAAGGCCTGCTGTTTATACATGTTTTGTCATTTGTCCACATTAGACAGGTTTTCTTCTTCCCACTTCACATTTTAAGCAGAGCAATAAGTGGGGGGAAAAAATGCAATCCCTTAAAAATCTGTGTCGCTGAGCAAAGCACAAGGTGAGCAAACTCTTAAATTATTAAAGCAGGCTGGCTGTGGCTCTGTGCACTCAACAGTCCCCTGAAGGGGTCAGTGATACTCATGGTTCAGTCTCAGAATCGCCACAACCTTTACAAAACAGATACTTAATCATGCTTTTCCCCAAAAGAAGAGTCACCTCAAACCTCCCCATTTCTCTGGAGACAGCATTTGCATTGCTGCTCCCACATTTCTCTGCAGAGCCTCTGCAGCTTGCTCTTCGTTTGTTACAGACAGAGCTGAGACTACCTGGGCTGCCACAAGATCATAAGAGATGCTGAAGGACAGTGACTCAATTCCTCAAGTTCCCTGCCAGTGACTCTCACATCTCTACCAGCTTTCCCTACCTCTCGGTTTTGAGGCTGCACCTTGCAAACTGCTTTGCATGGCCAGGCCTACATTTGTTTTTCAGTTACCTGTGCTAAGTCCAATAAACAAAAGTCCCAGGAAGAGATTTCTAAATTGGACCATGGTGGAAAAATTATTCTGTACCAACCTATCACCAGGGCTCGTGAACTTGTAGGGATCACTTTGATCTTTGGTAGAACGTGGCCTCCCTGCTTGGATTATTAGAGACAAAGAAGGCTGCAATCAAAACCCAATCTCTCCATTTCCTTTGGATTAAGGCTGCCTTTCAGACTGCCCCAGTTCTGCCCCCCAGCCTGTCACTGAACACCCTGACACAGCCAGGAGGGTAAACCAGCACCACTGGCTCGGCTGAGATACCTGCGACTGCGCTCGGCACAGAAGCAATTAAATGGGTCCTTTTGCCTCGCGTGCCTGTACATGCTGTAAACGCTTCAACCTCAATTGACTCTTTGGTAAATGATTTTCCTTTGTTGAAATGATGCTGATGCAGCTCCTGATTCAAATTCTTAGTTAAAATGCAATTTTTTTCTTAACATTTCCCGGCTATAGTTGGTAATTGACTCCTAATGGACTCTGTCATGGTTGAAATGACGCCAGTGCAACAACAGAAACTGCTTCTCTGCCCACCCTGGCGTGCCTATCCCCTCTGTGCCTGCACACAGGCACCAGCCAACAGGTAATATATAGGGCTGGACTCCTCACCTTGGCACCCTCAGCATCTTTCCAGCCCCATTCTCCATCACCACCACGAATGAGAAGCTGCTCTCTTTAGAGCGAGATATGCCAGCCATGGCTGAGCTTTACCACATGCAAAAGGTGTCCAGTGCTATTAATTACATAGAGGGGCAAGGGGGAAGCCAAAACAATGTTTTAAGGAAGTGCTGGCCACTAGGCACACTTCATGAAGCAGCAACTGTCCAGCACTCACTGCCTCTTTCCCTTCCCTGCACAAACCCTTTCTTTCAGAGGACAATGGCACAAGTGTTCTCTGTTCACAGGGTGGAGGCACAGGAATTCCCAGGGACTCACTGGAAACATCTGAGATTTTGTAACAGCCCTTTCCTACTCAAGGTGCTGAATTTAGTTCAGTGCACTTTGTCCTCCCTGCAGAAAGGGAAACTGACGTGACATTAAATGGGAATTGAAAGGGGTGTTCTGGGCTCACACTTTAGCTCACCTTGGGAAGAAATAAGAAGTAATAGCTCTCAGAACACAAGAGTCCCACAGATCTGATCCCACAGATCCTTATCTAATCACAGGTAAGGATCAGGAGAGAGGCATTCACTGAGCTTGGGGAGATACTGCTGAGACCCAGGAGTGGGGAAGGAAAGGGAAACATGGACTAGAAAAAGAAGGTAGGTGAAAGAGAATGAGTTTGTAGGACAACTCTGCACAGCAGTACCAGAATATCCTTGGGAGAAGCAGGGACACAGACAGATGCTTCTCCCTGCCATGAGGTATGAATAGCTGGCAACATTTCATCCCGTTTCTCAGGTAGGGAAAGGGAAACAGGACTTAAACCATCATTTTTCAAATGGGAGAGAGACAGAGAGCACACCAGGAGACTCTGACAAGAGACTGTGACAATGACTGCTTTCGATCAATCTGCCTTCCAGAAGATGTAAAAAAGCATCTGCCAGAAAGCAGCCAACAGCTACTCTGCCCAGACAGAGCTGGTGGCCTGATCCCAGTAGGACTGCTGAAGGAAATGTGTTACCCAGCCAGAGCATACTTGGGGGAAAGGAAAAAGAAAGGAAATAAAAGACAAATGTTTACAGGCTTCTCTGTCTCCTTCTTCTGCGGCAGCTTCTTCTTGGGAGCCTTGCGCTCGGCACGTCTCTGCTCAGTGGTGGTGTCAGCAGCTGTGATGAGCTTCTGCAGGTCTTGGGTTCTCTTTTCTCTCTCTTTCTTCCTGGTTTCGATCTTGCGGAGCTCTTGGATGAGGTATTCTTCTTCTGCCACCTGCAGACCAGAGCACGCAAAGGCAATCAGAGCTGCGGAGGCGGCCGAGCAAGGCAAGAGGGCCATCTACTGCTAAAAGGTCTGCTCTGGGCAAGGAGAGACTTCAAACTCCCCTGCCCAATATCTTGGATCTGCAGAGCTCTTTATGCTCTATAGTCTTACCCTGAACGCATGGCAATGCCAGTCTATAAACTGGCAGGTACTGAATTACAACATTCACGATGCATCCTTCAGCAGAATCCATAAATGATTAATCTCACGTCCAGACAAAGAGACCAAGGGGATAGATTGGGGTAAAAAAGGCCAAATCCACTCTAGTTACGAATGCAGTGCTGTGAAAAGCTAGTTCTCCCCCTAGACATAGCATGTAGAACCTAGAGTGACTATGCCTGGTATCTGCACAGCTGTCAACATGGGAAGCACAGAGTCACTACAGGTATGAAGCTGTCATTAGAGGGAATCACCAACAGAAAAGGATGCTCTCCCCCAGCCTTTGGGGCACACACAGTTTCTTAACCTCTGTATCCTGAGACTGTTACACAACTTCAATGAAAACTAAACATGCAGATTTACAGTCCTTGATATTTTCTGGCAAGATTTTTACTCTCACAGAACCATCTTCCCATGGGACTCAGGGACTCTCATAAGGACAGCTACCTGAGAGCTTGTTTCTATTCAGAGGGTTGTACTTCTCAAAGAGGTGTTGGCAGTCACCAGAGACCACAACTGCTCACCTAGACCTCTCTCCTATGTGGCCAGATTTCTCAGTTATTCTCCTTTTATATCCCTTAAAATGTCATCAACTCAACTACGAGTTGCTCTTTTCTTGTCCAGTCTTTCCCTTCTCCACTCTCTGGCCTATTTAATTCATCTCCTGATTCAACTTATCATAAATCAATCTTTTGGTGCAGTGATGCTTTCTTCCCCAAGTTACCTGCTCTGGTGTCCTATTGTAGAGCCTTTCCAGCTGTTCCTTCCTTCGCCTCTCATGGCCAGCATCAAAGACTGGGATTTTCAGGTCTGTGCCTGGAGCAGCACGAACATTAGCCAGCTTGGCACAGATGTGATAGTATCTTTCTTTCAAGTCCTCCACTGATCTTTTCTGTGGAAGACATCACAGGAGAACATCATTATGGAAGAACCAAACAAAACCTTGTACAGAAGCAAGCTAAGGACCACTGGCTGAAGGATGTCAAACAGGGTACAAGACACAGTGCCCAGGAGGAATATCAGAAGGGAGCTTTGCCAGTCCAGGTGGAACCTCAGGGAAGAGGGAGTTTCTCAGTGAACCACATGAATTAACCAACATGGGTTCACAGCTACTGCTTTAAAAACAGCCACCAAAGGGTCCAACAACAGAGCCAAGGGTTAGAGACAATACAGCAGTGAAGCACTCCCAGATACAAGGATAATTAGAATCACAGAATCATTACAGCTGGAAAAGACCTTCAAAGTCATCGAGTCCAGCCACTAACTTCACACTGCCAGGCCCATCACTAAACTAAACCATGTCCCTCAGCACCTCAGCTGCATGTCTTTTAAATATGTCAAGGGATGGTGACTCCACCACCTTCCTGGGCAGCCCATTCCAATGCCTAATAACCCTTTCAGTAAAAAAGTTCTTCCTAATCTCCTACCTAAACCTCTCCTATTGCAACCTGACCCCATTTCCTCCTGTCCTGTCACTCATTACTGGAAAAAGATCGACCCCTACCCCACTAGTGGTAGAGAGTGATCATGTCTCCTCTCTCAGCCTCCTCTGCTCTAGGCTAAACATCCCCAGCTCCCTCAGCTGCTCCTCATAGGAAGAGAAAACCTGTCAACAGGAAACTCTGTCAACAGGAAACACAGGAGGCCTCATACCTGAGCTGCTCCAAACAATGGCCATTCCAACCATAACCAAGGAGGCATCAACTGCAACTATTCATTGCCCATCGTTATATAGAGTCTGAGCTGTGCTCCCTGATTCCAAAGGTGTTTGGGCTGCCCAGATGAGAAGATTCTTGTTATTTCACTTTGCTACAGGCTCTTCAGGTGAACATTTCAGAAGGCAACAGAAACCTCCAGCACTCAGCTGTTCTATAGGAGTCATATCATTTACCCTTGTCACCAGGAGCAGTAGAACCAGCAGTTACACGAGATTTATGATCAGAACACCAAGGCTGGATTTCCAGACCACTGACGGTTCCTCCTTCACAATAGAGAGAAATCTGCACCAGGTCAGACCACAGGTCAGGAGCAGCACCAGAGAAAAATCACAATTCCCAAGGACTGCTGGCAGACTCTTCTCCCAGAGCCTAGACTGGATTCCAGGACACCTATCCTACTCAGCTAAACAAACTTCCCAGCTGCCTTATCTTCAAGGAGCAATCAGCTGCTCTCCTGGCAGGGTCAAAGCTTGTAACTTGCTAATAAAACACAACAGGGAATGAGCACAAGTCACAGTGGATTTCATTACAAACAAAGCAAGCAGCAACGCCCTGTGCTGGAAATTCAATATTCCTTGCTGCCAATAATTCATTATTTTCCCCTAATTAAGTTGATATAAAGGGTAATTTGGTCTTTGCAGTGCCGTAGCAGGGGGGTTGCTGGCAGCAGCTTGGCCCTGGGGACTCACCTTGAACTGCTGGTGATCGTAGCGGTCATGAATCACCACGAAGCGCAGATCAAAGCGCCGCGCCAGGTCAAAGAGGTGGTCTGTCTCGGCCTTGGTCCACGCGTCGTCGTGGAGATACATCTGGTACTCCTGCTCTGAGTAGACAGGTACCTGCACTGTCTGTGCAGAGAAAAAGCAGAGAAAACAGTGGCAGCTCTCCTGCAGCAATGCCCTTCTCTCCAGGCGGGAGGGGCTGAGATGCCCGAGGTGAGAACAAGGGCAGCACACTGACAGGAGGGGGCTGCCAGGACCCTGAGCAGTGAATGGGTCCCAGTCGAAAAGATGAGGAGGAGGGAGAGCACTTGATAAGGAGCAACGTGTGATCTCAGGGCCACAAATGTGATGTTCTGGGAGCCTACCAGGAACTACTGCCTCGGAGGCCGAAGTGTGTTTCAGGCAGCTGACAGGAGTGGAGGTCAGCAACCCACATCCTGACTTAGAGGTTTCAAAATTATCAGGCTAATATGACAGCAAAACCGAGGCTGAGGCAGCTCCCCTGCACTCCTCCCATAGGATGGCACCAGGATCTAGACATAAACTGCTCTGACAGTCAACTCTTCACTTGGGTTGGGACACATTTGCCTGTATGGGAAGAACGGGAAAGACAAGGAGTGGTAGTTCCCAGCCTTCAGCACGCCTCTGCTTTGGTACACAGCCCACTTCTTTCATGTCTGCTGCAGACAGTGCCATGAAGATCTGAAAGACTGGGTGCTGTACAATTGAGGGCCATGAACTTGGATAATAACTTTGTCCCTCCCTTCCTCATCCACTCTTTCTCTGGCAAAGCCACAGAGCCAAAAGCCAGTTGAATCATCAGAGGTGCCTAAAAGGCCAAACCCACACCACAGTCCCAAGCCTGGAACTGCCAAGGGCTCTATCCAGAACACAAGTGTGTCACATGAGGACTAAAGGAACAGTAAAAATATTTAGTGTATTAGGGAAAGTCCTAGCACATGGTAAAGCAAAAGTGCAAACAAGCTTGTGCTTTCCTCCCTTATCCCCTCCCATCGCTCCTGCAGGGGAACTTTGCTCAGCCTGAGGAGGTCCTGTCCCCACAAGAAAACTGTGCCTGTGAGGAGCACCCATGCTTCAATACCTCTGTGCCTTCCTGAGCCCTACACCAGAAAAGTCATGCTCATGAACTCCATACAGCTCAGAGGAGCACTTCTGAGCCACCATATAACAGCCTCTTTAGGTCTCCTGGCCTTCTTCCATCACTTAGACACAGAAGCTTAAAGGTGAAGAGTATCTCTTGGGGATGCACTGCACCTCAACCTTCAAGTACCACTCCCACCAGCAGAAAAGCCACCCTACTAGACACTGCAAGGATGTCCCAGGTACATACATCATGAACAAAAGGTATTTTCTAGAGTGGCAGACACATATGGAAAAGAGCCAGCAGAGCCCTCTGCAGTGGATGGAAGCAAAGGTAGCAGATGCCCAAGGAGCAGTTCCCAAAACATCCTCAGCCCTACTCCTGGCTGCTCAGGTGAGAACTGCTGAGAGGCACAAAGGTGGGAACTCATCAGATGGAAAGTTTGAGCCAAACGTTATAGTGCAAAGGCAACATAGCCATGAAAATGCAAATATGCCCCTCAGAGAGGGATTTCCAGCAGGCACTGGCAAGGTTTCAGTTGCACAACAAGACCTTGGCAGGAACACCAACTACGATTCTACTAACCCCTGCTCAAGAAAGATGAACTGAAATGAGAACAAGTACAGAGAAGAGCACTGAGGATGAGTAATGGGGTGGGGAGCTTTTCTTCCCACAGCAGACTGGAAGGAAAGGAAATCTGAAAGGGATTCTGACTGCAGGCTTCAAGTATGCTAGATGGAGTGAGAGGAGTACCCACAGGAACAAAAGAACAACTGAAATAAGGACAAAGAAGTCAGCTTGCAAAGAAATGCCAATTTAACATGGAAAATTTAACCTGGAAATGAGAAATGGAGCAGAGACAGTCTGGAAGAGCCTCCCAAGGAAGCACAGGGGCAAAAAAATCCAAGTGCTTTTTAAATGGAACTTGATCAGTTTATGAAAGCAACTGGATGGTCCAAGACCTGAAAGGGTCACGAAGAGGATTCAATGGCCCAGAAAACCCCTCTCAGTCCGTTTCACACCATAAACACACACAATGATGGGCCTTAAATTAACTGAAACTGCTCTGGAAAGATCCTGAAGCCATGAGGCAGTTTTGTGAAAACATCAGCACAATGCCTAGTAGTGCTGAAAAGACAAACTGAGTAGTAAAAATCATCATGGAAATAAAGAGAAACACGGGCAAGGTACAAACCTGCCATGCTTCCATAAGTGAAACACTCCCTCCTAGTCTACCCACTTCAAAAGAAAGGATATTTGGGAACAACAAGGGTGAGACAGAGCACAGAAGAGCAGATGTGTGTCAAATTATGGAAAGCACAGTACACAGCAAAGACAATTTACTACCTTATGTAACACAGGATCTGAGAGGCACCAAAGGAAACCCCAAGGCATCAATTTAAAAGGAACAGAAGAAAGCACCTTTGCACATCACACAAAATTAATCTGAAGAACTCATTACCATGGGGTATTCACAGAGCAGCTTCCTGTTCTGAACATACTTATCAAGAATTACTAAAGACAAACTCCAAGCTAAGAAATCCTGAAGCCAAAGCCCACCAAAAACTAGGAAAATGCATTCTGTATTTGCCCCATTCTCGTGCTCTTTCTCTAAGCTTTTACTAACAGCAGCCAGAAAGAGAATATTGGCTGAGAGAGGCCTTTGCTCTGACACCAGTGGACCTGCTTTTATGTTCCTATTTCACACTCTTGACTGAGGCTCGGTGTACACTGTGAAACCTACATTTACATTTTGGATCTCACAGTGAGGAGAAGGAATTTGTTTTGGAGGCTGGAAGCACAGAGAAAAGGCAAAACAACTGGGCAGAGACGCAGGAATCAGATTAAAGAGCTTGAGAGATCAATAGCACAGAATGCAGAGGAAAAGGGGAACAAGAGACTAGGGCAGAGGTATTGAGTATGAGAGAAGGGACTCACAGAAGAGCCTGGAAAAGTAAGTAAAAGCCTCTGATTCAACAATTATCTGCAAAACTCCTCATTGGTGCCTTCTTCCCTCTCAACCATGGATCCACAAGGGTCACAACTTGTTCCAACTAGTATTTAATTGTGCCTGTGCAGATGGTAGAGGTCTGTACCACTATCTAAAGGTTGCAGCCTCGCTCAAGGCTCTCCTGTCTGTCAGTTCACGGCACATGATAAAGTTAAGGAAACGAGAATCGTATAATTACAACACCCATGCGTGGCCACCTCTGATAAACTCGGTTGAACTCAGTCAAAAACTGTTACAGCAGTAGAGTCTTTGAGACAATTACACTCCCAAAGTTTCACAGTTAGGTAGGTGCCTTGACTAAGTGAGTCATGCTTCAGACTTCCACCCTAGACATCAGAGAAGAGATACCACAGGAGGCTCTTACCAATGTCCCAGCAAGAGGAAAAGCATCAGTCAGAGCTTGAGCCTTCTAACATATAAGGTCAACCGACCACTTAACTCTGCAGGAAGCCAGGCTTTGTTAGAGCTGATGCTCTGTGGGTTACAACACTTTAAATTTGTACACAGTGCTACGCAAGCAGAGCTTTTGTGGAATCATGTCAGCACACACTTTTCTCCCCCTCTTCGGATTTGCATCATGAAGGAGGCTAAATTACATTACAGAGGCACCCTAACTCTGCTCCTTCCTAACTTTGGAGGTTCTGACTTTGAAGTATAAATCTTGATGTAGTTTTCTTTGTGTATAGACATGAAAGCCCCAACCACTCAAAGCAGATACATCTGGGACAAAAGACAGCAGGAGATTACAACAACACGTTGTGGCAATTGTAAGATGCAAAGAACAGGGTTCTGCACCGCACTGATACCACAGGAGCAATTTCAGAGGGAGCGCAATGTAACTCAGCCTCTGGGCTGGAATCTGGCCAAGGGGCTGCAAGACAGCTTTTTGGCCACCAAGCTCAAGCCATCTTTTTCATATTGAGCAAAATAACAAGACTTATGACTTTAATGTCTCACTCTTTTACCACCCAGAGCCTGTAATCAGTGGGAGGATGTCGGTTAGGAACTGAATCAGACAGCAGAGTGCCTCCTCACCAAATCAGCAACTGCACACCTGAAACATGGGAGTTCTGGCAAAGCTCTGACCACATACTGAGCCCACTGAGCTTGAATGATTTGGAGACATCACACTCTGTGGTCACATGGCCATGCTGCAAGTTAAAATGCAATTGCCAAATTAACTCAGCCTTCAGTTGTTGAAAGAACCAACTTCCTGTCTGGACATTCAAGAAGCTGACCCAAGGGTATTTTCCAGATGCTATTTATAGGCTTTTGCTTGAAAGTGCTCCCACTTACTTTATTGAACCTGGCAAAAGGGTAGTCCTTCCCTTCCTCTGCTGCTCTCCTCCAGTGGTAAAACATGGCTCCATCTTTTCTTGCTGGGTTGGTGAAAGGCATCCACTTCCAAGGCCGAACTTTCTTGGACCCCAGTTTTGCTTTGACTGTTCGATAACCCTGAGTTGTATCACTTGGCAGCAGCGGAGGTGCATCCCTGTGGTGGACAAAAGCACTGGCTGAACAGAAGGAAGAAGTAGCCTGGGACAAACTCAAAGACATTTCAGATTCGGAGTGGCATCTGCTGCCACAATGTTGAGGTGGGAAAACCTGAATCTAAGCTCTGTCACAGGTTTTGCCCTTCCCAGACTGCAATGCTTGCCACACCAGAGGGCAGAACACACAGCACGGATGGGTTTGAGCAGAACCATCTGGAAAGCAAAGTGTGCAACAGACCTCTGAGGCAAGGGCATGTTCCATAACGAGCTAAATACAGGCTATAGCAGAACTCTTTGCAGAAATAAAAGTAGGTGCTAATCCCAGTGACAAATAAAAGAATCACACACAGAAGGGTAAGAACACTGCCTTGATTGCACTAGATTATTGTGCCTGCACCCAATTCATCTCCCACATAGAGCAAGCTCCTCAATTTTACACGAGAGAAGACAGACACTGCCCATGAGTGTCTAAGAGAGAAGGGCACAAGCATGGGCCAAGGACAACAGGGAATCAGTCTGGGAGGGAAGACTGCCCGTGGTTTCACGAGGATGCTGCCCTGCCACAAAAGCCCAGGCTATCCCACAACCTGCACAGATGACCATAAGCTCTTACTTTTTGTCAGAGTAGAGGAGTGCATAAACTTCTCGGTGCATTCCTTCTGGCCTCTTAAATGTCAATGTCTCTGAAGATTTCTTGGATTTTTTCTGAAACAAAAGAATTGCATTTTAGATTCAGAAGTAGCAGTCCCCGAGGGAACATGAAGCTACACAACAACCTGGCACCCTGTGATGGCTTTCACTTTTATCTGCTTTTAGACACCTTGAATTTCTCCTGGAAAGTGCCTGTTCCTGGTGGAAGACACTGACAGACAAAATGTTCCTACTTTCAGCGATAGCACTCACCAGTACTCAGACACTTGTTGCTGCTGATAACACACACATAAATTCCAAGTTGTTGAACATCTGGCTGTAGTTTTCAGGGGCTGGTTCACTAAGCCTTTTTTTTTTAACTAGGTAAGCACTGTCCTCACGTGAAGGGATCAATGTATGTAATTAAGCAATCCTCTACCTTTTGGAGAGGATAATAAGAAATGTCTTCCCACCCTCTCTTAGGTTTTGTCACTTTTTTCTGCAGCAATTTCAGTTGTTGTCAGTTGTGACCAAGTCCCATGTCAAAACTACCGGCACCACCTACAAAAATAAAGCCCTGTTCCTACCTCCACTCTCCCATTTATACAGCAAAGAATTTTCTTGATGCAGTTTCTTCACACTAGGAAATCAGTGCAGGCAGAGGCCCCTAAAGTCTTGTCATAACTGATGGCTTCTGAGACAAGAGTACACCTCATATCACATATACAAGTTTATAAAGTAATGAGCTTTGGATTCAGGTAGATACAGGAACAGCTATGTTATCAAGGGACACTTTATTTATGGGGGCCAAACTTATTATGTGGAGCCTTTGCTCCAATGTGTCATCTTTATACATACTAGCCATGTCACTACTTTAGAGTACTTGTTTACCATATTGCTATCAACTTTTTAATCACATTATGTGGCAGTAACAAAAACAACACTGTACCATAAATTGTATTAAATCTAGCCACCTTTATCAAGTAAATTCAAAATTCCCATTGAAGAACAAAATCAAACATCCGTCATAGAAACACTGAACGGTGCGGGTTGGAAGGGACCTTTAGAGATCATACAGTCCAACCTCTTGCTAAAGCAGGCCCACCTAGATCAGGTCACTCAGGAACACATCTAGGCAGGTATGGAAACCTCCAGAGAAGGAGCCTCCACACCCTCCCTGAGCAGCCTGTGCCAGGGCTCCCTCACCTCAACAGCAAGTAAGTTTTTTCTTCTGTTTAAGTGGAACTTTTTGTGTTCCAGCTTCTTTCCATTACCCCCTGTCCTGTCATTAGATACAAAAAAAAGTGATGCCCTAACATCATCTTAGACTACAACTGCTTTCCATAAAACTTGATGACAGACATTAATTACATCAGCACCTTTTCACTCCTAATCAAACACCTTTCTCCCAGCACATCCATCGCTGTGCCCGGGAGCCAACTGAGGCAGTTACCCCCAGGTCACCACACACCCTGTTTGAACACAGGCTCCTGGAATTCCCCCAAAGTTCCCAGATTTATGAAAAGTTAATATCAGCAGACCAGAGATCAGCTCAGCCAGCTATTTTAGGACTTGAGAACAAATGACTTTGTCCTGCTGATTTAAATGTTTCTATGCCTAGTAATTTTTCTTTTAACATTCTCTCTCACTAATGGAGTGGAAAGTACTTCACAGTTCTCTTGTGATTTAAAGACATCAATCTGATTCTTTCCTAATTGAGACCAGATCTATTTCCTGAGCAAGAGCTGCACTGTTATTAGCAATTTTGCTCTCTCCACGTGATAATGGCTTATACCTTTGGTTTGACTTGGTTTCTGTACTTTGCAGAAATTCAACGTTTCACTCATTTCTGCTCTTCTCCCAGAACCTCTCACTGCACCTCTCCCTTTCCATTACATTTTAGGAGAAACCCATTTTATTGTCTGCTCCAAAATAGCGAAAGGCAGCCACCAGTACTCCTTCAGCTGTCTGCTAGCTAACAGACAAACACATCTGAGTCAAAGAACTTGCAGCTCCAACACTCTGCAGCACAACATCGCAGGCCTAATCCAGCCGAGGAGCTGCTCACCAGACACGTTATTCACCAACACAGCTGACAACTGGGGATTTTAACATTGCAGCCTTTAAATTAACTCATCAGTTTTCCATTACACCAATTATACTGTGTTTCCCATCCCCAGCAAGGTAGACATAAAGCCACTGTGCTGCTCTTCAGAGACAAACACATTCCAGAAGTACTTTCAGGGGTAGGGTGGTTGCATATGTTTGGGTTTGTTTTGGGTTTTGTTTCCCAAATAAATACACAGGCTTTATTTCAAATCAGACTATTTCTGTACCAGAGAGCTCCTGGGAATTTCACCTCCTGCAGCATATTTCCAAGCACCTGCACATCTCATCACTACTCGTGAATTGTCCTTCCAAACACCTTGCAAAGCACAGGACAGCCAAGACCTTGCCCAAATATAAAACACAGAAGGCAACAACACACACCTTAGCATATTACCACACAGGACACAGCAGATCATAGAATCACCGAATGGGACACAGGGATTGGAAGGGACCTTTAGAGATCATCTAGTCCAAAACCCCTGCAAAAGCAGGTCCCACCCAGATCAGGTCACACAGAAATGCATTCAGGGGGGTCTGGAAGATCTCCAGAGATGTAGCCTCTACATCCTCCCTGAGCAGCCTGTGCCAGGGGTCCTTCACTTCAACAGTAAAATAGTTTTTTCTTATATTTAAATGGAACTATCTGTGTTCCAGCTTCTTTCCATTACCCCCTGTCCTGTCACTAGGTACAACAGAAAAAAGGGATGCCCCAGCCTCCTGATATCCACCTTTTACACCCTTGTAAATATTAATGAGATTCCCCTCTCAGTCTCCTCCAGACTAAAGAGCCCCAGTTCACACAGCCTTTCCTCAAAAGGAAGATGCTCCAATCCCCTGATCATCTTGGTGGTCCTGTGCTGGACTTTCTCCAGCAGTTCCCTGTCCCTCTTGAGCTGAGTGGGACAGTAGAGGGGGAGCAGAGCCTCCCTCGACCTGCTGACCACGCTCTTCTTGATGCATCCCAGAATGCCAATGATAGTCTACGTCCTTAACAGAGCTTACTAATTTGCCCCACGCTCCTCTATGCAACACATCTCAAACCCCAGCCAACACCTTCCCTACAGGAGGAATGCTCCCTTGAAAACATTTACCATTCCATCAAGCCAGATAATGCTTTTTTCCTTCTAAAAGCAGACTGTGTTCTATGATTGCTATCTGTTTAGGGGCTACATGGTAAACACACTTCACGCTTATTCCACAAAATGAGAATTTCAGAGACAGCTGAAAGTGTCCTGTGACAGGCCCAGCTACCAGGACGGTATCTCCAGCTCAGATACTGCCTCAAATGCCACAGTGCACTTATCCAAGAACACCAGGAACCCAGGAGTTTGGCCCTCCAGGCATTTCCTGATGCTCCCAGGAGGCTCAAAAATGAACAGACTACAGCAGGAACACACTTCACTCCATCTTTTCCCACAACATTCATCCCAGACACCACAGGCAAGGTCAAGCAGCGCCTAGCAAACACGCAGCAGCCCCTCAGGGCAGTGCAGCTCACCTTATCCGAGTTGATGATATCCTTTTTGTTGATGGTGCCCGTGTTCTCCGACTCCACACCGCCCAGCTCCAGGATGTCCCGCACATCCGCGCCTGTCGCCATCTCCCCGCCTGCCCGCCGGCCTTCCCTGCCCCGTCCTGTCCGGCCCCTCCAGCTCTAGGGGTGAAAGGGGGAAACCCAAAGGCTGGGGTTAATATGCACCTCCCACCTGGATAGGCTATCCCATACACACGTGTGTGTGTGTGTGTATAAACACATGGATCTACATACACACATCTACACTTACACATATATATATGCCCACACGCAGGTATCTACATACACACGTATCCCTACGTACATACACACATACATACCTACACACACCTATATACATACCTACACACATCCCCCTGTATCTACATAAGCACACACACATCATAGAATCATAGAATGGAATGGGTTGGAAGGGACCTTTAGAGATCATCTAGTCCAACTCCCCTGCAGAAGCAGGGTCACCTAGATCAGGTCACATAGGAACGTGTCCAGGTGGGTCTTGAAGAACTCTAAGGAAGGAGCCTCCATATATCTGCATATACATCTATGTACACCCATGTATGTGTACATAAACACATGCATACATACACATGTATCTCTCCATAGGTACATGCATACATACACAGTCGTATATCTATATAAGGACACACATAGATGCACACAGCCCTACATCTACACACATATGCACCCCTATATCTACATATGGACATGCATAAGTGTATCTACATATGTAAACACATACATATACACACACGTATATCTACCTACGTGCAAGCACGTCTACCCACGCTCCTGTATCTACACACATACACACACACAAGTACATCTACATAAGTACACGCATATATATACACACAGACGTACATCTACGTACGTCCAGGCGCACATACACACTCGCAGACGTGTATCTACACGCGTACACGCGCACATTCATACACACGCGCGCACATCTACACACACACACACCCCCCTCGGCCGCCTCCCCATCCCCCGCCAGGCCCAACAACGGGGCCTTGTACCCGGCCGGTCCCGGGGGCCGCGCACGCCGCGCCCGCGACCCGGAGCCCCGCGGCGTGGTCCCGGGTGGCCCGAGGGAGGGCAGAGGGGACGAGACGCCGCCGGGAGGGGGGTCCCAACCGCGCTGTGCCGCGCCGGTCCCGCGCTCACCCACCGGCGCCGGCTCCGCAGCCAGCGGGACGGTGCGACCAACACAGCGGCCCGGGCAGCGCCGCTTCCGCTCCCGCCGAAAGGCGCCAGGAAGTGCCCGGAGCGCTTTGAGGGACGCACCGGGGAGGGGGGGCGGTGCGGGTGGCGGGTTCGCGCCCCGGGCCCGGCTGGCGGCGGCCGCCTCGGGCCTGGGCTCGGTGCCGCTGCCCCGGCCTCGGCCGCGGCCCGGTGGCAGCGGCTGTAGCCGCGTGGGGTCGGCGGCCCTCGTTCCCCAGCGCGGGCGGAGGGGCGGCCGCCGGCGGGACTCGCCTCCGCGCCAGGAGGTGGCAGCACGTGCTCGGCGCGGGCCCCGCGGTGGCGACGAGCCCGGCCCCGCTGGTCGCCCACCCTCGCCCGCCGGTTGTCCGAGGTGCCGCTCGCCCGGCGGGTGGCTGGGCTCAGCGGCAGCCGGGGACGGCGGGACAGGGGCAGGCCACCCGCATCGCTTGCCCAGCGCCTTGCCCTGGCCCCTCCCCGGGGGGGGTGTTGAGGCCGGACCCGCTTCCCCGCAGAGCTCGGAAGATTTTTCCCCTGTCCTCGCTGGGTCCCGAGGTGGTAGCCCTTGATTCAGGTGCCGTCCTGTCCTCCCCGCCAGCCCACGTTGGCGTTGGGCTCGCCGGTGGCCAGCTAGCCCTGCCAGGTGGCCACCTGCCATGCAGCCTGCACCGCGTGGCACCTGCAGGCTGCCTGGCCTGAGCTGGCTCTGCATGGCATGTGCTCCTCACCTTTGTGCTTGGCAAGAGAACCCTTCCAAAGCACTCCATTGAAGCAGTGCTCACCTGAGGCTAGAAGCAGCCAGGAGTGAAGGTGTTTTTAATAAGACTCTCTTGATTCCACTTCCCTGTGGGAGGAAAGGGAAGGGGAAGGAAACAACAGTGTGCAGGACAAGCATGGGGTACAGATACCCGCAGGGAAATGCCAGCCACCTTGGCTAGCCCAGGAGAGGGGATATCCCTGAGGGGATCTCTTCTCCTGTGCACACTGTGCTGAGGCAACTGCAGCACCCAGCCCCTCAACACCAGGCAGGCTGTGCTGGAGTTGACCCCGTTCCCATCCCACCAGCAATCCCTTGGCACAGGGACTGGCATGTCACTTCCCCTTCAGGTCCCAGCCAGCATCAGTGTGCCCCAACAGGAACTGGAGACACTCCAGAAGCATCATCTCTTGTCCCCAAGAATCATTTCATTCTTTTCTGCCCCCTTCCAAGCTGCCAGGCATGGTTTTAGCATCTTGGTCCTTCCTCACACAGAGACAGAGAAGCAAATCCAAAGGTTTCTCCTCTCCTGTCAGGCAACGGAGCTGGGGAAGGGTCTGGAGAAGAAGTATGAAGAGCAGCTGAGGGAACTGGGGGTGTTTAGTCTGGAGAAAAGGATACTGAGGAGAGACATGATCACTCTCTACAACTACCTGAAAGGGCGTTGTAGTGAGGTGAGAGTCAGTCTCTTCTCTCCAGTAATGAATGACAGGACAGGAGGAAAAAAGAGGGCCTCAAGTTGTGCCAGAGGAGGTTTAGACTGGAGATTAAGAAGAACTTCTTCCCTGAGAGGGTTATCACACACTATCCCAGGCTGCCCAGGGAGGTGGTGGAGTCCCCATCGCTGGAGATACTGCAAAGACACCCAGCTGAGGTGCTGAGGGACATGGGTTAGTGATGGGCTCGGCAGTGTGAGGTGAGGGGTTGGACTTGATGATTTTAAAGGTCTTTGCCAACCAAAATGATTCTGTGTCCTACCTATTTGCTCTCGGCTCTGCCACCTCCACCCCACTCCTCTCATCAGTGACTGTGGCCATTTCTAATCATTTCTAGCACCTTTCCACTCCCACAGATGGGTCTGTAGAGGGAGACTGGGCTTTCCCAGTGCTGCCTTCCTCTGCCTTCACAGTCTCAGCCCTACTCTGCCTGCCTGGCACTGCTGTTCCAGGGGGAGCTTTGTAAGCCGAGAGAAAGAAGATCTCTCTTCTTGGCCCTCATTGTCAGGTCATTGTCAGCCCATTCACATCGTTAAACAGCACTTAGAGAAGTAAAATCCAGAAACATGCAGCCATTCAGTGACCTTGGACTTTGATTATATTCCCTGACCTCCTCAAGCCCAGCTTCCAGCCCTATCCCAGCAGGACTCAGCCCAGGCTCTGCCCTAGCACAAGATGATCTACTCACTCCTCTTCAAAGTCCACAGCTTCTCTCCCCAGGGCAGAGCTTTTTGAGCTCAGGAAAGGTGGAGATTGCGGGCAGCTGGGCTGCTTTGTTCACAGCCTGCCTCCCCCGCACCTCTGTGAGTGAGTGTCCCTGTGGGTCTGGGTCCCACCAGCAGCTCCATGGACCTGCAACACAATAGCTGAGTGCTTCTGCTAACCTAATCAGCAGTGGAACAATCAGCTCTGCCTTCAAAGGGACTGGAAGATGTTTCTGGGCAGCAGTCACTGCATCCCAGAGCCCCCACAGGCCTTCAATAAACAAAGGGGCACAGATGGAGACATTGGTCAGCCCACACACACCTGGTCCATCACTGAGAGTCCTGCACAAGGATATGTGCCCAGGTCTGTCACCTCCCTGGGTGCACGTGGGTCCTGCCTTGCGAGGGCACAGGGAGAGCCCGGGGAATGCCAGGGGAAGCCAGCAATGCCGTGGAGCCCGCCACTTCTGTGCCCTGAGCCTTTGCTGTGCTGGAGGGACAGCAACAGCCAGCATCACTCTCCTGACCCTGCAACCCCATCACTCACCTTTTGCCATGCCGTCACTGTCACCCAGCAGCTGAGGGAAGGATCTCCCCCCACATTTAACCCTGGCTGAAAGGCAGTGCTGTCCCTTTGCAGGCCAGCCTCCTGCCCACCCCTGAGTCCCAGGGAAGGATGCCCCTTGCACCCTTTGCCTGGCTGCCAGGTGTGGCCAAAAGTAGCCTCAGGCCAGGGATGTGTGTGCCTCCAGCCCAGGGCTCAAGGTGTGCGTGTCTGCCGGCCTGGCACCAGCAGAGGAGGACAAGTGCAAACACTGCGGCCAGTGGGGCAGGGGGAGGTTATCTGGGGCCCAGCAGTGGAAAAACTCTCAGTGTGTGACTAAGGCCCGATAGCAGCAGGTGTGGGTCCAGGCAGGGCGAGCGAGCTGGGGAGTTATCGCTTCCCCGTGGGTTCAGGTGCCTCAAGCCAAATGTTTCCTAAGGGTGCGGTGACAGGCACAGTCCCGTTATCACGGCGCCTGGCCCACCCTGGGTGTCAGCGGCTGCTGGACCTTCCCTTTCTGGTAGGGATGGGACACTTGCCACTGCTTTGCCAGGAGAGGGGATGCCAGCCTTGCAAGCATCCTTCAGCAGGGACACCTCAGCCCTGGGGACCCAAGCTCCAGCCTCACACTGTGGTGATGACGGGCCTGTGTCAGCCCCTCCAAGCACCCCTAACCAGTCCCTCCTACTCTGCAGCACCCAGGCTGCATCCCACCTCCAGCACCCTCACCCCCTCCACAGCTCCTTCTGTACCACGGACCACAACACCACCAGGGTTGAGCCCTGAGCAAGGAGCCCTCCGAGACCTGCAACCTCCTTCTCTCCAGGCTAGCTCCGTGAGACCTGCCAGCTCCAGCACAGGGGATCCCCACAAACTGGGTCATCCCCAGAGGACAGAAATCCACCTGTGCTGCTCTTTTGCCCTCCCTCTAGCTATGAAACCCCCTGGGGCCCTGCTCTTGCTGGCAGGTGACTGCATGGTGCCAGGCCACGCTGCAGCCATGACTCACCTCCCTGCTGGGAGGTGTTTCTCCATGCCTCACTCCTTCCCTTCCCCATTTACCTGCCTGCCTGCTGTGCCACTTTGGCTGCACCCCAAAGCCACGGGGCTGTGTCCCATGAGAGGGTCAGGAAGCCAACACAACCACAGCTCCCAGAGGACTTTTTGCCAGGAGGTGACCAAGCAGGGCAGGGAATGCCAGGCTGGCAGGGGAGAGATGCAGCCTGGGGTGTCGTCTGCGTGGCCGTGGTATGGGCATGGTGGTGTGGGCACTGTGACTTTGCTTTGCCAGCCAGCTTTCCCTCTGCACTGTCCCTGCAGCAGCCTGGCACGTGGTCCAGAACACCAGGACCTGCCCCTGGTTGTGCCAACCATGGAACCAGGGGCTGTATGTTGGTGAAATCAGCTTTTCAAGAACCAGCCTGGCTTCTCCAGGGCATCCCTCTCTCCACTCTAGCAAAAGACACACTGCTACGGGTACATCTCCTGCAAGGCAGGGTCCCACCAGCTGACTGGTGCATTTCTGAGTCCCTGCCAGGCCAGGGCAAAGGGTTTTCCAGCTGACCACAGGCACACGCACTGCAGGCAGGGATTGCACCTCAGCCTTGTCTCCCTCAAGTGCTGCTGAGGGTGTTTTCCTGCTGCCCTCATCGCTTTGCAGGGCAGGTTTTGCAGGGAACGGGACTGGGCTCCCTCTTCCAATGGAGAGTGCATCTTGGCCCAGGCAATTGGAAGAGGGTGTTTTTTTATTAAGAACAAATTAACCATAATTGCCTTTTCCACTAGAGCCGCTCCTCGCCCCGGTGAGGTTCCCAGCCATGCCAGCACATGCGACCGCCGTGCCCCATCGTGTGCCCCAAGGAGTGCCTCGCCCCAGGCCCAGGGGAGCAAACCCAGAGCAGCTCTGCCCAGAGAAGGAGCCAAAGTGTCTTCCCCTGCCCTCGCCTTCACGTAAGGCAGCGGAGCCGGACCTCGCTCCCGCCCTGGCGCGGTGATGATGAAAGGTGAAGAAGAACTGGTTTGTGCTCTGATCTCAGAGCTGAACCTCAAAACAGCCACGGACCGTCACTCGAGCTCCCAGGATGCTTAGGGAGGACAGGACAGCAGAGCCAGCCTTTCCAGTGGGACAGGATGGTTGGAGAAATTCATCGTTCCCCTGGAAATAAAAATAATAATCATAATAAAAGCACAAAGCCAGAGATTACTTATACACACACAAACACACAGGCACGCACTCTCTCCCCATCTGGCTTTGCCAGCCTGACTCATCGCTAATTCAAACAGCCCACACCTTTCCCTCTCCCTCTCCCTCCATGTGACAATTTGAACAAGTCTCTGGGGAAGAGGCAGCAGTTTTGCTCTGGTCACCCCACCAGCATCAGACCCTCACCTTGACTACCAGTGGTCCCAGGAGCAAGATAACCGCGTCACAAGCCACTTGTGTCCCAGCCTGGTCAACCCCATGCAAGGCATCTCTCTGAAAGTGGGGCAAGCAAAGGGTGGAGGCAGCTGTGGAAAGGACAAGTGATTGAGGCTGATGGATCAGTGACACCTGTGGATGCAGTCCCATGGTCCCATGCCTGGGCTTGCAGCCAGGACATGACATCCCAGGATGCTGCCGCCCTGCCTAGAGACACCCATGCTTTTGGTACCTGCTCAGGGCAGACCCCACAGCTGGGTACTAGCCCCAAAACACTAAGCTTAATCCCAAAAGACGAGCCATCCCTCAAGAGAGCAGCAGCCCTGCTCTTCCCTTCCCACTGTTAGCTCTTCACAGTTGCAAGTAGGAAACAGGGAAGGAGCAGGATCAGCCCTGCCCAGCCCACATTGGCAGCACATCCCATTTCCTATTGCAGGCCAAAGAGCCCTAAGGCCACCCTAAGGCCTCCCCCAGCCAGCCCTGGCCAGCCACAGGGGTTGTAGCAGTGAGCACGGGAGGAGGAAGCCACCACCACCCTTGGGCCAGGGCACCTCACAGCTTCTACAGCAAACTCCCTGCGCTGCCAGCATGGTGTCAGGTCTGGACAAGCCCCTGCCTTCAGAGGGATGTGTGCATCACGGGTAATCAGCCGTGGGAGGGAGGGAGGGATGGAGCCAGACCTGCTTGCTGAGCTTGGAACCTGCCAGCACGCTTGTGCTGAGTCACCACCTATTAACGTAGGGAAACCTCAGCACCTGAACCCCAACAAGCTGCCAGGCCACCCCCGGGAGGACAGCAAGCACTGCACACAGGACCAAGCAGCTGCCACTGACCTCCCGGTTGTGACCACAGGGCCGGTGTCACACAGCTCCTGCTGCAGGGGACAGCGGGACAGGACTGCTCAGGAAGCAAAGATGGGAGTAGCGAGGCTCCTGGGAGGGTTTCGGGTGCCATTCCCCACGGGGATGACTCAGCGCAGGACCAGTCACGCCATCCCGGTGCCGCAATTGCCCCATCTGCAGATTAGGGAAACTGAGGCACGGGGAAGTGGGGTGACTCAAGAGCTGTTGCACAGGAGATGCTGCTCAGATGCCAAAGCTTGGGCGTTCCCCATTGATCCTCCACAGCTAACTTAAGCAGAAATGAACATCGATGTAAATATTTACTGACAAGCAAGCCCAGCCTCACCCTCACTCCTCTTCAGGACAAAAAAAAAAACTAACAAAGCTTTAAAGTAAACTCTCCTGGCTCTTTCATGTTTACATCTTGTTTATTTATTATACAGCAGATCACAATATTTCAACAGTTTGCATATAAAGAAAAGTAACATTTCAGAGTGCAAGAGACCTAACGTGCCCAAGCAGAGAAATGTTAATTAACAATATACACAGACAGGAACAGTGCACTTCCCAAAGCCGAGACTCATCTGTGTTCCCAGCTGGAAGAACAAAATATATTAAAAACCAGAAACATTATATATTACTGCTTTGTTTAATTTACAACTTGCTTTTGCAGAAGCTGCACATAAAGAGACTCATTTTGGTTTTGAGTTTTCTGTTTTTTCCATTAAAGTTTCAAGTATAGCAGAGACCTGGGCATTCATAGCTGGACTCGCTGTCCTTTACACACTAAAACTTAAAGCAGCATGGGGAAGGCAGCTGCAGCAGTACCTGGTGTCATCCTGAGGGGAAGAACAAGACAAATGAAAGTAGACAAGAGCCAGGAAAGCCATTTTAGGCTCCCAAGCCAAAAAAAAAAACAACTGTGGAAGTGGCCAGGACTGGACTGCCCAGTGGGAGGGGGATGTCTCAAGCTGGTGACAGGAGTGTCCCCTGCTCCCTCTGCAAGGTGACACTCTGCTGCCAACCCCTGCAAACCTTTATAGCCATGAGCCACAGTCACGTCCTACCCTCGCCCCATCCACTTTGGGCTTTTTGGGGCAGGAGGTATGTTCTGATGGCTACAACCAAGAGACCAGCAACCCACTTCCCAGCACCCTAAGCCATGCACCCAGTGGGCACGGGCCTCTGGCCGAAACCCCAACAGAGTCAGCCACCACAGGCTCTGGAAATAGGACTTGGGGGTAGAGGCCAGGGGTGGGATTGGGGGGAGAAGCTTAAGCTGATGCCAAAATACAAGCCAGGAGCTCTGATCCCTGCTGCATCAGCTGCTCTCCCTCCTCTCTCACCAGGTGCATGGCTGGTGGGGGGGTCCCTCCAGGCACAGGAAGCCAAGTGGTGGTGCCTGGGAAGGGACTGGAGACACATCCTGCAGCTTTGCTCCCCATCTATACCCCAAAGCAGCCCTTCCCCACCACTCAGCTGGGCCCAGCTCTCACAGCAGGGGCAGGAGGAGAAAACTAGTCATCAACTACAAGCAGAGAGGGCTGGGGAGCTGGGCTGCTCCCCAGTGCCATCCCCAGCCCGACGCTATTTACACCGTGAGCTGGCACCGGGGACGTCAAGTCCAGCCATGGCTCACATGTGCCGCTTCATGTGGAGGGCGAGGTGGTCGGAGCGGGAGAAAGCCCGTTCGCAGAGGTGGCACTGGAAGGGCCGGTGCCCCGTGTGCTTGCGGTAGTGCCGGGTCAGCTCATCGGAGCGGGCGAATTTCCAGCCACAGCCTTCCCAGGTGCAGTGGTAGGGCTTCTCACCTGCAGAGGAGAGGGGGTGTCAGTGGGCTTAGAGGTCCCCATCGTCCCCCTACAACCTTCACCCCAATGCTCTCCTGCTCGGCACCCTCTTCTCAGGAGAGATCCTCACCCACCACTTAGGAGTACTCATCCACACCTCTGACTAACCCACCTTTCCTTTTATCCCGATCTTCCTGCTCTTCTCCATGTGCCTCACATGAGGATCATCCTCTGGTCACCTCTGCCTCATTACAGCACCCACCCCATGCGCCTTTGCCCTGCTCCAAACCATAGGTGCCCACCCATCCCAGCTCTGGGGCTGCACCACGTGCCTGGTCCCACCTATCTGAGGGAGGTCTCACCATACACCCCCAGTCCATGTCCCCCCCTCAGCTCACCTCCAGCCCAGCTGGGGAGCTTCTCCACGTCCCGCCCTACCAGGCACCCCAAGGCCAGGTCAGGTGTGGCCTCACTCTGTGCTTTGGTCCCTGCGCACGCCGCACCACGGGGGTCCCGCGGATCACTCCCGGGGGCCATTCCCATTCGCGCATGCTGCCCTGCACCTAGGACCCCTCCATGCAGCCCCGTGCCGGCTGCGGGGTCTTCTCTAGTTGCTCCCACCCGGCCCCACCACAGTGACCTCCTCCGTGCACTCGGGGACTGACCGCGGGGCTCTTTTCCGTGCGCCTCCGGTGCCACCTTCCCCGGCACTGCTCCGCACCGCCTGAAACCGCACCGGAGCGGGTTCACGGCTCTCCCTGCGCGCCCAGCTCCCCTCGACTGAGGCTTTTTTGCACATCCCCCGCCGCATCTCCTCGCCGCTCCCACGGCGCATCCTTACCTGTGTGGGTCCGCATGTGAGCCTTGAGGTGGGAGCTTTTGGTGTAGGTCTTGCCGCAACCCGGGTATTCACAGTTGTGCGTGGCCGTCCGCTTGCGCGCCCACGAACGGCGGCCGCGTTTGGGCTTGCAGTCCTCGGGGGGAGCCCCGGCCGGGAAATACTCCAGCACTGGGGAGTTGGGCGGCGTGACCAGCAGCCCGGGCAGCCCCGCTGGGCCCGGCCCCGGCCCCTTGAGGGGCTCCCTAAAAACACTGAAGTGTCCATGAAACTGCGGTGGCGGCGGCTGGGGAGCGAAGTGGGGCGCGTAGCGGTGCGGGGCCACGGCGTAGTGAGGCGGCAGGTCGGCCAGGAGGTGGGGGTCGGCGCCGGGCAGCGGCTCCTCGGGGGGCCCCAGGCGGCCGTGGGCGAAGCCCGGGTAGGGCAGCGGTGGCCCCGGCACCGGTCCCGGCCCCGTCGCCACGCGTGGCTTGTGCTCGCCGCCGCCGGGCCCCAGGTAGTCGGCGGCGGGGGGCAGCCCCAGCATGCAGGCGCGCTCCTCCGGCTGCTCCTTTTTGATGCGGGGCCCGAAGGGCTGCGCGGGGTCCAGGGGCAGCGGGCGGGCCAGGGACGGGTGCAGAGGCGGGTGGTGATGGGGGTGGGAGTGGTGAGGGCCGCCGGGCACCCGCAGCTCCGTGTACTCCCTCCGTTGCAGATCGCAGTGGCCGGGCAGGTCCGGAGTGAGTAGCTCGGCTACGTAGCTGTGGCTCTGGCCCTCGGGATAAGGCGCCGGGAACTTGCCCGGAGTGGGGTAGGAGCCGTCGCTGTCGTAAGTAGTGCCGCAGCTCTCGGGGGTCTCGGGCAGAGGGTAGTTGGGGCCGGGCGGCCCCTGCCCGCCGCTGCTGGTGTGCGCCAGGATGAAGTCCAAGTCCACGAACTTGCCCAAGTCGTCTTCCTCCCGCTTGACGGCGGCGCCGCCGTCCTGCTGCAGCATCCTCTGCGGGGAAAGAGGGGCGTTAGGACCGACGGGGCAACGGCTGCGGCGGCTCCCGCCGCTCGGGGCGGCGGCTCCCCCCGACTCGTCCGACGGGTTGGCACCGCTTCGGCTGCACCGCCCCCGGGCCGCCCTTCGCCGGCGGGAGGGGGCCGCCCCCACAAGCCCGCCTGAGCCCTTGTCCCAGGACGCTGTGTCCCGTACCCCCCCCCCTTGCCGCACCCACCCTTCTCCTCGGTACTTACGTGGAGCATATCGGCGGGCCGCTCCTCCAGCGGCAACAAGTTGGCGAAAGTCGAGATGGAGGGCAGCGTGCTGTCGTCCACGGCCGCCGCCATGGCTGGCGGTGCGGTGGGGCGCGGGTGCCGCGGCCGGGCGCGCTGGGGCGGGGGGGTGCGCGGAGCCCGGCACCGCTCCGCTCCCCGCGGCGGCCGCAGCGCTGCTCTGCGCCGCCCCGCGCCCCTAAGCTGTTAACGGCATGCCTGCGCCCCCATTGGCCCGCCCGCCCTTGATATTCGCCGCCGCCGCCCGCCATTGGCTGCGCCGCCGCCCCAGCCACGCCCCTCCCCTCGCGGGCCGCCCCGGCGGGCGGGGGTCGGCGCTGCCCCCTCCGCGGCTGCGGTGCGAGGTGCGGACCCGCGCCCGCCGCTGCCTGCCCCCGCGCCGGGAGAAGGGGCGAGGCTGCCGGATCCCAAAGCTCAGGGTCTCCTGGTTTTCCCCGCGATGACAAGTGGGGCAGAGACGGCCCGACCGACAGTTTGCCCCCGCGCCGTGAATGGGGAGGGGGGGCTGTAGGTCGCAGGGCTGGGGACCTTTGGCTTCGTGTCCCGACTGGGGCTGGGGCGATGGCCGTGGCACACGCCAGCGCGTGTAGGGGTGAGCGAGGGTGTGACGGGGAAATCTGGTGTAGGGTTATGGGTTACAGCTGAGAGCCCACCGGCCGGTGAGCTGGCCTCAGCGCTCGCCGTGGGGGCTGCAGTGGGTGCTTGTGCCAGCCGGGGAGCTGGGCCCAGGTGGCTGAGCCGTAATTCCACCACACCAGTAGCTTAATGTGACTGCGTTCGTGCCCCGTGCCGGTGCTGTCAGTGAGGCAATCAGGAGCCCAGAGCACACCAGCTCCCATCTGGCCGCACGCAGGGTGCGTGTGTGAGCTCAGATAACAGCCGGTCAGACCCTGCTGGGGGGCTGGCACCCTGCCTGCACCATCTCATCTTGTCCCACAGCCCCCACGGGACGTTTGTCTGCCCTGTCTGGGGACCGCTCTGCCGTGGGGGGCACAGGCTGGTTGGCCAACCCTATGTGCCCCTTAGAGTCCTTGAGACAATGCTGTGCCTCTGAAGACTTCCCACAGTGGGGGACATGAGGGTACCGAGATGTCCCACTTCGCAGAAGACATCCAGGTACCCCACTCTCTGCTGGGGAATTGGGACATGTCCCAGCGTGGGGTGCTGGACAGGCCTCCCCAGGAGCTGTCTGGTGCCCTGTCCATCTCAGAGTAAGACCTTCTCCCCTTGGCCCCCATCCAGCCAGTACTAGGAATGGCCCTACTACTGTTGAGTTTGTCAAGAAGCAATGTCCCTTATCTCCTGGAAGCCTGTCTCCCTGCTTTCTGGGGCTTTCCATCCCCAGATACCTTTCTAAGAACTGGGGCTGCTGCCTGTAGTGTTGAGAAGCAAGGAGTCAATTTAAAAAAAAACAAATATAAACACCAAAGGTGAGGTGCACACACACACACAGACACACACACCACACACACACGCTTCTGGATCCAAAGCTACTCTACCAGTTGCTTTCATCACCGCGTTTTAATTATAAGGGTGGAGCATTGCAATAAATTGTTTCAGTAATCCAGTGGAACAACAACGATTCAAATCTTCCCCCTTTTACCAGGAATCCCTGCCCTGGTTTCCAGAGCACACACCGGGTTGCTGCCTGGGCCCCGCGTGCCTGGCTGATGGTAAGGGAGAGAGTTGACGAATGCCATCCAGCGGGTCAGATCACACGGGCTGCAAAGTCCTTTCTTTGGAAAAAAGTCACCCCCAAAGTGGCAAAGGACCACGTGGACATCACTCAAAATCCCTTTTAGCCTGGCCCCCAGAGTGGCTTAAGTCATCAGTTAATCCCATTAGTTGTTTCTTAGCCAAATAATAATTAATAGCAAGGCAGTTCCTGCTCCAAACTTGTATAAATAAGTGAGAGCAGATGCCACAGAACACAAACACTTTTTCTACTTGGTTTTTCCCCTTTTCCAGACAATTTTGGCGCCTGCACCCGTGCAGTGCTGGCTCATTTTAAGAGGGGTGTCACCTTGAGATCAGGTTCATTTTTACAGCCAATATTTCTTGCAGATGTGGGATATTCCCCAGGAAACTCTCACTACCAATGCTACAGTGGGAGGGTTGGCTTGGAGGGGAGCGGCACCACGCCAGGCACTGCACCAGCACAAGCACTGCCAGTGCTGCCCATGCAGGGAGATGGGGAGGGCAGCACGGGAGGGATCTGCCCGCTGTGAGCCCTGGGGGTCCCTGCCACAGCCCTGCCAGTCCCTCAGCCACAGAGCCACCTCTGAGCCGAGACAGAAGCGAGCAGGAGCAGCTGGTGGGTACGCAGCCCGCTGTTGACAGAAGCTCGTTTAGGAAAAGTGGATTATCTCCTGCACCACTCCAGCAGGCTGTACAGTGGCTGACATCCCAGGAAAGCCAGCAGCGAGCTGACAGGAGGGTGGGAAGGAATGCCTGCCCAGGCGATGGCCAGAGAGGAAAGGGTTAATGGTTATCCCTGCTCTTGACACATCTGGCTGCAGAAAAGCTGTGCCATGCCCAGCGTGGTGTGCTGGAGGTGGCTTCCTCAAGGAGAGAGCATCGTCAGCCGTGTCAACACTGCCACGGCCACACAGTGCCCATGGCAGCACTCAGCACACGTGGGGCAGGCAGGAGGGTGATGCCTCATGGCACTGCTGGGGATGGCATTGGTACCTGGATTGCCTGGTGGGGCCCCCAGGAGACCCAGAAGAGTCCCCTATCCCACAACACACCAAGGACTGAAAAACACCTGCACTGTGTCCCCTGTGATGCTCCGTCAGCAGGAGCTGGGGTCTTGAGTGAACCTGGAGACTCTCCTTTGGGGCATCTCGAATGTCCCCTCTCCAATGCGAGCCACAGAGTCCTTCCAACACCTTTCACAGCATCAGAGACCAGAGAGCTTCTGCTTTAGTGGGAGGTGAAACCCAAGCCCCCAAAACCCTGCAGGAGACTCCATGGGGGCAGGCGCCTCGGGGACACCCACGCAGCGGGACAGCCACGCAGCAGGACACCCCTGGCTGCTGTGACACTCCAGAGTTACATCCCTGAGAGCAGAAAGTGGCTCTGGCTGGCTTTTACTCTCTGTCTTCCCTCCTGTGTGGGACTGGCCTGCCTGGAGAAGGGTCTGGGAGCCCCCAGACCTGCTTACACCTTCCCAAAACCCCTTTCCCCTACTGCAAAGAAAAGAGGAACTGAAAATGAAATTAAAGCATAATTCAATCCAGAGTGGGTCCAGAGTAAAGTCATCTGCTCTTATCGTGTGCTGGCAGGCTCTTCCCGCTCTGCAACAAACACAATGTTATCAGGGCACAGAGGGCAGATTCGTTTGCACCGGCGGAGCGAGCTGCTGTGTCCGCCCTGCCTGCCCCAGGCCTGGGGAGCACCGGGATGCACGGCCAAGGATCGGGGCTGTGGGGCTTCGGGGACAGCGGCTGAACCCTGACAGCACTGTTGGGGAACCTGGCCCAGGGACGGGGTGCTCTGGATCGGGCACACATCCAGGCTGCCCACACAGCTCTCCAGCAGGGCAGATGGGTCAGGTCCAGGCTTGGGGGTGATGTCTTTGCCTATGGGAACGTACGTGGCCCCATCTCCCACAGGTGCTGCCCGGCTGTGGGCCCAGGGAGGCTGCTGAGCCGGCAGAGCTGGGCACCCCGAGCCCTGGCGCGGTGGCACAGCAGCACCACGACACCCCCAGACCCCACTGCACTGCTTGGAGCGCATCCTGCTTTGATCTCTGCCTGCTGCCTGGCTGTGCCCTGGCCACTGTGGGGCCAGCACAGCCCTCTCCGTCCCTCTTTATATACCCCTGTTATTTTTAACTCTGCCTACGCAAATCCCGAATCCGGAATGAGCAGCGGCCGGGGGCCAAGGGGAAATGGACATGGTGCAAATTTCCTGCCCTTTTTACCTCTCTTCCTCTATAACATACAGCAACGTTTTTCCTCCACTGCTTAACTTTCACTGGTACAGGAAAGCTGAAAGCACCGGGCCCTGCACAGATCCACTGGGTCCAGCATCACGATGGACGGGGTATGCCCCTGCTCGGGGGAGACATCGCACCCGGCGTGATGCCAAGAGCTGTCCCAACCCGTGATGCAGGCCACAGCCTCCACCAGCACTGCAGCCTGCTCCAGGCCACCTGCCAGCCCTCGCAGCAGCGGCCTCACGTGCGCTCACGTGCCAGCCCAGGGCCGCATCCTGCCCCTGGCCCGGCGAGTTCCCCCGGCCCTAGCCACAGCACCTGAGCCTGGAGCATGGCCATGGGAGCCGTTTGCTTTGGCTGGAGAAGACCTGTGCCACTGGAGCAGCTTCAGGAGCAAAAGGAGGAAATGCTGCTTTCTGTTCCCTCGTGAGCAACAGGGAAGGCTGAGAGGAGCACAGGAGATTTTTCCCAAAGTCTCTGGTTTAATCTTTAAAAGAACCCTCATCAATCTGTAGTGCCAGCAGGCTGCACAGAGAGTATCATAGTGGGCATCATGGTATGGCTGCACAGCACAGGGGACGCCCACACTACAGCCCTTCTCCTGCGTGTTGGGGATTAATGGCTTTACGTTATGTACGAGCAATTGGACCGCAAACATTTCGAATAATCCAGGTAAAAACCTCTGCCACTCTTTCCCAAGCAGCCTCCATCCCTCATCCCCAGTGATACTCACCGGTAGTCAGCCTCCAATGAACCTGCACTCTCAGACGGTGGGGATAAACCTCCCTTGCCCGCTCACAGAGGCAGGGAAAGTGCAGGTGCTGAGCCCAGCACTGATCAGCCCCATTCCACGCAGGTCCACGCTGTTTCCCAGCCCACAGGAAGCCCAACTGGCCCTGGAGGCTGGGCAACTGTGTGGCCATTGCATGTGGACACTGCCAGCCTGTCAGGAGAACCACTTTCTAATGGAAACCATGGCGTGGGGCTGAGAGTGCCATGAGTCACTGGCACTCATGGGGACACTGCCCTAGTGTAAGGCATCAGGAGACAGCAGTACACGCAGGTAGGTGGGGAGCCATCCTGCTCTGTTTCCTAGGACATCTGATTTTGTTACTCATCCCATGCAGCTATCTGCCTGCAGCCAGCTGCCCGCTGCAAATCACGCACCACGCAGCATCGCACACGACAGCCGCTGTGCCGCCGTCCTGCAGCCCCGGGACACACTGCACCGGGGCCACCCACTCCAGCACGGGACACTGGCCATGGCATGTGGCAGCTAGGCACACACAGAAGCCACAGTGCAGTTCCACACACAGACCAGGAAAGTGCATCCTCCCACGTGCAACACGGCTGAGGTGGCGGCCGTCCCGCATCGGGAGCAAAAACCCCTTTGCACCGGCATTACATAAAGCTGCTTGGTTCTGCTCCAGGAAGTGGCATTTAATTACCCAGCCTCTCTGGTAGTAAATAGGTTTGCAACACATGACAAAAGGCTGTGTTTCTGGTTTTTTTCTTCCCCAACCAACCCTGCTCATGCACTGCCCAGTGAGCTCATCCCCTGGGAGTACCGGCTCCAAAATAGATTCGCTCCCTTGTTGGAAATAGTCAAATGGGAATCCAAGCTGACTGAGCCCAAGCCCAATTCCTCCCTTTGTTCTGGGGCTCTGGCAGTGAAGGGGTTCAGAGTGGGGCGACAGGAACTTGCCTTCTCTTTAATTGACCTCCGATGATGAAACAATCAACCAAACAATTTAGAAATGTGCATCCAGTGAGATCATTGGGAAAACGTCTCCGGGAAGGAGCCTGGGGAAAGGAAGGTAATCCACCTGCTCCAGCCACCTCAGCAGGCCTCACTGTGTGGCATGGCATGGCATGGCATGGCATGGCACAGCATGGCTGCTCAGCCTGTCTTGAGCCACTTTGCTCTAGCTCCACGCCAGCAGCCACCTTGCCAGGGCCAACATCAGGGAAAGGGACAGTGGGACCTTCTCCAGCAGGGTGAGCTGAGCTGGGACAGAGGTTAAATGGTATTGCTTCCCATCCCCATGGTGCCAGTGACACTGACATGGTCACAGTGTCACCAAGCCCATCTCGGCTAGCTCCCAGTCCTAAAGACAGGGGAGTGGCTGGAGCCACCTGATCCCATGGGACACCCATTCTCCTCATTTCCAGCCCTAACCCATCCTTAGCTGCCGGGTGCCTATTTATCCCTCGCCAGCACCGAGCAGCAGCTCTGCCCATCTCCATCCCCAGCCGCAGTGCAAGTGCTTCCGCCCTGATGGGCATTTCTAGGACAGGACCTGCTATTCCAGGGCTCCGTGGAGGGAAAACCCTCCCATGCCCATGAGGGCTGCCTCCCTGGGGATTTCCATTCCTGGCACCCTTTCCCCAGCTTCTCGCAGCCCGGCGGGAGGGCAGCCACCCGGGAAGGGCTGGCACGGCTCCCTGGCCCCGGCTGTGCCGACAGGGCTGCCCCGGCTTCCCCAGCCCGGGCAAGAGCAGGCTCCAGCTTGGCATGCAGCAGGGGCTAATTTTGGCCCAAAGGGTTTCCCTTCAGCAGACTCTACCACCAACGTGGTTTTTAAGACAATCTTAGCCGGAGTCTTCCTTCCTCGGCTGCCAGCGACCCGGAGCCGGGCTGGTGTGTTGGTGTTGTATGTGTATGTGTGTGTGTGTTTATCTCCAAACCGCAACAAATATTTCATATTCGTTTTCTTTCTTTCCCTTTTCTATTTCTCCCCCCCCCCCCTTCCCTCCAAGCTCTTGGCTGTGGTATTTAAATAGTAGGTGTGGTCCCGGCGCTGCGTGCCAAAACCAACACCAGCTCCAGAGCAGATAACCCTGCGAGCAAACGCAGCAGCGAAACCACGCCGAGCTGCCAGCAGAGCCGCGCCGGGCCGGGCAGCGCTGCCGGGGACGGCCACGGCACGGCCCCGCGGGCGGGCGGGCACGGCCGCCACGTGGCTCCCTGGCCCCCCGCACGACAGCTCGGGCACGGAGGGGACAGGGAGGAGGCGGCGGAGGCGGTGTGTCTGGCTGCAGGGACACGCACTCGCCGCTCGCTCACTTGAGAGCTGTTTGGGATGCACTTGGATAGTCTTTGGTTTTGTTTGTTTTAACTGAGCCAAAACATTTTTCTCCCAAACAAGTAAAGTGTGAGTAAGTGAGAGGAGGAGTCCCTCCAGTGCTTTAAGAGCAGCTCGCAAAGAAACTTTCTTACGCCCTGAAAAATAGTGAACGTCATCTATTTCAGCATGAGTCACTCGGAGAGAGGCGGCTGCTTCACCTTCCCGGGCGGTGCTGGTGGAAGCACTGGGGATGGTGAGGACAGCAGGGATGGAGGGCACCTCTGGGTGCTCTTGATCCAAGGATGGACAGAGACAAATCTGGGTAGGCAGGAGAGCGATGAGGAAAGAACACTGCAGACCCAGAGCCTGAATCCTGCCCTCTCTTTTGCTGGGGCTGCAGCCGTTTCTGGGGACGGAGAGGGATTGCTTGGCAGCATCCATCAAGCATCCGTTACAGCATAATCCCCAGGAAGGTCACAAGCTCATCTTCAGGTGAATGTGCACACAAGTGCTAGCTGAGTGGGAGCCACAGCACGCCAGCTCCTGCAGAGCCTGTGCCTGGCTGCTGGTGTCCCCCAGGGCAGCACCCACTTCCAAAAAGATGGAGAAAGATTCTTATCTCAGCTTTTATGATTCTTGTGTGTGTGTGGCAGGTTCCTTGGAGAGGAGATTCTTGCAAGGTTTTGCTCCCAAGAGGACCTGGTTGCCATTTGCAAGCAGTGGGATAGTGGAACAGTGCCCAGGGGGAGGGATTAGGGGGAAGCCTGAGCTTTCCCAGCCCCAGGAAGCACACCCTGCTTTCCTCCTCACTCCCTGGGTGGCCTTGGTGTGGCAACCCTGGTTTCCTCTTCCCTCAAGCCCTTCCGAAAGCAAAAAGATGGGGTACTGTCATCCCACAACCATAGCCCCAAAGCAGAGACCACCACCGTGGGTCAAAGAGGGTCCCTGGAACCTCCAGCTGCTGCAAGTGATGCCAGGAGGTGGGGATGCTCCTCTCCACCTGCTCCAGGGCACAGGGCTGGATGCCCAGAGGATGCCTGGCGATGTATCCCCTGGTTGGGCAGTGCCTGAGGACAGGCTACAGGTTGCCTGTCCCTGAGCTGACCGAGCTAGCGGCAGGAGCAGCCAGCACACCCCTCCCTGCCCCCCGGTGCCGCGGTGGCTGTGGCGCTGGAGCAGAGCCGGCCAGACATGCACAAGGTGCAGAGCGGGGCCGGGATCCACCCAGCCTCTGGCAGAGTAGGAGGGTCCTTGGCAGGTGAACCGGCTCCCTGCCCAACCTCCATGTGTGTTTGGGCTACACAAACAGCCCTGAGCCCAAACCCAACCTGTAGCAGCCTCCATTTGTCCTCGGCTCCCTCTTCCCCGCCTCAGTCCCGCTCTGCCTCCCACGTGCCGGCTCAGGGCCCGGTGTGGCCGCCGTGTCCCGTGGCTCCCCAGGCACCGCTCGGCCCCGCTGGCGTGTGTCCCAAAGCAGAGAGGAAAATAAGGTTCGGATGTCACCTCCCCAGTCAGGAGAGGAAAAATCTTTCCAACAAAACAGGCTTTTGATTCCTCCCCAAGCACGGGCAGCGTTGGAGCTCCCGGCCCCGTGCGTTCCCGGGCAAACAGGGAATTTTCCACCTACATCAAAGCGGTTTTGCAGGGACAGACACAGAGGCCGTGCCCTGCACACCTGTCTCCTTGTTTTGGAAAGTGATGGTAACTGTGAGGCACTGCGCAGGACCATGAGGTCTCCTGCTCCCCATCGTGCCAGTTCAGTCCCTCCTGGCAGGACCATGAGGTCCCCTGCTCCCCACTGTGCCAGTTCAGTCCCTCCTGGCAGGACCATGAGGTCCCCTGCTCCCCATCGTGACAGTGCAGTCCCTCCTGGCAGGACCATGAGGGCTCCTGCTCCCCATCGTGACAGTGCAGTCCCTCCTGGCAGGACCATGAGGGCTCCTGCTCCCCATCGTGACAGTTCAGTCCCCCCTGCCTCCCCAGGCACCCTATGAACTGTCGGGTGCAAGGGATATGGGGGGGACTTTCCCAAGGCCCTAAAGACATCTGCCCTCCCAGAGATGTGGGATGAATGAGGCCTGGCTGAACTCGTGGCATATGTGAGGACAGGGAGGCTGCTGGAAGGGGGCAATCCAGGGTATGGCTGAGCAAATGCCACGGGGTACAGAGAGCCATGGGGGTGGAGAGGTGATCTCTAGAGTTTTAGAGCTGTAAGAGCAGCCTGGACTCACCACTGTCCCCTGATGCATGGCCCCACATCCCTTCTTTTGCTCTGGGGCTGGAGCTGCTGGGGGGCAGGGGGAGTTTGACTGGCGCTGCACTGAGGCTCTGTGGGACAGTGGAACTCTCCATGAAGCTGGAGGGTTCTGCAGGGCTGTCTTTTCAGCAGCCCTAAGGCAAGGGGCAAAGGACCATGCAGAGGGGGAGCCCAGCCCCTCGTACCAGGCACTTTCCACACCAAGTCCTTTGTGGACCCTGCCCCACAGGCTTAGAGCCCAGAGGTGGGGTAAGGAGCCATGGGACTGTGGGCAGCTCCCCACCACCACCCTGCCCGAGGGAAGGCACAGGGCAGCTTAGGGGACAGGCATGTGGTGGGGATGTGAGGTGGCACAAGGTGCCCTGGGGTCAGTAGAGCAGCACTGGGATGGTGCTGGGAGGAGGAAAGCCTTCTTCAGTGCCCCAGGGGATTAGGGGCTGCCATATCCCAGTGAGACTGTGGTCCACCCTCCCTTTGAGTGTCTGGGTGAATTTAGTGAACTGGGATGTTCCTAAAGTGACTCAAATCCAGGTTTGACTCAGTGAGTCTACTCCAGCTCATCTGGTGCAAATGGGGCCATGAGGCTTGGAGGTTGCCAGGATTTGGGGGACACCAAATGTCCATGCCTGGCCACCTCCCTCAGACCATCTCTGCCCTGGGATCATCTCCCCCAGCCCTTCTGGGCGCAGATTTGGTGGATGCACCTCCCCATTAGCTCAATCTGATGCACTACAAAGCAGAAAGCAGATCAGCTCCAAGCCCTGAGGCGGGAGCCACCTGCCCTGGGGACACTAATGGCAGGCAGCAGGAGATGTGGGCAGCCTGGGCTGGCAGTGGGATGGATGGTGGAATTCCCAGAGGAATCTGCACTTCCCATAAAGGGGAGGGATCCGGGAAGGCATTGAAGTTTTGATGTCCCGCACCTGAGGCATCAATGGGACAATTATGGGGGCCACTCAAGCCTCCTGGGAACCTTTTTGTCTCCAGTCAGGTCTGCTTCCACCCGATGCTGATTTGAGAATTCTTCTCCCCTCCAAGTCCACAATTGCAGGGTTATTTGCATCTAAAATGAGAGCTGGGCCCTTCAGCAGCTTGTCTGCTCCTGATAGCGGGGGCCTGCTCCAGCACTAAACCTGCTAATGCAATCAGCAGGGCCCCGGAGGCTTCTGCATATCAAAGCTCCCTGGTTCTCTCTTATAGAAGCCTCCAGGTCACAAACCTCCCCTCCATCACCTTTCATCACTGCCAGGGTGGTTGTGCGCTGCTCCTGGGAGCCCCTGGCCATGGGGAAGCCCAAGGAGCGGGGATGGAGAAAGGCCACCAGCTCTCTCCAGGTGCCAGGATGGGCCAGTGCTGCACCCCTGCCTGCACCCCTCTCCAGCACCTCACTGCTCAGGTCTCCTTCCCTGTAGGGCTGTGTGGAGAAGCTTTGGTCCCCATGCAGGTCATGGAGGAATGTGGCTGTGGCCAGGCTGGGGAGGGGGGCTGTGGGGCCAGCGCTGGGCAGGAGCACCCACAAACACTGTGACTCACGTGTGGGGTTACTAACAACATCCGAAAGGAAACTGGCTGGGGCAGCCCTGGCCCACATTCCCTGCACCAGGGAGTGGCACAGTCCTCATCCCGCTGCCAGGCGTCTCTGGGGAAAGGGCCAGCAGCCATGTACCGGTAGGGAGACCTGCTTGTCACCCACCTAACGGGGTACCAGCCACTGGAGCCTGGCTGGGGGGATGGCCAGAACCCTGGGCTGGCTCTCCTGCGGCTGCTGTGTCCCCCATGGCGTACCCCCACGTCACCCAGCATCTCTTCCTCTTGGGAAAGTGCTTTCCTCCTTGCTCATTTCTCTCTGCATCCCCAGGGCCTCCCACAAAGCACCTTCCCTGGGTGTGGAGAGGACACTGTGGCACAGCCCAAGGTGGCATCGTGCTGCACCTGCACCCTGCACCTCAGAGATGGACCTGAGCCATCTCTGCGTCTGGTGACCTTATACCTCCTGCTCAGGAGGATCCTACCACCCTCCTGCATAATCCTTGCTGGAGGCAGGTGCTGCAGACCAGGCCTTGACTGGATGGGCTCCTGGCTACAGCTTTCCTAGTGCCCGGTGTCCCAGGTGGGAGGAGAGGTGGCAGAGTGTTCCTGGAGGGACATGAGGACACCAAGGCAGTGGCACAGACGTGCTGGCTGCACCAGCCAGCCAGGGTGCTCCTGGCCAGCACTGGCCTCTCCTGGCAAACACAGCTGCTGCCCCATCCCTCTCCGTGCCCCGCCAGCGCCTGTTGCCATATGGTGCTGATGTGTACAGAGCTCCTGGGTATGCAGAGCGTGGCAGGAGCCCTTGCAGCAGGGGCTGCACAGCCTCGGGGGAACACAGCACCCCCAGACACCTCTACTGCTGCACTGAATGCACTGATGCTTTGCTGCTGATGCCCTGTGCTCCCAACAGCTAAAGATGGGATATATAAACCAGCACACAGAGCCAAGGACCCCAAAACCGGCACCTGGGAGGGACGTGGGGTGACAGCATGGGTGGCAGGAGGGAGCTGCAGGAGACACTGCCATCAGTGAGGGCTGGTTTCTGCAGGCAAGGCTGAGCAGTCAGACACCAGCTCTGCTGGGTGGTGGTGCTGAGGAGGTTACCTGCTGGTTTGCATTTTTAGGGGGTCTCCCTGCAGCCCTGCTCTATCCTGGGGGCTGGGTACAGCCAGGGGCACAGCTGAGGGATCAAAGAGGTGGGGGGAGAGGAGAAGCTCTTGAGTTGTGGGTCATTATCTGTTATTAACATCTGTAATCTCCCGGAGAGCAAACTGAGATTTACAGCCTGTTATTAGGCTGTTACTCAACCTGTTGTGCAACAGCTCAACTTAAAAAAAAAGAAGAATGTGATTAATAGCCCGCTAATAAGGGGGAAATCTCTCCTGTTTAATTCAAACAGCCTCTGCCTGGGCACTCCAGGAAGGTATAGCCCAGGTTCTCAGGTTGGCTACTGGTCTCCTGCTGGGATCCCCCAGGACCCTTCATGCCACAGGACACCAGCACTGGATGGGGGTCCTGGGTAGCAGTGGGTGCTGCTCTACCCGCAGACCTGGGTTCTGGGGTCCCAAAGGCATTGGGGTGCAATGACCACCTCCTCCCAGCACTGGCTGCACATGAAGGGGTTCCTGGCTCGTCCATGACCATCCCTTGTGGTCACCCTCTGGAAGAGGTGGAATCTCTGTGTCAGCTGTGGTTTTTATCCAAGCATCTTACCTTTTGTTTGACCGTGATTCACACCTGACTCACTTTGACCCCAAGCTTCCTGCCCTCCTGCCTTTCACTGCCCTTGATAGGGAGGGTGCCCTCTGCTTCTAGACATCCCTACCCCAGCTACAGCTTCACCTCTTGACTCTCACCTCCTTTTCCAGACATCCAAGCCAGTCCTGCCTGCAAACACCTTGCTGACCCCGAGACCACCACTCTGGGTGTGCTCCCTGGTTCCTGAACCCCTCTGCCCTTGGATCTTTGCCTTTCTGAGTTATCCCTTGGTAAGATGGGGAAAAGCAGGCAAGTGGCATGAGGCTGTTCCCTCCAAACCAAACCTCTGGACACTACTTACGCCCCACTTGGACCCCGAGGACCTGTCTCTAGTCCAGGAGAGGGTCATCAGCACAGTCAAAGGTGGAAGAGAAGATGCCAATGACCACCTTGTGCTTTGCAGCCTGGATTCACCCCTCATTCCACCAATGGCCTCACTCTGATGGCTTTGACCCGGTGACTGAGCACCGTGGTTAACTGGATTGCAGCCGGCCCCGTTCCTGCCCCTCCTGCCAGCCAGAGTCCTGCCCTCTCTCCTGGGATGCTCCAAGAAAGCCACCACCTGGGACCCACCTCTCTGCAGCCTTTCCCTCTCCCTGCAGCGTTAAATCCCTCACCTGCTTTCCCTCAGGCACAGAGGAAATTGCCAGCTCTGCCCTGAGTGGAGAGTGTGGGTGCTCAGGAGCTGCTGACACCTACTCCTATGGGGTCTCCTCAGTCCCTGGCTGAAGGCAGCACTGCCTGTAAATACCAATGCTCAAGGTCTTGCCAGCAACAGCCAGTCTCCAGGGCCATCTTCTGCCTATTCCAAGGTACAAGAGGCACTTGGGAGTCGAGAAGCAGTTTGTGCCACCTCCAGATGACACCTTGGGAAGACTGAGGGATCCCTAGTCATCTTCTGAGAGGGCTGAGGCCAGTCTCAAGGGCCTGGAGGGCAGTGGAGGCACAAACAGCACCCATGGGCACCAAGGCAGTGACAAATAGGAAGAACTTCTTGACTGAGAGGGTTGTTAGACACCGGCACAGGCTGCCCAGGGAGGTGTTCCCATCCCTAGAGATATTGCAAGGACACATAGCCAGGGTGCTGAGGGACATGGCTTAGTGGTGAGTTTGGCAGTGTGAGGTGAGTGGTTGGACTTGGTGATCTTAAAGGTCTTTTCCAAACAAAATCGTTCGATGATTTGAGACACAAGCCCAAAGCTGGGGTCCTCACTTCCCACACCCTTCTACCCAGCAAGCTCAGGCAACTTTCCCTCACCTTGCCCAGCCACTGGCTGTCACCAGCAGAGCTGCCATCCCTGACCGTCAGCCAGCGCGGAGCTGCAGCACTCAGGGGCTGAGCCCATGGCTCTCAGGCTCCCAAAAGCATCCCATGTGGTTGCAGCTGCCAGCTGGGTGGGCAGCTGCTCCGTGCCAGCCTGCTGCATGGTTGCTCAATGCTGCAGAGGAGGGCAAGATGAACCTGTCCCGCCGACCCACGCATTTAATTAGGGCCTCGTTGGTGCCTCGTCAGCGGGGTGCCCTCACTGCCCTGCTGAGCCTCGCAGGGTGCATGGTGCTGGAGCCTGGCTGTGCTGGCAGGCCTGGCCCTGCTTGCACCTCACGTGGCACGGCGGCTGGGCTGCATTGTCCACATTCCTCCCAGCTCTGAGTCACTTGCACCTCTGCTGCCAAAACCTGTGCCTGTGCCTGGCCGTGCCGGCAGCCCGCGCCAGCGCCGGTAGCCATACGTGGCTCTGTGCGAGGCAATGTACCTGTGTGGGTGCTCCAGGGTGCCCTCCTCTGCCCCCAGGATGGGTTTCCCACTCTGGGCCCCAGCAGTGTGGGGCAAATACTGCTGCCCTTCTGTGGTGGGTTGCTCCTGGCCAGATGCCAGCTGCCCACCAAAGCTCCTCTATCACTCCCCTCAATGGGACATGACAGAGAAAATACATTGAAAGGCTAGTGGGTTAAACCCACGTGATGTGCAGACTGAGCTGTGGGGCAGGGGGAGGAGTGAGGTGAAGGGGATGGTGTAGGTGGGCACGAGGGGTTTGCACACGTGAGGGGTGTACATGTGGATGCAGGGGTGGGATGGATAGTGCGGGGTCTGTGTGAGGCACGGGTGTGTGGGACCTGCCTAAGTGTGTGTGTGCATGTAAGGGGCACACATACATTCAGATGAGAGCATTCATGAGGCACATACATGTATGGGGGACACATGCAAGGTGCATGTGGTGTCAGGCTGTGTGATGTGTGTGTGTACACAGGGGTGGGCACTGCAAGGTGCGTGTGGTGTCAGGCTGTGATGTGTGTGTATACACGCGAGTGGGCACTGCAAGGTGCGTGTGGTGTCAGGCTGTGTGATGTGTGTGTGTGTACACGGGGGTGGGCACTGCAAGGTGCGTGTGGTGTCAGGCTGTGATGTGTGTGTATACACGCGAGTGGGCACTGCAAGGTGCGTGTGGTGTCAGGCTGTGTGATGTGTGTGTGTGTACACGGGAGTGGGCACTGCAAGGTGCGTGTGGTGTCAGGCTGTGATGTGTGTGTGTACACGGGGGTGGGCACTGCAAGGTGCGTGTGGTGTCAGGCTGTGTGATGTGTGTGTGTGCACGAGGGTGGGCACTGCAAGGTGCGTGTGGTGTCAGGCTGTGATGTGTGTGTGTACACGGGAGTGGGCACTGCAAGGTGCGTGTGGTGTCAGGCTGTGTGATGTGTGTGTGTGTACACGGGGGTGGGCACTGCAAGGTGCGTGTGGTGTCAGGCTGTGATGTGTGTGTATACACGCGAGTGGGCACTGCAAGGTGCATGTGGTGTCAGGCTGTGTGATGTGTGTGTGTGTACACGGGAGTGGGCACTGCAAGGTGCGTGTGGTGTCAGGCTGTGTGATGTGTGTGTGTACACAGGGGTGGGCACTGCAAGGTGCGTGTGGTGTCAGGCTGTGGTGTGTGTGTGTGCACGGGGGTGGGCACTGCAAGGTGCATGTGGTGTCAGGCTGTGATGTGTGTGTATACACGCGAGTGGGCACTGCAAGGTGCGTGTGGTGTCAGGCTGTGTGATGTGTGTGTGTGTACACGGGGGTGGGCACTGCAAGGTGCGTGTGGTGTCAGGCTGTGGTGTGTGTGTGTGCACGGGGGTGGGCACTGCAAGGTGCGTGTGGTGTCAGGCTGTGATGTGTGTGTATACACGCGAGTGGGCACTGCAAGGTGCATGTGGTGTCAGGCTGTGTGATGTGTGTGTGTGTACACGGGAGTGGGCACTGCAAGGTGCGTGTGGTGTCAGGCTGTGTGATGTGTGTGTGTACACAGGGGTGGGCACTGCAAGGTGCGTGTGGTGTCAGGCTGTGGTGTGTGTGTGTGCACGGGGGTGGGCACTGCAAGGTGCATGTGGTGTCAGGCTGTGATGTGTGTGTATACACGCGAGTGGGCACTGCAAGGTGCGTGTGGTGTCAGGCTGTGTGATGTGTGTGTGTGTACACGGGGGTGGGCACTGCAAGGTGCATGTGGTGTCAGGCTGTGATGTGTGTGTATACACGCGAGTGGGCACTGCAAGGTGCATGTGGTGTCAGGCTGCATGTCTGTTCTCCCGTGCCACATGCACACACGTGCGTGCCCCTGGCAGCACTCCCACCCCTGTCTCGCCGGCCGCGGGCTGCAGAGCTGCGGTGTGAGCGGGCGGTGAAGCCCTGAGCCCTGCTCCCAGCCATGACGCAGGGGCCGGTTCGTCTCTTTCCGGCTGTTTCCCAGCCTGTCAGTCCAGTCGTGTTGGGTCTTGCCGCGATTTCCCGGATGGCTGCTTGGCACCTGCCTCTTCCCCGTCCGGACGGGCAAGTTCCTGGAGCACCAAGCCGGGGCGATGCACGGCCCCGGTCCCGCCTGCCTGGCTCCGTGCCGCGGCTCCGGCATCCCGCCCCGCACGGTGCCGGGGCCGCCCCGCCTGGTGGTGCTGGGAGGGCCGCGGGGGAGCGGGGCTGCGGGTGCCGGCGGTGGGCAGTGAGTCAGAGCAGGGCTGGGAGGAACGGGCAGCAACCTGCCGGCTGTCTGCGGGGCGGCCGGACTGGCCGGGCGAGTCAGGCGCGGGCGGCAGCGCCGCTGCCGTTCCTCTGCCGCTGTAGCTGGAGGATGTGCCCAGAGAATGGGCGCTGGTGGGGACACGTGTCCCTGGGTGCTGGAGCTCAGAGACGGGCATGCAGCATGGCCAGGCCGGTTCAGGCGCTGCCCAAGGCTGCGAGCCGGGCAGGCAGAGCAGGGGTGGGATGGCTGTAGTGAGCAGGGCTCTCCCTCCCACTGAGCGCGATGGTACCAGCCACACTGGGATGCTCGGCCTTGGGGAGAGGCACAACCTTTGGTGGCACTCACGCTGCCCATGGAAAACCCCTTTGCTGCCCAGAGCCGCCTGTATGTCCGTGGCAGGGATGGGGAGGCAGCTGGGAGCAGAGGGTGTAGCCATGGCTGCAGGCAGGTGCGAGGGAGCCGCCTGCCACACCGAGCCCTGCCGTGCCTCCGTGTCCCTGCAACTTGCCTGGGGCAACTGAGGCCATGCCACCACTCCTTCCCTGACAGCAGGACAGCTCACGGCCCTGCCCGCCCAACCCTCCTCTGTACATGGGGAAGCCAAGGCAGGGAGTGTGACAGAAGTGACATGCTGGGTTAAGGCCCAGAGAAGCCACAGGCACTGAGCCAACAGCCCTGCCCAGCCTCACACAGCCCCAGAGCATCCTTTGGGGAGAGCTGGAGGATGGGGCTGAGGTACTGTGGCAATGTCGGACTCATTTCAGTGTCTCCAGCAGCCACAGGACTATCCTAGCAGGACTATCCTAGCAACATGCTCTTCAAGACCGTGCCAGGTTGTGCCTCTGTGCCCTCCTGGCCATGTCAGGCAGGACACAAGCTTTTGTCTGGGGCAGGGGAGGTGCAGATCCCCAAGCCCCCAGACCCCATTTGTTCCCACAACCAAGAATTAGAATCACTGCCAGGGACTGTATTTACCTGCAGCTCTCCCTATCCAGAGCAGGGGTTGCCTGTGGAGCACAGGGAGAGTCAGGGTCCTGGTGGGGCAATTCCCTAGCAGGGACACAGAGGGACCCCTGAGCTAGAAGCCCTTCCCCTACCCTTGCCAGACCCAGTGGTTTCCTGGCATCTGCAGTGCAAGGTGCTGGGTGCCAGGGCAGGAGGTAAATGAAGAGGGGAACAACTGGGACAGCCCGTGTGATGGAGGAGTCAGGGCATTCTCCCTGAGCAAGGGAAGCTGGATCCTGGCTGGCGGAGGAGGGATAGAGCCCTGCAGTGCCTGGAGGCTGGGCCCTAGAGCTGGGCTCACCATCCCTAATCACCTCCTTCCCATTCCCCATATCCACATCTAGTTAATGAGCCCAGGAGCTGCTGCTGGCAAGATGCTGGGAGCCTTGTCCTGCTGCAAGCTGTAACCCTTCCCTGCCCGGGCTCCCACAGCCTGCTCCGTGCCCTGCTCGTTGCTGGCACCACAGGGTGAGGATGCAACAGCCACAAGGTCCCAGACTTCGGGGCCACTGATGGGCCATCAGAGTCAGGATGTGCCCAGCCTGCATGGTCCCATCCAGACCCCACAGTGTCCCAGGGAATGGGCTGGGAAACAGCTGGCTACAGCACTCCTGGATTACAGCAGTGTCTGGGGCAAGGGTGCTGGACACAAGGGCCCCAACAAGCCCATCATGTCCCTGTTGTCCCCCACGTTGTCCTGACAGAGCCCTCACCCCAGGAGCAATGCCTTCCAGGGCTTGGGACAGGTAGAGCAGGATCCCTGCCCCAGCCTGTCATTTCGGCTTTAATTGAATCCCCTGCTGTTCCCGTTCATCGGGGCTGAATGAGGGGCTGGCTAATGAGGAGAATGTGATTAGCAGGACAGGGGGCTGGCTCTGGGCACAGGGAGGCTTCCCTGGGCCAGGTAATGACAGGCTTTTGTCCCCTCTGCTCCTGCTCCCTGACAGAGGCAGGTGGATGAGGATGCCCCGGGCAAAGAGTGGGTAGCAAAGGGCTGAACTCAGCAAGTCCTGGCCATTCCCACCCTCCTGCAGTGCCACACTGAAGGGATGCCTTGGCTGCTGGAACCTGGCTGGGGGCCCAGGACTCCTGACTTCAGCTTTGCTGCCTGGCCCCAGAGTGTCAGCTGGGGAAGACATCCCAGCCTGTCACCTGCAGTCCTGAGGATCCTGCTCCTGGCTGGGAAACCCATCCAGCCATCAGGTCCTCAGGACACCGTATTTTTGATGACCAGACTGTCTCCAGGATGGGACAGATGCCTGGACAGCAGGATCCAACCTGCATCAGCCCTGGAGCAGAGCAGGATGGGGTGCAAGGACACACAGGGATAGTTGCCTCCCAACACTGCTTGCCCATGCAAGGGCCAGCATGGGGACACACGTCAGCCGGCACTGTTGGGAACATAGATTTGAGTTCATGGCTGCTGAGATTCCAGGGATGGGATCTGTCTCTTTGTGGCCTGAGCCACACAGCTCAGCATCAGCCAGTGCAGAGCCAAGGAGAGGAGAAGGACCAGCTCTCACCCTGCTGTGGGTCAGGCCCTCAGGAATAGAGGTGTGTGTCTCTAGCCAAGCTCTCATGGCCAATGCTTCAGCCTCACTGGGGTCCTGCACCCTGTGAGTCTGCAAGGACACAGGGAGCCCAGGCTGAGCACAGTGTGAAGGGGCAGGACCCTGTGGTGGGATCCCCCTGCAGGCAGCACAGCGGGAGGCAGCACAGGGTTTGTAGTGCCTGCAGCCTGGCAAACAGGTGAGTGGAGAGGCAGACAGATCGTGTGTGACAGGCTGGGGATAATTCACTGCTCCCGAGGAGAGAAATCCTCCACCTGGAAAGGAATCTGCCTTCCTCCACCCTGCAGGGCCTGGAGGGGCAGGAAGGGGTGTGCAGGTGGGCTGCTGTGCCCTGAGCCTGGGCAGGGCGCCTGAGAGGGACCCCTCTGCCCCATGGATGCAAATCCAGATGCTGGGGAGGAGACCAGGGTTGGTGCCAGCTGCTCACCCACCCTGCAGGTCTACACATCCCCCCCCACCATGGCCAGCACAGTCCCTATGCCAGGGGCATACACTGGGTGAGCTGGAGGGTGCTCCCTGACCCCAACAGCTGCTGGCCGCCAGCAGCCCATTAGCTCCCATCCCTGCCTCTGGGTGGGAAGGTGATGCTGATCCTGCCAGGGGGCAGAGGTGCCCTGGCAGGGTGCTGTGCATGCATGGCTATGGGCAAAGGCTGTGGTGAGCAGTGCTGAGAGGGCTGGGAGCCACAATGGCTGAAGTGCTCGTGGGAAGGGTCCAGCCTGCGTGGCCCAGCCCATGGCCACTGCGTTAGGGAAGCTGCTGAGGGGCAGGCCCTGGCATGAAGCAGCAGCTCTGCTGAATGTCTCCTGTCTCAGCATCTCCCCAGGGCTGCAACATGTTCCCCACAGGGGCTTGGCCTTGGGGCTGCCCAGGGTGTGCACTGACACGTGTGTGTGTGTGTGTACACATATGTATGAGCATGAGTGTATTGACTGGGCACGTGACCTGTCTTTAGTTGGGGCTAATTAAGTAGTGAGCTAACCAGCAAAGAACCCTCCTTGATTGGCTTTCTGGGAAGAGTAAAAGAGGCAAATGAGGACCAGTGGGGGCACAGGTCACCCCCAGCATCCCTAAGCCACAAGCAGCCTCACACCAGTGTCTGGGAGTAGATGACTCTGGGGGAGGGCTTTCCCCACCTTCAGCCAAGTACCTCCATCCCTGGTACACCCACCCCTGTCCTTCCTGACTCTCTAGGGAACAGACTGAGATGATGAGGACAATGTTCTGGTAAGGATGTGGGAGCAGGCTGCAGGGCTGGGGGAGACCAGGCAGGAGCCTGGTGCCGTGCAGCTCGGTGGCCTCAGCTCCTGGAGGGATGCCCCCGCCCAGGAGACACAGAGCCTGCTTGCTCAGCCAAAGGCACACGTGGCCATGGCAGGCAGCCTGCCTGCAGCGGGCAGGGCTGTGGCAGCAGCCCTCTCCCTGGCACAGCCACCCTCCCTGCCAGTCCCCACATCTCCCCAGCATCCTGCCCCGCACAAACATTCCCTCACTCCCGGCCACGGTAAATATTGTAGCAGAGCAAACAGTGAATCAGCCCCCTTTGTTCAAGTGCTACTGGCAGCCCTGGCTTGTTCGACTGCTGTTTAATGACCCTCCAGTTGTGTACCCTGCAGGTACTCATTAACCCCAGGCTGCAGATGGTGAGAAGGAGGGATCTGAGCCAGCCAGGAACAGTTTGCCAGTGCTGGGGACCGGCTCTGGGCAAATTCTGGTGACCTTTTCCCGGGTGCCAACATGCTAGAGGTTTCCTCTCACACCTCTGCAAGGTGCATCCAACCTGCTGTGAGCCCAGCAAGGCTGCAGGCCCATGGCCACCCCACAGCACAGCCTGGCACAGCACAGTGGGGCTTCACTTGGGGCAGCACCCCCTTCAGAGCTTCCCATTGCAGCTCAGCATATGCTCCTGGCACAGCCATGAGTCACAGAGGAGCTGCTGGCTATCATGGAAGGATGCTCAAACACCCCTTTGCAGCAGGAGGCCTCTTGGTAGGAGTTGTATAGAGGAGAGTTATGCAACATAACTCGAGCTGGTCAGTTAGGACCAGGTGGAAATGAGCGGTGGGATATCCTGAAAGGTTCAGAGCGTGAGACAGGGGATGGAAATGGGCAATCCAGGAGGGACTGGGAAGAACTGGCCAAAAGCCTGTCCCAGAGCAGGGAGATGGGGGCAAGTGGGAGCACAGAGCTGCTGCTCTGGCCTTGATGCCATCCCATGAGCTATAGAGAGGCTGCATGTCCTATAGAAAGCTCTTTTTCCCAGGAGACACCCACAGAGACCCAGGGCTTCCCACCAATGGGGCTGGGAGAGTGCCAATGCCCCCAGGTGTGTGCAGGCTGGTGCCAGCACGGGAGGGCTCCACAGCAGCAGTAGCAGGGCTTGGCCTGGGACAGCCCATCGATGCTGGACCCGCGGGACCCTCCTGACAACACTGTGGGGCTGCTCTTGCTGCTGCCCCTCTGCTTGCTTCTCATCTCCCATTCACTTGGCCCTGGCTCCACCCCACATTGTTGTCTTGCTCCTTCCCCTATTGTGGTCCTGCCTGGGCTCCACATTGTGGCTCTGGCCCTGCCCCACAGTCGCCCCATGATGGCCTGTCACCAAGGAGCAGTGCCAGCACAGCCCAGAGACTCCCTATGCACCAACTGAGCCAGCAGTGCCACAGGGTCCCCAGGGTCCCCAGCACCAGGTGGGTGATGCCCCACACCAGCAACAGCAGGTACCAGGATGCCAACCCCACTCCTCTGTGTCCCCACGCAAAACTGTTCCCAGGCTACTGGGCAAACAGGGCTGGTGGCAGGAGACGGGACAGGGCCTGGGGCCATCCCAGCTACCACCAACAAACAGCCATCTCCCGAAGAGCAACAGTGGGCATGGGGCAGGACCCATGTCCTTGTAGGGCAGTGCAGGACCCATCCCTGCTGCCAGCAGAGGAGAGAGCCCGGGGAGGAGCACGGAGAGCGCGGGGTGCCCAGCATGCTGGAGTACGGCTGCCAGGAAGGCAGCCCCGATAAACATCTAGCCTCTGTTTATTTATGACCGAGGATATTTATACCACAAAGTCCTTTAAACGTAGCTGGGGACACACCCAGGCACCATCCAGCGCCGGCGGCCGCGGGGCTGCTCCCGGCACGGCTGCGCATGGGGCAGGCGGTGGGTGCACTGGTGGGATCGGTATCCCCAGCACTGACACTCACCGAGGGCTGCGAGGAACGGCAGCACAGCCGTGGGGCCAGTGGCAATTGTCACAGGGGCAGGATGAGGCTGGCACTTGTAGAGACGGGGTTCCCGGGGATGATGGCACAGTCTCTGTGCCCATGCAATGAGGATGCTGGCGCACCAGAGCAGTTCCTGGCACACCAGAGCAGGCATTTTTCCTGTCCCAGCGCCGTGAAGGGTTAGTTGTGGCGTCAGTAACAACCTTGGGGCTATGTCCCAAAATAACAGCTCACAGCTGAGCCGCGGCTGAGCCCGGAGCATCCCGCGGGCCGTGGGGCACGCTGCGGCAGCCTCTGTCCCGCGTCCCCACATCTCCCCGTCCCCCTGCCCTCCTCAGCTGCTCGGTCCCTGGCCCGAGCTTCCCCGCCTCGGTGTCTGCTTCCCTCTGCCGGCAGCGGGCACCCGTCGCTCCCCGCACCGCTCGCGGTTGCTGCTCCCCCAGCCCCGAGGCAGCACCATCCCCGCCAGCCAGACCCGCTGCGCCCCTTCCTCCTCTCTGCCCAGCTTTGGGTGAAATGTGCCCTTTTGTTCGCGTGCAGTCTGCAGCTGCTCCATGCATCGCCCTGCCCTCATCGCTGTGGCATCGTCTGCAGAGTGGAACCAACAGCAGTTTGGCATTGCTCCTGTCCCACGGTGAGCTGCAGAGATGCCCTGGGCACACACAGGCCTGGAGCTCCATGCCCTGTCTGGATTCTCTGCGAGGTGCTGCAGGTGCTCACCTGAGCAGCCCTTGGTGCTTGCAGCCCCAGGCTATGCGGACGTGCCACCCGTGCTCAGCACACCCACTGCCCGCTGCTCTGCCCAGCGTCCTCATCAACTGAATTCCTTGTCTCTGTGAAGGACCCAATAGGTTTGGACAGGCGAGGTCAAGTTCCCAGGAGGCAAAGGCAGTGTGTGCTAGGATCCCTACTCATTCAGTCTAGATTAATTAGATCCCATCTCAGTTTCCCCTGTTTCTCCAGGAGAGATGATGCCCACTTGCCTGTGATTGTCCTTGACAGCTAAGACAGCCCCATGTCCTCCCATAAATGTGCTGCACTTCATCCCACTGAGCCTTTCATGTCCAGCTTGTCCTAAAATCCCTGCCTCTTGGACCAAAACAAGCCAGCAGCGACTGAGCAGTGGGAGCTCGGGGCTGGCCAGCCTGAGCAGGGTCTGCATGCCCAGCACCCCAGCAACCCACCCCACAGGGACCATCCACACAGATGTTCCCCTGGCCTGGGCCATCCCTCTCTTTTGCAGCCATCCCCTCTGTCCTCTGCTGCGTTTATTGCTGCCAACTCACATTAAGAGCTGCAAAGCTGCGTGGCAGAGCTGGCCAGAATGCGTGTCCAGGGCGCAGCCTGGCCGTGCCCAGAGGCTGCCTGTCCTTGTCCCTGTCCCTGTCCCCGAGCAGGCTGGAGCTTGTCTCCTGGCTGGGGAACAGGACTATCCAGATCTATGTGCCGTGAGGGGCTCGGAAGGCAGCCACCCTCCAAGCTTTACCCGCAGAGCTCCCGCAGGCGCTCCCCAGGGCCGCAGGAGCAGCTGTGGGGGCGATGGGTGCCCGGCTGCAGGGCAGCACCGGCACAGCCCTGACGGCTGCCGGCAGCGGGGCCAGGGCCGCCGGCCGGGCTGGGCTGTGCGCGGGGCAGCGTCCCGGCGGCTGCAGTAAGCGATAACTGTCCGCAGAGGGAGCCCGGCACCTTCCCAGCCCTCCCGGCGCCGGGGGACAACAACCGGCACCCGGCACTCTCCTTCTCCTCCGTCCCGCTCAGGCCGGCAGCTCCGCTCGGGGCCCCGGCCCCTCTGCCCATGAGATGAGAGTGTGGGTCCTCAGCACCCGCCAGCTCCCCCGGGTCCCCTGCGCCGACGGACTGGGCTGAGATGCGGGTCGGGGATGATTCCCCGCTCCACGCCGGGCACGGTTGGGTCCCTGTCTGCAGTATCCGGGGCTCCATCCCTCTAGACCTGTGCTGGGGAGACAGCTCCCCAGCCACTTAAGCCCTCCTCAGCACTCCCTACTGGACGTGCCTGCAGGCAGCAGCCGTAGCACCCGAGTGCTCATCTCTGCCAGCACTGGGAATTTTACCCATCCTGGGGTCTGTGGACTTCAACCACGGAGCCCTCCGGCTGAGCCCTCCCACTCTGAGATCCTCACTCCCAACGCAGCTGGTGTTTGCTTGGCACCAGGAGGTACCGGCTTGTCATGACCTCAGTGAGAAAGGCACTCAGACTCATTAAGTGTCATTTAAAATGCTATTTATTAGAGCTCACGCTACAAAGAGATAATGTTGGATCCCTTCAGATGCAGGAGCCCTGCACTGTGCAACAGCGAGCAGACTCCCAGCCCACGGGCAGTGTGCCATGCAGACCTCGTCAGCAGAAAGTGTTACACCATCTTAGTCATTTGAGCTGTTAGACAATTTCCGTGGAAGAAAGCAGCTCCATTCTTTTTTTTTTTCTACTGCCCAAAATATTCTCCCCTGAGAACTTCTTGCTGCTGTTTCAGATACAGATACACACGTGGCAGGTACCAGGTACGAGCTCCCTGCAGACTGATCTGCTACAGCCTGTCTTTGAACACGGCTGAGCTTGCCCTGCAGCCAAGAGATGCCCACAGCACAGGTCTGGGCTTGCTCAGCTCAGGTTTGTTGTTACATGGGTCACTAACTCCATGATGCACGGTGGTCTCCTGGACAGGACCATGCAGCAGCCTGGCTGAAGTGGGGTGTCAGAGCTGCAGGGGACTGTACTATTTCTCAGGGCCCCCAGCCGCATGTCATCAGTGTGTGTGTGCCCCACAATCCAGCCCCCTGGATGCTACGTGCTGTAAGGTGGGTGGGGAGGGGACAATTCCTTGAAATGATTACACCATATGATTGCCCCAAGAGGAATCAAAACCCCTGTGTCATGCAGAATGGAGAACTCAGTTGCTTTTGGGGATCATGCAGAGGAGATGGCCTTGGAGATGACCAATGTCAGAACAAACGTCATATGTGGGCAAGTGTTGGCTGCTGCTTTGCCAGGCTGGTGCAGTCACCGTTCCCTGTCTCTCATCCCTGTGTGCTCTCTGTGGGAGTACAACAACCCTGCACTCGAGGGATGCTGCCCAGCCCAGCCCCAGCATCTAGGTGTGATTCCCACCCAGCCACCTGCCTGCCCACTGCTCCCCAGAGACGTGGCACCAACCCCAGGCAGGGGAGCGATACCACCTCCTTTAGCCAGGGCACAATAGCTGGCTGTCTGTGCTGGGAAGGGGGACCTGGTGGCAGAAAGATTACAACCTGGTCCCTGTGTATGGCTGGGCTATGGTGTGGCAGAGCTGAGGCCAGGGCCAGAGGGGTATCTCTCAGCACGTGGCTGGCTGCCAAGTTGCAATGGGAGCTGGGAGTAGCTCTGGGAGCCCTGCCTGGCACCAGCTCTCTTCCTTCGGGGGCAAAGGGGGGGTTTGCAGAGCCCCAGGGCTGCATCTGCACACTCTCTCTGGGCAGAGCACCCATGGGTGCACCAGAGGAGACAGTCCCTGGGGAGAATCTCGTATCAGCCTGGGCTTGCTCAGTGGCCAGCAGCCCAGGGGAGGTGGGCTGAGGGCTGCAGCAGGATGGCAGCTGCCTCCAGCTGCTCCAGGTCCATGGGGCACTGTCATGGGATAGCTCCCAGTGGCCAGGCAGTGGGGGAAGAAGGAAAAGCTATTTTGGGCAGCCCAAGGCAACCTCAGCTGTCATGCTGTCTCTTTCACAGAGCCTGCACTGGGCCAGGGACTGGGTGCTGCCCTGGGCAGCATTAGGGGAGGTGCATATGCTTCCAGTGAGGTTCCCAGCACCCCGCTGCCCCCTGCACCCAGAGGACAGCCACAGCCAATGAATAAGGCTGCCCAGTGCAGAGCTGGCATGGGTGATACTAAGCCATCTAGATGGCTCTATGCTTCCCAGCCAGGTGCAACCAGGATGGAGGGAGGAACAGCAGCCTGAGGACACACAGTACGAGTTCTCAGCAACGGAGCCCTTTTCTGTGCTCAGGGCTGTGCCCACTGGCTGCCCATGTCCATGGTGTGAAACACAAGCTCTGCACTGAGTGCTGGGTGCCGTGAGTACTGCTGAGGCGGGCTGCAAGGAAGGGCAGTGCAGGGCCCAGCTTCACTCCCTACAGCTGCTGGCCCTGGGATGCCATGGGTTTGGCCACCCACCTTGCTGCTTTCCCCAGGCTGGCTGGATCCTCCACAAGGGAATTTCCCCAGGCCACTACCAAGCACCTGAATGGAAAGTCCCCAGGAGCTGTGCCTGCACTGCTGGGGATGCAAATCCCTGTGGCCCAGAGCAACGATGCCCTCAGCGTCACCTCCCATCTCTGACACTGCTTGCCTGCCCTGGCGCTCACCCAGGCCACAGCACTCAACCGAAGCCAGGAGCTGGACGGGGAGTGAGCTGCCGGCGAAGCCCGAGGCAGAGGTACAGCGAGGCCAGGGGAAAGCAGGGAGAGAGGCAGCTCTTGGGACAGCAGAGACAAGAGTCTGAGGGTAGAGGAGGATGCCAGGGCACTGGCATGGCACTGCCACACGGTACTGTAAGCGTGCCAGGTCTTTGCTGGGGAGCAGAGCAGCAAATTAGGGACAATTCCGGTGACTTTCCAAGATCTTTGATACCATCACGGGAGCCGTGGGGCGGGAGATGACGTGCTGTCATGGACCAGTTCCTCTCTATGTGCCAGGCAGGATGAGGAAGACATGCAAGGGAGAAAAGAAAGATAGGAAAGCTGGAAGGGCAAAACCTGAGCTGGTGGCTCTTGTCTGGAGCTTTCCCTGGCTGCATTACGGGGTCCCTCCTGATAATGCAAAGGTGACCATGCCCTCCCCAGAGCTGGCACATTCACTTGGCCTGCATGGGGGCCTTCTGTCCTCCATCCTGACAGCAGAGGCTGTGCTCTGCCAGCCTACTCCCTCTCCAGGCTCCAGTGCTCAGCTGGGACCAGGATGAGGGTCACTCCAGGGCAGTGATGCCCAGTCTCTGCAGCTCCCCAGGCAGTACTGTTCCCTTTGGGGCTGGCTCACAGCCTGGGGAGCTGGCACTTACTTCCAAGAAGCTGGTTTAAAACGAAACTGGTTGATTTTGGTGACGTACCATCATGTCAAAGATGAACTTTGCCCACCCTCTGCCTCCCACCCCAGGAAACACACAAACATTGGGGGTGTGATGCCAGGTGACTCTCTGGCTTTGCACACAGTATCCCATCACGGGGAGACCTCAGGGCCAGACCCAGACCCAACAGAGCTGGGCTTTATGGTGCTTGGGAAGCACTTGGGAGACAACTCCAGGGTCCCTCCATGGAGGTACACAGCCAGCTCTCATGCCAGGCACACAGAGCAGGGAAAGTAACACTAAATCCTGCTGCTTTTGCTGCACCCCCGAACTCAAGAACAAGCTCTGAGCCACGTCAGGGCTCCAAGCACCCAGGGATCACCACAGCTTGTGCCACAGGACTGGGCTCAGCCCTCTCTCAGGTACTGGAAGCTGGCATTTCCTCCCCACCCTTCACCCTTCTGGATCCCTGCCTGCTTTTGCCCGCAGTTTCCCAAGCAACAGCACCCATGGAGACGGGAGAGGAGAGGCCGTGCTGCCAAGGCGGCCATGCCACCCACACGCTGACCTATGTCCCCCACAGAGATGCCACAGCCACAATGAGATCACTGCACTCACCTGCAGAGAGGAAAGACACCAACCCCACAGACCTGAACGGCACCAGAGAAGGAGTGCTGTGGCATCAACCCCCACACCCTGCACAGACTTTGGGGACACTGTGATACCTGCCACACTAGAAGTGATGGAGAGAGGGGAAGGAGATAAGTGCTGCAAAGCAGGGAATGGGGGGATGATTGCTACTAGCTGGGAAGAGATGGGTAGGAGGGGGCATGAGCACAGCCTGGAGGCTCACACCCATCCTGCATCTCTTCGGCACCGCAGCCTTGCACCCCAGGGCATGGCAGGACAGACACTGGGCACCATGAGCCCCTGGCCAGCCCAGCAGGATGATATCCAAAGCCATGGCTGTGTGAAGAGCCCAGGCTCCTGGGGAGGAGGAGTTCACACCCAGGTGCAGGGTGCTACCGGGCCCCTTCTCCTGTTTCTCCAAGGCAAGACATGGGAGAGCACAAAAGGGGATTCACAGGACGTGAGGGAGACGGCAAGGAGCCCCGAGAGTTGGGGACACAGAGTCCTTGTGAAGCCAGCACGGCCCGTCCCACCTGGCATACCCCAATGCCCGTTCTTGCTTGTGTTTGGCTTGTGCAAGGACTGAGATGTTGGGTGCAAGAGCTCTGGAGCCAGCCCTGCCTGCAGGAAGCCATGCTGGAGGTTGAAAGTACAAGTTTCATCCACAAAAATTCATCCCTTGAGGGTGAAGTCTGCAACTCCTTGTGGCTGGCAGCTCCTCTCCCAAAGCCCAGACCCTGGGGCAGGGGTGCGAGTTGCAGCCAGGCTCTGGCTCTGACGCAGGATGCTGGGCGTGGGATTCTGGATTTGGGATGTTGGGTGTGGGATGTCGGATTCAGGTGCCAGGTCCTGGATTTGGGCTGCAGGGTGGGGTGGGGTGGGAGGCCACGTGCAGCCCAGAGAAAGTTGCTAGTGAGCAACTTGGCTCCTGGGGCAGAGCAGCCGTGTGTGGGTGCTGGGAGGGTGTGGGAAGACCTGAGTACCCGCTGGTTTCACTGCTGCCTTCCCCTTCCTGCTGTGGGTGGGTGTCCTGACTCAGGCTTTACCAGAATGACAAAACGAAAGCAGTGTTGATACACCAGTGCACTGGCAGTGTCCCACCCTGCAGCCCAGCGCCCCGGTGAGCAGCGGAGCCTGCAGTAGCTGACCAGACACCCCTGGGGCACCCATCACTGCCCTCACCTCTGCCTCGTGGCGTGCTGAGGAGTTCCTTAACCAGGCACCAACCTGCGGAGACAACGGGGATCCGTGGAGAGAACAGGTAAGAGGTGCTGCACAAGTGGGCTGGAGCACTGGGGAGGCAGCTCTGGGATGGTGTGCAGGGCTGTGGAGGCTGGAAAGACCAGAGAGCAGAGATGGAAACAGGGACAGGGACGTGGGAAGGGCTGTGTTGTTGGTGTGTTCACAGGGTGCTGCGGTGCAGGGCCCCTGCTGCTGCCCTGCCACACTCCCCAGAGCTGCTCCAGGGCCCCGCTGTGCAGCATGCCCCGAGAGCTGTGTGGGATCCAGGGCACAGGGCAGGGTGCTGGAGTGCAGGGATTTGTCCCTGCAGGCAGGGAGAAGAGGCACCCGTCCCGGCAGGCGCGAAGGGGAAGGAGAGAGGGAGGGAGAGAGAGAGAGGGAGGAGAAGGCTCGGCGAGGGGCCAGGCATGGGGTGGCCCACGGCACACCCGTCATGCATTACTGGAAACATCTGGCCGGGGCTGCGGGGGCGTGCGCTGGCTGCACACGCATGTGCACACGCGCACACGGGAAGGGGGTCCTGTGCCTGGGGGTACGTCTCTATCAGTACACACATCCTCACTCGTGTTCCTCTGGGCATATGTGCCCATACATGTGTACACACACATACACAGGCATGCAAGTTTGCACACACACGTAGATGCCCACATACACATGTATGCTTATGGATATAGACATGCACTTACAGGTGTATACACATTTATACTCACACTTAAATACACAGGGACACGTGCACAGCTTTGCATGCATGCACAGGTGTGTACATGTGCCAGCAATCACACTTGGTGCAGCATGCACATGAACATACGAGTGTGTGCCATGGGCCCACACACACACACACACACACACACACACACACACACACAAGCACACGTGTCCAACAGCCACACTGCCCACCGCCCAGGGCCAGCCCCCTGCCCAGCTTCCTCACAGTGCAGCGTCAGGCTGTGCATGTGCACACTGCCCGCGGGTGTTCCTCTGGGTGTGAAAACCCGTGTGTGCAGACAGATGTGTGCCCTGCAGGAGCCTCTGTGTGCCCACACGTCCTATGTGCCATGTGCCCATGCAAACCTGTGCGGGCCTCTGGGATCTCTGCATGGCCGTGGGCTGCAGTGGGCTGCGAGCCTCAACGTGTGCCCGCGCGTGCCAAGTGCGCAGAGTGCCCGTGTGCCTGCCCGTGCCGTTTGCCCGCGTTGCCCACATGCGCCCGTGTGTGCCCATACGTGTCCGTGCGTGCCCACCTGCGTGCCCACGCGTGTGCGTGTCACGCGTGTGCATGCGTACCACGCGTGTGTATGTGTCACGCGTGTACATGTGTACCACGCGTGTGTATGTGTCACGCGTGTACATGTGTACCACGCGTGTGCATGTGTGCCACGCGTGTGCATGTGTGTCACGCGCGCGGCGCGCCCTGGCCCCCCGCGGGTGCTCCCGGTGCCCCCGGTGCGGGTGCGAGTGCCGGAGAGGGGCGCTGGGGAGCGCGGCGGCGCGGGGGGCGGAGCGCGGCGGCGGGGGCGAGAGGCGGTGCCAGCCCCCACCGACCTCCAAACTTTCATTAACTCGGCGGTACCGGCGGCTCCGGGCCTGTTACGGACACCGGCACCGGCACCGCGCCGGAGCCCCCCGCGAAGCCCACCCGCGGCGCGAGGGGCCGGGCGGCGGCATGGGCATGAGCACGGTAAGGGACGCGCACCTCCGCCGTTACCGGGTGCTCGGCACGGCCGGCAGCCGCGGGAGCGCGGGGGAGAGACGGCTGCCGGGGAAGGGACGGGGGCGGCCGGGGGCTGCGGGGCCGGGGGGGGGGGGGGCGTCGGGAAGGACACGGGGAACGGCACCGGCAGCGGCCCCCCGCCAGGACGGCGGCGGGAGCGGCGCGCGGGGCGGTCCCGCATCTGTTGCTCTCCCGGCGCGGCGCCGCGGTACCCGGGGAATGCGGCGGGCGGAGCGGGGCCGCGGCGGGCAGAGCCAGGCCGTCGGCCGCGGCTCACACGGAGCTGGTGCGGACCGGGTTCGGCCCGGCCCGGTGCCGGGGCGGGCGAGGGGGGGGGCTGTCGGTAATTTTCCACGGGCATGTGCCGGGGCGGGGCGGCGGAGCAGCCACCACGTGGCGGCTGATGTAACCGGGCTCCCCCCGCCGCCGGGCTGCACCGGGCGGCGGCGGCGGGGGGTGCCGGGCGGCGGCCGCTGCCCGCGGGGCCGCGGCGGGGAGCGGGAGGCGGGGAGGCGGCAGCCCGGCCCGCTGCTGCCGCCCGTGGGTACCGGGGAGCGCTGGCTGCGGGCGGGCCCGGTGGATGCCGGCGGGGGAAGTGGCCTCGCAGGTGGCAGCAGCGGCACCGCAGCGTGGGCTTCGTTTGGCGGCCGTGGCCTTCCCCTGGGTGCTGTGGGCTGCCTACCCTGCCGAGCTGTGACACCCCAGCCGGGAGACGCCGTGGGTGCTCGGGTGTATCCAATCCCACGGTGCCACCGGTTACATCGATAGGTACGAGCCGCCCTGACCCGCTGCCATGGTGTCCCTGTACGCTGTCATGGCATCCCCCTGTGCATTGCATCCCCGGCCCCGCAGGGCTCTCCCAGGGGATGCTGCAGCCTTGCATCCCTGCACCCATCCCGTTGCCACCCCGGGCTGGGCGCTCAGCTCGTTGCCAGGCTGGGAGCTGAAGCCAGCAGCATGTACGCAGGCACATCGCCTTATCAGCGCCTGTCAGACCCCAGGGGGAGTGGCGGGACGTCCTCTTGGGCTCTTTCCCCTCCCAGGACATGTAACTAGTCACTGGGCTCAATTCATGGCCACAGAAGTGGGCAGTTTTTGGCTGTCTGGTGATAGGTGTGCAGTGGGGAGGGAAACCAGCCACCAGCCTGCTCCTCCCACCTCCACAAGGTCCCCGTGCCGTGCGAGGAGCCAGGCTCGTGGCAGCGCTGACACCTCAGCTGCCCTCGGCAACACGGCCGCTCCTGGCGAGGGTGGGACGCAGTATCTGCTGGCAGCAGCCTGCCTGGCTGGAGGGGCTGTGGCTGAGGCTGGGGGCTCGCCTCATGTCCCCTGGCCTCTTGCTCTTTATCACCACCTCCCACGCTGCCTCCCCACTGCGTAAGGACGTCGCGCCCCTCTGCTGATCGCTCCAGACCTGTGGCAGCCTGGAACCCAGGCTGCTGCTGGTGGTCGGGCACCTTTGGTAAGGGTTGAGGGTCCTTCCCCAGCCAGCAAGGACACCAAGTGCTGGTGTGGGATCTGCAAACATCACCGCAGTCACACAAGCAAACTGGTGTTTTGCAAGAGGGGCTGTCCCTCCCGTGGGGTCAGGCCCCGGTGCACCCCTGGGGCACCCAGCAGCCCCAGGATGAGGCAGAGGCAAAGGCAGGGGAGGCAGCTGTGGGCACCCAATGCCTTGTCCAGCAGCACCTGGCACCCGGCAGAGCCCAGTGGCTCAGCCCCCCTGCGCTGCACGTGCATGCGATGCACCGGGGCAGAAGGCAATCGTTTCCCATCTGTGTCCTGCGCGGCAGCTGAGCCCCGTGCTGGCCCCGCTCAGCGCCCAGTCCCAGTGCTGCCGTGTGCCACAGCCACTTCGGCTCCGGCTCACTCTGGGGGAGAGCTTGGTGGGGGCCCTGCTCCTGCCCACAGCCTCAGACACCCACCCACCCACCCACCCATCGGGAGGCCAGCAGCCAGCTGCCCGCAAGGTCGTCTGTCCACACCGGGTAAATCTTTAACTGCTTCTTGGGAAACACCTGGGAGCCGCTGCTTGTGTGGGTGCCAGGGGGTTCCGGGACGCCGGAGGGGGTGGGAGCCAGCAGGAAGAGACCCCACTACCATCTCACCCGGCCCCGGGTCCTCTGCCAGCCCCGGCTCCGCAGGGCAGGTACCGGGGAGCGACCTGCCTGGCACAGCCCTCTGGTTCCTGGGGAAAGGAGGCCCAGGCTGGGGTTATGCCCACCTCACCAGTCACATCTCTCTCGGTGTCTCTCTCCCCCCCGTCCCAGCTCACTCTGACGGTGGACTGAAGTGTGCCGGTGGTGGTGCCAGTGCGACGGAGAGCGGGCACGCGAGGGACCCTGTGGTGGGCAGCGGGCACCGCGCTCCAGCCTCCAGGGATGGCTGACAAGTGCAGCGAGGGGCTGCTGGTAAGTGCTGCGGTGTGGGGGGGGAGGGTGGGCTGGCATGGACAGGACCCTCAGCACCCAGTGCAGGGAGCAGGACACTGAGGGTCCTGTAAGGCTTTCTCCCCTCCCAGGGACCTCCGGCCAGGTCTGGGCCACCCCAGTGCTCCCCCAGCATGATGATGGCTTTAGGGCAGACGTCACCAGCGCTCACCCTGAGCCCACAGCCTGTGAGGCTCCCCGGCTGCAGTGTCTCGCCATGCCTGGAGATGCTATCACCAACCTCAGGCGCTCTGCCTGCCCTTATCGCCCGCCCCAGCTCCCCAGGCAGGCGGCAAAGGCGGGAAAGCCCTGTCAGGGTGGCTTCTCTGCCTGCTCTTGGAAAAGGGCGCGGGCACCCCTCTATGCCAGGTGCCACCAGAGGGGCACGGTGAGGGGCTGCTTCCACTGTGCCTCCGCCCGGCAGGCTCTGCCAGACAGGGCTGGTAGGATGATGTTTTGCCACGGCAGAGCCGTGTTTTCCCAGGCAGTGGTGCGGTGCCTGGCTGTCTGACCTCGCAGGCGGCGTGCTGCAGGATAACGTGCTCTGCCTTGTGCTCGCCCGGGCCGGGGACGGCTTCAGTGCCCTGAGAGGATGCAGGATATGCCTAGTGCCTGTTTCTGTTGGGGGCTGTGCTGGCCCCATGCTTGTGGTAGTTCAGCCTGTGCAGTGAGAAGTTTGGGAGCCCCGAGCTCATGTTCCTGTGCCAGGCTGCCATGCCATGCTGTGTAGGTGAGCCCAGACTGGGCTTGGCTCTACCCTTTTCCCCAATGTATGGGAGCTGAACACCAGGGCTGACACGATCACTGGGCCCTCCCCTTCCCGGGGGGCTTCCCGAAATAGCTGCATGCTCCAGCCAAAGGGCCGGGAGCCAGGACTTCCCTGGGAAGCCAAGAGCTAAGAGAGCGATGTGCTCCGGCAGCCGCTTCCAGCTCCTCCGCGTGCGTGTCCCAGCGTGGCCCCACCGGCCGTGCCCAGCGTGGGCTCAGGGTGGCCAGTGGGAGAGCAAGGCAGATGGCTGCAGCAGGAGCCCTCAGCGGGGATCAGGGAGGTGCTGAGGATGTGTTTGGGCTCATTCGGGGGTCCGTCACGGGGATGGGCTCCTGCACGTGCGGGGCACTTGTCGTGGCTCCGTGCTGCTGCTGCAGTGTTTTTGCCCTGGCCGAAGCAGCTGGCACGGCAGCGGGGCGCCGGCCAAGCCCGTCACCCACGGCAGACAGCCAGGTCTGGGAGCGCCCACTGCTCCCAGTCAATCTTTAACTCGCTTCTCAGAAGTACCTGGGCAGCCCATGCCAGGGCCAGGGCATGCGGAGAGGTGCGGGCTGTGTGGACCACAGGGTCTGGCACACACACTGTGCCGGCTGCCCAGACTCTCAGCCCTCTGCCCAGGGCTGCCCTGTTTGCAGGGCACAGGGTGTGCTAGGTGGCTGATGTAGGGAGGAAGGCAGGACCCTTTGAGAGCATCCTGGCTCCCAGAGCATCCCTGTGCTGTGAGAGCCTTGGGAGGAGCCGTGACAGGATGGGTGCTGGCTGCTAAGCTGCCCAGGTCACTGGGGAAGGGAGCTAATCTCCTTGGCATACCTCCAGGGCTCTGCCAGTTGCCTGGTTCCCTCATCCCTGCCCATGGGTGCAGCTTCTGCTACCCAGCCCAGCCTGGCTCCCGTGGTGTGAGCCCTGCTCAGAGGCACTTGCGCACCCCCTGGGGCCGGGCAGGTTTGTGTCAGGACTCAGGGTGCCCGCTGTGCCCTGCCCGGGGAAGGACAGACGTGATGCTAGCAGCAGCTGAGAGATGTGCAGCCGTGCCTTAGTTTCCCATCCGTGGGCTGGGGCCTGCCCTCTCCCTTTGGTCTGGGTGTGATGTGGGTGCTGTGTCTCGCTTTGGCAGGTTCTGTGGATGCCCCAGGGGAGCTTTGCGTGCCCACTCCAGCGCAGCAGGCAGGAGCATGGGCAGCATCCCCCTGCACCACTCCCAAACCCCACAGATGTCCAGATCCTGCCAGGGGCTGGACCAGGCGCTGTGTGGCTGAGCAGGGGGTGTCCCCTTGAGGCCACAGAGGAGGGTCTGACAGCCTCTCCCTCGCCGCCCTTTAAGGACATTTTGTTTTGCTGGCTCGGGGAGTGTTGTTGGGGCTCCAGCAGCGCCAGCGGCTCCCGACTCCCAGGGCTGCCTCTCTGGCACGGCTGGGCAGCCTTCAGCCATGAAGGCCTGGCTCAGGTGGGCTCCTGCCGTCGTCCCAGCGCACCGTGGGCAGACATCGAGGTGCTGCTGCCACCGTGCTGCTGGGAGTTAAGGGTTGGGGGGGCCCTGCCTGTCCCAGTTCCCCCCCAGCAGCGCAGGGCCAGCAGCCGAGGGCAGGGGGGCCAGCAGAGCTGCGGAAGTAGCTTTTGGCTGCGGGAGCCCTTCCCGGAATACCAAGGGGCAGCGCTGGGGGGGGCAGCGGGGGATTTTTCTGCCTGAACGCCCTGAGAGAATCATGTCTGCCCCGGGAGAATGGGGCCAGAGAAAGGCAGCCCCGGCGGTAAGCGCACGGCTAGGGGATGGTACCACCAGGGCAGGTTCCTCGGGCATCGGCCCTGCCCTGGGCACCCTGCAGCCCTGCCTGGGGACAGGGTGGCGAGGGCTGGAAGGCCCACAGCCATCCTTGGTGTGCCCATCGCCCCTGCGTCTCTAGTTCAGCCCCAGCACCACCACCCAGCCGGGCAGGCGACTGAGGTGCTGGCAGAGACGAAGGTCCCACTGCAGGCCCTTCGTTTGCAGAAGCTTGAGCCCATGGGGCTGGCAGTTCCTCCCCTCTGCCCCTAGCCAGGCTGCCAAGAGAACAGCACTGTTCTCCTGCCGCCTGGCACGGAGCCTGGCATCCCCAGGACGGGACAGTGGGTCCTGCTGTGCCATGCTCAGGCTGCTGCATTGGGCACAGGGTAAGACATCTGTCTGGTGGTGGCACACGGGTGGTCCAGTCACAGTGACGCAGGCAAAACAGGGTACGGTGGGATGCTCAGGTGGGCACCTCGAGGGATGTCGAGGCACAGGAGGTGCCTGGCTGCGTGTGGGGCTAGAGGCTGAGCTGGCAAAGCTGGGCTGGAGTCACCGGGGCTGGCACAGTGTGGGGCGTCCCAGGTGGCACAGTTGAGCGCTGCCATCCCAAGCTACCGAGCGGCTGGTGCAGGAGGGGACAGGGACAGGCACAGGGTGCCCACGCGAGGGGGGCCGAGCGCCCGCCCCGCACACGTGTGCCGTTCACGTGTGTGCCCGTGGCTGCTGCTGCCCGGACCCCAGATGGTCGCCCAAAAGCAGCAGCCCGTCCCCCCGCCCTCGGCGTGCCATCACGCCTCGCTGGCGCCTTGGCTGCGCTCTGCAGCCGGGGCGCGGGGCTGGCAGCAGCTGGGGCACCTCGAGCCCGGCCGGGAGCACCCTGCGCCCACCCTCCCGCTGGACGCTGCACCCCACCATGGTCCCACCCCGCACTGGCAAGGGGTGCCCGGGCAGAGAGGGGGGTCATGGCACAGCCCTCCTGCCAGCCAGATGGTCCCCCGCGGGGCAGTGACCTTGCGAGGGTTGCCATGGAGACCCCGCCGTGGGTATTTACGCCAGCTGTACAACGTCAGAGCGAAGTAGCGTGGCACCAGGCTGGGATGTGCCAGCAGGCGGGCTCGTCCCCGTGCCCCCATCCCTCAGCGGGGCTGTGCCCCCTCCCCAAAGCCCTCGAGTGCCCGGGGTCAGGCGTGCGAGGCTGGGCGTGGGTGATGGGCATAGGGGCAGAAATGATTCGTGGGGCTGGGGGCCTCTGAGCTCCAAAGGCAGATCCCGGCCCCTTCCAGACGGGCAGCGGTGCCAGCGGCGAGGGCAGTGGTGCCCGCTGGAGCGTGCGGTGCTGCGAGCAGCTGGACCCCGCTAATGAGGCCTCGTTAAGCAGGACGGGGCTCGTCCCGCTGCGTCCCTGCCCGCAGCCTGGCAGGGAGGGCCCCTGGATGGCGGGGGCTCAGCTCTGGTGCGGACAACCGAGGCAGGGGCATCCGTGGGGCGGGTGCTGCGGCGTGGCGGGGCAGGCAGCGAGGGGCCGGGCCTGGCCTGCGGGGAGCGGTGCCAAGCGCTGGGGAAGGCGGGCGGGAGGCTGCTGCGCGCGAGCCCAAGGTGCCAATGAAGCCGGGGACTCGCCGCGCCGGCCAGCCTGGGCCCCCCGATGGCGGCCGCGGGCAGCCAGGGCCCTACCGGCCCCCTCAGCAGGTCAACGGGGAGGTGAGAGCAGGGGCTGGGGGGCAGAGCGGGCAGCCGGGCCGACTGGGGGCCACACCAGCGCCGTCTCCCCGCTGCCATGGCCCTCCGAGCCCCTTCGTGCCGGCTCTGGGGTGATGGCTCTGCAGGGCTGAGCTGCAGCTGCGTGCCTGGGGGAGGCTGGAGAGGCACCTCCGGACCGCAGGGACGTGGGCTGCTCCGGGGGAGGGAAGGCACGGCGTGGCACTGAGCCCCTCCGTGGCCTCAGCTGTGTTGGGAGCAAGCAGAAAGCTTGACAGTTGAGTGGTGGTTAACTCTGGAACCTACTGATGGCAGGAGAGATGGACAGCGTCCCTTTGCCTTGCTGAGTGGTGCAGAGTCTAGCACAGATCCATCCCCCGCCTCCCTCGTTTCCTGCGCATCAGTGAGCAATGCCAAAGCTTGCCCCAGCCCCCCATGGCACCCCAGGGCTGGGCTGGTGCTGCTGCAGGTGGCAGGCAGAGCCTGCTTGGGGCTGTCAGAGGGTTTAGGCAGCCTCCTCCCATCCAAGAGTGGTCAGGACTGTGTAGCACTACTGGGGGCTCTTAGGATTTGCACAGCTCCCTCAGCACTGGCCCTGGAAGCGCCCCCTTGCCTGTGCCTGTGCCTGTCCTGGCACCGAGGGCTGATGCTGCCAGCGCCAAGGCAGTGCCAGATGGCTGTGGCTCCAGGCCCTGCCTCTGCTGCTTGGGGGCAGGGGCAAACATGGGTCTGGGCATCGCAGAGGAAGGGCAGGGATGGCAGTGTATTGCAGCCTCTGATGCATGGCTGGTACTTGTGGGTTCATTACCACAGGTGCCCCAGACAAGGACTGCAGAGGCTGATTACAGGGCCACCTCCCAGCACCCAGGATCTACAGCCAGCCAGTGAAGGCATCCAGGACAGCCCTCTCCGAGTCACCCCATCCATAGGGGCCTTTTCCAAGTCACCACGTCCTTGTGGACTGTCACTCCTGGCTGGAGTTCCCCTCCCCCAGGCATCCTGCACCCTACTTCCCTGCTTTGGAATAGCTTTTACTTTGGCAATCAGTGTAATTAGCATCTGTTTCTATTTTCCAGTAGCCCCTGCCTCACCCAGCCAGGAGTTTGTTGCCATTGCTCCTGTAAAGAGCAATGACATCAGGCTGATGACATCAGGGGCTGACTGGCATTGCAGGAGCAGCCCTGGCACCCCATTACAAAGCTAGAGAAGGAATTAGGGGTCCCTCGCTGGTTCAGGGAGGGATTGGATAAGGCTGATGCCTCGTGGAGTGCATCTGCTTGGCTGCCGTGGGGGTAGTTTGAGTGGGAGAATCACTCTGGAGATGCCTCCCCACAGGGACATCCCCTCCCAGCATCAGCCCCGCCGCTGCCATCAGCTTCCCGGCCATAAATCAGGGCTGCTTTGGGAAGTGGGGGGCATCCGGGCACCCCAGCCAAGCTGTCATTGTACCAGAAGATGCTGCTTAGCATGAGAAAGGCTCTGGTGCCAGGCAGGGTGATGGATGGTGCCTGCTCTGCTGGGATGGGGAAGTTTTGGCTATGTTGAGGGGGATGTCCGTGGGGAAGGGGGAGGAGGAGGAAGCCCTGGGCACCTCAGTGTCTCGATGTCTGAGGTGTCTGGGTCATCTTTCCTCCCCCCCTAAGCTTTTCACCTGAAAAATGTGGAAAGTTTGGGGTCTGGTAGCAGGACCAGCTGCATCCGTGCTGAGGGGCAGCTCCCTCCCTGCAGCCCAGCTCTGCCTCAGCCTCACAGTGGGGGTGGGGGTCTCGTGGTCCCAGCTGCCCAGCTTCTCCTTGTCCCCGCTTCTGTACCGTGTGGGTTGGGAGGACAGTTAATGAGTGTAAAGGACGAGGCGACCTTCCCAGCTTTGGGGCAGGGGGTGGCACCGAGGCGAGGGGTGAACACGGCTGCGCCGGCGCACGTGTGTGTGCTTGTGCATGTGCATGCATGGGCACACATGTGGCCGCCCTGCACTGGGGACACGTGTGCCCAGGAAAGGCAGATGAGGGGATGGGGAACGGGGGGAGCAGTAGAGACCCGGTGCTCTCATTGCACTGGTGCCAGATGGCCTAAAGCTGGGGTGCTCCGTTGGTCACGGGGGTCAAGCTGTGCCAGGGTCACCCAAGCAGAGCCGTGTCCCTCCGGCTTTGGGACAGGGACGAGGTCCCCTTCGGGCACTGGGGTTCCAGGCTGAGCTGGGGCCATGCGCTGTGTGTCCCTCGCCAGACCCTTTGCCAGGGATGCTGGAGTGCTGTGTTATCCCCCCCACACTGCTCATTAAGGGCCTCGTTAGCATGAGCAGCTTAATCAGAGGCTTCCCGATCGAATCAGCCTGCTTGGGTGGGCAATGTGCCCTAGCGTGGGCACAGCCCCAGTGTCCCGTCCCCCCACCCTGGGGACCCCTCAGTCCCATCCTCCTCATCACCCCACAATGACAACCTCGCCCATAGAGAGGGTTGACCCACGGCACCCAGAGCTGCTGTGAGCTCAGTTCTGACAGAGCCTTTGCCCGTGGGGTCTGGCACGGGCACCGCAGTGCCCTGGCCGGGCTAGGACCAGCCTATGGCCCCTATAGCCGTGCCCAGAGCGCCCGCCGGTGCCCCCGTGCGCAGCCCCGCGCCCCGGCAGCCCCCCCGCAGCCCCCGGCGCGTGCGGGCCCCGCTCGCAGCAGATGGCTTTGTTTGGCAGCGCGGTGCCGGAGTCGCCGGGCATCACGTCCCGGCTGTGCCGGCCCTAATCGAATGATACGGTTTGGTGCACCGCGCCTGCTGCCCGGCGGCGGCACAGCCCCAGCCACGGCTCCCATTTGCGGCCCGCTCGCTGCCGGCTGCAGCCAGCGTGGGGGGCACACGGGGAGCTGGTGGGAGGGGGAGGGAGAGCGGTGAGAGCAGGCATGGGCACGGGGGTGTCACACCGTGGTGGGGAGCCTGGCACCATGGAGCTCTGGCGTGCTCTGAGGGCTGCTGGCACCCCGTGCTGCTCCCGGACGGGCATGGACAGACACCCTCATCCCATGTACCCATCACCTGGCCTCGGGTGGGGGAAGGCGGGGGCTTGTGTGGGCACCACAAAAAGCCATCTAACCTCAGACCAACCTGCCAGAGCCTGGCAGCGTTGCAGCAGGACATTAGTGTGAGCCCGGGGACATGCTGCGATGGTTCCATGGGGTGAAGGGTGCCATCCCTGCCAGGGGTGATGGCTTCTTGTTGCTGTTGTTGTTGTCCCCGGTGTGAGCTCACATTGTGTGGCAGCCCACACAAAGCGCCCTTTCTTGCCCTGCTTGCTGCCCCCCAGCCCGGCCAGGTGCCCTGCAGCACGGGGTGGCTGGGCACTGGGGCTGCATCCGCAAGGGTACCCAACTCCGTGGGACCCCCCGAAGCTGCCTCACACATGGTGCCGTCGCTGGGCACTGAGCCAGAGGCAGAACCTCGGCTGCACAGGGATGCCTTTCCCAGGGTGAGGGCAGCTAGCCCCCCTCACCTGCTCTAGTCACTGCACCCATCTCTCCATTGCAGGAGGGGGGCTGCTTTACCCCGGGGATCCCACCATTCTCCTCCAGCCGTGGTCAGTGGCCACCCAGCAGGGTTTCTCTTGCTGGGCGTGGAGGTGGGGGGGGGGGGGGCGCGGGAACAGAGGCCCCTTTGTGCTCGGGCGCCTGGACCTGCTTTGTATGAGTTGCAGGCTCTTCCTTCGCTGCAGCCGGGCTCCGGGCTCGGCTATTCATCGGGGGGGCTGCCACCGCCGCCCTCCCCCTCCTTGGCACTGCCTGTGCATGGCTGGGAGGGGAGGCTGGCACAGGGGAGGGATAGTGAAGGATGCCGGGGACCACCCAGCCCCGCTCCATGGCCGTCACCCCTGGGATGGGGCCGGCGGGGGGGTCCCCGGCTGACACACGCCACGGCGTCTCTCCGCAGAACGGCGCCGTGCCCGGGGAGCGGGGCAAGCAGGACAAGAGTGTCAAGCGCGGCAACTGGGGCAACCAGATCGAGTTTGTGCTGACCAGCGTGGGCTACGCCGTGGGGCTGGGCAACGTCTGGCGCTTCCCGTACCTCTGCTACCGCAATGGGGGAGGTGGGTGTCGGGGGGCTGGGGGAGGGGGTGTCTCTGGGCAGGGGTGGCCGTGTGCCCCTGGCCCCACGTGATGTTTGCTGGCCCTGGGCTCGCCGGGGTGGTGCAGGGTGCCGGGAGCGTGCCGTGCCCGGGGTTGTTTCCCAGTCTGACTCTCTGGTTCCTGCCCACCAGGTGCCTTCATGTTCCCTTACTTCATCATGCTAGTGTTTTGCGGCATTCCCCTCTTCTTCATGGAGCTCTCCTTCGGGCAGTTCGCCAGCCAGGGCTGCCTCGGCGTCTGGAGGGTCAGCCCCATGTTCAAAGGTAAGGAGCTGCCCGTCCCCACTGGCACACGCTGGCACAGGATGCCCCCCAGCACAGCCCCACACGCAGTACAGCCTCCACACACCTCTTGCATCCCCTGCACGCACACCTCTGGCACATCACATGCCCCGTGCGGGCACCTGCGCTCGCTCGGCCCTGCACACGCAGCACTGCCGGCGCTGCCCGGCTGTCCCTGTGCCGCACTGCCCTGCACACACAGCCAGCCTGGCACCCCCTGCACACATTACACACCTCCCTGCACACACGATGCGCCTCCTGCGCACACCGCAGCCCTGCGCTGGCATTCGCTGCAGCCATTACACACATCCCTGCACGTGCCACACATGTTCCCAGCATGTCACTCTTGCAGAGGCCACTCGGGTCCCCCTGAACACGCTGCAAACGCCTGTGGCCTCTCTGGCTGTGGGCGTGCTCTTGCGGTGCTCTCCCTGCACTGTAGGCAGAGGATGCTGTGCCCATGTGCATGGGCGCTGGCCGTGCTCAGAGCTTGCCCTGCCATACTGGACTCTGCTCTGGCTGCACCTCCTGGCACACAGGTGTGCTCCTGGGCTGCCGGTTTCCCTGGCACAGGCTTTCGTGCTGCCAGCTGGGTGACATGCCCACATGTCACGTCTGAGTGTGGGCAGCTCCTACATGCTCTGCACCGTGACATGCTTAGCCTGGAGTGCATTTGCATGTGCTTGTGGGGCATCTGTTACATGCCCTAAAACCACTGCAGCCAGGAGAAACTGTCACTCCGTGGTTCTGTAGGCTGCAGCCCCCCACGGGTGTCCCTGTAGCCTTGCAGGCCATGCATCCTTGGTGAGGCCACACCTCAAATACCATGTTCAATTTTGGACCCACTCACTGCAAGAAAGACATTGAGGTGCTGAAGCGTGTCCAGAGATGGGCAACAGAGCTGGTGAAGGGTCTGGAGCACAAGGCTTATGAGGAAGCTGGGGATGCTTAGCCTGGAGAAGAGGAGGCTGAGGGGAGACATGATCACTCTCTCCAGCTACCTGAATGAGGTTGTAGCGAGGTGGGGATCAGTCTCTTCTCCCTAGTAAGGAACGACAGGACAAGAGGAAATGACCTCAAGTTGCAAGAGGGGAGGTTTAATCTGGAAATGAGGAAGATTTTTTTTCCCTGAGAGGGTTGTTAAGCACTGTCCCAGGCTGCCCAGGGAGGTGGTGGGAGTCTCTGTCCCTGCAGATATTGCACCCTGGAGACACATAGCTGAGGTGCTGAGACACACGGCTTAGTGGTGGTCTTGGCAGTATGAGGTGAGTGGCTGGACTTGATGATCTTAAGGGTCTTTCCAACTGAAACGATTCTCTGATTCTATCCCCTGTGCCTTGCCACACGTCCCTCAGCACCACCAGACTTGCTTGGAGGCAGAGGACCCCACGCACAGTGCTCCCCAGTGCCGGAGCCAAGCCCCGAGCCACAGCATGGCTGCAAGGCTGCCAGCAGCACCACATGCTGCCCCCCTCACCCCCACAACCCCCCCCCCATGCTGCATACCCCCCACCCCAACCCCCCGGCTGCACGCCGTGCCCACGCTGTGCCGCTCACCCCTCCCCGGTGCTGTTCCCAGGCGTGGGCTACGGGATGATGGTGGTGTCCACGTACATCGGGATCTACTACAACGTGGTGATCTGTATTGCCTTCTACTACTTCTTTGTGTCCATGACGCCCGTGCTGCCCTGGACATACTGCAGCAACGCCTGGAACACGCCCGACTGCGTGGGGGTGCTGGACGGGAACCTCTCCAGCCGCGCCGCTTTCAACCTCACCCGCCTCCTCAACACCACGCAGAAGCGCACCAGCCCCAGCGAGGAGTACTGGAGGTATGGGGGGACGAGGGAAGGGGGATTGAGGGGGGATGTGGTGGTGGGGCCCCGCTGATGCCCGCTGCCCACCTCTCGTGCAGGAGGTACGTGCTGGACCTGTCGGATGACATCGGGAACCTGGGCGAGGTGCGGCTGCCCCTCCTGGGCTGCCTCGGAGTCTCCTGGGTCGTTGTCTTCCTCTGCCTCATCAAGGGTGTCAAGTCCTCTGGGAAGGTACTCGCTTGTTCCCCTGCTGTGCCCATCCCCAGACACCCCCTCTCCAGGTGGCCATGCCCTCTCTGGGCATAGCCCCTCCTGCACTGGGACTGGCCCTCCCATTGTGGCCATGGCCCTGCCTTCCCGACCATAGCCCCTCTCCTCCTGGTGCATTCCTCCAAGCTCTGGTCTGTCACCCCTTCCCTGGTTCCCCAGCCCGCAGCCACAGCCCCTGTCCCCAGCCCTGTCCCACCGAGGTGCCGCCCCGCAGGTGGTGTACTTCACGGCCACGTTCCCCTACGTGGTGCTCACCATCCTCTTCGTGCGTGGCATCACGCTGGAGGGGGCCCTCACTGGCATCATGTACTACCTGACGCCCCAGTGGGACAAGATCCTCAATGCCAAGGTGAGCTGGGACAAGGGGTGGCGGGTGGCTGGGGGACAGCGAGGCTGGGGGGAGCACAGCACTGACCACCCCACTGCCACAGGTGTGGGGCGACGCGGCCTCGCAGATCTTCTACTCGCTGGGCTGTGCCTGGGGTGGGCTCATCACCATGGCCTCCTACAACAAGTTCCACAACAACTGCTACCGGTGAGTGCCAGGCCGTGGCTCCCGCCAGCCCCCCGCCCCGTGCCCACCGCCCGCCCTGACCCTTCTTCCCACAGGGACAGCATCATCATCAGCATCACCAACTGCGCCACCAGCGTCTACGCCGGCTTCGTCATCTTCTCCATCTTGGGCTTCATGGCCAACCACCTGGGCGTGGATGTCTCCAAAGTGGCTGACCATGGCCCCGGCCTGGCCTTTGTCGCCTACCCTGAGGCCCTCACCTTGCTCCCCATCTCGCCCCTCTGGTCCATCCTCTTCTTCTTCATGCTCATCCTCCTGGGGCTGGGTACGCAGGTAGGTGATGGCAGGGCCAGGGTGTTGGGATGGTGTGGCACAGCAGGGGCTGAGGTGGTGACACGCTGCTCCCACCCGCAGTTCTGCCTGCTGGAGACGCTGGTCACGGCCATCGTGGACGAGGTGGGCAACGAGTGGATCATCCGCAGAAAGACCTTTGTGACGCTGGGGGTGGCCGTGGCAGGCTTCCTGCTGGGCGTCCCGCTCACCACGCAGGTAAGTGCCCACAGCACCATTGCCAAGGCAGCCTTGCTGTTCAACACCAACACACGCAACACCGTTAGTCACATTCACTTTGGTGGCGGTGGTGACAGCCAGGGGCCAGTGTTGCCATGCCCACCAAGCTGGGTGGCAATGGTAGCCAGTCTGAGCGTTGCCATGCTGAGTGTGGTGGTACCTGGGCGGTGGGTTGCTGTGCTGGTGCCCACCTGACGGCGGCAGTACAGCTGGGGCAGCCGTGTCAACAGGTCCCTCTCGCAGGCGGGCATCTACTGGCTCCTGCTGATGGACAACTACGCCGCCAGCTTCTCCCTGGTCGTCATCTCCTGCATCATGTGCGTGGCCATCATGTACATCTACGGTAGGTGCCTATGGCCAATCAGCCGGCACGGCTGCCCCTGCCCTGCAGCGGGAAAGGGGGATGCGCTGACTCCTGGGCAACTGACGGTCTGCCACGTGCCAGCTGACTGAGGAGTGGGAGGCCTTTGGCCAGTCAGGGCAGCTGTGACCCCAGTGGCTTTGGCGAGTCCCAGCCGGGGTCTGGAGCTGGTGCCGGGCAGGCCAGGAGGGAGGGGGTCCCGCTGGGGCTGACGGACGCTTATCCCCACAGGGCACCGCAACTACTTCAAGGACATTGAGATGATGCTGGGCTTCCCGCCCCCGCTCTTCTTCCAGATCTGCTGGCGCTTCATCTCGCCTGCCATCATCTTTGTGAGCATCGTGACCACGGGCTGTGGGGCCGTGGGAGGAGGGGGGTCAGGAGCCCACACTCACCTGCCCTCAGGAAGAGGCTTCTGGGTGCAAGGGCGGCAGCAGGGATAGGGCAGAGGGGGGCAGTTGGCAGGGCACAGGGCAGGGTGGCTGCTTCCCGCTGTCTGATCCTGCCTGTCCCTCCCCAGTTCATCCTGGTCTTCACAGTGATCCAGTACAAGCCCATCTCCTACAATGACTACATCTACCCAAACTGGGCCATCAGCATCGGCTTCCTCATGGCACTCTCCTCCGTCATCTGCATCCCCATCTACGCCATCTACAAAGTGTACTACTCTGAAGGGGACACGCTGCTGGAGGTGGGTGGCCAGGGGCTAGACCCCACCTTACCCATGCCCTACCCGGGGCTACCAGCAAAGCCTTTCCCACACCTCACCAGAGCCGCTGGTAGCCCGCAGCAGCTGCATGCTGACAGCATAGGCTGGGCACCGCTGCGAGCCGCCAGCATGTGAGGGTAGGCTAGGGCAGGGGAGCGTGGTGGCTGCTAACCCCCTTCCCCATCCTCTCTCTCTGTCTTTCTCTCCAGCGCTTGAAAAATGCAACCAAGGCAAGCAAGGACTGGGGCCCGGCGCTGGCAGAGCACCGCAGCGGGCGCTACGCCCCGGCCTTCAGCCCCTCCACCGAGTCCCACCTCGAGGCGCAGCCCCTGCAGCCGGAGAAGGGCCGGAGCGAGGCGGCTGCCTCCCCCGTGCAGGGCAGCAACGGCTCAGCCCACAGCCAGGACTCCAGACTGTGACCCCCCGCCGCCCCCACACCCCCTCTAACCCCTGCTGCGCGGTGACACTTTCGCACCTTCCGCTGGCGGAGCCTGGCTCCGGGCCGCACCGGACCTCGGGGGGGCTCTCAGCGCCAGTCCCCGAGCCTCCCCCCCACCTCCTCGCCGGTTAACCCACCCCCTACCCCCCACCCCCGTGGCGTTCGTTAACCCTCGTGTTTACGGTAACCTTTGTGCGCGACGCTGGGACAAGAGAGGAGGGGGCACAGCCCTGAGAGGGCTGGGAGCCAGAGGCACTTTGCAGGGGTCCTGCCTCGGGGAGATGCACAGGACTGGGGGGGGAGTGGGATACCCCTCCCCGCCTCCCAGCATCCCCCCCTCCCCGCAGCCAGGCAGCCCACCCTGCTATGAGTCACCCTCCTGGACTACCCCATGGGGTAGGACCGGGGCTGGGGCACGCCAGCGGGGCTGGGGCACGCCAGGACTGCCCGCAGCCACCCCGAGCTGTGTGTGCACAGGGTTGTTGTGGTGGGGGCTGGCACCACGGGGACCCCCGGCCCGCATGGGCACCCGCTGTGGCTCAGAGCCTGCAGGGTTCCACAGGTGCCTGTGCCCAAGAGCTGGTGCCAGGCACCAGGCTGGCACAAGGAGACGGGGGCGAGCACGCTGCCTGCAGGGGCAGCGGGCTCTCATGGCACAAGACACAAGCACTTAGAGCACACGTGTGCACGCGTGAGCGTCCCTCGCACAGCACGGGCACGCACGTGGCATACGTGGGCACGCACATCTGCACGGTACCCCGGGGCTGTGCAGGCGGTGAGCTGGTTTGGCCCTGCCCCATGCACTCCTCCAGCCCGTGGCCCCACAGGGGGCTGCGGGTGCCCTCCTTGGGTGGCCAGGCAGCACCCACAAAGCTGGGCCCAGCCACAAGCACTGCTGCCTGCCCCGTGGTGGGGCAGGAGGCTGGGAGCACTTAAGCCTGGCCAGTGGAGGGGTGACAGGGTAAGGCCGAGGTCCAGCTCACCCCAGCAGTCCTGGCTTGGGCAGGGGGAGGAACCTTCCATGGTGCTAAGAGGGAGCAGGATGGACTGGCCTCCCCCTCCTCCCAGCTGCTGCTAGCAAAAGGTACCAGTGGAGGCACGGAGGGCTGCACCAGCCCCCTGGCTCCAAGCCATCCGGGGACGCCCGGTCCCCAAACAGTATTAGTGGAGCAGGATGCACTGGCAAAGGCCGGGGCAGTTTTAAATCTGTCTTCCAGCTCCAGCCAAAGGGCTTGGAGCTCTCTCTTGGGGGGTGGATGGGGCGAGACCCTTCCCACAACTCTGCTCCCCTCCCAGCCAGCGCCCCGTGCTCCCCACGCCACAGCTCCACAGCTGGCACAGGGGCCCGGCACGGCAGCGGTGGGCAAGCGGGTGCTGAGCCCCAGCAGGATGTTCCAGCTCCCCCGGTCCCATCCCGAGCCCCCGCCGTGCCGTGGCGTGGCGAGGGGCGCAGGTTCCCGCATGGTGCCCATGCCCTGCCCCACGTGTCACGCCGCTACTCTTCACCTCTAATTGTTAGCAATAACGCACCTCCCTGGGCAGCGCTGCCTGTGCCAGTGTCTCTCCCGGTGTAGAGTTCTAAAGTATCCTAGATTTTAATGAGATTTATATTCCTGAGGCTGTGTCCCGCTGTGCCCTTCTTTGGGGACCTTGGGGAGGTGAAGGGTTGGAGAGTGAGGGACCATGTGCCATGGGTGCAGCTTTTTCTTCCTTGGATGCCTGTCCTGCCACTGAGCATGGGCACTAGTGAACCTTCCCTTGCACCTACAAAACCAGCAGAGGTTGGGGTGCTGGCTTGTCCCTGCTAGGGGACAGCATTGCCCCCAGAGTGTGGGGGGGAGCAGCAAATGCCCATGGCACAGTGAGGGCAGCCGGCCATGCCCTGGGCACACTGTAGGGCTGGAGGCCCGCCAACCCATGCTGAGCAAGGCAAGGGGTCGTGCCTGGAGGTGTTAGCCACCAAACCCTGGCGATACTGAAACTGCCTCATCTCCTGGTGATTTTCTCCCCAGCCCAGCTCCTTGACCCCCACAACCTTTTGAAACTTTTATTAAATACAAAAAGCCCGGTCTGTGTGACCGAACGCTGCATTCAACGTACGCTGAAAAAAAGGGTCAGACATTCAAATGTACAAAAGTCGCCGGTGCCCCCCTGCCCGGGTGTGCTGCCCCACTCCCAACCCCACTGTCCTGGCCCCACCGTGGGGTATGGGGAGTGTTGGGGCTCCCACTCCCTTGGAAGGGGGTGCAGGGTGCCTACCCTGCACAGCCCCTGACTCTTCTTGCCTGCAGCCCCCCTGCCCCAAGCCTGGAGGGGGGAAGCCAGAGAAGGGGGAGACACCGCAATGGCCACCTAACCGCCTGTGGGGCACCTGGAGGGAACCGTGGGGCAGCCCCTCTCCCTGTGCCCACCCTTGCCAAGAGGGGCTGGGGGGGTTCAAATGAGTCCCTTCCCCCCCTCCCCAGCAGGGTGAGCAGGGGAGGGCAGGCGGAGGCAGGGGCTGCCTTCGGGTGGGGGGGACAGGACATAGCTGCCACCCCCCTCCCCGGGGAAACTGAGGCACAGTGAGGGGCGATCGCTAACTGGAGGTCTCTGTTTGGCAGAGCTGAGACAGGGCCCGGCTCCAAGCACCACACTAAAGCAGAGGAAGACAGCGAGCCACTCTGCGTGCCCAGCAGCACGGGCAGCATCCTCGCCCTGATCCTGCCTGCTCTGGGGGGGTCTGGGCTGCTCCCCCCTTCCCCGGCTGGGGCAGCAGCAGCTCCGGCACTGGTGAAGGGGGAAGCCTGCACCCCACTTCTCACAGCGCCGCTGGGGACCGCCCCCAGCTCTCCCAGAGCTGCCAGATGTCACTCCCCCAGCCCCGGAACTGCCACGGGCAGGGGGCTGCCGGCCAGGGCTGGGGCCGCCCCCTCCCTCCGCGCCGGGAGCCGAGCTCGTCCGCCAACACACCGAGTATGGGGCGGGGGGTTCCTGCAAACACACGCGTGGGGACGGGGACAGAAATCCTGGGGAGCGAGGGGTGGCCATCGCTGGAAGGCAGCAGAGGAGGCAGGAAACACCCCCAGTCAGTCCTGGCTCTGGAGCCGGGGGCAAAACCCGCCGTGCCCAGCCAGCCCCGGGCACTCGGGCGGCTCTGCCGGCGGCCAGCACTAGCCCCGGGCCAGGCGGGGGGGCGGCCGGCCGATCTCCACCGTGATATTGGTGTACATGGGCTGGCGCGAGACCTCCACCAGCCGGTACTGCAGCGAGCTGATCCCGTCCCGCTTCATCGTCATTTTGGTGTTCTGGATCTTGGTGAATCTGGCGGGAAGGGGAGCGGGGCTGAGGCGGGGGGCGCCGGCCGTGTGGAAGCCCACGGAGCGGACGCGGCGGCGGGCGGCCGGCTGCCCCGGGCCCTGCGGCTCACTCACCTCTGCGGGTTGGGCTCGTTGTGTTTGTCGCGTTCGTGTTTGATCATGCGGTACCTCCCGATGCGGATGTCCGGCCTTGACACTTTCATGCCATTCAGGGAGATGCTGGGAGCCAAGAGCAGTGGGGGATCAGGGTGATGGCACCGAGGTGGGACATTCCCCAGCCCACAGCCCTCCAGGGTCAGCCCAAATAAACCCGTCCCTGCTTAAACACAGCTACACCATGCCAAGATCAGCAAAGCCAGGCCACAGCTGGGCCAGTGCCACAACGGAGGGTGCCTTGTGCCCCACGCCAGAGCGTGCCCAAAGCACCACTCCCTCCCAGTGACCTCCAGTTTCACCCCTGCCGAGCACACGACACCACCCCTCCCTCCCTCCCTCCGCAGCCCCTGCCCTTTACATTCTCAAAATGCCAGTAGCCAGCCCTTCCCCTGAGGCCCTCCCCACACTGTTAAAGGCTGCCTGAAGCTCTTCCACAGCTCCACACGCTGCTTGTTCCCCACATTCAGCCCACTACAAGGGCTGTTTTGCCCGCCCAGCTGTTACAGGCTGCTGTGCTCCGCTGGCTGCTCCCCTGGGCAGGGCTGTGGGGAAATCCACGGGAGATGGCTCCAGCAGCCACCCGAGGCAGGCTGCGTGTGGGGGGACTGGGCTGCAGCTCCGCACGTGGCTGTGCTGCGGCCTGCTGGCTGCCCACAGAAATGCCCGTTTGGCTGCTGAGAAGCCACCACCCAGAAGCTTCCAAGTTCTGTATTCCAGCCCTGGATACTGCCAAGTTCAGCATCCCAGCCCTGGCTTAGCATCCCACAGGCACGCGGAGTCCTTGTCGCAGCTCCTACTGTGACAGACCCCACCACACCACGAGGGTTCAGCCCTGGAAGGAGCCAGTTCGATCCCTGAGGGTCACCAACCCTCATACTGGAGGGTAATTAAATGCCTCCCCACCACGTGGCACGTCCCACGCACGTCCCCCGCAAAGCCAGAGCCCTGCTGCTGGTGAGGATGCCAGGCTGGTGCCCGGCAGGCAGCCCCCAGCACACCGCACGTCAGCCAGCACTGGTGAGGGGTTGGCACCTACCGGTTAAAGATGTCATCATCCTCTCCCCCCCAGCCCCAGTACTCGTTGGGAAAGCCATTGATCTTCAGGAACTGGGACTTGCTCAGCCCGGAGACGCCGCCGAAGTAGCCGGCGTAGGGCAGCCTGCGGGTTGACAGCAAACAGGTCAGCCCCAGGGACAGGCAAGGACAAGGGGACCCCCAGGGACAACCGCCGGCCCTCTCCTGTGTCACCCTCCCTCATAAAGCTCTGCACCCTCTCCCACCCCACGGTTACAATTCCAGCCAGCAACCCCATGCCTCCCCCCAGGTGACAGCCAAGGTTGGTGGCCCCAGAGCCATCTCATCAATGCCACCTCATCCCCAGCTCCTGGCACCCACCTGAACCCAAACTTGTCCATGCCAACGGCAAAGTGCCGCGGCTGCTCGTAGCAGCGGTAGAGGTTGCGGTCGTCCATGGGGATGAGGTCCACGTCACTGAAGATGAAGCAGTCGTACTCTTCGTCGTCCTTGAGCGCCTCCAGGAAGCCCACGTTGAGCAGCTTGGCGCGGTTGAAGGTGTCCTCGCCAAACTACAGGGCAGAGCTCAGTGAGTCCCGCCTGCCCGCCCCGGCCCCGCTGCACCCTCGCCCCTGCCCCCCCCTCACCTGGTTGATGATGTAGATGCCATAAGCCACCTTCTGCCGGCGCAAGATGGGGTGCAGGTAGTGCAGCCAGTACTTGAGGTGGTGCTCGCGGTGCCGGAAGGGGATGAGGATGGCCACCTTCTGCCGGGGCAGGCAGTCTGCAGGGGTGTACTTGCCACCCTGGCGCACGTCGGGGTTCTCCCGCTGCACTCGCTCCATGCTCATGGGAGAGCTGAACTCGATGAGCAGGCGCCCGACTGCAAGAGGGAGGGCAGGGTGATGCCCGCGGGACGGGACACGCTCAGGGTCACGGTCACCTGCCACTCCAGCCAGGCTGGCAGAGCAAACAGCGAGGGGGACCTGCAGGGGGGACCGGCACTGCCGAGGGCAAAGGATGTCCAAAACCTTTCCCAAACAGGGGCAGAGAGACCGGGCGAGCTGCCACCAAAACCTGAAACCAGTTGTCCTGCTACCAACTCCAGGCTGGGGTTTCTCCCTGGCTCCTCCCCCGGGGACCCCCAGGAAGCCCTGCCACCTATGGGCACCCACCTCAGCCCTACGCTCAGAGCCAGAGCCCAACTTCCCCCCCACGCTCATCTCACCTAAGCCAGGAGGTGTCTCCTGGCAGGGCTGCAAGGGCTTCTCGGTGGCGGACTGGTTGGCGCTGGGCCTGGCGCTGGGGGACGGGCCCTCAGCACCAGCCGGGCCATAGCTGGGGACGGTGCCGTTGGGGCGGGAGGAGTTGGAGAAGGGCTGGGCGCGGGACGCGTTCCTGGCGTTGAACCGGCTGAAGAAGTCCAGGTGCTGCGCATAGACGTCGAAGTAGAGGATCATGATGATGACGAAGTGGAGCAGGCAGAGCAGCAGCACGGCCTTGCAAATCCTTTCCAGGGTCACCCCCAAGAGCAGCCTGGTCATCTTCCGGGCACGGGCAGGCGGACATGTGCGCTCAGCGGGGCAGAGGGGCGGCTCCAGCCACGGTCCCGATCCTGCTGAGACACCCCATGCTCAGGACGCTGCCAGCCCGAGCCCCCAGCCCCAGCCTGAGCGACACAGTGCAGGCCTGACACAGAGGTGATGGGCTCTCTGGTCAATATGCCAGAGAGCACTCCAGGGGGGATGCTGTGCTCAGAGCGCTGCTCTGAAGGCACAGCTATGAAGACACGAGAGGTCTCCAGCCCCATGCAGCAAGTCTTCTCCCTGCTTTCCAAAGACAAGACCAGGCCAGACCCATCCCTGTTATCACCTGAGCAAGGGACGGGGATACCTCCATGGGTGCCACAAAGAGGACAGGCCCTTGGAAAAGGCCACACTCTCCAAAAACACGACCAGCCTATGGAGTCACAAGGGCACCGTGCTTGCCCCCACCAGCTATCCCTTTCCAAGGCAGCCACTTCCCTGCTTGTCATCCCACCCCCCAAAGCGGAGCCGGCAGCGAGCACCGTGCCGGCAGGACCCTCCTGGGGCAGCCAGCGGGGAGAGCAGCCGCACAGCCGACAGCGAGATGAGCAGAACGGGATGTCCCAGCCCCCAGGGAGGGGGTCCCTGCCGTGCCCAGCAGGGATTGACTTACAGCCAGTGGTGTGGGTCCTGTGTCCTGCTGCCGGCAGTGAGGCCCCCTGGGAGGCCAGGGGCCGCTGGGAGCCAGGGTCCCCTTATCTCCCACATGACACCTGGAGCAGGGCCAGAGCCCGGCCCCGGAGGCAGCCGGGAGAGTCACCCGGGAGCCCCGGCTGAGACAAACCGTCTGGCCCATCCCAGCCCCGTCACTGCCAGGGCTCGGGCCACAGCGTGACCACGCGCCTCAGTTCCTGCCCCGGTCGCTGCCCCAGCGCCCGCTCTCAGGGGAGATGCCAGGCCAGGGCAAGGCAACTGCGGGGGACGGGCACAAGGGTTCACAAGGCCTTGGAGACGCTGGGACAGGCCAATGTCGCAGCAGGGTCCCCGGGGAAACAGCAGCAGCCGGTTCTGTGGCAAGACCCTCCGGCAGGAGCGCAGCTAGGACCCGAGGGTGCTGGCAACCAGCCCAGGGCTTGCGGCCAGCCCACCGGCAGCTGCCAGCCCTGGCCCAGTGGGGCCCCCCGGGGAGCCACAGGGCATGGAGCCGGCAGTGACGGGGAGCAGGGACTGGAGCCGAGGTCCCCCTGCCCAACCCTGCTCCGGCTGCCCTCTGCCAGCATCAGGGCTGACCCCAGTGGGCAGGGGGGACTGGCAGGAGCCCACCGCACACAGCCAGGTGCTGCACAAGGCTCCCAAGCCCAGTGTCCCGATTGTGTCCACCCTCTCTCTGCATGGGATGAAGAGCAGGGGCAGGGCTCTCCTGACATGTGCCAGCACTCCAACCCCTCATCCAGGTTTTTTCTAGAAAGCAGCCCTCTGGAGAAAAGCTGGCTTTGCTCTTACCTCCCAAACCTCTTCAGGGTCACAATGCTCTGTGACCCTGCACAAGCCTTTGATGTAGGGATTGGCCTGCCCGCAGCACCTGCCACAAACCCTCCCCAAAAACCCTCACAGCAGGCAGCACATGGAGCACAAGGAGCTCGACAGCCAGGCAGGGAGGTGCTTAGGGAGAAATCAGAGCCGGTTTTAGGGACCCTTCGGCAGGGTAGTCCACGAGGCGAGGCAAGAGCGATGCTCGTCGGGAACAAAAGCAAAGCACTCCATCGAGTGCCGGCCACAGGATGCCACGGACATGGGTGGGCTTAAGGACACCCCCTAAGCTGGGGACTATGAAACATGATGTCATCTGTCCCCAACCACAGCATCTTCGTAGGGTGTGAGAGAGCCCAGGAGCAACCCGGGGTCGGGGAGCTGGTCCCCAGGGATTCAGCCTGGTGCAGAGCGTGCCGTAGGGCCGGGGATGCTCATTTACGGGGGGAACGCTGGTCCCTGTGGGCTCCATCCTGCTCCCCACAGGGCAGCCCTGGGCTGGGAGAGGGGAGGCATGGGGGAGCCGACAGCCGCGGGGCCACCAAAGGCCATCAGCTCCCCCTTCACCTCTCTTCTCCCCGCGAAAAGTAGGGCGACACGGTGCACACAGCAAAACCAACCCCCTGCTAATTCTTTCCAGTTCCCAACACACACACACACACATACGCAAACTTATCAAAAAAGAGAGAAACAACCTCAAAAAGAGGCATTTTTCCCGAACCGGGGCGGTGCCGCCCCGAAGCGCCCGGGATCGCATCCCTCGGCTCGCATCCCGGGGCCATCCCCGGCCTCTCCCATCCATTCAGGCCTGTCCGCGCCGCTCCACTCACCGCGGCCTCGGGGCTGCCGCGCCGCCCCGCCGCCGGTCAGCGGCCCCCGCCGCCTCCTCCTCCTCCTCCTCTTCCTCCTCCGGCCCCAGCCGCTGGCCCGCGGGCTCCCATGCCCGGGGCGGCGGGGTGGGGAGGCCCAGCCGGCCGGGCCGCCGCACCGCCGAGAGCCGCAGGGAGACGGGGCCGCGCCCGCACGCCGGCTCCGCCCGCCGCCGCCGCCGCACCGGGCGGGGCCGCCGCCGCCGCCGCCCCGCGCCCCCCGCCCCGCGCCCCCCGCCCGGCCCGGGCCGGCCCGCGGGGACCGGCGCCCGCGGGGACCGGCGGCACCCCCGCACGCACGGCGGGCCGCTCAGCCCTGCGCCCCGGGGACCCCCCGACACCCGCCCCCGGGGACACGGCGAACGGGGCCGCTCGGTGTTTCCGTCTGCCTCTGCTCGCTGCTGCGTGTGCGGCGGCTCTTTCGCAGAGCCACCCGGCCCGGCTCCGGCGTCCCCGTCACGATCTATTTGTGGCTGCTTCCCCCGCCACTTTCCACGTTTCATTGCTAGGAAACACCGAGAATTTCACTGTCTCTCCTGTCACGGCCCCACCGAAGGCTCCTGGGCTGGTCCCACCTGCAGCTCAGCCCACGATGAGCGGTTCTTGCACCGGCCGCAGCCTTTCCCCTCTTGCCAGCAACCCCACAGCGTTTGAGCCCATGGTGAACAGCCTCGAGGCGCCTCTCCATGCCCTACGCTGGCTGCTCAGCTGAGCGAGGGCTTCCATCTGCCCCACAGCAGCTCCCTTTCAGCAGGCAACCTTACAGCAGAGACCTGAGTATCACCCAAACAGCCAGGCCCCACTCCACCCCTGCAAGCAAGCCCAGCTGAAAGCCATCCAATTTCTGCCTCCAGCCCCTGGTTCGGCTCATCAGCACGTGGCACTTCCCCTCCCGAGTACTTACAGTCACCAAATCATCTTTCAACTCCTGCTGCACCTAAATGAGACAAGGCAGAAGACACTGCAGCCCCACTTCAGCTTTTTCTCCTTGTGTGAGCAGCAGGTATTTAGCACACCCAAGTCCTAGAAGCCAAGTGCATGCAACTGGAACAAGGCAACGCAGGGCGTGCTCACCTCGCCTCACACACTGCTGGCTGCAGGAGGCAGCCCAGAGGCCGCCCTGGCTGCCGTGAGACAAGCCCTGGTGAGCCTCGTGCCCTCTCAAAGGATCTGTGGGCAAGTCCTGAGCCTCTTCTGCTAAAGCTGTGATAAACGAAGGGATCTGGAGGGCAGAAAAGCACCTTGCAGAGATTCCTAACAGTGGATGGATTTCTGTCCAGGTATGGCAGGGCAGGGCTGGGCTGGGACGGACTCATCTGTGAGAGACAAGTGGGTGAGTCTTTCAAGACAGTTGTTAACCATGAAGATGACTAACCCACACAGCAGCTTCTCTAGCACCAGCACAGGTTCTCAACCACAGGCATCTCCTTCCTGAACGCAGCCCCACAAGTTTAGCATAGAATGGTCAAGGTTGGAATAAACCTTTAGAGCTCATCCAGTCCAACCCCCTGCAGAAGCAGGTTCACCTAGATCAGGTCACACAGGAACATGTCCAGGCGGGTTGGAAAACCTCCAGAGAAGGAGCCTTCACACCCTCCCTGGGCAGCCTGGGCCAGGGCTCCCTCACCTCGTCAGCAAAGGAGTTTCTCCTTGTGTTTAAGTAGAACTCTTTGTGTTCCAGCTCCTCTCCATTACCCCCAGTCCTGTTGCTGGCTACTATAGAAAAAAGGGATGTCCCAACCTCCTGGCACCCACCATGTAGATATTTGTGTCAATGAGGTTCTCCCTCAGTCTCCTCCAGACTAAACAGCCCCAGTTCCCACAGCCTTTCATCATATGAAAGATGCTCTATTCCTCTGAGCATCTTGGTGGCCCTGCACTGGCCTCTCTCCAGCACTTCCCTGTCCCTCTTGAGCTGAGGAGCCCAGAACTGGACACAGGACTCCAGATGAGGCCTCAGCAGGGCAGAGCAGTGGGAGCAGAACCTCCCTTGACCTGCTGCCCACACTCTTCTTTTTAATGGACCCCAGGATGCTGTTGGCCTTCTTGGCCACGAGGGCACGTCCCTGCTCATGTTTGACTTGCTGTCCCCAGCTCTTCCAGGTCCCTCTCCTGCAGCTGCTCTCCCCCAGCCCATGCTGGTACATAAATACAGTATGGGTCAGAGCAGATGGCCCTCCAGCAGCAGCAATGCCAGAGGACATGGGTACAGTCCTCATGGGGAAAACTGATCACACCTACCACCCTTCCCTCAGGGCCTCCTGTTACCTGGGGCAAGCAGAGTGCCTGTCCCAGCCCAGTGGACAGCCAGCACAGGTAGCAGAAGAGCAACAGTCTTCTTCCTGCACTCAGGGCCAAACCCCAGTGCTGTCCCAGGCCACACAGGACCCCGTGGAGCAGAGCTGGGAGAAGCCCTGCAGAAGCAGCTGCCATAGTCCAAAGGCAAAACTCAGTAGGTGTGAACCCTTCTCCTGCTCCAACTGCCCCAGCCTGTTGCATCCAGGTGGGACAAAAAGAGATGGGCAGCCCCAGGTGTGCATTTGCCCTGACACAGCACCAAGGGATTGATCCTTCCCCTGCAAAGGTGTACTGGCAGTACAGCAGGATGAGTGCCCGGTGCTGGATGCAGCAGACGGCAGCATTGGCTCCAGAAGCATCAGCTCCAGCCTCTCTGCAGGGAGAGGGGAGGCAGAAGCACCTTCTTCTTCCCTTCTCCTGAGCAGCAGCAGAGCTGCAGGCCACACTGGCCACAGGCAACTTCCCCCTGCTGCATTCACCACAGCAGAGAGAAGGGAGCAGAGCCAGCACAGAGCATCCTCACCCCAGGACCTCTGCCAGGGCCCTCTGGGATGAGTGGCACTGCAGACTGGAGAGCTTTGGCACCCAGCAAGCCATCACATACAGGAGCTGCTGGCTGGAGGGCAGCTGTGGAAGGGGCCAAAGCTTTGCTCCCCTGCCCTTCTGGTGCTCCCCAGCTGCACAATGGGGCCATAGATACTGTGTATGCTCCCTCTGTGCTAAACTACCTGGCTGGGAGCCGAAAGGCCCAAAGCAGCCTGTGCCTGTGCCTCCAGCACGCCTGGCACAGGGCCGTGCCAGCACTGGTGGGAGCCTGGCAGAGGCAGCATGGAGCTGCCTGCACCAGCAGCCTCCTACCTGCTCTGGGCAGTGAAGTGGAGCTGCATGTTCCCACAGCCCAGGGAGGGAGGCCTCTGGCAGGCTGAGCAGGCAGCAGGGTTAACCCCAGCCAGGGAGCACACCAGGCTCCTGGAGCAAGACAGGGGCTTTGCCAGAGGCGCAGCAGAGAAGCTGTGCAGCAGGGGCTGAGCCTGACTCAACGTTTGCTCTCCTCCAGCCTCTGTGGCAGGCGCAGGGCAGAGGAAGAGCTGCACCCTTGGACAAGAACCATATTTATTTCACAGACACAGAATTGCACTGGTGGTCGATTCTATACACACTGGGGACAGGCAGCAGCAGCAGCAGGGCCCCAGGGGCTGGGCTGGGTCAGGCCACCAGGGCAGGATTCACACGAGAAGTTTGTTTCTTCTGAGTCACAGGCTCTCCCAGCCAGACCCAGCTCCTGCCCCAGGGCAGCTCCTGCACCGGGCATGGATAGAAACATTAAATAACTATATACAGCACCTCCTGGGGCAGGCTGGAACAGGCTGGGTGGGACAGAGCTCAGTTGCCCATTTTTACTTTAGATGTCTGGAAAGAAAGAAGAGAGGTTAGGCCATGCTTCACAAATCCCAGCCCAGCACCCCAGTCCCACCCAAGCACCCCATGAGCTGCAGACAGCTTATCAGCCCCACTAACAGGACACAAGCATCCCACAGGGTGCACCTCAGATGACATTCTCAGTGACAGCTGTTCAGAATGGCGAGCAAAATAGTTCAGGCTACTGCAAACAGGCACAGTGAGCCATGGGGAGAGCTATGTCACTTCAAATCCTGCAAGCAGCCCCCTCGTCCCAATGCTGAGGGTTGTGCTGGCACCCAAGTGTGTCTCCCTGGAGCTGAAGAGCACCCTTGTGAGCACATAAGCCTGGTGGCCCCAGGAGGCAGGTACCTGCAGGATAGCCACGATGACCCCAAACAGCCCAATGGCACTGCCAAAGATCTCCACGATGAGGATCTTGACGAAGAGGCTGGCATTCTGGGCATCAGCCAGGGCAGCCCCGCTGCCCACGATGCCCACGCAGACCCCGCAGAAGAGATTGCATAACCCCACGGTCAGGCCAGCCCCAAACATGGAGAAACCTGTGAGAAGAGCAGAGGGTAACCCACTTCCACCTGCATGGAAGCATAGCTCTGCCATGAGGTGCCAGGAAACCCAGAGCTGCCAAGTTCCAGCTCTCTTGTCTCAGCCCCAGGCCTGTAGGTGACAGCAACCTGCTGCCACTCGAGAGAGGAGCAGTGCTGCTCAGTGCAGGAGGGCCTCCAGAAGGTCACTAAAAAGCCACTTTTTGCCAGAAGAGTCACATGTCCTTCAGACACCTGGGGCAGGCCACGTGCTGGCCAGAAGGCAGAGTGTGTGGCAAGGCTGGCAGCCAGGCCCCCAGGAGATCCTCACCTGCGTGGTAGTTCCGGGCTCCAATCGCCTCTGGGGTGACTGCAGAGAAGGGCTAAGAGAGAGCACAGGGCTGGGTTAGCACAGGCTGGGGTACAGTGATTGTGTGGTCTCTGGGAGAGGGACCCATCCCTCATCTTGGCCATGGCTGGTCCTGATCCCACATCCCTGGGTGGCTTCATGCCACCTGCCCTGTGTGTGCTCCCTCAACTCACCCACCCTCGGGTGTGGACAAGGCCCACTGTACCAGCCCAGGACCTCGCAGTGCCACATTGTGTCCAAAGTGTCCCCAGGGCCACCACTCCCACCAGTGGCCCAGGGCCAGCTGCCCATCCCCAGCGTGGCCCCGAGGCCAGTCCAGGCCCTCCCGTACCTCAGCCATGTTACTGATGACAATTGCCATGATGATCCCATAGATGGCCACAGCCTCGCAGAAAATGATGCTGTGGGAGAAAGGCAAAGCCTGAGCAGTGTGTGAGTCTGACCACAGTGTCCCAGGCTCTGCCCCATCCCAAGCAGCCCCCACCATTTGATGTTCAGCCAGCCAGCCCCCTCCAGAGCCACTGCTGAGCCTGCCCCTCTGCTCCCAAGGGCAGAGGCTGTCCAGCCCACTCACTGCTTTCCTCTCATACCAGTGGGAGCTGTTAGTCACAAAGGCTGGGTGTTGGCTGTGCTGTGCCACCCAAGTAAGCTGTGACAGCCCTGTGGGAAACAGGCCTGGGAACTCTGCCCTCTGCCAGCCTCCTCCTGCTCCTCTGGGAAGGGCTGTGCAAGGCCTGGCCAGGGGAACCCTCACTTGGGGCATCTCAGGGGGTTTGTTCTGAACACACTGAGATCATTCACCGAGTGCTATCACACGGTGACCTTCAAAGCAGCACTCTGGCTCCTTTAGGCTCTTTGTTTTGAAAGCAAAGAGCATCATTAGCCAGCAAGGAAAGAACATTGTACCAGCAGCACCCAGCTAGAGATAGAAGAGGAAGCTCTGCCCCAGGCTGGGACCTGCCCTGCTCAGGCACAGCATGAGCACTGACCCCAGGCCTGTACTTACCTGACCAGGTTCTTGGTTTTGATCCGAGGGGCTTTGACTCCACCACCGATGATGCTGGAGCCCGTGATGTAAATCCCCCTGTGGCAGACAAGGGTGGTTGGTGGAGGGTCTGGCACTCACAGAAGCATTCAATAGGGAAACCAGGATCTTTCAGCTGAGCAAAGAATTGGACACACAGCTGGGGGACACTGTGGACCTGGCCTGGCCACCTCCAGGGTTCAAGTGGTCCCAAGCTCCACCATCTACACCAGTAAAGAGCTACCCATGTACAGCTTGGGCTCAGGGCTACAGCTCCTAGAGAGCTGGGGACATCCCTGCCTCCCCAGTGCTGCTGCAGCTTGTGGGGTGGCCTGCCCAGACCCCCTGGGAGCCCTGCAGCCTGGCCCCACTGCTGCAGTGACCCACACAGCCCCACACTCCTGCATGTGCACTGTTCTGCCCCTGCAGAAGACAACTACCAAGGTGAGACAGCAGGAGTCTGCTGAAGAGCCAGCCCCACTCACCAGGCAGCCCCCACCACAGACAAGGAGATGGCCAGACCAATGCCCAGGTTGCACCACATGAAGGGTGAGGTCTCCGTCAGGAACCTGGAGAGGAAGAAGTGCCCGGAGTTAGCACACAGGCTGAGCCACTCTAGTCACGGTGCACAGCCCCAAAACAGCCAATCATGCAGCCACTAGGTTGGGCACTGCCAGACAGTGGGACACGTGAGGCTCTCTCTGTCAGGCAGCAATGCAGGACCCCCACCTGCACGGCCTGAGATCTTCCTCCCAATCCCCACTGTGAAAGAGAAGCCTGGGCTGGGACAGGGGGTGGGAAAGGTGGTGAGAGCTGCACCAGGACCCCACATGGAGCCAGCCACACACAGACATGAGCTCATCCATCCCACCTCACAGTGAGGAGAGGTCCCAGCCATGGCGGCTCGTGCTCCCGTGGTGCCACGACCACTGCCCATTGCTAAAAAGGCTGTTCTGTGCAGGCACTGCCCAGTGCCCACCTCCTCACACAGCCCTCAGGATGCCAGTATCCACTGGGAACTCACCAGGCCACGTCGAAGCGGAAGCCCAGGTCAAATATTGTGTAGCATATCCCTGGAAAGCAAGAGACACACGTGAACCTTCAGACAGGCACCAACTACCAGCCTGGTGCTGCTGTTTCCTCCCCATCCGTGAAACCCCAGGGCAGAGGCCCAGGAGCACAGCACACCATGAAGGAGGGTTACTGGGAAGACTGGCTCAGGTCTGCAGAGCTGTGGGGCATGGTGCTTCCCATCCTAAAGTCCTGCCCCAGTCATCCCAGCTCTCCCACGTCAGCCCAGGCCAGTCAGCCTGGACCTGCAGCACTCCCAGATCCAGCCCAGCCTTTGCTCAGAAGAGTCACTGTTCCCTGACCTTGCTGGGCTACAGGGGCTCAAAGCCACAGCCCCCTGCCCCAACACAGCCTCCATCCGTAGCAGCCACCAGCTCAGCTCCACTGGAGAGACACAGCAGTGAGTGACCAGCTGTGGGCTTGTCTCTCTCACAGGGGAGGCAAGAGGAGCGAGGCTGTGCCCAGACTAACCATCACAGGCTGCTCCACCACCATCCCATCAGGATCTGTGCCTCTCCCCAGGAGCCCAGCAACACCAGAAGCTGCAGCTACCCCCCAAGCATCCCACTTTCCAAAGCTGTGGACACTCAAGAAGTGAGTGAGCATCTCCCCCAGGCTTCCCCATTCCCAGAGACACTTGGCCTCCCCCTGCAGGCAGGAGACACCCAAGCACAGAGAGAGAGAACCTGAGAATCCAGCCAAGCCCTTCCCTTCCAGGGAGGGGTTACAAGGACAGCCTGCCCCGCTATCTCAGGAGGCTGCCAGACTTGCCTGGATGTGTCCCTGTGTGACCAGAAGGAGGGGAATCTGCTTCAGCAAAGGCTTGGACTGGATAATCCCTAGAGGCCCTTCCAACCCCCTCCCATTGATTCTGTGGTTCCACACTCCCAGTGCTCCCTGGCTTTGCTCTGAGCTTGTGAGCAGCAAACAGCCGCAGGCCAGAAGAGACTCTTGCTCTTTGTGTGGCTTCCAGTGTACAGCTGGAAAAGAAGGTGGCTTGGCCCTCAGAAACAGATAAGCACAGGCAGTACAGCACTGTCTGCTCACCACCAGATAGAGTGAAGGGATGGCTCTGCCGTCGCTGACTAGAACCAGCGCTGTGTGACACCGAGCCTGCATGTGGCTGGCAAAGGAGGAAACAAGAAGAGCTCTGAAATGCCTCAAAGCAGCAAAAAGGGCACTGAACACCTCCCACTGCTCCCCCTCCATGGTGGCACGGGGTGGGGGGAGTGGCAAGACAGCAACGTGCTTTGCCCAAACACAGGAAGCAATAATGCTGCTCCCTCCTCCCAGCTGCAGAGCTGTGGTGCTCCTCTCCCCTGCAGAGCCACACACAAATGAGGAACTGTGCCACCCAGGAGCACGGAGAGAGGCCACAACCCAGCCCACGTGCCTGGTGACCTTCAGGGATGATCTCTATGGTGCTGGGCCTGGTCGGTCTGTGACTTGTGTTTTGGCTTTGGTGCTTGGCTGGCAGAGCAGGAACTGTGCCAGCCAGCCCCAGCTGCCTCCACTCCCCAGGAGTGGTAAAGAAGAGCTTAGACCAGCTGGTAAAGACCAGCTCTGGGCAGATCCTCAGGGCACCTTTCATTTCTTCAAGAACAGGTGTGGCTTTGGATTTGTGTACAACAGAAACAGGGCAAAGGACGCCTCCCTTTGAGCTCTCCCCTGGCAGCCACAAGGACACAGAAGAGCCAGGGCAGCAGGACCAGAGCACCAAAGCAGGGCTCAGGGCAAGGAGAGAAAGCACAGAGAGACACCAGTGCACCAAAGGCAGAGTGAGACCCTTCCTGCCTTCACCAAGAAGCACCAGGGCAGGGGAAGCTCAGAGTGTCTGGGCTCAGCGTATTGAGATTTTCCAACGGCCTCAAGTTCCCAGCACTGCATCTGCACTGGCATGAGCTGCATGATTCACAGAGCCCAGAAAGGGAGCTCAGGGCCCACCACTGGCTTCCTCAGGCCCTGGAGACACGAGGGAGTGAGACACTCTTCCCTTCTGACTTGGTCTTTCCCCTCACTCCAATGCTAAGGCAGGAACCAAGGAGTCCCCAGCCTCTGCCTGTTTCCTGGTCACTCTGCACAGAAAGAGGAAATAGCCAGCAGCTCCAGCATAAAATCTTCCTGCAGTAAATCTGTCCTCAGTACCACTGGGCCCAACACCATCAGCAGCAGAGCCTGGGCTGTCACAAGCTGCAACGTGGCCACGCACCAGCTCTGCCATCATCCACACAAACTTGCCCACTTCCTTATGCCTCACAGCTTGGTGAAGCAGGAGGAGGATCTCCTCTGCCAGGGAGACATCAGCTGTCACAGACTGACACGACAGGCACCTGCCCCTTTATCCCCCCTCACCCACCAGATCCAAACACAGCCCTTGAGCCACACCAGCACCCTCCTGCTCATACACACACAGAGGCAAGGTGCCCGTTGAAGCCGGCCAGGCTGAGAGCTGAAAGCTGTGCATCCAGGGACACCAGAAATCGTCTGGGGTCCCGGCCCCCCGAGGAAGGAGTAGGGGTGGAAGCCCAGAAACGCTGCCGGTGCGATGGCAAACCAGGGGCCAGCCCTCCTGCTTCTGCCTGGGAGCGCCTCAGCCATCGGGCACCGACAACGCCGCTCCCCGTGCCCTCCGCCTGCCTTTTGCCCGCCACGGCATCCCCCCCCAGGGGAGGGAACGGCCGGCAGGGACACACGGCCGATCCACAGCCCCTCCTGCCTCAGTGCCCCAGCCGCGCATCCCGGCCCTGGCACACAACGTTCCCTCTGTCTCCCTCGGCCCTGTCGCGTCTGTGCCCCCCAAGCCTCCTCCGCCCACGGCCCGGCCCGGCCCGTACCCCCAGCCCCGCCGCTTACCGACGCCGAGCATGGTGGTCCAGAAAGCGAGGCCGAGGCCCGAGTAGAGCAGCGCGAGCCCCGTCATGGCGGCGGCACGGAGCGGAGCGGCACCGGAGCGGGAGCGGAGCGGCACCGGAGCGGGACTGAAACGGGACCGGAGCGGAACGGGGCGGCCGCGACCGGGCGCGTCACCTGACCCGCGCGGGACACGTGACCGGAACCGCAGCGCCTGAACGGAAACAGCGCGACGCCACCCCGCTCGCTTATTGGCTGGCCCCGCAGGGAACTACACGGACCACAAAGCACCGCGCCGGCCGCCTGTTTCTATTGGGCGCCTGTCCCCCGCTCCGCCCTGCCCTGACACGCGATAGGCTGCGCTGGCCAGGGGCGGGATTTCCTAGCGCGAGGAGGACGGTGCCGCGTTCTCATTGGTGGGCGGCCAGTCCCGCCCCCCCCGGCCCGGGCGCCATGGCGACAGCCTTCAGCAGCGCCGCGGAGGCCGCGCTCCGCCGGGAGGTGGCACCGGCACCCGCGGCGCGACGGGATCTCGGCGGCTTCTACGAGATGGGCCGGGCCGCCGCCTTCGTGCGGGCAGGCGGGTTCCGCAAGGTGAGCGGGGCCGGGGCTGCGGCGGGGCCGGGGCTGCGGGCCGCCCCTCCCGGCGCCTCACTCCCGGCCCCTTCAGGTCGCCCTCCAGTTCCCCGACGAGCTCCTGGCGGACGCGGCGGCAGTGGCGGCCGAGATGGAGGCGGCGACCGGCGCCGAGATGTACGTGCTGGGCGACACCACGTACGGCAGGTCGGTGCGGGGCCGCGGCGGGCGTCTCACGGGCGGGAGCCGGGCTGTGCCCCGCGGGGCCGGGGCCCGCGGCTGCCGGGGAGAAGGAGCAGCTCCGCGGTGCCGGAGCCCGCCTGACACCGAGCCTTCCGCGTAGCTGCTGTGTGGATGAAGTGGCCGCCGAGCACGTGGGTGCGGAGGCCGTGCTGCACTACGGCCCGGCCTGCCTCAGCCCCTGCGGGAAGCTGCCGGTGCTGCACGTCTTCGGGCAGCAGCCGCTGGACGTCGGGCGTTGTGCAGAGGCCTTCCGGGACCTTTACCCCGACCGGCAGAGCCGCGTGGTGGTGCTAAGCGACGTGGTCTATGCCCATGCCATGGGTGAGTGCTCTGGGGCAGAGAGGCAGCAGCGGGCAGGCATGCCCCAGCCTTGATTCCCATCTTCTCCTCTCTCTTCATCTGCTGTCCCACCTTCTGCAGGACAGGTCTGTGGCCGTGTTTCATTTTCACTCCTTTCTCCCTCCAGGCGAGCTGGAGCAGCAGTTGTGCCCGGAGTACCCTCGTGTCACTTTCTCCAGGGTGCTGTGCGGGGACGCCCCCGGGCCCGTGCTGCCGGGGGAGGTGCGGCAATTTGGCCGCCAGTTCTTACTGGAGACTGAGGAGGCGCTGCAGGACTGTGCCATGTTCTACGTGGGAACCGAGGGCTTGGCCCTCACGGCCTTCATGCTCACCTGGAACCGCTGCCCCTTCAGCTCCTTCGACCCCAGCACCGCCTGTGGCCGCCACGAGACCCTGAACGTCAACCGTGCCCTGCTGCGCCGCCTGTACCTGGTGGAGCGGGCGCGGGACGCCCGTGTGGTGGGCATCCTGGTGGGCACGCTGGCCGTGGCAGGCTACCTGACCCTGCTGCAGCGCCTCCGAGAGCTGGTGCGCCGGGCTGGCAAGCGCAGCTACACGCTGGCCGTGGGCAAGCCCAACCCCGCCAAGCTGGCCAACTTCCCGGAGGTGGACATCTTCGTCCTGGTGGCCTGTGCTCACAACTCCCTGCTGGACTCCAGCGACTTCTACCGGCCCGTCGTGACTCCCTATGAGCTGGAGCTGGCCTGCAACCCGGCCCGTCAGTGGACAGGGAGCTACCTCACTGACTTCCGAGACCTGCTGCCAGGTGAGAGCTGGAAGGCAGCTGCCTGCCACCCTTGCCGTGTGCACGCCTGCCCTGCTGCTCTGCCCGAGCCCACGCTTGCCCCGCCTCTGCGCAGGGCAGCCGTGAGCCCCAGGCTGACGTTGCCGTCTCCCGGCAGGTGCCTGCGCGCACGTTGAGCTCCCACCCGCCGTCCCCGCAGCAGAGGCCGTTCCTGACGTCTCGCTGATCACGGGGGGGATGCGCAGTGCTGCCCTCTGCCGCCCTCCAGCCCCGTCGCTGCCGCCCAGCACTGCCCTGGCCCGCAGGGACCAGAGCCAGACCTTGGCAGAGATCAGCCCTGCTGGTTTGTCCTTCAGTTTCATAGACTCACAGATTGAGGGGGAGGGGTTGGAAGGGATCTCTAGGGATCGTCCAGCCCAACCCCCTGCCGAAGCAGGTTCCCACTAACCCTTCCCTCTGTCTCTCCCCAGCCTCCTTCCTCGAGTCCCGCAGCTGGCGGGGCCTGGAGCAGCAGCTGGGGCAGACGCCTGTCTCCAAGGCCGTGCAGGGCAGACGAGGGATTGCCATTGCCTACGAGGAGGAAGGGTGTGAGCAGCCCTGATGCAGCAGCCCTGGGCACCCAGCCAGGAGCAGGGCCACAGCCTGTTGGGCTCGTTAGGGGCTCAAGAGGGACCAGACCTGCCGCCATCTGTCCATGCCCTGGATGTGGCTCTGAATCAGTGGTGCTGTGGTGGGGAGCAGGAGCTGCATGTGTGTGTGTGGGGATGCCCACGGCACCCCAGGGTTCACGGGCTGGGCAGCAGCAGGGCCGAGACAGGCGCTGGGCCCAGACCCAGCCTCAATGGGCTCCCCAGCCTGGGGCCGCTTTGGCCCTACACAGAGAGGTCACAGGTTTGCACCAGTTGCCAGTGCTGGGACTTGAGGCTTTCGTGGGCTGCTGCTGCTGCTAACTAAAGCTGAACTGAAAAGGACTTGTGAGTGAATCATCTTCTAGAACAAAATGTGGGCCGAGAAGTGCAGCCCTGGATATTGGCTACAGCCAACCTGAGAGAGCAGAAACCAGAACTGATCCCTCCCCTGCAAATGGAAGCACATTTACAGGCTGGGCTGGGGTGATGTCCAAGGCAAAGGACAGAGGGCTCTGAGCTTGAGCAGCCCCTCGCCTGCTCTGATGACCAGCAGTGGGACATGTACCTCCTGTGCCACAGGGAGGGTGTCTGGCTCCTGTCACAGGGGGCAGGACGCTGCTGCAGGAGCTGTTCTGTGCTGGATAGGGACTGGTTTCTGGCATCCCTCCCAAAGCCAGGAGGGGCAAGGGAGGCTTTGAGGCATCTCAGCCTCGATGTAAGCCCTACCACCAGCCTTTTCCTGAGAGGCAAGGGGCAGGCAAAGTCCAGGCACCGCAATAACGACACGCACAACATAGAAATATTCTTAATATAATGAGGTGCAGGGCCTCCCCCCTCCCAACCACACACGTACAAAGGGGCAGGGGGCTCGCCCCCCCGCCCAGCCAGCCGCTGCCGCGGGCATAGGGGCAGCCTCCCGCCTCGGCGAGGGGCCGGGAGCCCAGGCACAGGGCAGCCCCCGCCGGGCAGCCCCGCCCCGGCTTCCCCCGCCCCGCTGCCGCCTCCTGCAGCCGGCACTCCCGTCCCGTCCCCCTGCGAGGGGGGAGCATGCTAGGGGAAACAAAAGATGCTGACACCAAGATGCGGCCACCAAATCTAGCTGAGGAGTGTCCCGGGTGGGTTAATTCTAGGTGGAGGGTTATTCTACGAGCCGTACTGCAGCAGGGCAGGGCGGGGTGAGGGGCACGGGGGGGCTTCCTTTGGGGGAAGAGCTGGTCCGGGCAAATTGTCCACGGTCCTGGCCAGGTGCTCAGTAGTCTGCCGTGTACTCTGTGCCGTGCAGCCCTCGGCACAGCAGCGTGAACTCCTTCACCATCTCCTTCACTCGCCGCTTGTTCACACGCTCTCTGCTAAGACGGAGAGAGGAGAGGAAAGCCGTGAAGGACGCAGCAGGGGTTTGGGGGCGGTCCCCAGGGGCTGTGGGGCAGAGCCAGCGCGGGGAGGGCTGCACTGACCTGAGGATCTGCTGGCTGAAGGTCTCCTTCTGCTCGGGGCTGACGCGGGCGGACGGGAAGCCGTCCTGCTGCATGGCCTCCTTGATCCAGACGCTCAGGTAGCTGAAGCAGTGCTTGTTCAAGGCAAAGAGGATCTCTGCAAAGTGATCCATGAGGCTGCGGGAAGCCTGGCCGCCGACACCCTGCCGCAGAGGGGGACACACAGACCCCGCTGAGCCGCCGGCCCCGCTCTGCCCGCTAGGGAACAGAGCCGCGGTGCCGCTGCCTCACCTCCAGCACCGCCTGCAGCAGCACTTTGCCGTTCTCATGCACGACCTGTCCCACGGGGGCGATCTCCCCGCAGCGAGGCAGCAGCTCGGTCTGCAACACACGGCCCGGCTGCTCAGCGCCGCAGCCCTTGCCTGCAGCCCTCCTCCTGCCCTCCCAGCTCCCGGCGCCACCGTACTCACAAAAAAGCCACAGGATGCTTTGACCGTTGGGGCCTCGGGGAACTTGAGTGAAAGGACACCTGTGAGCAGAAATCACACAGGTGAGCAGCCAGAACCCTCCCCACACGTCGTCCCTAAACCACCCTGTGGCCCCCCAGCCTCCATCTGGTCTGTGCCCAGCTGTGCAGGAGCAGGCTGGCTTCTCTGCACAGCCACTTGGAGCCCGTGCCCACGGTACTCACCACACTGAAACACTGCTTTGACATCCAGGTTGCTACACAGGAAGAGGTCCGGCTTCCTTTTCAGAGCCTGCAAGGCACACAGACACGCAGCATAAGCCCAGCGCTGCAGAGGCAGTCAGGAAGCCTCCGAGGAACCCAGTGCCCCAGCCAGCCTCTGCCTGGACACACACTTACCTGGGCACATCCACAGTAAAGGGCAGATTCACATAGCACAGCAGGAAACCGGCACTTTCCCCCCCCAAGAAAACCTCGGTCAGCCAGCCAGGCAGTTTGCTATGCTCAGGGAGTGCTGGTCCCAGGACCTGAGGACAGATGCCATGGTGGTGCACACACCAACGCTTGGACACAGAGATGGGACAGAAGATTCCTGTCCCCCTGGAGCAGGCCAGGTAGCGGCAGTGCTCCCGGGACACGGGCAGCCACGCAGGGCTGGGCAGGGAACAGCCACCTGTGTGCTTTGCTCCTCTCCTCTCGAAGACGCTGGCACCCCTGGGATGACAGTAACTGGCTTGAGCAGTAACCCCAGAGTGGACCAGCAAGGCACAGATGCCATCGAGACGCCAACATTGCTCAGCAGTCCCTGAGCAGCAAGTCTGAGATCAAAAAGAGCTTTGCTTTTTCTTTCCCTGCAGCACAGCGATCCCATCAGCCTCTGTGTAGGTCAGGTGCTGCTGGGGACACACCGAGCTGGGCCACCTCCTGCAGTGGCTTGGTCCCCCTGCAAATGTTTCAGCCTGCACCTTCTACTCTGTGTGAAGGGTTTCTGCCACGGTGAGCCCTGCTGTGTAGGGTGACTGTGTCTCTGCCCTGACCAGCACTGGGGAGGGCAGCCATGCCTCTTGCCCCACTGTCACTGCAACACCAGGGGTGGCAGCCAAGGCACTGGAGTGGCCCTGCTCTCTGCCTGCAGCTGGGACAGCAGGTTACCAGGCCAGGCAGCCCCTGGGCTGAACTGTGTGCAGGGCCACTGCAGCCCTCCGAGCCTGCTCCCAGGGATAAATGCAGGGACAGGTTTCAGCCAGCAGCACTCAGGACACACAGCCACCTGCCCACAGCCATGGTCTCAGAGCAAAACAGACTTGGTTCCCACCCCTTCTGCTCCAGGGAAAGCCCACAGCCATCTGCCCAGAGCAGAGACCATATGCTGGAAATGAGGAAGCTGAGGAGCAAGTTTCCTCTGTCCTTTCTGATGCTTCATATCACACAATGCAAGAGAGGACTTGGGTTTGGGCACAGAAGGCATGGCTCTACTAGGCAGAGATGGCACAACTGCAGGGACTTGCTCCCCTGCTACATACAAGCAGATACCTTCACAAGGGTGACCAGGGGCAACGTTATACCTGTGTGTGCACGGAGACAGACCATGCAGCATCCCTCCTGATGCACAAGCACTGCCATTAGAGGGCTGGCTAGTGGCTGGGGAATGGTTTAGAACCACATCCCCTTGTGGCTGCTGTCATCTAGTCAGCCCCATAACCAGACAAGTTTTGCAAGAGACAGTGTAGCTTTAGCCCTGGGAGACAAGCCCTGCTGTGGTGAACATGAGCCTCTCCCAGCAGCATCCTACTGGAAGGCAGCTGGCTCCCACGATACCACCCAGCTCCAGGTTCCTCCACCCAAGGGGCTGGTTTTAACCTGAGCTCTGTGCACTCAGCTGGCACAAGAGCCCTCCAACCTGCCCAGGTTGCCACTTACCCACAGGGTGCTTCTCCAGCCAAATCATACCCATGACAGGCAGAGCCCCTCACACTCTCCTGCTTAAGCATCTGCTTCTCACTCCCTCAGTGCCATGGGGGAAACCATACCAATACTGGGATGGCTCCTTCCCCTAGGACACCTCCACAAACGGAGTGCAGACTGCATGCCCAGTCTGGGCACATGTCTAATGCAGACAGAGATGCTTTTTACCACCAGGAGATGGGGTTGTGTGGAGTTTCTCCAGTTAGCAAGCAGCAGCAGCTAGGTCCAGCTGCTCTTTCCCAGTACCAGGAACCCTGCTCCAGCCTACTCCTGCCAGCCTGTCTTCCCTGTCTCCTGCCAAAGCAGCTCTGCTCACAAACTGTGGGATGGGGACAGGTCTTAAAATGCTTTCAAATGCCCCCTATGCCTGCTGCAGCAGCCACTGCAGAGGCAGGCACTGGCTTTCTGATGAGGGTTGTCCTGTAGTTTGGCACAGAAAGGATGTCAGGTTCTTTTCCATGGCAGCTGGGAGACACCCATACAGATCTTCAGAGCAGGCTCTTCTTCTGGACCCAGCTCTTCAGAGGCAGGGACACTGAACCCCACTCCTCCAGCAGACAGGGAACAGTAGGGCCTGCATGGCCAGCCCCTGCAGCTCTTCAGAACACACAGGTCAAGCCCTCGTGCCCAGCACCACTGCCTCTTCCCAGACCACATGCCTGCCAGAGCAGAGGCTCCAGCTTTGGGAAGGGCACACAAGCTCAGTTAGGCAGGAGCAGTCAGCCCTGCCTCCTGGGGTCAGGGGATACCGAGCCCCACGTCCTCCATGGGGCTGTGACTCTGGCTGGAGCAGGATGAATGGAGAGCTCAAGGACTGCTGTGTGCAGCCTGGGCCAGCCCAGGACAGAGTAGTAAAGGACAGAAGCTCAGTCTTGCATCTTCTGCCCAGCGAGGCCTCATTCACCCTGTGTGCCCCGGGGCTGCCAGCCAGGGGAGGTCACCACAGCACTCCCAAGGTCTGGAGCCCTGCCAGGTGCAGGTGGCCATGCCTGCAGACCTGTTGGGGAGACAGAGGAGAGCCCCAAAATCCTACCTGCAGCTAGGAGCACGCACAAGAGTGATACCTGCTGGCCAGGGAGCGGGAGAGCTCCCAAGCACCAGAATGTGCCTGGTTTTGCCAACACAGAGTCACAGCGTCCTGTCACTTGGAAAAGACCTTTAAGATCACCAAGCCCAACCAGCTCAGGCTCAGGCATGGCAACAGCTCCCAGCACACCAGGAGTGGAGCAGCTGAGGGCACATCTCACTGCAAAGGCTGTCAGCACTGCTCAGAGCAGACTGGCTATTTAACACTAATCTTTGAGTAGTAACAATAACTCCAGGGTCTCTGCCACCTGTAAGACATTTGGTTTCAGCCAGCCATCATGAGTGGATTGCCAGTTGTGGTGGCAAAACAAGCAGCTGCACGAAGTGGGCAGTGTCATGGACTGCAACCAAGCCCAAATACACACACTGTAAAGTCAACTGAAATCCTGTCACACAGAGAGATGGCTCCCTGGGAGCTGGTGCCTGAGGGCTGATGTGCACATAGAATCATTAGGGTTGGAAAAGACCTTTAAGATCATCGAGTCCAGCCACTAATCTCACACTGCCAGATCCATCACTAAACTAAACCATATCCCTCAGCACCTCAGCTACGTGTCTCTTCAATGTCTCCAAGGATGGGGACTCCACCACCTCCCTGGGCAGCCTGGGACAGTGTCTGACAACCATCTCAGCAAAAAAGTTCTTCCTGATGTCTAATCTAAACCTCTCCCATTTCACTGTGTCCTGTCATTCCTTACTAGGGAGAAGGGATTGATCCCTACCTCACTGCAACTCCCCTTTGGGTGGTTGTGGAGGGCGATCACGTCTCCTCTCAGCCTCCTCTGCTCTAGGCTAAACATCCCCAGCTCCTTCATCGGCCTTCACCAGCTTTGTTGCCCATCTCTGGACATGCTCCAACACCTCAATGTCCTTCTGGTAGTGAGAAGCCCAGAACTGAACACAGCATTTGAGGTACAGCCTCATCAGTGATGAGAACAGGGGGACAATCACTTCCTTGGCCCTGCTGGTCCCACTGTTTCAGATACAAGCCAGGGTGCCCTTGGGCTTCTTGGCCACCTGGGCACACTGCTGGCTCATGTTCAGCCTCTGTCAATTAAAACCCCCAGGTCCCTCTGCCTGGCAGCTTTCCAGCCCCTCTGCCTCAAGCCTGTAGCATTGCCTGGGCTTGTTGTGGGCCAAGTGCAGGACCCAGCACTCGGCCTTGTTGAACCTCATGCAATTGGCCTTGGCCCATCGCTCCAGCCCATCCAGGTGCCTCTGAAAGGCCTTTCCTCCCTCAAGCAGATCTATGTTCCCACCCAGCTTGGTGTCATCTGCACATCTCCTGAGGGTGTGCTCAATCCAGATGTTAAACAAAACAGGCCCCAGCACTGAGCCCTGGGGAATACCACTGGTGACTGGCTGCCAACTGGATTTAACTCCATTACCACCGCTCTCCAGGTCCAGCCATCCAGCCAGTTTCCCACCTGTCTCAGAGCAGGTCCATCCAAGCCACGGGCAGCCAGTTTCTCCAGGAGGGTGCTGTGGGAGACTGTGTCAAAGGTCTGACTAAAGTCCAGGTAGACACATCCACAGCCTTTACCTAATCCACTAAGCACATCACCTTGTCATAGAAGGAGATCAGATTGGTCAAAGAGGACCTGCCCTTCCTAAAGCCATGCTGGCTGGGCCTGAACCCTTGGGTTTCCTGTATGTGCCTCAGGATGATGCTCAGGATAATCTGTTCCATAACTTTCCTCAGCACCGAGGTCAGGCTGACAGGTCTGTAGTTCCCAGGATCCTCCTTCCGACTCTTCTTGTCGATGGGTGTCACATTTGCCATCCTCCTGCTCTCTGGGATCTCCCGGGTGAGCCAGAGCTTCTGGTAGATGATGGAGAGTGGCTCAGCAAGCACTTCCACCAGCTCCCTCAGCTGGATTCTGTCTGGCCCCATCAACTTGTGTGCCATCAACTTGGACTAAGGGGGCTTCATTCTGTCCCTGTCCCTGTCTTCTGACTCAGGTGGACAGCTGCCCAGGGAAGAGCTGCTTTTACCATTGAAGACTGGGGCAAAGAAGGCAACCTCAGCCTTTTCCTCATCCTTGTTCACTAAGTTTCCCCTTTCATCCATTAAAGAGGGAAGATTCCCTTTACCCTCCTTTTGTGGCTAACATATTTGTAGAAAGATTTCTGATTGTCTTTTACAGTAGAGGCCAGCTTAAGTTCAAGCTGAGCCTCAGTCCTTCTAATTTTCTCCCTACATGACCTCACAACATCCTTGTAGTTCTCCTGGGCTGCCTCACACCTTCTTCCAAAGACTGTAGATTCTCTTCTTCCTCCTGAGCTCCAGCAGAACCTCCCTGTTCAGCCAGGAAGGCCTTCTGCCCCACCAGCTCATCTTCCTGCACATGGGAACAGCTCGATCCTGCACCTTTAAGATTTCCTTCTTGAAGAATGTCCAGGAGGTAGAATATCAGGAGGTAGGAGCTGCTTCTGAGTTATCAGAAGCTAGGACTGATTCTTGCTGGCAGAAAGAGAGAGGATAAAAACATGGCAAGCAGAGGCCAGACCAATTTGAAGCAGAGAAGATGATACTCCCATCAAGGTGATGGATGTTCCCCTCAACCACGGGAGCAGACGGTCAGGGAAGTGGGGAAGTCTCCACTTTGATGCACTCTTGGGTCCAAACTCACTGCTGCTCTGGAAGCTGCAGGGCTTGCCAAGGGCTCTGCAGGCAGAGCGTGCTGGGATGAAAACACAGTCCTCAACCACATGAAAATCAGACCCGAAGACATCTGCAGTTCTCTCTGACTCCAGTCCTTGAATCTACAAATGCTCAACATCATCACCGCAGAGCACGGTCCTCATCAAGAGGACAGGCCAGACCCACCCCTGCCATCAGACAGCTTAGAGTTCTGAGGGCAAGGAGCCAAGCAGGGATGGCAAAAGCCATTTCTTGGGTTTCAAAGCACCTTGCCAGATCATCAGTCTGGGAAGAAGGGCAGGCCAAAGAAGAAGAGGAAAGGACCAAGTCCCACACATGAGGAGAGAGGACGGGGAGGGGATCTTTTGGTCTCCGTAGGGTTGCTGGAACACAGAGCCCAGGAAAACATTAGATCTTGAGTGGGTGGTGGTAAGCTGGCAGCAGCACATCAGGTGTCTTGCAGTGATCCCAGATGGAGCAGCCACAGGCTATCTGCAGGTGGGCACACTGGAGAGCAGGCCAGGTTGCCAGCACGTTGCCCCAGCACTCCCTGCACGTGGTCTAACAGCTTCCCCACAGCCCAGAGGGGTGGTGGATGCTCTCACAGCACACCCTATGGAAGTGCAACACAGCTGCACTTTTCTCTCCAAGGAAGCACAAATGTGCCATGTCCAGACACACAGAAGGACCCTGAGCCAAAGAGAAACTCAGCATCTTCCAAAGAAACGACAAATAGCCTTGGAAGTGCATCTCAGGGTCATCCAATGCCCTGCTTCCCTGGCAGGATCACCTTTACCTGTCCTCCAAGAGCAACAGGCTTTTTGAGTCCTTTCAAGCCCTCCAAGTGATGGCAGCTCCCTGAGTGACCTTGCAGTGCTTTCCCACACTCTCAGAAAGAGCTCCTGCTGCCTGACGTGGATCCTTTTCCACGATTTCCTCCCATTACTCTTTGTTCCACTCAAGGACAGAAAAGAGGTTTTAACCTACAATGGGGACATTTAGCTTTTACACACCCCAAGACTCACACAGCTCCTCAGACTCCCATCAGCCTTTCCTCCTCACCATGTGTGCAAGGTGGTTATCTTCACAGCTGCTTTGCTCTGCTGTCTGGTCTGTATCTACAGAAACGTGCCCCAAACAGGGCACAGTGCTCGAGCCGAGGTCCTGCCAGCACTGAGCTGCTGGGGAGGGCACCTCCATGACACAGACCCCATTTATATTCCATCATATTTCAAACAAAAAAGTCACAGCTTCCACAACCAGCACTGGCAAAAGCTGTGAATGCCTTCTGCTAACCTCGGTTACATCACCTCCTTCAAGATGAGAAGCAGGGAAGAAAATGCTGCCATGTAGCTCGTGAGACGTGATGGGTCTCAGCGGGATCTGGGCATCAAGGTGATACCCATGAGGAGTGGACCCTACCTGGAGGGGAGGAGTGTGAGGTGCAGCCTCCTCCCCTGCTAGACTCATGCGTGTCACAGCACCCACACGTGCCAGGCACTTCCCAGGCTGCTGGCAAGGGCAGGAGGGCTACAGCTCTGGCAGCTGCCTGTGTGGGTGTTCCTGCACACGTGGTTAGGGGGTCTCACCATTACAGGAACCGAGCAAAAACCGACAGGCAGCACGGGCACCCTCCGGGCAGATGCCAGTGATGCATCGGGGCAGCGAGTACATCAGGACTTGTCCCTCGAGGGCCCCGGCGGGCTGAGGAGCACGCTGGGCTCCCCACAGGTGCACATACACACAGAGCATGGCACTGGCCCTGCCTGCCCACCACGCCAGCAGTGCCACCACGTGCCGACCCGCAGCCGCGCCGCCGCAAACCAGCAGCACCCGGAGCCGGACCCCAGCAGCAGCCTGAGACCCCGGGCAGGGGCTTCCTCCCAGAGGCCCTGGGGCAAGTCCCATCGCAGGGCAGGGAAACGGGTTGGAAAACATCCACTGAACGCTCTAATCTGTCTGTGAGCCGAGGGCTGCGGCGGCGGCAGCAGCCCCTAGTGTGCCGCTTTGGCAAGGCAGGAGGGGTGCTGCCCTGAGGAGGAGGGCACTGCCCTGGGGATGGTGCGAACCCAGAACTAAAGGAGAATGTTTTGTTTTCAACTTCCACGGAAACAGATGGAGAAACTCGATATTCAACTAAAAGGAAAAAAAAACGTTGTCAACAGAAAGCTAAAAATAGGTTTAAATTGAATTAAAAAGAGAAAGAGAGAGAACAGAAAGTGAATGAATAAGAAACTAAAACACACCTGTGCCAGGAGTTGCATAAATGAATCAACAATATCAGGATGATCCCTGGGCCCTAAAATATAATAAAGATGTAACTTAAGAGAAAAATCATACAAACAGCAACTCAACATCATATAGTTATGTGATACAGAAAGAATTTACAAGTGAAAACAGGAGTGTAAGGGAGGAGGGGTGTGTGGGGAAGGGGATGGGCAACATGAGCAGCTTGAAGCAAGTTAAAGAAACAAAACATACAAAAAATCATGAAACTTGGAGAACCCAAGAACAGAAAGAAACTGCAAAGGAAAGGGTCTGAAGCCCCAGGGTCTCCAGCTAGCACCTGGGTGCTGCAGAGCCAAGGAGGAGATCTTCGTGTCCTTGGGGAGGAAGAGGAGGAGCAGGGGCTAGCTGGGCACCATCTCCACAAGGAGAATTAGGGCTTTTGCACTGTGGGGACTGAGCGGGTGTCTTCAGAGCACCGTTTGGTCCTGGAAGATAACTGCAAGTGAACGACAACACCTCAGCAAACGCTTGACAGGCCCGGCCGGGCTCAGGCGTGCACATGCTTGTCATCAGCACCAGCTGCTCAGGAGCCCCTGGCACAGTCACCCTCCCACCCTGTTCCCTGATGCTCTCCGAGACTCTGAGTCCGGGACCCTCCGGAGGTCTCCTCCATCATCCTCCCGGGAGAGAGCAGCTCAGTGCCTAGAGAGCTCCATACCAGCACCACTCACCCTACCTTGGCATCTGACTGTGCACACTCGTCTTGGCCCCTGCAGGGTCGGGCATTCCCCCCTCTCCTGCCGCCCGTGGGCTCAGCAGAAGGGGCTCGCCCTGCTCAGGGCTGCCTGCCCAAGGGATCCACGGGCTGGGAGGGAGCGCACAGCCCTGGGCACACCGTGTCCAAGTGTTGGCACAGCTCGGGCTCTGCCTCCCCCCATCTCCTCCTGCAGACACCTGCCCGGTGCCCAGCCCAGAGGGTTTCAGCGTAGACACATCCACACACTGCTGCTGGCAGAAGCAGGGTCCTGATCTCCTGGGAAGCCTGGCTTGCTCGCCACTGAGCCCAGCCACACCTCAACAGAGTGGGATTTGCTTGGACCAGAAGATGGAAGCAGGAGTCCTCGTGCTTCCCCCACCTCACTAAAGAGCTCTGAGCCTTGGACTGGGGGACAGCACCAACCTTCCCTGCACCCGGCTGTGAGCAAAGCACAAGACCCCTTGGGGACCACGTACTGAGGTGCTGAAGGACCAGAGCCAGCAGCTCCAAGATACATTTGTCCCTGTCCTGGGGCAAGTCACCGAGAGGCTGAGGGGAGCTGTGGTGCAGAGGGGCCTCTCCTAACCCAGTTTACTTTACATAGAGCGGGCAGCGAGCCGAAGAGGGGCCCGTGCCCTGCGGGAGGATGCCAGCCAGCACCCTCAGCATCGCAGCCGTGGCTCGGTGGCCAGTTGTTTCCCACATGTTCACACACACACACACACACACACAAACATCCTCTTGCTCATGCGAGGGCTTGACTCCTGGCCACCACAAGCAGCGCTGGCCCTCGGAGGAGCCCTCCCCAGGATCTCCCAGGGAACACAGCCTCCCTGCCAAGCAGGACTGCAGCTCCAGCTCGCCCCTTGCAGCACGCAACGCCCAGCCCTGCTGCAGAAGGCAATACAGTCTCCCCGAGGGGTTTCTTGCTTCTGCTGCCCTGCAGGGAAGGTACCCACCTTCCAGGGGTTGGGATGAGTCCAAGAAACAGAGATGGCCCCATTAGCTTAGCTAGGAGTGAGAACAGCCATTCCTGGTAAGACGCCTCCAGACTCCATGCATGCAACAGCCTGACAACAGCCCCAGCGCCAAGAAAGGTTAACCCCACGTACCTTGCTGGAAGAGGGTCAGCGTGACTGAGGTAACAAGCAAGAAGAGGGCCTTGATGGGAGGGAAGTGGGCAGGCTCATGGGCAAAGATGTGAACCAGCTGCAAGAGAGAGAGAGAAGAACTGAGGGTGCTACGAGTCCTGCAGCTCCCCAGGCAGCGCAGCCCCGGCCCCGAGTGCAGCCCCGTACCTGCCGGGTGAGGTCGATGGCAGAGGCCTGGGGGATAGTGCTGTACATCTGCCCCAGCATCTCACACAGCTGAGGCACCATGGGGGCAAAATCATCCAGGAGGGTCTTCACAGACTTCTCAAAGATGGCACAGACAGACTGTGAGAGAAGAGGGACTGTGTGAGCGATGGGCATCAGGAGACCTCTCCTGGGGGCAGGGCTTGATGGATGGGTCCCAGGGGACACAAGAGCTGGCAATGGGGACAGGGACCGGCCAGACAGAGGGCTCAAGCCTGTTCTGGTACTGGTGCCCTGCTCTGCAGCACAAGGTGCTCTCAGAGACCAGGAAAGACCTTTCCCACTCCATCAGGAAGTGTCCCCAGGGGCCAGAGGGAAGTGGCTGGCGAGACACTGCACGTGGGCATTACTGGACTGAGCAAACTGGAGAAACACCAGATGACACAGGTCCAGGTCAGAGCAGAGCTGTCCTCTTAGGGAACTCAGGCTTGGCAGACCCACATCCTCCATCTCCCTGCTCGTGGCAGGGCCTCTGTAACTGGAGAGGGGCAAAGCCGACAGGGGCACGAGACAGACAGGAACGGGCAGGTGCTGGTGGTGACAGGGCACAGCGCTGGTCCAGACAAGCCAGCAAGACACCTCTCTCACAGGGCATGCCCAGAGCCTGCCCTTTGCTGTCCCCAGTCAGGTCAGGAAGGACAGCCAAAGCTGCAGGCTGCATGCAGGAGCAGCTCAGTTACCTCCACCACCTGGGCATCATTCAACCACTTGCTGAGAACCTTCTGTATGAGCTGGAAGACTTGCTGCAGAACCACCACAACCTGTAAGGAATGAGAGTCATTGAAGAGAATCGGCCTCCACGGCACTGGGGAGGAGAGATTTAAGACCTGGACTCAAACCTTTGGGCACTACTGCCACCCTCCTCCCCTCTTCAGCAGCCAGGCACAGCTCTCAGCTGGCAGACAGCGCCTGGCTGTCCTCCAGAGGAGCACCCAGCCAAGACTGATCCTGCAGGTCACCTCTGCCGGCCTCAGGACCAGTGGGTTGAGCTAAAGCAGAGTTTAGCTGGAATGCACAGCACTGCCCTCTTCATGCTGCACACTGCATTGCCCACGAACTGCCCTCTCCTGGCACCAGCAGTGAATAGCGAGGCTTTGGCCAGGCTGTGGCAAAGAGCATCAAGCTACCACTCCACTCACTGGGTTGGGTCCTTGCTGCACTGGCAGTTTCTTGACCTCGGTGCTTTCATGGTCATCGTCGTGGTGGCTGATGTCTAGGGTGGTGAAGAGGTTGGAGAGCAGGCCCAGGATGTGGATGATGGCCAGCTTGTTGGAGGGATTGGGCTGCCAAGGAAAAATAAAGGCAAACTTTGACACCGACTGCGTGGCTCAATCACAGTCCTGCTTTTGGGGTCCTGAGCAACCAGGACTGCAGAGGCAAAGCACCAGGGAGGGGCTCCCTGTGCTGTGCTTTCTCTTAATGCCACATTCAGGAGTGCTGCTGCCACACACCAGCCCCAGGGTAACAGCCAGTGGGAGCAGTCAGATCCGGATGGGGGTAGCACACAGGCACTCACCGTTTCGTCAGCCAGCTTTTCCAGCTGCTGGATGTAGGGAGTGATCAGGGAGTGCAGGTTCTTCAAGATCTCCTCCACTTGCAGTGCAGAGAGCAGGAAACCAAGAGCCTGCATCAGCCACATGCACTGGCTTGTCTGGGACAGAGAGGAGACACAATGGTGCAAGTGACTTGCCCAGCCTGCAGCCCAGCCACACACATGCTGAGACAGTTGCCAGGGGGCTGGCCAGCAAGGCTGGGACCCTGGTGTGCTGCAGCTCCTGAGCTGCTCTGCCTGGGTCACTCTACATGGATCTCACTGCAAGAAGAGGGGAGCAGCTTCCTGCCAGCACGGCAGCAGCGGGGAGCAGGCGCTCTGCCACCAGCACACCTGGCTTCCTCCTAGCAGCCCACCAAGGAAGGAGCAGCTGGTGCCAGGAGACCTCCACGCTGGCACCACTGCCCCCACCTTGGCACATCATCCTTTGCACAGCCTGTCTCATCCCCTGGGGAGTTGAGTGTCCCACCCTCTCCTGGTCACAGGCATCTGTCTGGATCTGTCCCCACACCGATCTCCCCTCTTTTTCCCCTTGAAAACATGCCTCCTGTCTCAGTGTCCTTGGGTTTGGAGGGACTGAGGGCTGCTGGAGCTAAGCCTGCCCGTGGGCTTCCCTCTGCCTGGGGGCCTGGGCACACAGCGAGAGGTAGTCGGCGCCTCTCCTGGCCCCACACATAATGGCTGCAGCACAGCTCTGCTCCAGGGACAGCCCAGCCATGGCCATGGCATCCCTCCTGTCTTCAGCCCAGCATTACTAAAGGGTGTGGAGGTTAAGCAGAACAAGCCAGAGGCATGAGCCAGCCCCTCTTACCTTGTGAATCTGCTTCATCAACACCTCCTGTTAAAGTGAAGGGGAGAGAGAAAGAGCAGGGTGAGTGCTGCAGAAAGCTCCTTCCCTTCCAGGAGTCAGGACTGACACAGGAGACCCAGCCAACTAACACTAGTGTGGGCACAGACAAGCAGCCACAGTTCACTTCCCACAACCTGCCACAGGCAGGGAGCAAACTCCTTGTGCCCTGTTAAGCACTTCCCCAAGGCAGCCCATTCAGCCACCCAGTGAGGGGAGCCCCCCCGACTTGGAGGGACTCTGCAGCAGGACAGCTCAAGGAGACAAACTCAGCCAGGGCTTCCTTACTCCAGTGACAGTGTCCCCCTGGCTCTAAAAGCAGAGGCTTATCCTTTCCACCGGCCCCCCTCTGCTCCCATGCACACCCAGGCAGCTCGCCCAAGCCCATCCCTTCTAGTGCCTCAGGACTGAGCCCCATCTGTCCCATGTCTTGAGAGCCGAGGATGAGCTGCCTCAGCACTGCAGAGACCAGCTCAGTCTCCATGGAGAGGCTTCAACACCAGGATGCCACCCAAGATGCTCAGCAGTGGCACCAGCTGCCTGGCGAGTGCAGAGCTGGCAGGATGCTGCTCCCAACAAGGCAAACAAAACCCTGGGGAGAGGACAGATGCCCAAGTGCAGCCCCAGCAGACCCTCTGGCAATCAAGGCAGCCACTGCCTGCCATTTCTGCACTCACAGCAGGGCACCGAGCCCACCACCTGTGCCTACTGCCCCAGGAGCACACCAGACGATAGGCAAGACGCCCTGAGCTGCTGCTGGCCTGATCCTTGCAGAGGAAAGGGCAGAGAGCACAGCCCACGTCCCCACGTGGCTCCCACCTGCGACACGGCCACGATGTTGGCGGCGTAGGGCGGCAGGTCGTACTTGCACTCCCGGCAGATCTTCTTCAGCGTGGAGACGCTGGAGATGGAGAGCTCAGGGTTGCCCAAGGCCTGGAGCACCAGCGGCAGCACGTTGTTGATCATGACGGGGTGATCAGCCAGCCACTCTGACAGGGCCCCTGCACACACACACACACGGGATGGGAGCGTGGGACGGCGCCTGGAGCTCTCGCTCCCCGTCTCCTGGGGTGCTCAGCTCCCAGTCCCTGCCTCGGGGGTGGGGTGTGGGGGGCTGCCCCTCCCCAGCCCAGCCCACACGCCAGCCAGAGCCTCACCGATGGTGAACATGACGGTGTCGGCCAGCTGCACGTTGCTGATGCTGATGCGCGGGATGAGGCCGATCAGCCCTGGCACCACGTCAGAGTAGTTCACGTCGATGGTCTCGGCGATGGATTGGAAGCCGTAGAGCAAGGCCTCTGTGTGCTGCCAGGGTGGGAGAGGCACTGTCAGAGCTGGTCCTCGATGCCCACCCCAACCCCTTGCCCAGCACCCCCTGCAGGGGCTGGGGAGTCTGGTCTCTCAGCAGCACGCAGCAAGGGGAGGCAGAAGACCTGTTTCCCCAGCAGACCCCAGAGAGCCTGCATGTGTGCTGGCAAGGGGGTCACACTCCTCGCCTCTCCCACATGCCCCTTGCTCTGTGGTGAGGATAGGTCCTCGAGGGCTCACTCACCTGCCACGTGGATGGCTGCTCTGTGTTGGTCAGGAGACGGCCCAGTTTGTCATAGAGGCTGCTCAGGAGCTCAGCACCCAGCATCTCGTACACATACATCAGTGTGTCAGAGATGTCCACCCTGCAGAGAACACAGGGGTCTCCAAATGCTGTCCCCAAGCCCTGCAGAGCTCTCTACACACATAGATGTGACATCCCCTCCCGCTGCCAGGCAGGGCATGGGCACTGCCTGCACAGGCACGCTGCCACAGCCCCCATGCAGGCTGCTCCCACAACCTCCCAGGCAGGGCAACGGGTGCCATGCCAAAACAACGACCCCTTTCCACATCGCTGCCACAGCCAAAACAGCTCATGGTGAAATGAATCTCTCCTGTGTCCCTACAGCACTCATTCTCCAGGATGCCTACATCCTCGCCTGCCTGACACACAAACCCAAATCTCCCAGCTGTACCTGTATATCCGAAACTGCTCCTTCTCGTCCGAAGACCAGAAGCCATACTCCTCATCGGAGGGGAACTGCGCTTTGTGCAGCAGCACATCCACCAGCTGGAAGTAGACAGGCCTGTAGACCTGCTGGTACACTGCCTGCTTGTCTGGCTCGAAGGAGAGGATGTCGTCCTGGGACAGGAAGGGGAATACATCAGGTGTTGCAGGGGAAAGAAAACTGAGCTGACATGTCCACTGCACAAGGGACTCGGGACATCTCCCTGGCTGGTGGGACCTCTCACACCTTGGAGGTTGCATTTCCAGCTCCCCAAGGTCCACCTGATACTGAGCCCTTCTGGAGCAGCAGTGCTACCTGGAGGCAAGATGCCAGAGGCCCCAGCAGCCGAGCAGTCCCTCGGACGTTTGAGGACAGCACGGTCACAGCGGGGTGGCACTGCCCTGCCCTGGCCCAGCCCCAGCAGCAGGCCTGTGCCAGCAGCACACGTGCCCAGGACCCCCTGGAGCAGGCTGGGATGGGTGCCTGGGGAGCACAGCACACTCCTGCCTGCACTGGGATGGGTGCCTGGGGAGCACAGCACACTCCTGTCTGCGCTGGGATGGGTGCCTGGGGAGCACAGCACACTCCTGTCTGCGCTGGGATGGATGTCTGGGGAGCACAGCACACTCCTGCCTGCACTGGGATGGGTGCCTGGGGAGCACAGCACACTCCTGTCTGCGCTGGGATGGATGTCTGGGGAGCACAGCACACTCCTGTCTGCGCTGGGATGGGTGCCTGGGGAGCACAGCACACTCCTGCCTGCACTGGGATGGGTGCCTGGGGAGCACAGCACACTCCTGTCTGCGCTGGGATGGGTGCCTGGGGAGCACAGCACACTCCTGCACTGGGCTGGATGCCTGGGGAGCACAGCACACTCCTGCCTGCACCTGCATCCTCAGACCCATGTGGAGAAGCAGCTAGAGAAGGTGGGAGCCTCAGCCACCCCCTGCAGCAGAGGAGCTGCTGGCACAGCGCTGTCATCCCCCCCCTGCACACGCTCCACCACGCTGCAGCGGGTTGCAGAGCAATGGAGCTGGGGGATGAACGGAGGCTAAAAATAGAGCACAACGTGGCAGAGCTGCTCTGCTGGCTCAGGGAACACTGGCCCTGTGAGACAGACCCCATGCTGGGCAGCCACTGGCAACCCTCAGCCCTCTTTTCTCCCTTCCAGGAGACCAGGGTCACCAGCCCAGCAGCAGGCTCTAGCCTGCAGTGAGCCGGCACGTGTTCTCTTCCCTGCCTGCAGCTGGTGCAGCAAGGAGCTAAACAACCTGGCTTGCTGCTGGATAAAATAACAATTAGCATGAAGTTTTAATTAGTTATGCTAATGAGGCCCTTAAATACTGGCTTACCATTCTGAGGGAGACCAGAGGTAGAAAAGTCAAGCCATAGGGCTGGCATTTCTGAGGCGTATGGCCTGAGGTGGCTGCGAGGGCAGGGTGAGAAGTGGGAGCATTGGAAACTGCTGGGGATCAAACATAGCCAGGCCAGACCCCAGTCTCCATGCACTGGTGCCTCTGTCCTTGCCTGGACCTGGGCAGGTTGTCCCACAATGGCCCCACTGACCTGCAGCGTGTACCAGAAGGTGAGCGTCAAGGAGCTGGTGGTTTCATTGACAGGGTAGTGCCCTGGGATGCCGGTGCAGAACATGATCATGTTGACCAGGGCCAGGAAGCTCTGCCAGTGCTCCACCTGGTCCAGGAGGGCCCTGGGGAGCAGAGAACACCATCAGCGTGGCACCGCTGCCGTGAGCCCGGCTCCTCTGCCCTGACACACGTCACGGGGTGCAGGGCAGGGCTGTCTGAGGGCTGCTGCAAGCTCACTGCCTCTGCTGGGCCCATGCCCAGCACTCACCGGGAGTGGTTCTCCCCCAGGGCCACGGCGATGCGGCAGATCCCGTGTGACGTCTCCATGTCCCCGCTCTGCACCGCCTGGCGCAGCTGCTCCTGCAGCCCCAGCACGGGTGGGATGAGCTTCAGGAGGGTGTTCACATACCTGCAGGCACAGCCTGAATCAGTTGGGCATCACCACACCGGCATCAGCTGCCCTGGCATCCGTGCCTCCTGCTGCTCTCGCAGGGCTCCCGCCCAGCTTTCCCTACTGGAAGGCTGCTTTGTGCAATGGGCTGCATCCAGGAGCCCTTAAGGCTTACAGGGCCTCTCCTCCCAGCCTGTGGCATCAGGATGAAGGCTGAAGCCCTGAGCACTCCTGCAATAGAGCCTCTGCGAGTAAAGAGAAGGGCTGAGCCAGTGGCCATCAGCTCTGTGCAAATCTCCCACTGCACCACAGCGCGGGCATCTGCTCACCCAGACCTGCCCTCTGGGCTGCCAGCACCGGCTTGTCACTGCCACAGGCAGCCCTGAGCCTGTGGGGATAGGGAGTGGGCGAGGGCAGAGCTGGGGTCTCGTTCCAGCCCACACTCCTCAGCTCTGCACGGAGGCAGCCTGAGCTGCCCGTGGGACGCCACACAGCTCCCAGCACGGGCGCATCGAGGCTGTGCTCTCTGTCTAGGATGAAGTGGGCAGCCACCCCTAGGGACGCCTACCCAGGGAGGATGTTGGTCCCCTGGCACGTCCTCCCTGGCCCCTCACCCTCCCGGGCTGTGGCACAGCTCTCCCACATCACATCACGCACATCAGCCTCCCCTCGCGCCGCTGCCTGTAGGAGATGGTAACCAAGGCAACGACAAGGAGGCAGCCAAGGTGAAACGCAGCCCAGGGCCCCAGAGTGAGGCCATGCCAGGGGCTGATGAGCAGCCTGCCATTTCCCTGCCAACCTATCCGGGGCTGAAGCTACTCTGTGCGCTCGCCGCCTGCCCCGGGGCCATGGATGCTGGCAGCGCAGCAGGAGGCGCACGTGATGCCAGCTCTCCTGCGCCCACCTCAGGGAAGAGATGTGAGTGCTGACACCAGGGCAGCCACACACTCACCTTGCAGCCAGCGAGCAAGCAGCAGGGCTGCCCCACGCACCAGCAGCTCTCACCATGGCTCATTTAGGAGAGGACAAAGCCCTCAGTACCAGCAGTGTAAGGAGAGGTCTGGGGCACGAGGACAGAGGAAAGAGTGATGCTCCAGTCCCAGTGTCCCCCCCAGCATCCTCCCTGTGTGCTGCCAGGGGTTACCTCTCCTTCATCCCTCTGCCCCAGAGGGAATCACATGGCAAAGGGGATGAGTATTTTTATGTAAACCATTCCCAAGCCTCTGATGCCCCATGAGCAATGCACGTGGCAGCGTGGGAGTGATGTGATGATGGAGAACTTGGAAATTCACCAGCTTCTCTCCCCAGGAACCAATGCTGCAGTCAGGGTTGGCCCAAGAGAGCCAAGGCAATGTCCAGACAAAAAGGCACAGGGGACCTTCCACTGCTCCAGCGTAGGACAAAGCTGTCCTTCCTCCACAGCACTGAGCTTATGTTGCCCTAGAGACGTTTTCATGACTTTAGGAGTTTATGACAAGGATCCTGCCTCTTCTAGTGACCTTGAAGTACTCATAGAGCAGACTCCAGGACCTGAGCTGGTCCTCTGGGCTCCCTGCACAGCCAACAGAGAGAACCATCTGGATTCACTTCCATGCTGCGAACTCATCCCATGTTAGTGAAGACTCTAGAGAAGGCTGGGTGAACCATGTCTCTTGAGCACCACCTTGCTCTGCTCACTGCCTACACCGATGTAAAGGTGACTTGGCTACAAGGGTTCCCAGTGAGGAGCGAAACTCCTGCTCTTGGTGAATTGTTTCAACCATCCATCTGGGAATCATGGCCAAGCCAACTGGAGCTGAGCTGTTCTCCTCCACATCCACAAGCAGGGAATCCCAGGCCATGCCATCGGGTGCAGAGCTTGCCTCAGGAGGCAGCCACCACTTCCCATCCTGCTGCCCCATTGCTGACAGGGGAGGACAAGACTATCCTGGCCCAGGCGAGCCCCTGGCTTGTTCCCAGCAGCCAACAACTGGAAATGCCTGGAAATGGGGTATGAATGTGACAGCCATAGGGGAATGGCTCCCCATGTATTTCCCTCCAGTCATCTGTTGTTAGCCTTCCTTTGCCATCCTGGTGTTTAGGAGCTCAGTGAGTTTTTCTTCTGTGTGTCTGGTCCCTTCTCAAAGCCCAGGGAACTGCAGCACCCACAGCTCCCTCGGTGGGACCACTTCCCAGACCACACCAGGGTACAGGGGACAACCCACAGAGGGCTGATATGGGCAGCTCACACAGCACAAACCCATCCTTCCTAATCTAAACTCTGAGCCAGGTCCTGATGAAAAAAAACCACACCATATTAGAAACTTGTTCCTAATGAAGCTCTTGGAAAATTCTTCTAGTGCAATTCTTCTTCCTGCTGCTTTCAGAGAGGCAGCTCAGTGTCCAGTGCCCACGTGCAGCGACTCCCACCATGGGCACACACCCTGTGGAGCTCCCTCTCCCCTCTATCGCCACCCCCAAGGCTGCAGGAGCGTGGCCAAGGGCTGTGTGCCAGCTCTGGCCCTGCAGCACGTGCCACCGAGCTCTCCGACCCACTTAGCTGGGGGATAATCCTCAAACGAGATGCAAAGTCCAGCCCAAGCCTCCTCTGCAAATGAGGTGCAGCAATATCTCCATTCCTGCCCTCTGGCGACTCAGGAGCTTCCCAGTGCCCCTGAGAGCAGAGAGGTGCTCGGAGAGGATTCAGTTATCAGCCAATGGCCAAGACTCTGAGGCTTCTCAGGAGTGCCATGTCTTAACAGAGGAGCAGCACCCAGACTCAAGCAACACCCAGGACAGCCCCTCCTCTGGGTGCAAAAGGCTCCCACCCTCCTGGCAGACAAGATCAAACACTTCACAACTACAAATCTCTGCTGCATCACCTCCAGTAACACCTCAAAGGCAGGGAAGGCACCCAGTGCTGCTCGCAGGCAGGGACAGGGGAGCTGCCAGTAAAAGCCACTTGCCCAGGGGTGAGGCTGCACCATGGCCATGGGATCCTTACCCATGAGGTCCCACCTGCCCTTCTCTGCCTGGACACGGGTTGCTCCTGGGGTGAGGAGCTGCAGTGTGAGGGCTGCCTTGCAAGGTGGTGCTCCCCTGGGAAGATGACTCCAGGCCACCTAACCTTCAACAGCAGAAGTCAAACTCCTGAGCCCACTGGGCCTTCTACTGATGGTAGAAGCACATCTGCGTGATAGGCTTTGCACCACTGTCAATGGAATCAGCTGGGGGGAAGCAAGAAGGAAAGACACAGGGTCCATATCACCCAAGGGAACCCCTGGGAAAGAGCCCTGAGGCCATGCCTCTCAGCAGGACGTGAGAGGTCCTCTGGAGAGGACCACATCAGCAGCCCAGCTCCAAGGATGCTCTGAGCCTGTGGCCAAGGGCAGTGGGGAGCCAGGTCCCTGCAGAAACAAAGATGGGAGACAACAGAGGAAGAGAGCAGCTGAAAAGCAACACAGATCTCCCAGACTGTGCAGGAAAGAGACAGAAAGGTCAGGAGACTCCCCGGGGGCTCAGAGAAGAGCTGGATCCACCGTGGTTGAGTAACAAAGCTGGAGGGGCGGGACAGCCAGCACAAGGGAAGCAGGAGGAGGGACGCAGGATGGAGGACACAGGGAACAAAGGGGAAGAGAGAGCCCACGGGGGCAGGAAGTGATGGATCTGCGAGCTGCCCCACTCCTGAAGCCATTCCAGATCTCAGCACCAAGCACAGCCCTGCTCCTCCCTGCAGCAGCCACCACCACACGCTGCCTGGCAGGGCAGCCCTGGGACAATGCCACTGCTGTCCCCGTGTCCCAGGAGCAGGGGCTGTGTGACTCACACACTGGGCAGCCTCTCAGGGCTGCCTGCCCCATCCTGCCACAGCAGAGCGCTGCGGCCAGTGACGCCTCCAGGGAGAAGGATGGAGAGCAAGTGCTGGTGATGTTCTGTGGAAGTAGCCAGCGTGGCAGGACCAGAAACTGCATGGCAGGGTCAACGTGGGAGCAGAGAGGAAACTGCTGTCAGCCACACTTCTCATCACTTCTGATAGCTCGACAGAAAGCTCGGGCTTTTAATGCAACGAGACAGGGCCAGGGTCTGGCACATGGCTGAGGAATCACAGCCAAGGGACTCCTGAGACTCAGGCAAAATGGAAAGGAGGAAGAACATTTCAGAACTGCAAGTCACCTTCTCTCACCTCATCTTCTGCAAGAATTTATACAAGGGCTTGGGCTGTCCCACAGCCTCTGCCGGGTGAAAGGAGAAACTGCTGTGGTCATCTTCTGAACACGAGCAAACGAGGCAACCCCTCCCCACACCCGGCAACACGACAAAATCCTGACAGGTCCCTTTGTGCACCGGGACTTGCAGCCCTCAGACGCAAGCCCCCTTGTCAGGTTGCAGCCCCAGGCTCCCCCTGCCCTGAAGCCAAGGGGAGGGGCAGGGCTCACAACCGCAGCAGCACCTGCACCGCTGCAGAGGGTCAGAGCCTGCGTGATGCACAGGGACGTGCAGCAGCAGCAGCTCAGCCCAGCACTCAAGGAAACCCTCCTCTTTCAGGGGAAGGTTGCTAAGCAGCCAGGAGGGGATGTGGCCATGGAACCGGAGATGTGCGTTTCCTTCTGCAGGCATCAGTGCCGAGAGATGACAGCAGCTTGGACAACTTGGCCAAGCAGACAAGCTCAGCTTGGAGCTCAGCAGCATGGCCCTGGCAGGACCTGCCCCAGCTCAACTGCTCCAGGGGCAGCCAGGGCCACAAACAAAGGACAAATCCTTGGCCGGCACAAGCCATTGGAGCCAGGAGGAAGGAGGCTGACAGGTCTTGTTTTATTATCTCTGCATCAAATCAGGACCAGCAGCAGGAGGCAGAGGAGGGTTTCTGAGCCTCTGCAGGTGCTGGGCAGCTGCTGCCTGGCTAAAAGTGACCATCCTCGTCTGCTTGAGAGGAGGAGGGTGCAGAAGGGTTGCGGCTGCCCAAGACTACATGGTCCTCACAAGTGGTGCAAAGCCTACCAGGACCAACCATGGGAAACCAGTAGCCTCCAGCCGCTTCTAACACCTCTCACTTCCAAATCCTCTCACCATCGCCTCCAGCTACGACAGCAGCCAGAAAAAAGCCCGTGTTTTTTCCTCCCCACCCCATTTCCCTGTCGAAGCCCGGCAGCACCAGCCCGCAGCGCACAGCAGAGGCTGCCCTTACCTCTGGGCATCGGGCTGGGAAATAGCGTTGACCACAGCCTCCACCGCCGTGTCGAAGAGCTCCGGGTCCTGCAGAGAGGTGAAAGCCGCCTGGATCAGGTTCTCGCAGTCCATCAGCGGGATCTCCAGCTGCACCCAGCTGGAGAAGCACTTCAACACCTTCTGCTTGATGAAACCCGGGGAGTCCTGCTGCTGCAGCAGCTGCTCCAGCAAAGGGAAGACGGAGCCGCACTCCTGCGCCAGGACGCTGCGGACCTGGCCCTTGCGGTACTGCGGCAGGCGGCTGGTCTGGAACTCCTCGGGCAGCACCGTCAGCAGCTCCAGCAGCGCCAGGCACCGCGCCCGCCCGTCCACGTTGGAGTCCTCTGCCTGGAACATGCGCACCATGTCTGCCACGGCGCAGGGCCAGGCCTCCGGCATCATGCTGAGCGCCAGGGAGGCCAGCGCCACGCACAGCCGTGTCAGCACGATCTTGGAGCCGCCGGCGAAGCGGGTGATGTGGGTGAAGAGCTGTGACTTGAGGCTCTCGTACTGGTCGGCCGGGATGTCGTTCCAGTAACGGGAGATCTTAATGTGGAGAGCGCTGGCACCGAAGTACTGGATCTCGGGCACTTTGTCCATGTGGAGAAGCAGCCAGCTGAAGTGCCAGGCCTGCGGGGACACCTGAGCCTGCATCAGCCATTTCTGAGCCAAGTTCTTGTTCTCAATGTTCGGGTCGTAATACAGCTGATGGAGAGCCTGGAAGAGAGAGGGAGGCATCCTAGAGCGGCTGAGGAGCACCAAGCACCGTGGCCGGTCCTGCCAGGGGAAAGCCCACCGGGAGGGAGCCCTGGCCCCAGAGCCAGCCCCCATCCCCGCACCAGCCTGCACGAGCTGACCTCCCTCCTTGAGCTCTCGGGGAAGCAAGAGAGATCTGGCAGCAAGCAAGGACCTGCAGAGTGTCCTTCCCCTCCTCCTCTCACGTCGCGCTCTGGAAACTTCTTTTCCTTAGTCATCTCCCATCCCCACCTTCGCTCACGCTGAACCCGCCTGTTTCCCTGCTGATGTGTCGTCACCGGGGTGGGCAGGGGACCCCTCTGCCCCAGCAGGGCTGTGAGGGTCTCGGCACACTGGCACTCCTGCCTTCCACCTGCACTCGCTCTCAGAAAGGTGCCGTGGCTCTCGGAAAGCACGGGTGGCCCAAAGCTTGGACCCAGGAACACAAGAGCCACTGCAGCTATCTTCATCTGTCACACTGCACAGAGCCCTGGAAAATCACAGTCACTAACCACAGGGATTAATCCCTCCACAGAGTGCCTTTGAAGTATTCCCAAACCCACCCAGTTACAGCTAAGCCAGAAGAGCTGGGGTGTAACCCCACCCCTGTCACCGCCTGACACCGCAGTCCCGGGCTGCTCGCTCCACCTCTTCCTACAGAGAAGGGGAACATCACTTACCTGCTCTGACAGCTGTGCAAAATCTAGGTACTGCTTTGCAGAGCCCAGATCCACATGAGCAGCCTTATGGAGGCTGCCAGGCTTTATTTGCAGAGGAGTATAAAATAGATCTTAAGGTCAACATTAATTAGTTATCCTAAATGGGTGCAACTGGTATTTAGTGACGCCCTTGGATGTGGAGGGGGGACACTAACTGCCCCTTGCCTGAACTCCATCTTCTGGCAGCGAGTTTTCCTGCCTGGATCGAGGCACTTCATTTCAAACCATTGCCTGCACATGCCAGGAGCAAGGAAAGGCAGTGGCATTTGTTAGGCTATCAGGCCCCCGTCACACCCCACCAGCAATTCAGAGGATGATTCCAGCAGCTGCAGAGGACTTTTTTGTGTCCTCACACCAACTCCAGGTCTCAGATATCCTCCTCCTCTCATGTAAAAAGCTCTATGAAATTCTTGTGTGGCTCTTGTATCCAGGAGAGGATTTAAACCCTATTTTTAAGCATGCAGAGCTGGCAGCCTGGAGCACAAGAACAAGCTTCCTAAGCAGGAGTTTGTGCCTCCTGCTGCTTCACAGCACAAGACCAAAGAGAAGGACAAAATGGCAGGAACCTGACAGAGATGGCATTGCCTGGGTCATCATTTGAAAGGCCTCTGTGCCAGACTTTGTGGTGGGGGAAAATAAGGATAACCTCTTGGGAAGAAAGAAAGAGGTTATGAAGTACAGAGAGACAGAGACAGCCAGCCTGGGCTGCACAGGGACAGGCATCTGTCCTACTAAAAGATGGATCCTGACACAGAAAAGGTTAACCCTAGATAGGCAGGACACAGGGAGAGAAAAATCTGTCCTGGCAGAGTGGCCAAGGAAGCCAACAGGCATCTAGCTGAGACCTTGCTCTGTTCCCACTTATCTCAGACTTTTGTCTGGAGCATCACTCAGCTGCTGGGGCAGAGGTAAGCACTATCACCTCCTCCACTCAGGACAACAATCTACCTCACTATGGAGCAGCAGCTGCAGATGTGCTAGAAGCTCAACCACTCCTGGGGGTAGGAAGCTGGCTCCTGCCCCTGCTCTTCTGCTGAGGACTGAGTCATCCTGCAGCACGGCTTGAGCTGGAGCTTCCAACTATCTCCTCCATTACCAGCTCAGTCTCTTATTTGCTCTCATCAGAGCTTGCTGCTTATTTTCTTTTCAAAAGAAATCTGGTTTGAGATTCCCAGCGTTGGTGTCAGCCCACTCTTTCCATCCCCACTTGCTGGGCACCATCACAAGGTGCAAACACCAGCGGTGATCCTCTCTGCCTGCTCCCCAGCCCAGGACTTTTCCCAGCTCCTCCCAGCCTTTCTGTTTACACCCACACACATTAATGGATTTCTTCTATTTTGAATAGTCTTCCTGCTAACATACACTCTGAGGCACAATCTGTACACATTGCCCAGAAGCCTCAACCTGTAATCCAGCACAGGATCTGCAAAGATGGGTCACCCCACGTGTGCTGGGCTGGGGCCTGGGTCTGCCAATGCCTTTGAGCCAGCACACCCTGCTGCTTTCGTGGGATCACCCAACAGAAGGGGGAGGAGTGAGCAACCAGGCAGAGCCCAGCAAAGAGGAGCACTATTGCGGATGCTCCCCTCAACGCTCATGCTGGGGAGACGTCACCACCACTGCATCAGAGGAACAGTGAGCGATGGGGTGGTGAGATCCCTCCCAGGCAGGGTCAGCTTTCCAGTCATGGGACAGCTTTCTGATCACTGTCATCCCAGCACCTCACCCACACTCCTCACACTCCACTCTGCACACGGTGCCCACTGTCACCACTGAGCTCTCGGAGCGGGACCCACTGCCCAGCAACACCAGCCCACAGCCCTCGGGGAAGGGTTCCAGCAGAAGCCCTCAGAGATGTTTGCTGGAGCCTCTGCTGCTCAGCACCTCGGGGAGAGGTGCTGAGGAGTGAGATGATAATGTCTACCAACTACACTGTTATTCAGAGGATGGAAACAAAGCTCACGCTGAAGAGTCACATTGCAAGCTGTTGGACACCAGAAGAATGTTCTGGAAACACATAGCTGCTGGCTTTCATACCCACCTCCCCTGAGCACCCTGCCCAGGGTGGGACTGGCCACGGCAGTTCCTGGACAGAGCACGGCTGTTCCTGCTTGTGTGCAGGACACCAGGTAGAGAGGAAGGCAGCGAGTGCCCCAGGGCTGCCAACAGCACATCCCATCTCTACATGACACAGAGGACCTCCAAGCATGGGCATCAATACTGGGACCATCCCAGCCCAGCTCAAAGCAGCAGATGAAGCCACTGGGAGGAGGCCAGGCTCACGCCCTATCTGCTGAGAGTGTGGGACAGGAGGCTGTGGGGCTACCTGCCTCACAGAAGGGTACCTGAACACTCAGCATGCTCGTGCCCAGCAAGGGAAGGCACTGACTGTTCCCAGCTCAGAGCCACGTACCAGCACCGCTGCTGTTGGACTTTGACACCACCGTGCCAGCCAGCACTCTCAGGCCCATCAGGAAGCGCTGGACATGATGAGGGGAACTCATTAGTGCCAGGAGGGAGAAGCAGAAGGCATGAAATTGGGCAGTGACACCTAACGGGGAGGCTTTGTGCATGCTGATTTGAACGGGTGGCTGACACCAGACCTGCCTCCTCCGCAATTAGACCTGTAACATGAGAGCTGGTAAACAGCCTGGCTGTCAGCTATGCCCTTTGGCCAGGGAAGGAGCTTTCTTCAACATCAGCTATGCTTGGTTGAAAATAATTCAAGCTTGTTATGATGGCTCTTCTCCGCTTTAAAAAGCTGTGGTCAAAGCCTCAGTCAGGCTGTAGCCACTGGAGCAGCAGCTGCCCCTTAAGAGAGCCAGAAGTGAGCTGCATTGGGTTGGGGGAAGGGCAGCTTATCCAAAAACTATGGGTCAGAAGTCCCATGGGGGTAACTGTGGCAGGTGGCAGGGGATCAGTCCAAGGAGACTTACTACCAAGAAAAAGCACCTCATCTCTGGTATCACAAGGGAAAAGGAGCTGCCACAAGCCTGGAATCTCCCAGTCCTCACCCCTTGGAGGTTCTGCAGGGAGCTGTCTCCCTGACTGTCCAGCATAAATACACAAACACAGGGTCCCCAGCAGAGAGGCGTTGTGCCTGTGCCGTTTGTGGGGTGACAAGAAGAGCCCTAGACACATGGCTTTAGTCCCACAGAGAGGAGTGTGCTGCCCACCATTCCCGGTGGGCTCCATGGGGAGATGGGTCCCCAGCAAGGACAGGCCCACTTCAGCATGTGGAGCTGACAGCAAGTACAGCCCCGAGGTCTGCAACCTGACAGGGGAAACAGCAAAACACATCCCTGTTCTGCTGCTTGCCCTGTGCCCACAGCCTCAGCATGCTGAGGGCAACGGTGGCCACGGACCCCAGCAGCCACCAGCCTTCTTCCATCAGAACCCCCAGGATGTGTCTCACTGCCCTTTCTCACTGAAGGCCTGTGCCAGTACAACCATTACCTCAGCTCTGGCCATCACCATGGCCCTGTAAGCAAGGGGAGCACCAGCCCTGCCCCCCGGCACGGCCAGCAGCCTGCTGAAGAGACAAGGATAGCAAATGGATGCAAACTAAAGCTGTGCGTGTGCTGCCAGGCATGCTGCTCCTGCTCAAGGCACCCACACGTTGCCAGCATCTCAAAGAATGGGTTGGGGTGTTTTTTCCCCTGTCTCCTAATGAGGTGCTGCCACTTCAGAGCCCCTCTTTGAGCCCAGATTGCCCACACCGAGCTCTTGGCTGTCTGGAAAGGGCTGCAGCCCAGCAGCCTCAGCATCCCTTCCTCTGCTTTGCTGCCAGCAGCCCTTTGCAGGGAATGACACAGTCTCCAGCAGGAATGGGGCTGTGGGAGACACGTGTGCTCTCAGCAATGGTGGCCAGCAGCCTGCACAAACAAAGGCTGAGTGAGGCCAGAGAGCCCAGGACAAGTTGTGGGGTGACCTAAACAACTTTGCCCATCATCCCGTGTTTCTGCCCATCACTTCAGTAAACAAGTTCAGAAGCGTTTTGAGGGGAATTCCCACCAGTGCCCAGGCACCAAGCCCACTCATTCCTGCTCTGTAAGGCACAGCAGCTGAGACAAGGCTCCAGTGATGACTGCTGAGCCCTGGCAAACACAAGCTGCTGCCCCCTCATCCCATCACCACCACACCACACGAAGGAGGAAAGCGGTCAGTCAAGGTTGGCTTTGGGTGGAATCTACTTCTGCAGTGAAGATCTGCTTAAATACTAAACAAGGTGACTCCTTGCTTCCCTAAATTTTGCAAGAACATGCCCTGCAGAGGCCCCTAACTTGCCATCCCTGCCATGGCTGCCACATCTCGTGTACGTGGGCTGCCTCTAAGGAAGAGGTGGTCAAGCTGCTACCATCAGTAAACCAGACAGGGGACACCATTCCCCCACCCTGAGGTGTCCATAATTCCCTTGATCAGGTTCCTGAAGACAGGCAATAACCTTTTCCTGAAGCAAGCAGATGCAGTTGGGTTTCTCCTGCCCATCCTCCCGAGTGGAAGGCAGCCCCGGCAGCTGCCACATCCTTGAGGCTCAGCATCTCGGAGGAGCAGTGATCAAAGCCACCCCTCTCCCATCACAGCAGGCTCCGGATGTCAGCTCCATGACACTCCGCCTACCCATCCTGCCAGAGAGCCTCTGTGCATTCATCAGGCATCTCCAGAGAGGCACAAGGCAATCTGGAAGGCCCAGAGATGCCAGACCGCTAATGTGCTAGGGAAAAAGACGTCAGTGAATATTACAAACACCCCAAAGGATGAGAGGCAGCCCAAGGGAGGAAGGACCTGGAAGGAATCAGACCAAAAAACGAGGGCAAGAGCAGGTACCTGGGAAATGCATAGAGGAATGGCTCTGCTTTCTTCCTTACTCCAAAAAGAGGGATGCTGCTGGGGCGGATCCAGCTGCACTGAAAGCAGGTAATGAAGCTCTCGTATTCCCCTTCTCCCGTCCAACACCAGGGTGTTTTAGGTGCTGCCACCCCTGACTTAGGGGACACCAAGGATGCAAGGCACAAGCCCTGCTTGTGCACTGCTCCTCCAAGATGGACACAGAGGGAACTAAACATCTGCAATCCACCTTCATCACAGCAGGGTCCGTACTGCAGGCAGCAGGAGCATCACCTTCCCCTGGCAGCATCACCAGGCTGGCAGTCACGCTGGGGACAGCCCCTGGGCACACAGAAGGGCATGCAGGTCATGAACCAGATCGCACCATTTATGCACGGGGTGGCCGAGTATCCTGGCAGCCTGAAGCCCTGGGCTTGCCCAGCCCTCCCTTCTCTGTGAGCCCTCCAGGCACAGCAGCAGAGGTGGGGGAAGCAGAGCCAGCCTGGGGCTGCCAGACACTCAGCAGGTCCACACAGCTTGGCCACGCCAGCATGGCAGCCTGTTCTAGCTGTGCCAAAGCCAGAGCAGCATCTAGGTCAGGCTCTGATGCAAAACACAAAGCAGCTGAGCAGCCCTCAGCTGGGACTGGGGAATGTTGACACGGTAACTGTACCACAGTGGCTCAGCCCCAGCGTGGCCCTGCTCCCTGCCCTGTGTCATGAGAGAACTTCTCATGGCAAAACAAGAGCAAAAAATACAGGAAACAACTTTCAGATGGCTCCTGAAGTGCAGCACCTGAACCTGACATCTCCTCAGGCACAGAGGTTGGGTCCTCAGACCTGCCTGCTGGCAAAGGGCAGCGTGGGACCAACCTACAGCATCCACGCTCTCTCGTCTCCCCACAACCACTGGCCACAGCTGGAGCTATCTAACTGTCTGTCTCTGGCACAGGTCATGCTGGATAAACATGACAATGATCCTCTTCAGATACAAGGGTACCCAGAGCCCTGCAGAACTGGGCAGGGGGATTATTTGCCCAGTCCACCACATAATAAACAACAGCAAGGGTACAGAAGGGTCTTCCAAGGACGCGAATCCTCTCTATGGAAACCATCAGAAAAGCATGATGGGCATGGTCTCGCCAGAGACTTCCCTGGCTGATGACTTCCACTGCAGGTGACCTGGAGAGGCTTTGAACCTCTCACTTAAGCCATAAGTGGCTCCTTACCAACGTTCCTAACCCCAGCACTTATCACTAACTGACTCAGAGTGAAGTCAGACCTCAACTTTAATCAGTATTCTGTGTTACTAATATAAGAATGCATAAAACCTGGCAAGCTGAAGAGCCTGGGCCAGTAGAAGCATCATTTATCTGCCAGCATCACCTCTGACAAAGCAGCTCTCCCACCTGCTTCCCACCAGCACAGCCCCCAGCAAAGCCCACCTTTCCTTCACTCTGTACCAGGAACACCCCACAGCCCTCCCTTGTAAAGACAGACAGACACAGGAGGGCTCCGAGCTGCTGAACCTCTGACTTTTTTTCTGATCCCACCTCACATTTCTTCCCCTGGGCTGGGACTGTGCTGCTGCACCCAGGCAGCAGCTCAGAGCCCTGCCACGGGCCCACAGCCGCACCTTCAGAGGACACCACCGAGGCGGCAGAGCCTGCGGAGAGCGGGAGAAGCTGGGCAGGCTGGGGGAGGGGAGCCCAAGCATCCTAGAGGGCATCTCTTCCCTCCTCCCAGGCAGCAGCAGCAGACTCAATCCGTAGCTGCATGGTGAGGCGAGCTGCCTCTCGGCACAGCCCCACCTCGCCCCGGCTGCCCCCCGCCCTGGCACTGCCCACCCTCCCCGGGCAAGTGTGCGCTTCATTGTTGGCGCAAACAAAGGAGCGGTTTGTGTCTGCAGAAGAGAAAGGAAGTCGGAGGCAAAATCATCCGTCAGCCCTGGGTAGATGCAGATTAAGCTGCAGAAGGTTGCATTAATGTAGCATTTCCCAAGCATCGGTTAATCCCCCCGGCCATGCTCTGGTTCTGTCTCCCTGGCAGAGGGGGGCTGCTTCACCTGCAGCTGCAAAGGACACCAGCACCCACTTACAAACCCGATGCTCCTGAGCCCACAGCTCCCACCGGGCCGGGCAAGCTGCTGGGGAGGGATGGGTGCAGAATGCAAGCCGTGTGCCCACCAGCACGCCCGTGGGCATCGCTTTGGCAAGGAGCTCAGTCTATTATTATAAAGGAAAAATGAGGACACTGGGATTCCCACTAGCTGTCTGGGGACAGAGCTAAGGATCGACAGGCTGTCAGTCTCGGAGCAGATGTCTGGCTACAGGGTGAGTGGAAGGGAGAAGTGCTCACTTGCTGTTTGCCCTTCAGGGATGCATCCTCTGCTGCCCTGCCCCCATCACCTGCAAGACAGCCCGAGGGAAAGTCTCTCTGCGCAGCTGGTTCCCCAGGGGGCTGGCTGGAGTGCCCTGCTTGGTCTCCATGATGAATCCCTGGTCACTCGGGGACTGCTCGGGGCTCTTCCCAGCAGCAGCCTGATGCTGGCAGGCCTCGATTTGCTGTGGCCATTCCCCGAACCCCGGGTTTTGACAATCGCGACCTTTCCCTTCTTGCCTTAGGAGGACCTCGAGCATCAGTAGGAGCAAGGGTGCTGGATTCCGGGTTTAGAAAGGCATCATCACGGGGCCATCCGCCCTCTAAAGGCTTTTCCCAGTCGTAATTCGCAACAGTTTCCAGCACCTGGCGAGAGTTCCTGCCCTGCCCTACGAGGACTTCACACTTGCTGGTCCAGCAGCCAGGACCGGACCCGCGGGCGCTCCCTGCCCGTCGCTGCAGCACGGAGACCCAGAGGACGCCCGTCGGAGACACAACTCCTCCCTTCTGCTCCCATTTCTGCCACATCATTTTCCCTCCCCGGGCTGCTCGGGGAGCCGCCGGCTCCAGCTCCCACGCCGCGCCCCGGACCCCCAGCTGCGGGCAGGACAGCGGGGATGCCGCCCCGCACGCCGACGCCCCCCGGGCCCGGCACCGTCAAGCAGGTGCCCCCCGCCCCCCTCCCCGAGCCTCAGCGCCCCCGCGGCAGCATCAGCATCCCGCCTCCCCCCGCCCCGCCACCGTCCGCGAGTGGGCTGCGTGGGCTGCGGGCGGCCCGCTCACCTTCTCCACGTTCTCCACGGTGAAGTCGAGGCCCTGCGGCGGCGGCGCCTCCGCCCTCCGCTCCATGGCTGCGGCGGAGCTCAGGAGGCGGCGGCGGGCGGGCGACAGCGGCGGCGCACGGGCAGCCGCATCGCGCCGGGACCCGCCTCCCGCCCCGACGAGGAGGCGGCACCACCACCGGGGCGGCGCGGGGCGGCGCGGAGCGGCGCTCGCACCGGGAAGCGCCCGGAGAACGCGCCGCGCAGCAACACCGCCCGGCCCCGCTCAGCGCGGCTCGGCTCGGCTCGGCACGGCTCAGCTCGGCTCCGGCCCCGCCTCGCCCCGCGCTCCCGCAGGCGCGGCCGGGCAGCCCGGGCCCTGCCGCGCCGCACGCCGGGAGCCGTAGTCCCGTGCCCCGCGCGTCCCCTGCTGGCGGTGCCGGCAGCAGCCCCGCGCAGCCCCGCACAGCCCCGCGTCCCCGCCCCCAGCGCGCCCGGCACCCGCTGCCCCGCGCCCCGTCACGGGCACACGCAAGAGTTGGACACGCAGCCCATCGCTTTATTGCTACAGGAAAAGGCGACTGTACAAAAATAGAGTTTATCCCTCAAATTTTACAAATCATAGAAAAAAAGTGAGGATGCGGGCACAGGGAGGGCCGGGGCCAGGGCGCTGCCCAGGGCTTCACAGCAGCGCTGGGGTTAAATCACACCTGGCCCCGCGGGGCCCAAAGTCATAAATAGGAGCTGCCACTCAGGAACAATAAATAAATAATTTAGAGTAATAAATAGTTTAGTGCCGCAGCACCGCGGGGGCAGCGGCGGATCCTGCCACTCCCTGGGAGCTGGGCAGGGGTCCCACTGGATGCCTGAGCCCCACTGCCCTGCAGAGCACCAGGGGCTGCTGCCGGGCTGGGTGCAGCTCCACGCTGCTGCGCTTGGGGCCCGCTGCACCCCTGTGCTCAGAGACACCCACTCCCCGCAGGGCAGCTCCGGCCACTGCCAGCCCCAGGGTGCCCAAAGGGACAGGGAGGTTTTTGCCCCCTTTCCGTCCTCCTCTGAAGCTCGGGCGATGCTTGGCCCCAGCTGCCCTAAAGCAGTCCGGGCAGGGTGCAGGCGAGCCGGGCGCTGCTGGTGCCTGCGGGGCTGGCAGACCCCTGTGAGCAGCAGGGATGCTCTGTACCCCTTCCAGCTCTGCTCCCAGGGCTGAGCCAGCATGTACCTGGACGGGGAGCTGCTGGCACCGGCTGCTTGGCACTGAGCGGGAGGGGGCTCGGCTGCCCGTTCCTCCGTCATGGCTCCGTCTCGCCTTGGTCCCCATGGCCACGTGCAACTGGGAGCACTGGCCTCTGCCAGACACTTCTGCTGAGCACCGGTGCCACTGCGTGTGGCAAGCCGAGGCCTGCCAGCCTGCGTCGAGCTGGGGCCGAGCCGGCAGCCCCCTCCTCAGCCGATGCAGCTGCACTCGGCTGCCGAGAGCTTCTCCACAGTCTGCCACGTGTTCTGCACATCCATGAAGGAGACGGCCTCGTAGCGGGTGGGCCGGCAGCAGGGGTGGCTGAGGACCCGCTCCTGCGGCCCTGGCGTGATGAGCTGCTGCCGCAGCAGGCTGCCCAGCGTCAGGTCGTAGTTGCTGCGTGCCCGGTGGCAGGACCCGCTGCAGTACTTGAAGAGCACGATCTCGTCCGAGTTGAAGCCCAGGCCCAGGTCACGCACCTTCACCATCAGGTTGCGGATGTGGCAGTTGCGCCCGCGGTTCCCCCGCGACGGCTTCCGTGGCCCCTTTTTGCCTTTGCTGGTGGCCGGTGGTGAGCGCTCGGCACGCAGCAGCAGGTCCTCCGCCAGCTCCACGGCTCCCAGGCCACCCACTGTCGCGTTGTCCCCTGAACATAGAAGCAATGGCACCATCAGACCCCATTCTGCACCCACCACCTTCCTGGGGCCTGCCCAGCCTGCCCGTCACCCGTCATGACCTGAACCTTGCTGGGTGCCCCATCAAGCATCTCCTCCCCGCCAGGTCTCCGCCACCACCCCTAGCCTGAAGCACAAGGCTCCCTGTGTTAGCCTCCCCCAGCCCAGCCCTGATCCGCAGCAGCAGCTCTGCACGGGCTGAGGCTCCCTGCAATGGCTCCCAACCTGCCCCTGCCCCATGCTTGAGGCTCCCATGCCCAGGCTGGGGGTCCTGCCGCGACACGCACCGTATGGCTGGCTCCAGGCGGCGGCCGGCGGTGCCTCCACAGCCAGGCTGGCCGTGGCCATGCCCCGTGGCGTGGGACCCGCGTCCAGCGTCTCATTGCAGTGTGGCGTCCGCAGGGTGCCTGCGGCCAGCCCGGCCAGCAGTGAGAGGATGGCGAGGAGCCCCCACAGCGTCCCCTCCTGCGACAAAGCACAGTACAGTGGGGTGAGCCCCAACCAGGGTTCCCACACCAGGGACCATGAGCTGGGGATGGGGACGGGTGGTTTTGGCCACTCAGCCGGGCTTGGGCTCACCTTGGGCTGCAGGTGTGTGGTGGATCCTGCAGGTCTCGGATCTGGTGGCCCCGCTCGCTGCTCCATGCTGGCTGCAAGTGCAGAGGGGTAGGTCAGTGCTCACACAGAGGGGATGGGGTGGGCATGGAGCTGGACAGCTGGGAGCTGGCATACCTCTCCCCTGCCCCTGCCAAGCACGCCATCCTGTCCCTCGTACGCCAGCACCCCGCGATACCTCCTAGCCCGTGCATGATCTTGTCCGGTCTCCTCCCTCAGGAGGAGACACCCTCACCACACCTCAGGCACCCTCACCACCCTGCACACCCCTTCCCTGAGATTTGGCAGCTGGGGCAGCCCAGTCTTTACTCAGCACCTCTTCTCAGGGGGCTGCAGCTGCCTACATGCACGAGCAGCCCAGGATGCCAGGCTGGGCCTGAGGCAGTGGCTGGGGCTGGGAGCGCAGGGAAGGGGGGGCCTTTCCCATGGCCCTTCCCTGGGAATGTTTTTCTTGCTTGTGGTGGGAGCCTGACCTTGGAAACTCCAAATCCATTACTGCATGGTCCTTGGGTGCAACCACCCTCCCAGCCCCACACTGGCTCCCCAGCCTGCTGCCTGCACCAAGATGGGACACACAGCCCCAGAGCAGCCCAGGCAAAGTGGGGCCACAAAGGGCAAGATGGGCAAGCAGGTCCCATGGGGATACAGCGGGGTGCAGGGCACCGTGCTGGGCTCGCTGAAGTAATTCACCCCAGTTCCACTGCCTGGCATTCACTGCCCTGACAGACACAGGGGAATTCAGTCCCTGCCACGCACGGTCCCAACAGAACAGCAAGCAGGGGAGCCATGTCCCTCTGGAGGTGTAGGGGCAAGTCCCAGTCCACAGCCACATTGTACTTCTTCCCCCAGCTCCCCCAGGGTGCCAGGAGGACCCTACGCCCCAGCATCCCAAGCCAAGATGCTCCAGAGGAGCAAGAGGCTCCCAAGGGGTTTGAACTCTCCTTGGCCTGTCTGTTACATCCCCCGTCTCAGGACAGGACTATCTCCTTGGAGCTCGGTGGCATCATGCCGTGAGGAGTTCCCTCGTCCCCTCCATGGCTTTGCCCTGGTGCTTCCATAGGAAAGCTGTGACAGTACACGCTGAGAAGAGCACTCCAGGCCAGAAAATGAGGGGGCATCACTGAGACAAGGAGACATATCAGTTTCCCTAGCCCCCCCCCCCCGTATCCCAGGGAATAGTCTCCAAGTCCCAGGTGCCACAGCTGATGCTACCATGCACTGGCCACACCGTGCTAAGGGTCTGTGCTGGGCAGTGCCCGGCCCATGTGCCTCTTCCGGGGGCCGTGCCCCAGGCAGGATGCGGCTCTGGTGCAGGCACGGCTGGCACCGGCCCCCCCTGCCCCTGCAGCCGCCGCAGCCTGGCCAAGCACAGCCCACACAGCACGTCGTTCCCGTGGCGGCCTGTGGCCCCACGCCAGCCGCTGCCGCCAGGTCATGGTTTTCCCAGGCCGGCACCCCCGACGGGGCCAGGCGAGGGTCCCCGCGCCCCGCTGGGAAGCGACGGTCTCCTCGCCGGTCCCCGCTCCCGCGGCCCTTCGGCCCCAGCATCCCGGCGGGCCGGGCCGGGCCGGGAGGGAGGAAGGGAGCAGCCGGTTGCAGTTCAGGCTTCTCCCGTCCGGCGGCAGCACGGCCCCGGGCTCCGGGGTGGGAGCGCTGCAGACGGGGCGCCGGGCGAGGGCAGCCTCCCTCCGTTCCCGGGAGCCCCGGAGCCGGGACTACGGACGTGCCCTGCTACTGACTCTGCAGCCGCGGAGCCCCGTGCCCCGGGGCAGCTTCCCGAGCGCGCAGCACCGCAGCCCGCGCTGGCACCGGCAGCTCCGCTCAGTCCCTGCATTCCCCCATCGCAGGAGGGGCTAAGCCAAGCTCCTGGGCGCTCCGTGGGGCTCACAGACCTGCAGCCCCCACGGCAGACCTCCTCCAGCTCCTGCGTGGAGGGGGATCTGGCTGGGGTCTGCCCCTGCCACGGCTGCACCATTAACAGGCACAGGACCCTTTTCTAGGGTCAGGATCAGGCCCGTCCATGTGAGGACCTGCCTGACTCCACGCCGCACGTGTCCCCCACATTGGAGGCCGAGCAGGAGCGTCCTGGGGTAGTCCGTGTGCGGGTCACCCCACGTGCACTCGTGCAGAGCCCCGGTGAGATCCCCACTGCCCGTGCTATGCACAGGGCACTGCGGAGCGAATGCGCCCTGGGCTGCACCATCCCAGAAGCCTCTCATGAAGTGCATCCATGCAGGGCCAGGGGTCGCCTCAGGCCCCTGGTGAGAGTCCGCGCTTGTGGCGCGGCCGCTTTTGGAAGGGGGCTATGCTGGGGCCTCGCTCGCCACTGCTCTCCAGGAGCCCTTCCCGGCAGTCGGAGGTCCCCCTGCACGGGGATGCCCTGAGACCCCCGCGGGCGCCAAGGGGCACCACTGAGGCCGGTGTGGGTGGCCCAGTGTCTCACCGCGCTGCCCCTGGCAGGAGGAGTGACCGGGGGTCTGAAACCAGCCCCACGTGTGACGCCGCGCTGGCACCCGACACGCAGAGCCGTGGGAGGCCCGAGTCGGACACGTGGGGCACACGGGCGAGACCAAACTCGGCCCCAGTCCGGGGCAAGCCGAGCCAGAGGCCGCCGGGCAGTGCCAGCTTGGGCACCCCCGCCCCGGGGCTCCCGCCGCGCACCGCCCGCGCCGCCGGGACGCAGACCTGCCCGACGTGCCCAAAGGGCCGGGGCGGGAGCCCAGGGAAGAGGCGGGTGAGACCGGCCCCGTGTCCCCCGGCACCCGCAGCGGAGTCCCGCCTCTCCCCTCCCGCGCAGGGAACCCCGGTCCCCGCCGCGGCCCCGAGCGCACCCCGTCGCCGCGCCGGGCTCGGCAGCACGGGAACCGTCCGGCGGGGACCTGCCCGGGGGCGGCCTGAGCCCCCTCACCGCCCTGCGGGTATTGCCGGGGGGTGGGTGGCGAAGCGGCTCCCCCATGTTCTCTCCCGCAGCCCCGGTACGAGCCGCCGCCGTGGCCCGGCGCCGCCGGCAGGCTGGGGCGGACGCTGTCGCCCGCCGCCCCGGCCCGCACTCACCGTGCCCGCGGCCGGGACCATCCCCCGGGCCGCCGCCGCCCCGCATCGCCTCCGCTCCCCGCCGCCCCCCGCCGCCCGCCGCCCGCCGCCGCCGCGCCGGGGCGGGGCGCGGGCGGGGGCCGGCGCTGCCCCACCGGCACCGGCTCCCGCCGCTGCTCCCGGTGCCGCTGTCGCAGCACCTCGGGTTGCGGGTCCCGGTCCCGCTGCGCCTCGGGATGCGGCGCGGTGCCGGCGGCGGCGGGCGAGCGCGCAGTGCGGGGCAGCGCCGGCTCCATCCCGCTCTCGGCCGCTGCCGCCGGTGTCAAATTCCAGCCGTCGTCACCTGACCGGCGGGGCGGGCACCGGCACCGGGACCCCGACCCGCACCGGCACCAGGATCCCGACCGGCACCCCGACCCGCACCGCAGCGGCCACCAGGACTCCGACCGTCCCGGGACCAGGACGGCCCCGAGACCCCGCCATCAGCCCGAGCCGCGGCCCAACCCGCACCAGCAGCGGCTCCGCGCCGAGCGCCGCGCCGCCGCCGAGCTCCCAGGGAGGCTCGCACCCCGCCAGGAACGGCACTGAGACTCCCGAAGGAACACCACCGCTGCCACTACCACCTGCCCGCCGGCCGAGCCCCCGGCCGGCCGACAGCTCTCGGCACCGCCGGGGAGGCGGGACGGACGGACGGTCCTGAGCGGTGCTCCCTGCCCGACAGCCCGGTCACGGCGCTGGCGGGGCGGACACACAGACACTCCCGGAGGGCTCCGGCAGCAGAGCCCCACGGGGACCGACTCCACGCCCGGCTTCGGGGGGTAGGGGGGAGAAGGAGAGCCCCACGGAGCCCCCTTGCACGCAGCGGACCACCCGGGCCCGTGGGAGACTCGACGGGGCTGGCTCGGGGGGCGGGTGGGCAGGGCGGGGGGCTCTCCGGGCAGCGCCCGGGCCGCGGCGGGGCCGGCCGGCGTCCCACGCACCCTGAGGCACCGCGGGCCACCGGTATGCCTGCCGTTCACGTCCTGCCTCGCCGGAGGAGGAGTCCGGACCTCCCTGCCCTGCCTCCCAGCCCGCCCGCGCCCCGCGGCCACGGCCCACGGGCACCCCGCGGCCAGGTCCACCCCGGCGAGGCCACCCGCCGCCGGGCTCCTTACCTCTGCCGTCTCCCTGCCTCCCTCCGCCGGGGCCGTCGCAGGCCCCGGGGACATGGGGGCCGGCTGGCGAGCCGAGCCGAGCCCGTGCGAGTCCTTACGTCACCGCCCAGGGCCCTCCACGTCCATCCCGGGGCTCTCAAGTGCTCCTTGCAAACGTGCCAAATCCCAGGGCCGCCTCCGCTCGGCCCCGCTTCACACGTGCTCCCCTGGCCGGAGCCGGGGCACAGCCCGGGCCGGGCAAGACCCCCCCTCCCCCGGGGCCAGCCCTCATGGCCCGCCGGCCCCCCGGGCGCTGCCCGCGGCGGGGTCCGGAGGCGTGCGGCCGGGTTGCGCTCCCCGGGATGCCGCCGGCCCTGTCATCCGCCCCGGCAGCGATCCACCGCCGCGGCGCAACCTCCCCGGCTTTATATAACTCCCCGCCTGGAGCGGGGCCAGCGGCTCAGCGGCCGGCCGTGCCGCGGCTGCATGCAAGCCCCGGGTCGCCCACGGGGTCTGGCCCCGGCGCTCGGGCCCCCCGCGCGGCGTGAGGCGCTTCCCGGAGCCGCGGCAGCGCGGCCCCCGCGGTCCCGCTGTATCACCGCGGCGGGGAGAGCCGGGCGCCGTGTGCCAGCCGCCGGCGGGGCCGGCCGCCTCGGCTCGTCTCATCCCGTCTCGTCGGATTATCCAGCGCGGGGATGACAACTCCCGTGTCCCTCCTGTGGCATCACCTGCCAGGGAATGTGCTGGCACAGGCTAAGCCGTCCCTGCCACCCTAACAAGGGACAGAGGAGGTGGCGCGCAGCCAGAGCTGCTACCCCTGCTCTGAGGGGGGTCCAAGCCAGTGGCCATGGTGGGTGGCTTCACAACTGCTGGTGGGATTGTGTGGGAGGGTGGACTCTGCGCTGCCCCGTGGCCATGGCCTGCAGCTGCTCCCATCAGCAGCTGGCAGAGGTGATGCCCTGGATGCCTTGGCCCAGCAGAGGTTTGGAGGCCTAGGAGCATCCCTGGAGTGGGGAATCAGCCAGAGGCAGAGAATGGGGGGTGGGGAACGATGCTTTGCAGAGGGGCTACCTGCTTGGAAAGTTTCCGTGTGAGTGGCATGTCCTGCTCCAGGTTGCCTGGCAGTCTCCATGGGGCTGGAACTGGCTACAGCCCTGCCCATGCAGAGGGAGTTGCCCAGGAGGGGCTGCCAAAAGAGGGGAGAGCTACCTCCCCCATGGGCAGCCCTCAGGGCTTGGAGGCAGCCCCAAGTGCTGGCTCACCCCAGGGATCACCCCATCCGCTACCCACCTTCCCTGCAGGTCAGGCTGGTCTTCATGTGCCCAGGAGCTGCGTGGGTGGGATGCTGGTGTGGGCAGGCACAAGGGGGATATCCAGAGCACCCCATACAGGTGGGCCCGTGGTGTTTCCAGTCCTGTGAAAGGGGTGTCAGTTGTGCGAAGCTGTGCAAAGCCTGGTCTCTGCCCTCTTCCAGCTGTGCTCCCTTCATGGCTGCCACCCCAGGCACCCTGGCTCTCTCCTCTGCCCCTGGCCCTTGACTGGAGAGACATGACCCCACCGGTGCCATCGGCCTCACTGATGTCCTGCCAGTGGCACGTCCTCCCTGTCCTCCCCAAGATGACGGTGGCAGGAGGTGGCATGTCCCAACACTGTGCCTGAATCCGGGCACTGCTCTCTCCCCTTGGGCTCCCATGAGTATGGGCTCTGCCCTGGGGAGTGCTGAGCTTGGGCTGGGCTCCCCGGGCTGCAGGGCAGCGTCTCCTGACATACAGATGGGTGACCTGCTTCCTGAGTCAGCTGGCAGTGGCTGGCTCAGTGCCTCTCATGCACCACGTGTGTTGGCCTCTACTCTGCACCCCCAGGGCTGGGGTGTCCCCATGTCCCTTGGCTGGTCAGGAATGAGCCCCATGGGATCAGGGCCATTGGTCCCTGAAGGTGCCAGCCTTGCCTGAAGCAGGACGGGGATGTTGTGGTCCGGACAGACAGCAGGACTGAGCACACTGTGGCTGCTGCCCATACGAGGCTGTGGCTGGGTATGATGAAACATGTGTGGGAGAGAGCTGTGACACAAGACTTGACCAGGTGCATCATCCCCCTCTCAGTCGCAATGTGGCTCTTTTGGGGACGCTTGCTCCAGAACAATTGTCCTGTCTCTGCTGACCTGAACCTCCCACAGCCTGACCTGAGCCTCCCACACAGGCTGTCCCTGTGTGCTCCAGTCTCAGGCTCTGTGCTCTCCCCCTCCACAGCCCTCCTAAGGTACCTGGGGCCCAGCCTAATGGCAGCAGTACCCCTGCTCTTTAAGAGCTGGGAAGAGAGGAGAGCAGGAAGAAGGGTTTGAGCAGCTTCAGCATCTCCTTCCTGGGAAGGATCTGGAACTTAGAAGCACACACCAGGGAGAGTTGGACAGTTGCCTCTGCAGTGTCCCATCAGTGCTGGCAAGAAGCCACCTCATGCATCTAGGAGCCGGCAGGTCTGGCAGACCTGTCGCCCAGGTGAAGCAGCCACCCCATCCCCTTGGGTGATGGGATTGTCCCCCAGCTCCAGAGGCCCCGTGGCACGGCTGGGATGTGCCGTGGGGTTATGCTCCTCCCACAGGGACCTGACGGGTGTCAGAGCTGGTCACAGCCTCAGCCCACAGCTTCCGAAACTGCTTCCTTCCTGGACGCTGTGCTGAGAAGGTCACTTGTCCGGACACCTGCCTCTGTTGGAGCTGCACCCAGCCTGACTGCTGCTCTGACTCCTGGTGAGAAGCCAGGCACAATCATAGGCAGACAATTCTGGGCGGGACAAGCCCTCACCCCTCTGCCCATCCATCCAGCATGACACGTGCTAAACCTGTGAGCCCCTTTCCCACCCCTCAGGTCACCTGCAAGGAGGAGCACAGCCCTTTCCTGTCCCCAGTGCCAGGCCAGTGGCAGCTGCCTCTGGGTTCCCGTGCTGGAGGAGTCAGCAGTGAAATCAGGCCAGGGTCAGCCCCAGCAGGGGAATCCCTCTGCCTCGCCTAAAATTGGCCAAAGGCAGCAGAAGAAAGAGGCCAGACGAGCTTGTTTGATAGCTTTATTGCTTCTGTGATATGACTGAATGGATGTGACATAAGCCTGCAAAGACTCCTGCCCTCCCTGCCTACAGGGGAAGGTAACAAAGATCGCAGGAACTAAAACTAATTGGAAAAAAACCCTCATGGAGTTCTTGCATCTGAGCTTGGTACAGTACCAGCCTTCAGAGCCAGCCCCTGTGCGAGCAGCTGGTGCCCGGACGGGCTGGCTAGTGGCCCAGGTGGCCCACGCTGAAGGACACGTCTCTAACACTGCGAGTGGCGGGTGCTTGGAACCATGGCACGTGCCGTGCTGGCGCTGGCGGAGCTCAGCTGGCAGCTGCCTCCCTGCCAGCACTCTGGAAGCCCTTGGCCATGCCGGTGCTGCCCGTACCCAGCCTGGCTGCCCGTGTTCGGCACAGGCTGCCCCATGCCAACACCCTCCCCTTTCCCGCAGACCCCCGCTGAGGCACGGAGCAGCACGGCAGGGCAGGGCTGGACCTCCCCGCTGCTCCCCCCCAGGAAAGGGAGACATTGGGCTGAGGGACGTTGGGCCACACAGGACCCTGCTGCTGCCTCCTGCTCCTTGGCCACGGTGCCTGTGTCTGGCATGTGCGAGCGCAAGGCTGCAGCACGAGCAGCCCTCACGAGTGAGCTGTCGGAGGGCTGGACACCACGGATGCCCGAGCAGCCCGTGCTCACGGTGTGCTCGGTGCAGCAGCAGTGCTCTGGCAGCCCCTCTCCCCCAGAGCAGTACGTGGTGGGCGGCCAGCAGCTCCCCAGACCTGCCCCCTGCACCAGCCAGAGCCAGGCCCCATGGTGGGAGCTGGCTGCCCGGCCCCTCTCCAGGCAGGTTCCTGCCACTCCAGTGGCCTTTCTGCACCGCAGCGCCTCAGAGGCATCAGGCAACCCCACTCTATATTTAGGCTGTGGAGAATTCCCTTGGGCTCTCCCTTCTGAGCCGAAAAGGTGAGTCATTGTGAGGGAGAGGCCAAGACTCACATCCGTCCCACTGACCCTGCTCTGACCCGTGCTCTGCTGGGAGCTGGCAGGACTGCTGTGCTTCGGAGGGCGGGAGGTGGCTGCAGGTGCACGCGGGGAGGCAGCCAAAAGAACAGCATCCAGCAGTGAAATCCTGCGCTCTGTGCTGCACCTGGCTGCACGGCTGCCCAAGGGTCTGCTTGCCTCACCAATGTCACATGGGATGGCCTTGGGGCCCCAAACCATCCCCTCTCTCTCCTCCTACTTGCAAGTGGTCTTGAACCACCACAGTCACTTGGACCACATGCTCAGCTATGCATCCCAGGCACTTCTGCCTGGAGACTCCCACTGAGGTGGAGGGAAGGGCTTGGAGTCACCTCCTTGGTTTGCAGGGACAGATTCCCCATCAAGACCTGCCCCTGGCTGTGGTGGGGAGCTGGGACACCAGGGAAAGCCGAGCAGGGGCCACACTCTCTCCTTGGATCTGCAGCCAGTGCGCAGGAAGATGAAGGTGCCCTGTAGCTTTGTAGTGCTCAATAAAACAGGCTAAATCAAACAAGCCTCCACGTGGACGCTTTCCTTGGGGAGGTGGAGCCCGTCATAGACACTGAAGGCTTTTCACCCACCTCTGCCTCCTCCTGACTGCTGCCACCGGCTCTCTGGCATGTCAGCTCACTGTAGCATGCAGACGTGGCCCATCACTCCATCACTGCCCCAAAGCTCTCACAGTAGCTGGTTTAAGACCTAGTTGAAGCGCCAAGACGGAGGGTGGGTGTCCCCCCTTCCCCAGCCACCACCTTGGCCAGGCCCAGCCCAGGCACCCTCACTGCCACCGTGGCAAGGACTCTATGGATGATGGCCCCAGGTCCAAGCTGACACACAGGAACCACAAAGAGAGTGCTGTCTGGTGAGAGATGGACGTGCAGCCTCTTGGGTCTTTCCTTAAGCAGGAAAAACAAATCAGGGGAGAACAGTCAAAGGAGTATCTGCCACAGCATATGCTCAAAAACCTGCTGGAAACCTCATCTCTCCATGTCGGAAACCTCACAGAGCATCCTGGAGAGAGGTATGTGCTGGGAGGCAGCAGGGAGCACCTGGCTGCGAAGCCAGAGGGATAGGGGAAAGGACATGGGAAGGGGAAAGGAGACTCCCAGTATCTGTTGTCTGCAGCTTGGAAGAGACAGGAGCTTTGAGCTGCTCCCAGACAAGGCAAGCAGCAGCTATGAAGCTGGAGAGGACTTGCCCCTTAAGCATGCTCCTTGGCTATGAGTGCACCATGCAGGAGAGGCTCCAGAGAGGCACATCCCACACCAGCCTGTGGGCAGCACGCAGCACCATGTCCTGAGAGCTGCCTCTGCCTGCAGCCTGACCTCAAACTGTTCCATACAGTTTGCTCCTTTGCCCCACAGCTGGGACGCTACCTGCACCTCCTGCATGTCCTCTCTGGGGTCTCAGCTCCAGAGACACAGCCCCCTGCAAGTCAGTGGGGACAGAGGCATCTCAGGGGACCCACATGAACCCTGCTCTGAGCATCCCTTGCCCACTTTAGGGCCATGTCCCCCCTTCACCTCAGAGCACGGCAGACTGCAATCCTCAGGCTACTGTTAAATGTGTCACCAGGCCCCTGAGCCCAGCACCTCTCTGGGATCCCACCCCCACTGCCTGGCTGCACCTTGGTGCCCCGGCACATGGGGCCATGGCTCAGGACAGTGCCTGTGGGCACAGGCCAGCCTGCTCCAGGCTAGGAGCATGGCAGCCACCTCTCATCTGTAACCATGCCCCTAGCAATCCCCCTTCTGCCCACGCTCTCCATGTGGATGGGGCCACCTTGCTGTCCTTACACTTGGCTACGTTGCTCAGTTTATCTCAGCTCCTCTGAATACGTGTACAAATCAAATGTGCAAATACTGCATCTCGGGACCAAGATGGCAAAAGAAAGGACGTTGCTCCTGAGAGCAGGAGGAACAGCAGTGCTACGGCAACACAGGAGGAGCTTGCAAATGAAATGAGCAGAGGCTGAGGAGAGGGTGAGGGTTCCCAGCAGGCCCTCACCCATGCCAGCAGGCTCCGTCATCACTGAGGTCACATGTCGCTTAAATAGGGAACATGATCGAGTCTGCAACGTACAACAAACGTCTTCGGCGGCCTGCTCTCAAACTGTACAGCTTCAGATCTCTGTGCAAGACCTGACCTCCTTCCAGAGAATAAATTACTCCTCTCCCACACAAAAATAAAGAGAGATGCTGTCCAGAAATGGTGACATCAATCTGCACGGACTCCACGGGGACCCTGCACAGCAGGCACAAACCAAGAGGCCCGAAAGCCTCGAGCCCGAGGAGGCAGGGTGCTCAGCGCCTGACAGGCAGGGAGCTGGACAAGCCCTGCTGCGGGCAGAGGAAGCCGCCAGCTGCCCGCTCCACCTTGGGGTCAGGGCAGAGGCAGAGCAGGGCAATGGCTATGGAAAACGCAGCCAAATAAGTGGCTGCTGCCGCCGCCTCTACGCAGGAAGCAAGAAAAACAAACCCACGCTCATCTCCATCCAGAAGCTCTAAGTGGAGAAGGAGGGAAAGAAGCCGTTATTCCCCCCCCGAACAACAGCAGCACCGATGTTTTGGACGGAAAGGTGTGAGGCCAGTGAGAAGGCAGCTGGAGCGTGGCGAGGCCGGGCTTTGCGCAGGGCAGTGCACAGGCTGACTTTGCCTCGCACCTCCGTGTTTCTTGTAGGATTCCAGCAGAGTCTCTTTTAAAAAAGAATACTTTGTACATTCAGGCGTCGCTGCCCCGGGGCAGCGTCCCCTCCCATTTGGCACAAATCGTTTTATTCACAAGCTTTCCTTCTCTCTCTTTCGAGTCTTTCCTGTTTCATTCACAGGACACAGAAGATCCATCTGCCATGCAGAGTTCAAGAGCTGCCCACTCAGCCCCTTGCACGCCTCCTGGCAGCTCTAGGCCTGGAGGTGGCAGATGCAACCCTCGTGCAGGCTGGCGCTGCCAGAGGGTCTTCCCGGAGCACCTGGGCGTCTCCGTGTGTCTTCAGTGAGGTGGGATCCTTGCGAGGGGCTGCCAGGTGCCTGCTCCCAGAGCTGCAGCGTGCATCTTCACCTCCTCCCTTAGAGGCAATGGCTGCAGCCACTCAAATCCCACTGGTCAGGTCAGTGATGACTCGGGCTTTCACCAGCTTCCGCAGGAATTCCTTCTCCCGCTGGATGTTGTGTGTCCAGGACTGGAAGGAAATGGGAGAGACAGGAGGTCAGTAGCTATCCTGGCCAAGCACGCTCCCGTCCCCCACATTGTGGGAGACTCTGGCTGGGGCAGGGCAATGGCTTCTGTCAAGGAGACAGACCCTGGTTGCAGACCAGAAGAGCCCTTGCAGACCTTCTCTTATCTCAAGCTGATAGAGCCAGAAGGCTCAGGCCCATGTACCTGAGGTAGTAGTTCTGCCCATGGGCTGGGGGAAGTTTTTTGGCATGGTGAGAACTGGGCAACCCAGGCACATTGGGCAGACACAGCTATTTACAGAGCCCTCCCAAACCAGCAGGCACAAGAGTGCAACACTGCAGCATTAATGGTGATGTCTGCCAGGGAACAGAGCTGGCAGAGAACGTGGTGGCAGGACACAGCACACACAGACACGTAGATGGGGAGATTAAGTGATGGGGCTTGGCAGCGTGAGGTGAGTGGTTGGACTTGATGACCTCAAAAGTCTGTTCCACTGTAATGATCCTATGATTCACATACAGCTCTCTGCCAAGCTCCCTGGGGGGTACATGGGGGTGCACACAGCTGAAAAGCCCCAGGGTCAGCCTCATCACAGCCAGCCCTTGCCTCTGCTGGCCCTATGGAGAGGAAGTCACATGCTAGAGGTTACACTAATACAATGCAAAGAGTGAAAGGGTCACATGTCCCAACCAGGCATTTCAGAGCAATGATTGCTATGGCTGGTGTCAGCCCACTCAGATGTGCAGCCTGCAGCAGTGATCGCAGCATCTGCCATCACACCCCTGCACCGGTACTGTTAAACCACTTGATGAAAGTGGTTTGTCTCCCTGGGGAGAACAAGGGAGAGCAGGGAAAAGCAACTGTCCTCCAGATCTCCCAACAGAATAAGAATCCCAGTAAATGAATCCAGGTCTCTAGCATGGTGCTCTGGTCACCACGTAACCTGAGCTCTAAATATGATGTGGACCCTGATAGAATCCCCCTACAGGAGGCTCCCTGAAGTGGCCTCGAATCAACAAAGCTCCAGCCCAGCAAGCCCTCTAAGGGCACTTTGTCATAAGCATTTTAACCCAGTTTACCCACTGCAAAACTGCTGGGAACTGCAAAGCAGTGGCTGTGTCCATCACACGCCACGTGCAGGTAGCTCCTGCCATCTGCCATCCAGGACAAGCAGCTCCCAGCCACAGCTGCTGTGTGGCACTGACAGCCCTGGTCACGGTATTACAGCCTGCTGCTCAGAGGTTCAAGGGACTGAAGGTCCCTCTCTAGATCTTTTTGGAAATGCCAGTCTTGCTGCTGCTGTGTGTTTACAAGCCACCTCCATCCTCTCAGTGCACAGGAATGATGACAGTTAAAGCTGCTAAGGGAAGTTTAGGTAGGTCTTATCTTGTAACCCGTGTCCCAAAGAAGTCTTTGACTTGCTCTGCTTCCAGTGACACTGTTACCTGAATGCTGCAAAGGGTGCATTAGCACTGGGAGCAACAGGGCCACAGAATTGATCTGCTGGTGCTCTCTGGGACTCTGAAAACGCAGCAGTCTCTAAACAGAAAAGATGCTGCCCAAGAAACAGCTCAGCATTTGGTTTCTGCTAGCATGAAAGCAGAAAATGGAAACTGGCATTGGGAAGAAAGCTGGTTCATCAAAGGAAAAACAAAGCAGGAATTTCAGAAAGCAGCAGTGGGGGCAATGGAGGTGCAGAGCAGAGAGGGCTGGGACAGCAGGGCTGAGTGTGCCTGCCACTCAGAGAGCCAGGATCCTCCAGCATGCTGGCGACACTCCCACGATCCATGTGGCACGTCTGCTGGGGTCCCAGGCTTGGCCCCTGCCATGCAGCAGCATCTTTCCTGACAACACAGCCCCTTGCTAGGAGCACACGGCACCGGCTGAGGCGGCCAAGTGTGCCTGTGTGTGCTCCTGCCAACAGGCAGTGAGCAGCTGTCTGCTGGCACACAGGCCACACTGAAAACACCAGGTCTCAGTGCAGTCACATCTGGCTGGGCTTGTTGTTCAAAGCCTATCTGAAGCACCAGGGAGCGTGATATGCCTGATCTGTCACAGCACAATCTGATCCTTCCTTCACATCTTTCAGCCTCATCAAACACTACGAGAAGCCAAGTGGTTTCAGCCAGGACAAGCTGCTTGCGTGCCTTGCTGCAGACAGTAAGTGGGGAAGCAACCACTTCTACACAAACTCAAACCACCTGAAATGTCACCTCAGGTCACATGCAAGTGCCTTATCTGATGGCAAGAGGAAATCTGCTCTGTGAAAAGTACAAGTGGAGCAGGAATTAAGTACAGGAGGTGGATAATAAAACTCTGTGTGATTGCAGTCTCACATTACAGCCAGGCCTGGCTCCAGCACTGGTTCCAAGGCTGCTGGCATGACCTGTAAACCTCTGGCTGTTCAGCATCCAGGCTGCTCCATACCCTGTGCACCACCAAACTCCTCTTTCTGAGCAGAAAGCCACACGTAAGGGAATTCAGCCTCCCACTTGATCCGTGTATCTCAGTGGTATCTGCGCCTGTACTCTCAAATGCTTTGTGGTTGAATGAAAGACCTCAGAAGCAGCACATTCCCTGGTGAGGGGATGGGCTTTCATCCTCCCAGAGAGCATGAGCAAGGCAATGGAGGTGCTGCTCTCCCTCTCACTCGACAGCAGCTCAGGCAGGAGGGATGAGGCATGTCTCCAACACCAGCTCCGGTTACTGATTACAGCGGGGGGACTCACCCCCACTGACAGACAGAGCTAATCGGGTGGAGGAGGCTGCATTCCTGCCCCAGCAGTGGGGGGAAAAGCCAGAGCAGATTTCTCCAAACTGCCAGAGAGAGGCAGGCACCTCACTCCCATTGCCTGGCAGGGAAAAGGCAAAAAAAGGCACCCTAAAGCTCAGAAGGTTTTAGGGTGTACATGTCCTAAAGAGCACCTGGCAGGCAGCAGGAGGGCTCTGTGCAACGGCTGCAGGGTCTCAGGAAAAGCCAAACCTTGGTAGGCTCAGGTCTGCTTTGGGGCCAGGACAAGGCTGTGCTGCCAGAGTGCTCATTTTGACCTTTTAAGCAGAGGACTGTGAGCAGCATTCATGCCTGGAGGATGATTACATGAAGTGGCTGCAATGCTGGTGGCTGATTCCTGCTACTCCTGCAAAGAAGCCTTTTCCTGCCCTCTGGTACTGGATGTGCTTTGGCTGCACTGACAAGATGCTCACTGTCCCTTCTGACTGCTTTGACCCTCTCCTCCTGAGCTCTTACTGCCTCATTTCCTACTCCTGTACACGGGACTGTTCACATTCACAAACCTCATCCCGCTGGGTCCTCAAGCATCACCAGCAGCAAACTCCAGCCCTTCTCTCAATCTGCACCACCAGACAGTGACAGAGCATTCACTGCCACCTCCACCTCCTTGTCCCTGCACATCACCACTGCCCCTGCAACCTGGCAGAGCTGCATCGAGCGGGTGGCCGCTGCCGCTTCCACTTGTGCTTGTTTCAGCAGGAACAGCTCAGGAGGCTCCTTCTTGTTCTTTGGGGATCAGGCTGGGATTTCCTTTGCTTTGAGTCTCTGAGTAGTGGATGTTTGCACTTTCCAGTGGAGAGAGAAGCAGTAGGAGGAGGGCTGCTCTGCAAGCACATGCACTGTTCTGGCTGTCCCTCCCTGAGAGACGGCAGTGGGTCTGATCGTTTGGTCACAGTTATTAGATCAAAATCTATCACCAGTTAAAGCCACCTTTCAGGGTTATGCAAATGCAGCAGCCCCAAACCACCTGTCCTTAGTTTCATTCTTGACAATTCAACAAGGAAGCACAAAACATTCTCTTTCCCTTCAAGAGATGCCAAGCACAATATTTGAAGACTAAGAAAACGTTTCAGTGACCAAGGCAGGAGGAAGGTAAGGTCCCCATCTGTAATCAGTTACAACTGGGGAATGCCTCAGCTTCAGAGCACATTAGTCTTATCAAGTACATCGCAGTGTCTTCAAATACAGAGAGACTAAACCAGAGAATGAAGTCAATGAGGAATGCAGTCAAGAAAAACAGCAAGTCGCAATGCAGGAGGTTTCTCAGTTCTGTTACATCCTCTGTATTTCTGCAAGCCAGCAGCATTTCTGCCCCAAAACCTGCACAGGAACCGCAGCAGCAGCAAGAAGTGGTACTTCATTGGTTCCAGTGTTCATCTCTGCTTTAATCTTCACTGCCTTGTCTCTAGAACTGCTATTTTTTCATGATTCTGCCTTGCCCACACCCTGGCTCTGGTCCTGGCGTGGTGATCACACACACACACACACTGGTTGTTCTATGGCCACCCCTGAGCTGCAGTTGCACCTCTCATGTCACCAGTGCCCTGCCTCATTCAGGACCCCTCTCAGTTCATCTACCCCTTTCTGCTTGCAGCCCCTTGGGAATCTCCCCTTGAAAGAAAACAGAGGGCTGAGCACCCTCATCTTTTCACGTTTTGGAGGTTTAACTCACAGCTCCTTTATGCCCAGTCATTCTTACACCAACTTGAAATTTTAAACATCTCTTTCAGCTCCTGCTTATTCTTAACACACACAGAGAGAGCAATTCTATCTCTTCATTTCACCAAGACAAACAAGTCACGTCTTCCTTCTACCAAAACAGGCTGTTCATATCCCCTGTGAAAACTGGGAAATTCCCCTGAAGTGTAGCAGCTCTCTCTGTCCCTATTTACCCCAAATTTACTTCTCATGAACCAGAAAAAAAGGCTCACCCTTGCCTCATGCAGAAGCAATTCTCTCCCTCTAAAATAAATCCTTTCCTCTAATCTTTCCAGAGCTGTAGTTGCCCTTTCCCCACAGTAACAGTCTGGCATCTTGAATTATCCTGTAGTTTATTTGTAAGTGTCTGAGCACTTTGCCACTGTCAAATAATGCTATCCCAGCTTAGACTCAAAACTTCTGGTATTGCCCCAGGCAGCATGACCTTCCATTCATACTCTTTGGTTTCATGCCACCCAGTTTACTCCTTTTCTCAAGGTGCACATGGTCTTCCTGGATGGTTTTTGATCCTCCCTTGTACTGACCACACCTGGCTTTGTCTCACCACAGATTCCACTTGCACACCATTGCCTTCTGTGCCAAAAATCATTAAAGCAAACACTGAACATGACCTCCCTCCTTTGGGGGGAACTCCCAGCTGCCCATTCAGTGCTGCTCTTTGTGTTCTCCTTTACAGAGACTATTCACATACAGGTGTTGCACCAAACCGTAGCATCTGAAGCTTAACTAATGGCACCTCACGTGGCACAGTATCACCCGCTGAGCTGGACTTCAGACAGACTGAGCAGACACTTCCTCTGGCCCCAGAATGAGCCTTTTGGGTTTTTTTTTAAACACCAAATAAAGATATTAAATTAGTTTTAATTTAACACAACAAATCTGTGTTGTGCTTGCTTTCAGGATTTGGTTATTCTTTCATTTCAACTCCACTCTGAAGTTCTGAATTGTACCTCTGAGGTCAGATTAAGAGGTCTGAATCTGACGGGATTATTTTCCTTGCATTGCTCCCATTCCCCCCTAAAAAAAAAGAATAGAGAAAGAAGTATTATGTCCACTACAATCTAATCCTGTGGAGCCACATGTAACCTGATAGATTTATTGAGGACCTTTGCCTCTGGCTTAATTGGCTCACCGGCGCAGCGGTTGGATCGGAGCTCACACCTCACGCATTAGCTTCAACAGCTTTTCCCTTTCACAGCCAACCCAGTCATTTTCTGGTTCCATGAACTTCTGACTGTCAGCCATGCTCTCCCTCACGTACATCACATCACCCTTATGGAGGCAATATGGTAATTCACGTGGTTCCCACTTTGGCTCTTTAATTCCCACGCCTTCTGCTTCCTTCACCTCCCTGCGTGTCACAGCCCTGGTAATTCTTTCCTTGTTTCCATATTATTTGTTTTGGCAGTAGGACTGTCCAGAGTTTCTTTATTCTCCTTTGCAAAGTGTAACTCAGCTTTTTGCCAGTCTGCACTTTCTCTCTCTCCTTTCATGCCATCGGTCTCCTGATGCTCTCCCCAACTCCTCCTTTACTTCTAATGCCACTTTGAAGCAGTTATTTAGGAAGTTACGTCTACAGCCTTTTTTTGGCAGTTCCCTCTTTGATGCAAACATGAATTGCAGGTCATTTCCACACTTTTCACACACAAAAGCCTACAGAGTCCATGAGCTCTTCAGTGCATTTGGTTTTGGTAGTCCACTCTCCTGGGCTAGTGCTAAATTCAGAGACGTCAGAGTCTGCACACATGTCCCGGTTCTACTGAGCATCCCACCAGCACTGCTGAGAGTCTAGACACAGCCCTGCTTATCAAGCTCGCTCCTTTTGGAAGGAAAATCTGAGTTATAACATCTCTTTAATGCCTATTTCCTAAAATGTCCCTCTGAAAGGTCCTTGTGCCTGCTAAAAACAGCTCTGAGAGGCCATCAGCTCTTCTTGGGCCCTCACGGTTGGTGAGAAGAGCTGTGCAAGCTCTTCTCGGAGGTCAGCAGCTAGGCAGTAGCACACCCCTGTAGACCTTTTACTGTCTTTTTCTATAGAGGTCTTGTTCAAACCCTAATCCTGTTGTTGTCCATCCTTCAGCCTTAACTTCGTTGCTGTTCTTAGGGCACAGTGGTACCCCACGTGCGTTACTGCACTTCTGTCCCATCGAACAAGGCAATACCTGTGCCCTGCTCGTGACTGCTACTCCATCAATCTTTTCCAGATTTCTATTACGTAGACACACAGCCCTTATGCCCAGGAACAGCATGTGAGGCCTTTGCTTCAGCCAAAATGCTGTCAAACAGGTGGCTTTTAAACAAAGACAAAAACGTATAAACCTCATCAGTCATCACCGCCGGCCCCAAGAAAAAGCAATGTCCTTTCAGAGGTGCCCCTGCCCCAGCCCCTCACCTCCCCCTCCAAAGCTGACCTCCACTTCAGTCTGCACCATTTCTTCTACTCCACTCGCAATTCATCAGCCAGGCTCCAATAGCTGTGTTTTCACTCTATAAATCACCAGGCCAGACATCTGCCTGGCTTTCAAAGGAGTTTTGTTCTTCTCGTTGGCTACCGCAAATTTTAAGGTACTTGGAGGCCTGAAGCTGCCCAACCACCCCCTCCCAAGCGACTTAAAATGCAAAGGATGGCTTCACAGAGAGAGCTCAGATGATGATAAAGCACTATTGTTTGTGCCTTTAGGGGCTGAGACACCAAACTTGATGTTTACGGATTATTCTGAGAGATAGCTGCTGGCGGGGAGAGACAGAGACAAAGCTGTGTGTCACCGCATGCTGCAGGCCACCTCCCCTGGCCCTTGTGACAGCCCTCACACACATGCTGAATAACAAGTGTTACACGATGGAGTCCTCCAGCATCCTACAAAGACCTGCTGGAGAAGCGGCTGATGATCAGAAAGAAGCCATCAAAGGCAGCGGCATCGCCTCCCCCACGGGTCAGGCAGCGAGGCACTGAAGGGCCAGGCACAGCTGGATCAAAGGAGCTGACACCTCACACAACAGCCACCCTGGCCCTTGATCTGCACTGAAAAGACCAGTCAGCAGCTTCCCCACGTGGCACAAATGCCGCAGGTGGGCTCTGGGTGGATAAGGGTGGCTTTTAACCACGCATTCTCCGCTTTTATCGACCGCAAGTGCGTGAGGCTGTCGGCAGCCAGCTGCTGGGAAGGCAGCTCAGCCCGCTCCCTGTGCAGCCTCCGAGGTGACTCCTTGCTCATATCATTGCTCATGCAAGAAATGACCAGGAGACCCGAGCTCACCTCTTGATCATGAGCCTGGGGAAGGCAGCGTGCTGCCAGGCTCAGGGCAGAGCACACCGATGAGGGATGCTGGGAGCCAGTCTCGTGCTCCATTCCCAGGATTTAGCACAGCCTCTTGCTCTGTCAGTTTCATCAGTTCCTTATGGACATGTTTTTACTGTCCTAAACACTGTCACTTTCCTATCCTGATATGCTTTCTGCCTGAAACACTAGCCTGTTTTGCCATTAGCAATGAAGGTCTGTTGTAATCTTTATAAGCAAGTTCATTCATTTTTTTATCTGTAAAAGCCTTCACTGTATTTTAAAATAATTCTTTTTCCTCACCTCCATTTCCACGTTTCCTTCTCTACGTTCCCAGTGGATCAGATGCTTCTACATTAGTAGAAGGCAGTGATAAAATAGACCTGTGATAAAAATACACTTGTACAGAGTGCTTGGGTGGGAAGCATTACGGGACCCGAGCAAGAAATACAAACACAACAAACTATACCAAAAGTCATCTCCGATGGACTCACTGTCACGAGAACAGAAACAAGTGAGCAGATACCTTGGCAACAGCTCAGTCATTTTCTGTACAGCATTCATGGAAGCAGCCAAAGGTCAAAAGTTGTTGCAAAGTTATTGGGAATAAGGAAAATAGTAACTGAAGGGAGATGACACACTTGGACATTCTGCCTTTTGTAAGATACAACAAAGAGTTGGGCTCAGAGCTGAAAAATCACCTGTGAGAATTTACACAACAGCACTGGGTCTGCTGGGCAGTGGTCTCCCAGTAACACACCAGAGAACAGCAGAGTGTCTTCATAACCACCCAGAAAACTCCTGAAGTGAATGCCAGGGGCTCTGCTCCCCCAGCCGTGATGGAGAGGAGAGACAAGGGAGAAGGTGCTGGGCAGCGGAGCTGGGATCGAGCGGCAGTTTTGCACTGCAAGTGCTCACGTTCCAGCTCAGTGAAATGAACACTGCACCAGTGAGCTCCCAGCCCTCCAGGGCACGCTTAATGAACAGAAAAGGGTCTTCTCCACCAGGTCTGTTTGGACATAGCTGGTCTGGAGCACACTGAGCTACCCAGGACAGAGAGTGAGGAAGCCATCTGAGACTAAACTCGAGAAACTCACTCCTGGCAGTGCTCACAAGCACAGGAGAATACCCATCTGTTTGCAGCCATACTGCTGATCTTACATCTCCGTGAAACTGGTAACACTGATGAAGGTCCAACAGCATCTTCCTCTTTGCAGAGCCTTTTCCTCTGGGGCAGGAAACGTCTGCCCAGCCCTCGGCGGCTGGAGATGCTGGAAGAGGCAGTGGAGGTAGCCGCCTCCTGCGGCAGCAGTTGCAAGCACAACCTCAGACCTTGAGAGCTTTTATCTCTGCAGAGAAAGCAAAGCCTAAGCAAAACTATACACTGGGGCTCCCTATTTCACCTCTTGGAAATTCAGCCGCCAGTCCCACAGAGCAACAGGAAAAATCACATTAATTTCCACAGAGATGTTATCACCTCAGTCTTGGCATGGGAGAGGCATCTCCGCCCAGCTGTGAGCAAGGGAGTGCATTTTGCTGGCTTTTTTTTTTTTTATGTAATCAGAACAAATTCCTTAGAGATGAGTTGTAGGGTTTCAAGGGTGTCCAGAGAGATGTCAAGCAGGCCTCAAGTGTAACTCGGCGACACACCTTGCGTGCGCGGCACACTCACCATTCCGCCTGCAGACACCAGGCAAGGGAAGGAGCTCGATGGATGGATGTTCCCAGGGAGGCTCCCACGAGCCACACAAACACGTGGGGCACCTTCAGGCACAGGATGTTGCTGGTGTTTACATTTCTTCTGTGAAGACAGTGATGGTTTCAGGGTGGAGCTTGAGTGCTTCACTGCAGCTGCTCTCCAGGCTTAAACACTGAAGATTTTTGGTCATTCAGGCCTGAGGGGAGCCCAGCAGTCAAGGAAAGACTTGAACTTTGGACACAGAGGTTCTGCCTCACCAATGCCTGGTCAAACTCCAGGGGTTTCTGCCTGGGATGTTTGTTATGGTGAACAACTGCATCCCACGGCAGTTGTTTCAGAGCTGTGAAGTTGCTATGCTAAGCAGACCTGTCCTGCTCTCCTGCCTAGGAACGAGTACTCCAGCCCCCATGGGTCTGCAGGCCAGAGAGAGGACAAAGATACTTGCATAATTTCAAGGCACAGCCTCCTTCAGTAGCTCCTTTAGAGGCTGAAATGATGAGAACTAGGAAGACCTAGACCTGGACACAATCCCAGATGTCCAAAGCAACGCTAAGGAAAATGCTGTGGATGCTCTCGGGCCTTTGGGTGTCAGAACAGACGGAAAGCCTTGGTGGAGCCTGGCTCTGGGTCAGTCTTCTTTCACTAACACCAAGGGCAAGGCTTGGCACAAGGTACCAACATAGGCCAGCCTCCTGATTTGCAACCCACGTACAGGTCTCTCCTTAAGCAGGGTACGCAGGGTGCCTCCAGCCTAGAGTGAGGCAAATCTCCATTTCTGCATTCTTTGAGAGTAACTGCAGAAGACACAACCCAACTATTATGCCCTTCACCTTTCAACTTCACCCTCAGGTGACTAACAATTACCAGCTAGCATTAATATTAAATAGGAGAAAAAGAAACGCAATCCTCTCCCTGCTCTTCACATTCCACAATATCACAAACAATTTGTCATATTGGGAGGGGCAGAGACAGGAGAAGCATTAATTATTGATACTCGGGAACAGATGGCTTTTCTTGTACCAGGGCAGTGAAATGTAACAGGAGCCTGTGGGTGAGGATGTGAGGATTAGATGGGCAGACACGCGTATCAGATGACCAGCCTTCGAATGGAACAGGAACCTTCCTCCTAGAACCAGCTCTGCTGGCCTGCAGCGCTCTCAGCAACAGCCCCGGCTGCAGAAACAAATCCTCTGACATCTGAATTAGTGAGGCTTCACCAGGACCTTTCAACACTCCCTCACCTCCGTACAGAACATCCTGGACACGATGACTGACAGCTTCCAGACAGCAGAGGCCTAACAAACCAGGCACCAACTGGTCTCTCCAGTAGGCCATGCTGGTTGCGTTCCACACGTTCATCCTCATCTACTGCCTGGTGACACGCAAGGTTTGTTCCTGAGGCTACACATAGTGTCTGAGAGTGACTCCCTCCTGTCCACCACCACCTTCTGCAGGCCACTCAGGGTGCTGGCCTCCAGAATCAAAGACCCAAGTGATCTGGACCAGTGACTTCAACCAGAGACTCTGTGGTGCAGCTCTTTTGGCTGACTTTTCCCATTGGTCCACGTAAGGATCAAGAGCAAGACAACTTTGTTCTCGTCAGCTCCTGTGTAGGTGTCCTTGAGGTCAGTGACAACTACTAGGTTGCAAAGCAGACTTGGGACAGGACACCCCCTGTAAGCATCCCCATGTCCAAGAGCAGACTGTGGGATTGACATCTGTATGAGACAGGAGGAACAGTTGGACAAGAGTGATTCTCCCAAAGCAAATGATTTACCAGAGTGGACACAGTGGCACCACAGAGACAAAAGCTTTTCCTGTCTTTGCTGGAAGACTAAGAAATCATCTGTACTGACCCATCCTGGGCTTGGGCAGCCCAGGGTCCTGTCTCAGGCGGTGGCAGACACCCAGGGAAGAGTCAGAACTGGGCAAATCAATGGTGATATCTCCTCTCCTACTGTAAGAATGACATTCCTCAGCTACTTTCCACTCATGGATTTCACAAGGCAGACACCACCTATGTATATAGTGACTCCATTCAATTTTCCTCCCTGGACATACCCCTTCAATCCTGTAAATGGCTGCTCACTTTCCAGTCAAGACACACAAATCTCATGGTTATTCCACTGAGCAAGGCAGAATTCTTGCAACTTCCACAGGCCCAGAAGGTACCTCAGGACCATGATGTCCAGTCCTTTCATATATTAAGGACTCCCTCACAGTCTTTTTCCCAAACTCAGTTTGTTCTCCTGGCCTTATCTGAGAGGTTGTTCCAAAGCCTCACGAGTCTGATAATAAATAAGATGTGCTTTTCTCATTCCTCAAGCTGACTAATCACTGATTTCTAATTCCTCTCAGATTGCCTAGGGTCATGCAGCCTTCAGCCTGTGAGAGTCCTAAGACATGTACAATCTTATGATTTGGAAAAACATAACTTTCCAGCTTCCCCCCTGGCTTGGATCAAAAGCAAAGTGCTTGAAGTGCCAGGAGACAGCTACTGCCTGTGAACAATAAACTTTTTTCACAACCTGGAGCAGGATGGATAAAGTTTCCCCACCTAGGAGCCAGGGAAGAGGGAGAAGCAATCTTAGAAACACTCAGAACCATGTCTGTGCTGGGAGAGACTGAGGTCTACCAGAAACACAGCAAACCTTCCCACTACAGAAAGTTTGACCAGCGTAGAAGTTTGCTGTAGGTTGGTACAGGATAAAGAACATCTATTCTGCTGCACTGTACCAACACAAGAGGTTTTGCTCCTCTAGAAACACTGTTCATCTCATTGTGATAGCACCAGAAATTGTTTCTAATGTAGATCTGGCTTTTATGGACAGTCTCCACAGAGCTATGATGTGTTTACACTAGCTAACCTCTGCTGAACAGTCAGCTGAGAGCTAACATGCACAGGCTAATCTCACCTCCCCCACATTTCACAGGGGCTGAGGAGGGGATCATCTAGCAAAAGAAGCCTATGGATTAGAAAGCAATACAAATGGATCAAAAAGCTGGAGCAGGCCACATCTTTTCAATCCCTGAGCAGAATTGCTCCCTTTCGCCCTACTGGAGTTAACGTTTATGTGACTCTCTTCCCTGCTGCTCAAAGAAGGAATCACATTATACACACATTCCAGAGAACTTTTCCCAGCAGAAATAACTGTTTTTAACACACATTGCACTTGGGAGAATGTCTAGAATTTTATGGGCAAATGCATGAGTGGAGCTTGTTTTGACCCATAGCTGGAAGCTGTGAGTTGACATCACCATCCCAGTCAGGCTCTGGAGTCAGGGCGGTCAGCAGGCTCGGGAGGAAGATGTGCTTTGGCAGGAGCTCCCTACCTCTTTGATGGCAGACATCTTGATGTTCTCATAGTAGTGGAGTGGTGCATTGGGTGAACTCATGTCATAGCCAAACCCAGCTACCGCCACCTCATCACAGTTGTGGAGCGCCATGGTTATTGCTACGCTTCCCAAGGTGGGGATGTTCTGAGAGGAGAGAAAGCAGGAATGGAAGTCATTAGCAGGTTGCCATTGCAATAATCAAAGATTTCCTCTTATTATCTCTGCTTGTAGGGGCACTGCTGCTACTAAGCAAGGAATCAGGAACAGGGTGTTTGGCTATATCTGCGCAGCAGCTGCCCAAAACCAGCTTGTGGGGTCAATATTCTCCCAACTTGTAAAGATAATCATATGTTAGCCAGCTTCCTGCAAAGCATCTAGGACAAAAGCAGCAGCTCTTGTTTGAGGGTCTATGACCTGACTCTCCAGGGGAGTACTGCAGGGCAGAGGGATTGATGAAACAGTCAGACTCCCACAACTTTGCTGTCCTGAGAAGGGGGCAGCAGACGAGCTGGAGGATGAACCACTGTGGATACATTAGTTTTCTGAAATCAAAACAGATGTAGATACTGGGTTACAATACTATACACATGACTGGCTTCCAGCTAGGCTAAGGAGGAATACTTGTCCCAAATAGGCCACCACAGAGGAGCAGAAGTGAGGACCAGTACAAACTCTTTATTTTGCTAGTGGCAAAAGCAGTTTAAGGAGGCCATTAAACAGCTCTGGGAGATGGAGAGATCAGGCAGAGCCGGTTGGCAGTGTGCTCTGAGACCTCTTTGTTTGCTTGGGTGCACCCCATCAGGCAAAGCGCACTCTGGCCTGTGCCAGAGCCTTCCAAGCCACAGCTTGGGAAGTAGAGGGCCAGTGGGAAGACAGACCAGTCAGAGATGAGTGCTAGCACTCTGAGCAGGGACACCCTGACTGTCCTCTCCCATCTGCTGACCTGCCATTCTCACCAAGTCCAGCCTCAGGCAGCTTGTGCCAAGGCTCTGTTGCAGCAGAGCTGTGCGGCTGCAGCTCCTCTCGTGTGTTCAGGAGAACATGACAGCTGTGACAGATGTTTCCTGGGTAAAACCCTATCTCACAGAATTTTCTAGCTCCCCTTTAGCCAGATGAATCCAGAGGTATCTTCACCCCAGGGGCTAGGGAGAGGCTGAGAAATCCACCCACATATCTTATCTTAATTTGTAGAGCATCCAACACTGCCATATCAAATGTATCAAAAATGGAGAGGACGTGCTCAGACAGTCACTGAGGGTGACAGCCTCTTAGCCGAGATGTAGAAACCAACTGCAAGCTTACATTTTGCATTTAAAATGCTATTGTACTTCACCTGATGTTCCTAACAGACTGGGAACGCAATGTTTTGAGTTTGTGCCTGTCATCCCAAGGAACTGGCTTTTACCAACTCAACTTCTGATTGCCTGATCAGGTCCCAAGACCAAAGACTTTCCAAGCAAATTGTGCCCCCATATCCTAGCTGAGATGTGCAGAGCTGAGAGTGCTATGGAAAACTCCACTACAGCACACTGGAACCACACTAATCTGAAGACAAAAATCCAACACTGCTTATGGCTAAATCAGTGAGACACTTCAACATTTGCAGTGCAAGTGTAACAGTGTACATCTGAAAGGGAGGGACCTTACTACATCCTCTTCTGCCAGTACTAGATGTTAGGACAAACAGCAGTCACTTTGTTCTCACTGGTTAATTTCAATTGTTACTCACCACAAACGATATTGTTTTGATTCTGGCTACTTGAGTTAATCTTTAATTCACTGGTAGCCAGAAAATATCAACTAAGGGTTTTTAAAAAAATGGGAAAAAGTTGATTAGGCAAGGCTAAGAAAATTCCCCCACATTTCAAAATACACAAGAACATCCTGTCTTCCCAGACATGGCAGTTCAAACTCAGATATTCCCAGCTTTATGTTTTACATACGAGGTGACATTTGGATGTCACTGGGATTGCATCAGCTGGTGAGAGGACTTGCCACGAAACACTTTCCCTCATCAGAGCTGTAGTTACAGTGTCCAAAACATAGTGAGTAAATGGTTACGTCCCTGAGAATGTGTCATTGGGAATAAGATGGTGTTAACACCACCCACACTTGCACTGGGCCCATTCCCACGGTACAGCTCAAGGGAGACACAGGGTCTTTGCCTGGAGGGAATTTCACTGGCCAAGTTAACATTTAAGAGCTAACTTCCTAATGTGAGTCTTACAAACCACAGAGAATTAATCACACTACCTAACCTTATGGGAGGACTGCCAAACCACCATCACTTTCTTTCAAGCCTATTCTTATTTCTACTAGGAGAGTAACAGATGATAGAAATCAAAAGTAACTTTCCTTTGGTCACCAAGTATCTGCCTGCCTTTATGCTACTTGTCATAACTCCAATGGCCTTTATGGAAAAACAGGAGGGAATGTTCTCACCTGCTTCTGTTCCTGATATGCCAGTAATTCAGTACTGCCTGCTCCTCTCTAAAAAGTGACTAATATACCAAAGACTAATAAAGACTTCCCAACCTCTCAGATTATAGTAGATGTAGGAGCCAAACCAGACACATTGATCAGAAATTCACACGGTGTCCTTAGCAAAATAAGTTTGTGTTGCTCTAAAATCCCATTCAGAAACTGATGACCTGATGACAGGTTTTCATTAGGTGATGCCTCATATATGTTAGCATTCTCTAATACTGTGGTAGCTATAGCACAGTGTAAGTGTCCCCCTTGAAGACAGAGATCTGCAGCCATTTACACCTTCACTGCTGAGATGCAGCCTCACATCCCACTGCTGTGGTCAGAACGCTGTGGGCTAGAGAGGGCCACCTAGAAAATACTGCAAGAAATATTCTCCCTGCTATTCACTGAGAGCAGTAACCCTTAGGGAAGCATGGGGGTGCACACAGAGCCCAGCTCTCAGTAAATGGTGTGGAGAACAGCACCTGCTAAGAGAAGAGTATGATTGTCCTGGTTTGTACACTCTGTGGCTTCACACACATGTGTCTGGATCAAATACACACAGCTCGGCATTTGCTCCAAACTGATTATGTCAAAAGAAGCAGCAACTGTCAGACAGTAACTGGGGAATTAGAGAGACTTGGATAAAAACCAAAAGGAGCCAGCTTGAACTGAAGTAAAAGCAGCACGATTACTGGTTAACTACATGTCACCAGTAAATAAATGCAGTGCTTTGGACCTGGTTTAAACTAGAGAAACTGAGTCGTTTTCTCCTTTAACAGGTGTGTTGAGCCTCTACTTCTTCCTTCTGTTGAAAGTGAAGCCCTGCCTCATGTCCAGCTTGTGGCATGGGAAAGGGAAGGCCTTGTAGGATCCAGGGATGCATCCTGAGGTGTGCTGCAGAGAAGCAACTCAGCAGCATTCTCCAGGTCCAGGGGAAAGGGCAGTGCTGCTCTCTCAGCAGAGAAGCGGCAAACGAGCGGGGATGTGTATAAGAGAGGAAATGGCTATCATTACTTGGCTGCATCTGCACAGCTTCCAAGCTCTACTGGTTGTTCACAGGCATATAAATCCATTGGCTGCTAAGCTCTCACCTGGACCTAATGAAGCACGTGCAACCTTTGGAGCAGGCTGGGGGACGGGTCACTCCAGAAGAAGTTCGGCATCACGGCCACAGCTGTGCCAAAGCCAGCTTGCTGTGCCCGGCACAATGCGTCAGTGCATTGTGCACACACACCCTGTGCCGTGCCCCAAAGACATACCAAAGCAACCACCACACCTCTTGCATTGAGTTATGGAAATATAACTCTCTCAAACAACTGAGCAGGCCTCTTGTATTTTTAGGCCACTGTTAAGTAAACAATCACAAAATCTCAACATCTCCTCTCAGGAGTAATAATCTGGGATTGGATCTGTCTGCCTACTCATATGACCCTCAGTGTGCCTGGACATTGCTGCACCACCAAGCAGTGCTGCTTTCAGTATCTCCTCTCCAGCTCTAGTAAACAGCTGCAAGGGCATCCCTGGATAAGGTGGTCAGCCTGAACTGTCACAGTCCACATCTCCAAGCCCAGTCTGGTTATCTAAGGCTAAACATCTGGAAAAGGCAATGTTCTTATCTAATATAATGCTCCCTGGGGACCAGCCCTTTGTCTGCTCCCTTTTGAGAGAATGCAGCAGACAGACTGGCAGACAAGCCAGAGATTACACCAAAAGGCTGTGAGAAGCAGCAAACACAGCAGTGGTGAGCAACACATCACCAAGCAAAGGCTGACTGTGCATCCAGAGCGTGGCTCCTTCCAGGGGCCCGCTGGCACATGTCCTCCATGGGTGAGGACAGCACATGCACAGTGGATTCTGGGTGAGAAAAGCATGAAGATAAGATGTCTGGTCTTGTGCTGCATCAGGGATCACTGCAAGCTCCGTGCAGTGCAAACGCAGCCAATCCACACCATCGGAGGACCAGAAATGCCTTGAGCAGGACAGACAGACACAGGACAGGTTCTCCTAACTCCTCCTACAGTCTTCTGCTGCAAGGGGGGAGACAGAATACTTCACCTCAAGACACTGTTGTTTTGTCTTCCATTGGTCCCTCAAAGAGGCTACAAAGACTGACTTCTGCTCACAGAAGAAAAGAAGCCAGTCAGCAGAAATGAAGCCCAGCCTTTCTTTGGGCTTCAGGGAGGCCAAGCATCACCTCACGGGCTTGCACTGCAGATCCAGCACTGGCGACTGCACCGGGGAACCAAAACTGCTCTTTGCTTGGGGCATGTGAAAGCTCTCATTGCTTTTCATTCCGTGCCCGGGTCATTCCTGTGTCACTGCCTGCTGGACTGGAAGGAAATGACTGCTGTAAATCTGTTTTTAGAAAGATCTGACTCCCTCAATATGTTAAATGAATTCCAGTTATTTATGGGATTTCACTTAGCTCAGGGTAAGACATATTGGATTGTTCAGGCTGTTTCAATTGTTACTTTTTCTTCCTAAAAGGGTTAAGTGTTGCTAAAGAATAGTTTCTCTAAAAACAATAATGCAATGAGATATTGAAATTGGTTTGACTACTCTATACATTCATTTGAGGGAAAACTCAAAAACTCGTTCACCTAGAAAAAATTGCTGCCTTAACTTTATCAGCTGCACTCTTGATCACCTAATGGCAACAAGGTCAAAACAAAAGCAACACAGAACAAAACTCTAGCAGTCTTCACACACTGTAGTCACTGTGTTTTCTTTTTGTCCATTTGCATAGGAACAACCCCAGAGCTATGCTTGCTGTCTTCCCTTCAAGGCTAAGTCTGGAAATACCATGCAAGAGGCGATTTAGCATCAATTATTGTGGCCAGACAAGTGCCTGGCACTCTGCAGAGCTGCTGCTGTCACAGGAGCAATACTGGGCTTCAAAAGACAAAGCAGAGTATCTCCACCATTTTTGCTTTGCCTCCCCTAGTTATCTCTTGCTGTGAGAGAGCCTCCAAAACTGTAGCAAAGCAGAAAGGAAGGGCCAGAGGCCTGTTGCTGAAGGCACAACGAACTGCCCGGCAGGTTTCCCTTCTGCCATTTAATTGCTGAGCTCCTATATGACTTAGCCCAAATCTTTGACCACATCTAACCTGATGCACAAGCTCTGATTCATGGACTGCCAGAGCAGACTCCTGTGCAATGCAGGGAGTATTTCTAAAGAGCCTAATGATTTAACAGGGGGCAAGCAAGGGCATGACTTTGCTCCATGCTCACTGCTCTGTGCTAACCACATATAAGCTTCACCCCAAGCTCAGTGGGAGTTTGTGGGCTACTCTTTCATTGAAAAGTAAAATCCCTTCAGTTGCTTTGCATCTCTCATGTGCAGAAGCACGTGGTTGGGCACTGAGACACGGCTGGCATGTGTTTACCTGCTGCCCTATAATGGCTTGTCTGAGTGCTAGTTCCTCAGCAGGTCACAGGCTGATCACACTGCACTGGTAACAGATGTAACAGTCCAGTCCATGAAGCTGATGTGCTGTCTGTGATGTCTCTATATTTAAATGGCTGCAGCTGCAGTGGCCCTTTACCTGTCCCTGTCTTAGAAGATGCAGTCAGAGTGCAATTAAAGGAGGAGAGGCACACAAGTGGAAGGATGGGGTGACAGGCTGCTCTGCTCCTGCCATTCCCCACCTCTATCCTGCTCTGTAAAGACCCAGCAAGTCCCAGGACATGGCCTTCACACAGTGACAGTCCAACAAGAATAGCTCAGAAGACAAAGCTTGCTGGTACCAGACCAATCCAGTACCAATGAAAGAAAGGGTCATTATGACCAGTCAGGGGAGCTGAAAAGCTGCCTAAGGAGCAAAGGGTCACCACTGGCATCTCCAGAAAGGCTGCCTGCCCAACAGGTAAAACCTCCAAATAGCAAAGAGAAGCCCTGGGGCAGGATGTGCTAACACTCCAGCATCAGAGGTTAATCCTGAGTGGATGTGGCTGTCAGCACTCTGCAGAGGTGCTAATCCAAGGCTGGGTGCCTGACAGAGCCTGGTAACACCTCCTGCACATGGCTCCTCCTTCAGCACGTTGGTGCTGAGGTGAGGTGAAGGCCAGAGGAGGATGCTTTACCTCTTCAGTAAGGGGTCTATAAATTCAGCCATTTCCAATACATGAACAAACCAAAGGCTTACAGTTCTGGGCAGCTGAGATTAATCTCCTAAGAAATCAAGTCACAAGCAGTTCCACAGATGCCCAGCACCAGCAGAGTGAACAAACCAAACACCAGAGTCTGGCTGCACTGAAGTTCTCAGAGTCCTGACAGTTTGTACCACCTGACATGTCCTGGCCACCTCACACCAGCTCAGGGCTCCCAGAGGAGTCAGAAAGCCACTGCTCAAATGGCTCTGAGCACTACTGAGTAAACAGGACTATTCACTGCACAGTAAAAAGCATCATGTCAACACAACGTTGTACATTCAACAGGCAATGATGCCTCTGAACTGATGTCTATGCTTGTCTCCCAGTAAGCTGTCTGCAGTGTAAGACAGGATATTGCATGCCTGAATTACCAGCTGCAATACCAGTGATGTCTGGTTCCAAGCTCAAAAGACCTGCATGCACAGAACTTCCACCTAAACATTAATCACATACATGCACCTTTGTCTAGTGAGGGGATCCTTTAATCCACGAGAGGATCTTTACTAGCTCACTCCTTTCATGCCAAACCATCTTCAGGCATTGCATTTCATTTTCTCCAGGCACTGCTAGGATCCTAAACAAAAATTGGGGGTTTATTTTTAATCATCAGCTTATCCCAAGAAAGGAGAAGTCTACATGCAGTAGGAAACCTCCTTTTTCTTAAAGGCTCCAGTAAACAGACTGAGGAAACTCCTGGAAAGCTTTACTGGTCTCAGAGAGAAGTCCCTGTTCGTTGTGGGTGACCAGCTTTGCTCCTTGCTCAGACTTTTGGCTACTAATGTCACAAGTGCAACCAAAGAGCGTGTCTGTGTTGTACCGCCTACTATCCTCCAGAACCATCTGGCCCAAATTATCAAAGCAGAGGACGTTACTACATTCACCCTTTATTGAATCCTGGGAAAAAACACTTTGAGATCAGCCCCAAACTATTTTCCTAGCTCTCCTCAACCTTGCTGAAAAAGCCCCCAAATTACAAAGTTAATTGGCAGCACATTGTTACCATATGTGGTGTGTGAGAGGAGCACTGAAGTTTATTTAGGCATCAGACCCAAAGAAGAGTGAAATATTACTGCTCTTTATGAGGATTTTGTGTTGGCCTTGATTACTAAGGCATCCCCAGGCTTGATCCTCCTGCATGTAACCTGCCCAACATGCTACAGCACACTGCAGCATGGGAGCACCTATCTGCTCCCATCCTGCTTCCCCCCGAGAAACTCGGGACGTATCTTGTTCATTGTGCTTTTGCTTAGTAGATGCCAGTATCTTCCTTTTCTGTGTTGACATGCTTCTTTCTTGAGTGAAGTTTTCCAGGCTGTTTCGCATCTCTAAAGCACGACTCTGAACCCGAGCAGTTGTGCTCTGCGGCTGCTGGGTCACACTGTCTCTTGTGGAGCGACTCTCCTTGCTCCAGCTGCCTCATTCATCTCGCTGGATCTCTCCCAGATCTTTAATGAGAGTTGGATTCTTGGCCCAGAGGCTCTGAAACTAAATGGGAAACTCTTCCCATCTAAAGTCTCAGTGAAAAATGGTCTGTGGCAAATTTGTATCACTGGGATCCTACTTAGACTCTTCCTCCCTCTTTATACTGGCAGCAGTAGCTTTTTGGGAGCCTCTCCACTGATGCAGCAGCGTTCACTAAAGCACAAAGTCCCAGAAGCTCCATGTCAGCAGTACATAGCTGATGTCTGCAGTAAAAATTTGTACCCCCAGGCTAGGAATACTCTCTCCCTATTTTTAAACTCTGTCAGAAACACTGTTTTAGAGCGTCCTTGCACAGACAGCACACAGTGTACTAACGTCCCAGCCCCACAGATGCACCTGCAGAGCTGCTGCTGCCCCATCTGAGGGAACTAACTGCAATTTACACAATCTAGCAGAGGTCATGGTCAAAGACTGCTTGCCTTAAAGCTCCACAAACTATTCTGAAGTGCTGAAATGGACTTCCACGGAGTGAAACATCAGGTTTCAATTAAGATGCCTTCATTTCCCAATCTGATGTGTGTTAAACAACCTATCAAAACCTCATAAACTTCAGTTCACAGCATTTTCATTTCCGGATTCTCTCTCCTGCTCTCAGCTTCAGGAATATCTTGTGTATTAAAATAACATGCTTAAAAATAGAAACAAATCTGGAGAAAAAATTTCTGTCCTTCATTGAAGCAGCAGTCCTGATTTTCTAGAAAAAAAAGGCTGCCCAGAGGGGTTGTGGAGGCTCCTTCCTTGGAGGGCTTCAAGACCTGCCTGGACATGTTCCTATGCGACCTGATCTAGGTGACCCTGCTTCTGCAGGGGGTTGGACTAGATGATCTCTAAAGGTCCCTTCCAACCCCTACCATTCCATGATTCTATTCTATGAAAACCAGTGAAGACCCACATCCTTCTAAGGTTAAATTCTGGAGAACACAGAGAAGCAAAGTTACTTCACAGATGAAGGGAAAACCTTCAGTGCACAAAAATCCAGTGGTTCCAGAACCTCAAGACAGCTTCTGCACATACCCATGCAGCAATGCATTGCCCTAAAGGCTCGTTCTGTGTGGATGAGTCTGCCTGCACATCCTGCACACTGTGTTTTAAAGAAGTGAATTTCTCACCTCCAGGTGCCCACCCCTTTGACCTGTATAAAATAAACACCTCTAATACTTCTGAAGACTTCACGATGATAATTGGAGCATGAAAAAGGAGGTATTGTTCTGTCTAGTCCAGACCCAGGCTGCAACATGGCAAATCTGTACTGATAACAACCGAGGGACAACGCCAGGGGCAAAGCAAGTAGACCTTGTCCAACAAAAGTGCTTCTCTGTGGGTTTGTCAGCTCTGCTAACGTGCCCAAAAATGTCACGTGCAGTCTCTATCATCAACTATATCACATGTGTACATGAGTAACTTACCCACCCAAGTAATACTTTCTCTAATGGTTGATGTATTAGGCAGAACAAATATAAATAGGTTCTCACAGTGCTGTAGTGTGAGATAATCCAGAAAAACCCAAGTCACCACCTACTCCACACTAACGCTCCAAAAAGCTGCACAGGGGGTAATAGAGACTAGAGTGACCATGGGCATATTCTATTAATAACTGTGACCTAAAACTCTGCTTTACTTTGTTTTCTTTTGTAAGCATTTACAGCTACAATTTATCACCATAAGATGAGAATTTCTTACCCAAGGCCTCATAAAACAAACCTTTAGCCTCCTTTACTACAAGCTGGGATGTGGGATAGCAGTGATTTTAGGCTGCTGCCTCCATGAGGATAGCAAACTGTATAAGAGTAGTATGACCTCTTGAGAGACTTGCAGCACTTCCAGATGTGCTGAGGGTGCAGAGAGCAGGGCTCCTTACTCCTTCATGGAAGGAGCTCCCTCCTCTCAAACAAACAAGTGCCCTCCTGGCAGGCTGCGGGTGACAGATCACCCAACTGGTGCCAGAAGCTCCAGAGATGCCTCCAGAAAAGGGTCTGTGGAACAGTTACTGCCTACTACCAGAAATAAAGGATCCTGCCTTGGCCTTAAGGACTGGCCCATAACAGCACCAAAGTCCTTTCCCTTCAATGTCCAACAGCAGAGGCTCAAAGGAAAAGTAAGAACAGAGCAAGCTTACTCTGCAGCTTGGACTCTCATCCCTCCCCTTGGTTTGGGTTGTTCTGCTTTATACCTACCCCTCTGCCCATGAGGCCGTTGTTGAAAGGCAATCCGATGAAGCTGAAAGCTGCCTCCTGGATAAAGTAGGGATTCAGGATACGTATCTCATGAGGTTCTCTTGGGACACGGGTCGCCACTGACTTCCAAAAGCCATCAGAGGCACTCTGGTAACAAAAAGCAAAACCAAAAAGGTAAGACAGAACAACAAACACACCTGTATACAAGAGAAAGAAGACTGCTATTATTCTTAAAGAAAATAACCCCCAAATGCCCTGCTGGCAGCAGTTCCTCTGTCCCTGCTTGCTGCCACAAGGCACGGGGGTAAGGTTGTAGTGGAAGGGTGCATCCTGGAGCCAGGAGAGCAGCACATGCAGATGCACTGAGTCTGGATAACAAGTGTGATGAAGACAAGCGGGGCTTCAGCATGAATGACCTCCTCCTCAGTGTCATCTTTTCACTCTTCCTGGCACTTCAGCTTAAGCATTAATTGGTTAATGGCTTAAGCACTCCGGCACCTGCTGTGATCACTCCCACCTGCCTCCAAGGGGATGTACCCTTGGATAGCAAATGCTTTTAAGAATGCTCAAAGAGCTAAAAATGGCCATACAGCTCTACTTTCAGCGTGATCTACATGCTTCCCACTTTACCCTAGATTTAGCCTCTTCTCTTAAGGTTTCATGGGAGGGAATTAAGCTGTGAGGTTATAAAGGTGCCATCTCGCCTTTTGCAGAATCATACATGTTTGTGGTACAAGGGGAAAAAACCAACTAAATGTATCCTTTCTGTTTAGCCAGTAGATTGGAGTTTAATTAAAGCCTTCACATTGCAAAGGTGGGAGAACACTGGCCCCTGATAGACAGCCCTGTCTAGAGAGGGGCTCGTGCTTCTTGGCCACATGGCTTTACACCACTGTTCCTGCTGGTCCAGATGTTGGTGGGTATAGCATGTACTGCCCTCAAAATAACCACGGGCTTTCTGTCCAGGGGACTTGCAGAACATTATGTTCCAATGTTTCACTTCTGTTTGGGTTAAAAACTTAGAGCAAGGCACAGGGAGGATGGTAGGAATGTTAATCTGCTAACCAACAGCTTTGGCAGGGTAAGCTGACTGAACATCTCCTTCTCCAAACATTGAGCCATCTTCCCTGGGATCTCCATGGCAAGCAACAGAGGCAGATGTTACATGTGAAGAACATGTGCTTTACAAATCATTCTTTACACCAGGTTTGGGTTGCTTGCAGCTTAACAGGGAGTTCACAGTTCCTTTCAAGGCACTGCTGAAAACATTCATGACCCTTTGCAAAATCCTCAGGATCTTCCCCTGCCCAATAGTGATTACCCCTGTAATGATCAATGCTAATTCTGCCAGATGCCTGCTCCATTCCTCACGCTATTTGTACTGCACAGGTCCTGTGAACCCTCACACAGGTGTTGCTAAACACCCTACAGAGGCTTCTCTATGGACCACCACCATGGTTATCTTTAGCTGCTGAATTTCAGATCCTGAAGGAAGAAACTTTGGTAGGGAGCTCTTGCTACAAAAGGCTTTAACACAGCAGGCTCCATGAGGATGCACACTGTTACTCAAACCAACAGTCTAAGACAGCCAAATGACACTGCTATCATGTTTTGATCTCACATGCACCCTCAAAGCTGCCCAAAGGTAATACCCTTTTGCTGACCAGGGCAAGGATTCTGTGAGGTTAAATTCTCATTTCAACAATGCAAAGTGCTGCCAGGACCCTAAATGGAAAAAAAGATCCAAATTAACCCTCATGTTCTTTCATCACAGTTGAATTAGAAAGAATGGCTGGTGTCAAAGTGGTCTAACACTTTCCATTATACTACAACATTTTCAGCCACTGAGTGATCCCACTGTTTAAAAAGAAGGAAAAAGAATTAGGAAGAAAAAAATGCTTTATAAATGTTGGTAAAGTTCAGCATCCATTTGACCAAGTGATTTGAGGGATTTGGGATGTCAGCTGAGTTTTGCCTCCTTGTGAAAATTCATCGAAAATTTGATCATGAAACCTTTGTACTATCCTAAAGGCACATGTAAAGCAGAGTTAGTTCTAGGGAAGGAGAGACACAGAGAGAGAGAAAATAAATAAATAAAAACCCCCACAGATTCCACTTGCATTAAGCATGCTCCAGGTCCCACAGAAATGATGATGATAAACAAAAATCTTGAACAGCTACTCATTCAGCGAAACCATCTTATCATGGGCTTAAGCAGGCACACCCTGGAAAAATAGTGTGTGACCCTGAAACTAAAATAAATTTATAAGTTCAATTATGAATTCACGTGCAACTCTAAATAGGGCATTGCCTAAATTTTGCAAACAGTTTAATCCAAAGGTCTGCAAGCTTATTTAAAGCGGACAAAAGCTGCCCTTTGTTTGGACTCACGCTTCACATGAGGTACTACATAAGTGCTGGGATTTAGGTAGGTTTTATGTGGCTTTTACATTACACACAAAACACTGAAGGGAAAAGAAAAAGAGAAGTGTTATAATCATTGAAGACTTTTATTCTTTGCTCTTCCTTGAGCTGTTCAGAAAGAGGTAACTACACATATCCTAGTTGCTCATTTTGTGAAGTATGAGGAGGACCATACCTGGCCTCCTCTCAGCTAGTTCAAACGTGGGCCCTACCCCTAGCTGGGAATACAACCTGTCTGCTTTGGTCCCTTCTGTCTGGCTGTTTCATTCAGACTATTTCCCTAAGAATTTTCCTCAGCTACCACGATGCTCTGAAACTGCTCTGTTTTCCCCTTCTAGTCTGATTTCTATTTGCTCTGTGCTCTTCCCTGTAACTTTTCTGGGCAGTTCCCCTGAGATCATTATTGAGGGAGCCCTGGGGTAATCTGTCATTTTGGTGTGTTTCCCCTCTGCATTTTCTAAAACAATTGTAGGGAAAAATGAGTCTCAACAGACAGCTCTCAAGCTTCCACCTATACAGCAGGCAAAACCCACATACCAGGCTAAAGAATCAGACTCACAGAATGGTTTGGCTTGGAAGTGACTTTAAAAATCATCCAGTTTCAACCCCTTGCCATAGTCAAGGGTATTTTCCACTAGACCAGGCTGCTCAAAGCCCCATCCAAGCTGGCCTTGAACACTTCCAGGGATGTGGCATCCACAGCCTCTTGGGCAACCTGTTCCAGTGCCTCACGACTCTCACGGTGAAGAACTTCTTCCTAGTATCGCATCTAAATCCACTATCTTTCAGTCTAAAGCCATTACCCCTTCTCCTGTCACTACATGCCCTTGGTAAAAAATCCCTTTCTGAATTTCTTACACCTCCTGTTCTCCAGGCTGAACAGCATCAACTCTCTCAGCCTGTCTCCATAGGAGAGGTGTTCCAGGCCTCTGACCATTTCTGTGTCCCTCCTCTGGACCTGCTCCAACAGGTCCATGTCCTTCTTATGTTGAGGACCCCAGAGCTGGATGAGTCTGGGCCCTCACCAGACCAGCATAGAGAGGGAGAATCCCTTCCCTCAACCTGCTGGTCACATTACTTTTGATGCAGCCCAGAACTAAGAACTGTTTTCCTGGCTTATAATTACTGACATTCCCAGCCTTGCGGTTTGGCTCTGCAAATCCTGCAGTGCTGAGCCGCATCTCAGTCCCTGTGGTTTTGTTCTGCAGCTTGTCATTGGCAAGCTACAAAACACAGCAGCAGCATGGCTGCAAGCCCCAGGAGGCTGCTCCCCTGACGCAACCCCCGCGGCACGAAGAGCGCGGCCCCTTCCAGGGCTCCTCGGCCGCAGCCACCGCTCTGCTGCGCTGCATGTCCAGGCTGATTGCAGACAGATGTGCACACAAGTTTCCAAAGCAATCACTTCCCATTGGGGAACACTGTCCCCCTTTTTAGGCTGGGAGGAGAGAGGCAGCCACCGGAGGAGCAGCAGGCACTGGGAGGGAAGGCACGCTTGCCCTGCCAGATTAAGGAGCTCAGTCTTGCAGACTGAGGTTAGGAGCATCCTCTGCTCTCCCCTACAGTACTTAAGGGTGGGCTTCTGAAGATGCAGTATCTCCCTTCCTGGCTGTCATAATGAAGCAAATCTTAGACAGCTTAGACAGCTTAGACTACATTCCCACAGTACCTCATCACCTCCTGCTGTTGAGGTGGAAACCATGAGGTCCAGGCTGGAAATCAGGTTTCCCTGTGTTAATTCCCCACCTCAATGATTTGTTGGTATTACCATGCGCCTGGAGCCTCAGTCACACACCAGTGTTCACAGTGCCAATGGCTGCCAAAAAGAGCTTATAGCATAGGCATAAACAAACTAGCAACATGGAGAGGCAGGCAGGAAAACATGACTGAAGAGCATGTCTCTGAGGGCCACGTAACTTTGTAAGCAATCTTGGAAATCCTTGTGTAACTGTAGAGGACATCAGTAGAGGCTTTGGAGGAGACCATTTAAAAAGTAGAAAGCATTTAGATGGGCCAGGGCTTTCAAGCCAATCTCTCAAACAGCTCTCATGCAGGGAGCGAGGCAGAAATATCTGGTTTTGTCTCCCTTCAGTTTTCCATCTCAAATTTACTGAGGCAAATCACAACCTTTGCTAAAACAAAATGTGGAAAAATGGAGCCTCAGCCAAGGAGCACACCTCAACAGAAGATACAAACAGCTAGAAGCAGGCTGAGTGTCCCAGAATAACAACACTTCTACTATCCTAAGCAAAATGAGAGGTAATGCTACCGTAGCCTGATGACACAGATGCTGCCTCTTCTATACCTGTGTAAGATAGCTGGATTTAGGAGTACTAGCAGCATTGCTCTGGAAGACAGAAAGAGGACAGGGAGATTGCAAAGGTCAGCTAAGCACAACACCAAGCTGATTGATGTCTAGGTATGTAATAATCTGCTGCAAAGCAACAGGAAAGGTGAAAAGACTGGAGGGAGAACTCGAGGTAAATGGAGATTACTGCTCTTTCAAATTCTGATAACACCAGAAATGGAGAAGAAGAAAGGTATGAGGGAAAGAAAAAGCCTGGGGATGACACATCAGTCACAAGACCTCAGTGCACTTGGGCACACATTGTTCACCAAGATCTCTGCCCCTACCTAGGCTGGAATGTGGCTTATTCTATACCCGTCATCCACAAGCACTCACTGTCACAGAAACGCTGGGTACAGCAGGAGTGCTGCAATCCATCTGCAGAGGCTTTTGAAAGGTTTCTTCTCAGGCATAACTGGATTGGACGTGGAAAGTGTGTTTCTGCTAGAAGAATCACCAGCTTATCAGCCCATGCTGCATTGCTCAGCGGTCAAGTAGACACAGGGGCCTAGCAAATGCTCTCCAACAAATGCTAATATAAATGAAGTTGCATCGTTTGCAGTGATTATCAAAGCAACAAGGAATTTTTAGCAACAAGAAGAGAGGTGCTGAGAGCCTGCAGTCTGGGTTGACAGTCAACTGCCTGACTCACTAGCCCACACTTAAATATATTTACCCAACCTTCTCAAAGAGATGGAGAACCCCTCACCACCCTCTGTACACGGCTCCAATGGACAGCACTTGTTCTGAGTTTCCCTATCTTCAGTTTCTAGAGTCTAGAAACGATCTAGAGCATTTTGTTCCACCCTTATCTGCTCCACTGAAAAGCTCTTACCCTGCCTGACACAAGAACATTGCAGATTGTGCTCAGATCCTTCCCTCATCTTCTCTTTGTCCCATTGCCAGAGGAGATGCAGCTCTTGGGCTATCCAACAACATGAAGCTTCTAATCTTTTACAACATCTGTTTCTTTTCTCTGAATACCCTCCCACTGACCAAGTGTAAAATCAAATCATAGTTTCCCAGGCCTGGAATACCTGTTGGTATTCCCAGCAGCCTCACAGTACCCAAGAGAACTCCTAACAGCTTGTAAACGCCTCAAATTTAGCTTTTACTAAGGTTTCTCAGTGTGAAACCCAAACATGTTTCCTACCCAGTGTTTTCAGTGGCAAAGAGCAGCAAAGCATGATGGAGACAAAACCACCTCTTAACACGTGGTGCTACTACAGATTTGGTTGTTTTAAAAGCGAAAACCTAACTCTGCTTTGTCATCGGTAAAGCTGAGCAAATAATACTTCACTACATTGGCTAGAGTTTAGTTTCTTTAGGCTTAATAACCAGGTTGAAAACCACAAGAGAAGGGCAACTTAATTCCAAGTAGTGGTTGAGGACTTTAAGCTTTGTGCTAGACATATAAACTCTGTGGCATCCTGGCTACACGTGGACCTGGAAACCTCCCTGCCCACAGACACCAGTAGCCTCCACGGTGCCAAAAGCCAGCTGGGATGTGAGGGTGGCTCTGGTGTGTGACACACCAGATCAGTCTGCTCTTTCCCATGGCTGTCCGTAGGAGGTCTCTGCCTTGTTTCCATGCAAGCATATATGATGAATGAGCAGAAAAGCATACACTGAGTTTCAAACTTCATTTGGCCTTTATCACTTTCAGTGCTGCAGCTAACCTACAGTCAGACATGGGCCTCCTGTGCTGCTGGTCTAAACCAAACTGTCATCTTCTCATTCCAAGGACTAGGCAGCATGAGGCCAAGACTAGCTCTAAAGAGTCAAGAGAGCAAGTTTATTTTTATGCTATGTTGCAAATACAAAGGAATTCCTTTCTCTGTGGTTTTATCTGTGCAACTGAGAACAAAATACAGTTCCCAGTTATAAGATGATAAAATGTTGTTGAAAAAGAGATTGTCCTGTGTAGAAAATGAAACTTGGAACGTGTCAGATGAGCTGCAGAAAAAACCCCAAAGCTTATTCTGCTGAATACTGTGTTTCACAAGTGCAAGCAAAGGTGATACCTCACATACGGTGTGTCAGAAGATGTCTTTGCACTATGTACAAACAGGGTGATGGATGGACCCTGCTACAGACCTTTCTGTTTAAAATCTAAGCTGGACTTTTGAGCCAAAATTTGAGGAAATAGCCCTGTTTTGAAGCAACTTAGCAAAGATGGAAGTTTCTAGTACAAGGAACAGATTCGGATAATTTATGTCTCTGTTGTGTTTGTCTGTGAATACTAAAAATCCTTCAGTGAAAACTATCTAAGGAATATCTCAAGGATGAACAGGCCCTACAGTGTCACCATTATTCACAGGGTACTTTATTCCCATAAGGCACCAGCCCTTTTATTTCCCTATTATTTTTGTGACATAGTTTATGACATGTCATATTGGCAGAGCATCTATTAAAAGAAAACCACGGCTGAAATGCCAAACCCATGTGGTAGCAAGTGCTGAAGTAGGACAGCAGCCCTGCAGCTTCAGAGCTTCAGCTCAGGGTTTCTGTTGTGAGCAATCACTTCCTAACTTTCCCACAACATTTTTCTTGAACTGCCAGGTATCTCAGCGTTTTACAAACAGTTTCATATTTAGAGCATCTCTGCAATGTTTGGCATGCATTATACCCTTTTACAGGGGAGAAAGCAGACAAAGATGAATGCCCACAGTTTCCATTGCCTCCTGATGCTCTACTTAAGACAGCTTCCACTGAACTTTCAGAACATTTGCTAAGATCACAGTGTAACTCCATCGACTCTGCTGCTGCCAAACACTCGGCTCTCCTGCGTGTCTGCCCCACGAGACTTCAGTGTGTCTGGGAAATTCTGATCTCACCCAGCATCACATCAGTCAGTCAAAGGCTAAACCACCTCTTCAAGAGGAATACTCAGTGTCTAATCAGGAGACCATTCTTTCTCCTCTCTTACGCACAACATGTTCTACAGCTTCTGCAATGACTCCTACCAAGGCTGAATGTCTTGCACTACAGAAGTTACTCTAAATCTCAGCCTTCCCTCTCTGCTAGATACACAGCTGTGTTCTAAACGAGCCAGGAGGTAATTATGGATAACATCTGCACAGAAGAATGGAATTAATGTTGAAAATGCAATGTTATTTTTCTTGCTTTTCCTAACTCCTGGCAGCTTGATTTTTGTAAACATGTAGCTCTTTAAAAAGTCTTAAAGGATAACTTAATATATTTTAACAACACAAAACAATCAACTGAAGGAAGCACCCCTCAAATTGAGCAATAAAACCCAGGGCACAGTTCTACAAGTACAACTACAAGCTCCAGCAAGCCGCTGTATTCTAGATCAGCTGTTAGAGGAGAAGAAATGCACCCTCCTATAGTGCTCCTGAACTATTTACACCTAAGAAGTGCAACATCTAATTCCTCAGCAAGTGCCTGAGGATTTTCCTGCTGGTTGTAAACCCTTTCTCTGCTGTCACCAGTACTCAACACCCTTCAACTTCCAACACCTGTGCTCTTGCCCTGTACCACCACACCAGGCTACTGCTCCTTCACATCGCCCAGGTGGCTGACAGGAGGACAAGGGGTTGTTCCTGAGAGTCCAGGAGAGAGTTCCTGCTCCCAGGTCTGTTGCCCATGCCCCAGCCTCCTTGGGGAGAAGTAACTCAAGGGAGAATCCTATTTGGTTCTTGCATCCCAATACGCTGCGTCTTAACTAGCTGTATGGGGAGGGCACCTGACCAGTGCAGGCTGGGCTGGGGAGCCCTGGAAGGACAGTGTGCCCAGTGTACACAGCCAGCATCTAACAGCCCCGTTAGATGGACTAACCAGCCCCAGCCATGGGATTTCACAAAACAGCAGGAGCCACAGCAAGCTGCCATGGTAACAGCCTCATTGATTCCCAGCCCTTGCTCTGAAGAGTCAGAGGATCTCAGCAAAATAGAGTGGGAGACTATATATTTTTCTTTAAAACAGGGATAAAACTGTGCATTTTCAGTAGCCTCATCCTGAGAGACAGCCAAGTTATTTTAGCTGAACTTTCCAGCTGTGCCAAACACGTGGCATGGAAAACATCACCTCAAAGATGACAGCGTAATGAAATGATGGAGCATTTTCCCCATTGCTTGTAGCAGAAAATATAAGGTGATCCCAGCTGTAAGCAGGGCCACCTGCTCCACTCACACAGTATGCCTGCACAAAACAAATTGACACATTTTTCAAAGCTGTCTTTGCAGGCTTTGGTGACAAAGCAAGAGGGCATCCCAGGGCATGCGAGGACACCCATCAGCAAAGTCTTTTTTAGGGAGCTGAACTGGTTCATGAGTTTGAATACAAATAACAACTCATAAAACAACACATATTTAGACTAAAGTCTTAGCACATGACAACAAAAAAAAGCTAAAGGATCACCACAGGAAGAATTATGGCCTAGAAACCCCCATTGCTTTCCCAAGTTATCTTAAAGTAAGTCTCCAGGGAAATTTTCACATTGTTTTTACAGCAAGAGTACACAGAAAATCTGTCTTCTCCTATTTTGGCATCTTTGCTGAAATGAGAAGCCAAATAATTTCTATGTTCACTGAGTGTTCATATAGAATATATACAAATTCTTCAGCGACCTTTAGAAGGGAAAAGCAGGAAGGTCAGAATAACAAGAGGCTGGGAAGATGCCAGGAAAACTCTTGCCCTACTACTTTATTTTCTGGACTTGTATTACTAGTAGGTGGTTTTACCCAAGAAGAGTTTTTAAGTAATATTATTTCATATTCCTGATGACAGTAAAAATAAGCTGATATCCCAACAGAAATTACACATTGAAGAGGTTGGGTTTTTTTTACCAAATAACCCAAGTGCTGATTGCCTGTCCCAGGCCTGGTATTTTCTGAACTTGTCAGTTGTGGGCAAAGTTAATTTAGTGGAAACGGCCAGAACGCAGCTGATGCACCAGCTGAGAAAAACTTCCTCGTGCACCCAAGAGCTTGGCCACTCTCATTGAAGTTTATGTCTTTGATGAAAAAAAACCAAACAAAAATAAGATACTAATGCTTTTGCAAACCTGATCTGAACTAAGAAGGAAAGACAACACATCCCATAAATTCCCAGTTGTAAGGATACAATTACTACAAAACAACGTGAGGTCTTTCCAGAACCTCTCTTGCCTACTACCTTGGCTTATTTGCACTTCTGTTGTCAGATCAAGCGTTTGCATTATATAACTCTGAGTGTTGAGGTAACTGAGAAGCTGAATCTAGAGGGGGAGGAAGGAGGTCAGGGATTCACACCCCCTGCACACAGGAGCATCGTCCTCTGTTGCAGAAAGGAGCTGCCTGTCCTTGTCGGGAAGAACCAGAAGCACCACACACAGCTGGAGCATGGGGGGAAAACAGAGGAAGATAAAAGCACATGGGGAGTTTAGTTACCTCAGTGTTTATTATAGCAAACTGGAGATATAGGTCAATCCCCTGGTCCTGGAGCCCACAATGCTTCGAGGCAAAGAAAACGTTACAAATTGCTCAGACAGCACTAACTATGCAAGTAACCCACGGAGCCCGCCAAGGAACACATGTGTTCCAGGCATAAATTGTCCAATCTATTCCTTTCTGAATTAACATCTGTCATCATGACACCATTTGAAATGGCTGAAGACTGGATCATATTAACAGTCACACATCTTGGATAAATATTTACCGTTCAGAGCCTTTTTTTTTTCAGTTTAAAGAAAAAAAGCAGATAGCAAAAATTGCTGGAGCTGTGAAAGGGGAGTTTCTTTGCAGACACTGACAGAAAGCATGTGATTTTATTTACAAAATCAAATTGTTGTTTTTCCCTTCCTCTGTGAGTCTTCACACCGCACAGGGGTGAAGTCCCAGCCTCCTGTGGTGTCACAACGCTTTCCAAAGGGCTCTTCTGGGGAACTTTGTTATGCTGGAGCTTGCTCACCTCAGAGACTCCACAAAGCCTTCTACCCTGAACCTTAAGGGGCAACTAAGCTCTCCTTGCCCTTTGGCAATCTTCAGGTCTTTGGTACTTGAGGCTAATGGTGGTCTTTTGTTCCCTGATGGGCTGGGGATGCAGAAACATCTCTGGCTAATCACACTTCAGGAAAAGAGTTTTGCTGTGACCCTTGCAGAAAACCGAGCCTAGCAAATAACTTTCATGAAAAGCTGTCAACGGTATTGCTGGCTTGCTATCCTGCTCCTCAGAGTCCAGGAATGGGTCACAGAGAGTGAGGACAAGGGCTTCCGTAGCTCCAGAACAGGACACAAGAATGCAGCCCTGCCCTGGCTACTGCCAGGAAACAGCGTTTTCCCAGATCCTGGATTAAGTCTGTATTTTGGGAAAAGGTGTCAGCAGTCAGTGCTCACCTCTGCAAGCGTATCACCAGAGCAAGACAAACACAGATTTCTAGGAAACTACATCTGTCCAAGCTGGCTTGAGCTCCTAGCCACCACGTTCTGCACCGCTAGAAAGGCCGAGAGAGATCCTGCTGCCATCCTCCTGGCTGTCCTGCAGCGCTCCCTCCACCAGCAACTTCTCATTCCAGCCTTTTACTCTCACGCTGCTTGAGTGGAACTTTACCCAGATATATCCAGTTTTGATTTTAAGATTTCAAAAGCAAATTCATCAAGTCCATAGGGCAGATGTAGCAAAAATAATTACACTGATATAAATGTGCTGCCTTTTTTGGTCTGTTGCCTAGCTTAAGATATACTTCTCCCTATGAAATTAAAAAGTCTTCTAAGAAAGAATGTTCCCTCTAGGTAGAGGGACAGACTACGTAAATCTCCCCAAAATCCCATGCATAAGCTAAATAAATGGAACTCAAATCTCTTAGACTAAGGGAGGCTTTGCAGACTTCAAATGATTCTTACAGTTCTTTACTGAAGTGTTAACACAGAACATCTTTACTAACACTTGCAGGAATAGCTGATGCCCTCTGGGCGACGTCTGGGTTTCACTGTCTTTTTCCCTCTGTGGGACTCACAAAGCACTGCTCCAGGACAGAGGAACATCTGCTGCACATGTGGGCAATGCAATAGCCTCAGCAGGCATAGGCTGCACTGCTGGTAAAGCCATGTGGGTCTGGAAGGCAGAGACACCCACATGGCTGCATGTGGGGCCAGGTGGAGATGATGCTCTGCGGGTTCAGCACTCACCTGCTCATTTGGTGTGCCAGGTGCCCAGTCACCTGTGTACAGCCCAGTGAACATGCAGGTCTCCAGCATGCAAACAGCAGGCAGGAGGGAGGGATAAAAAGGAGTACAGAGCATACTGTGTGTTTATGAAGTGGGGGAAATGTGAGAGGTTTGTGATGCAAGAGGGAGGCCTGAGGAAGTGGGAATAAATCCACTGGCAATCTGACAATTTGGTTAGCTCTGCTGTTTATGGAATGGTGTGATTCATTAAGAGCAGCATCAGGCTTGAGATTCATTTCTTTACATTGTCTCAGATATTCCAAGCCTATCTTTGATCAATGCAGCTAACCAGTATAACCTGAGTTTACATGCACCGTGACCCTGAAATGCACCTACCAGAATTTGCATAGTATTGATGCCTGAGTACCTCCAGAGCCTGCCAAAGAGGGCAAGTGCAACATGAGCACCCTCCCATGCCTTTTCACAGGATAGCTGCACTAGCTCTTCAATTGGCCCTCATTGATGTTTGCTTTTCAAAAGAAGATATGCGGAGAAACTGCAACTCCTTAAATTATCCATCTTTTTTAACTTTAGCTGAGCCACAGATGAAGAAGGAAGGAGTGATCAAATATCTAGGAAAGGACAGGAACTATCAGTTGGATGGCAGCAGACTTCAGAAGAGATTAGAACATGACAATTTTAGGAAGAAAATTGTCTCACAATAAAGCAAGATGGATAGGCAATGCCAGAAGGGATGTCCTCCTAGGGCAATAACTTAGTCTTTTCAGAAGGTAAATTCTGCTTGGGTCTTTTCATTTAAGAATGATGTGAAGGAAAACCAACTAAAGAACAAAAATCTGACTGGAGCTCTCTGATGTTCATGTCACAGCTAAGATTACTGAGCCAGAAACGAAGATGACACTGTCTCAGCAGATGTGGGATAAAGGTCCTTTAAGGACTACCGAAGCCCAGCATGAGTAAATGCTGCTCATCTTTTAATAAGAAGCATAGTGCAAGGCAGATTGGAGTTAGGCAACAGCAAACAAAGCAAGGGACCAAAAAAAAAAGGAACAAAACCCTTGTGTGATGTGGGAATGACTGAAAGGGTAGGCACTCCTACAGTTTTTATTTGAGTCTAAGGAGAAGTTGCCTAACTTTGGGGTAAGCAGTGATGTTATTCCTACCAACATGGATGTTTTGCAAGCATCTGATACCTGGATTTTTTTTTTTTCATCCAAAAAATAGCTATTTTTTACTCTCTTCATCTGCACCAGGAGCTTGGGTGAATGTAGCTACAGACCTGTGGATATCGATGACTATCCAGCCCAGGTGGACAAGTTTTATTGTGCAGTGTGTATCCATCTGATAATATCAAATGCTGTGAAGGCTCACTGCAACAGCATCAGAGAACCCCCTGTCACCAGCTTGACAGGGTACTTAAAGACACACTAACTGTGCCTGGGTGGGAACAGCTCTCAGCTATGTAGTGACCTGCCTAATCTCATTAGGCTGTTGCATGCAGGTATGTATGTATGAAGGGCAAGCTCCAGCCTGCACTTTCCATACCAACAACCTTCCTTTGGGAATCTGGCCAGGAAGTCTCCCCCAAGGCCCATGTTGCAAACTGGGACATTTGTCTGCTGAAGTTTCTGTATGGTCCTCACCACAGTGCTACCTGAAAGCTTGTTAAAAGTCACACAGTACAGAACTAAGGTCTCCTCTCTCTACTGGGCAACAGGGACAATATTTTATATAGCATATCTATATATTTTCCAGCCTCTTTTCTCACCATGGCTGGAAAAAAACCTGGTTTGCCCTGGCTCATAGGACATCAGTGTTCACACATCTCCTAATGTCTTCTGGAAAGGACTCTGATCTCCTAGGCCAGTCACAGAGGAAAAAAAGGTATTTTTTCATCTCCAAGTCTTCCTTGGTTCCCCACTGCACTAGGGGGAACAGGTCCTGACCATAGGAGCACAACCCTTCAGGCAGTACAGACCAGCTTTCTGTACAGCCAGAGAGATCAAAACCAGAACAAAGTCAATGCTGGCCCAAGAACCATCCCAGGAAAACAAACTCTCACCCACTCTCTGTCAAGGAATACAGAATATTCTCCAGAGACTATATCACATAGACTCTCCTACCTCTCCTCAGCCTCAGTAGTAGCCAAAAGAGTCTGCCCCATGCTTCCATTTCATTACATTACAAGGTGTTTTCTCTGCTTCAACATTTAGCAACGGTTCAGTTGCCTTGACCGAGGCGCTGAACCATCCTGATGGTGGGATCGGGTATTCTGTGCTATCAATTCCTCCTAAAATCTCCCCACTCTCTGTGAGTGGAAATGGCCTTTTGCACCATGTGCTAGGACCACAAGACGATTACCACTGAAAAGGCTTTCCTTCCTCTTCCCCAGCGCAAGCCTCGTCATGTCCTTTCTGCACCCTGCCTTACTCACCAGCCATGCCTTCCTATATTATACTTGTGAAGGGATTAGTTATAAATGGCTATTTAGGTGAAAACTAAAATTGGTGAAAGAAATGGGACAATCTTTCATCTGACTTTGCAATTCAAGATCATTTTCTCATTTATGATGGAGCAGCAAGTCCTCCTTCTGTCCTCTTCCACCCGAGTCCAAGGACAGCAGGAAGACACAAGGCAATGCCTGCCTAGGCATATCTCCAAGCAGATGAGCTACAGTTCTGCCTCAGCACAGGATCACAAATCTGTAACCAAGCTTTGCACTCATAATGTAAATCCACTAAGTGTGGGTATACAGCTCCACCAAAACCAGATGATGAGTCCTTCTCGTGGTCCTTTAAAAACTGAAAAGATCAACTATATAGAAAAGGTTTTAAACCAACAAGCTCCTAAGAGGAGGGAAGGGAAATGAAACATTTGCAATCCAGAAGCAGACTCTCAAGTGAATCTGCCAGTGACAGTGCTCACTCTTGTCACCAAAGACAAGTGACAGCATTGGAGAAAGCAAGTTCTCCCTCCCCAGGCCAGACCCAGAGAAATTGTCTCCTCAAGTTCTGGGCTCAAGTTCCAAACAAGCTGGAAATGCATGCATATCGATGCAGATTTACTTGGGATTGGACATCACAAGCAGCTACACAGCCTCAACATTTTCCTCAAGCCGACAGGAGGAGCATGGTGGCTCCTCAGCCTTTTTTCCCAGCCCACAGGCAGGATATTTCAGAATCTGAGGAATCCACAGGGTACCATGAGGCTGTGATGTTCACAGGCTGCCTTAGCAAACACAAAGCATGACAAGGCCGTTAACTAATGAAAGAAGAGAAGGTCTAAACAAAAGCACAGCAAGAGGGCTCTGGCAGCAGCCCAGCCTTGGGTCTAGTGGAGTAACACAGGCTGATCAAGGCAGGAAGGTATTGTGACATACATTTTAGCAGGACTGAAAAGAACCTGTTGACTTAAAGCAGAAGCACAGTTCCTATCAGAAGCCAGAGATGTTCACTAAACACCACCTTCTTTCTTGGTTGGGTGAAGTGTCCTGGGCTTTCTGGGGAGCAAGGTAAGTGATTGCAGTGAAATTTTGCCATTTTGCCTGCTATTTGGGATCATCACAGCACCAAACCCTCGCTGCAGTCTGCTACCACCCCCGCGGGATCTTCACAAGCAGCAGTCACATGCTGTGGCAAAGGAGGAGAGGTGATGCCGTGCTCACTGCTGGAGTCTCAGTGTCTGCTGGAGGATGACTGCTTTTCAGATGGCATCACTGCCGTGTGCAAGTCGTCAGAGGCATGCCCCTGCAAGGGACAGACAGCCAAACTTGGCCTCGCTCGCAGGCAGGTGCTCACTCGCTCCTATGACTTTCACTATCAAAGAGAGCTTCAAGGTGCCGCAGGCACTCGCTGCACAAGTGACTCGTCCTGGCAAAGGCTGCAGAGATTCCTGCTGGAAGCGTCCACAGGCTTCATTACTACATGAGAAGGAAGTTTGTGAGCTGCCAATTTCTAGTGAAACCTTTGCCCTCACTTGGCTGCTTTACCACCATGTGCCAGATGTTCAGGGAAGTGAGCCCAAGCAAAAGAGCTCCTTCTGATTCACTAATCACAGACTCACAGAATGGTGGGGGTTAGAAGGGACCTCTAGGCATCATCCAGTCCAACCCCCTGCTAAAGCAGGTTCCCCTCCATCAGGTCACACACGGATACTCTGGAATCAGCCTTGGCACAAACTGGTAACTGGCACTTGTAAATTCCTCTATTTGCTTCAGGAAGCATCTACCCTCAACACAACAGAGAAACTTTCAGCTTTTGACCACTGCTCTTTCAATAGAAAGGAGCAGTACATATGGCCAAACCTCTCTCCCCCTGTAATTCCCCTGGTACTTTGGGTATTCAGGAAGAGCTTCTGCCACTGAGACCCGGGGTGATGCAGGCTGGTGCAGTGGTGGGAAGCAGCAAGTTGGATCACAAAATGTGTAGGTAATATTGTGGCAACAAAACCAGTCAGAGAGTGTAACTGTTTTGAGTGGCTATCCATGAACAATCTCTGGGGATGCACTAGCAGGAGAGGTGCCTGGAAGTGTCAGCAAGCTCCTGCAGCAATGACTGCAAGCCAGCACTGCCAGACCGGTCACCACAGACACACAAACAACTCACATCTGTGACCTTTCCACAACAATCCAGGGTTCATGCAACTGCAGGCTGTGGGACTCCAACTCACTTCCTTTCCACTTGTACATTGACATATTAGGTCAGTATGGTGCAATACTCCCCTGCTCTAACCGTGCCACCTTTGTCCATCCCACACTCCCTCATTTACTTGCAACAAGTGCAATTATTTTAATCCAGTTTACTCTAATGCTCATCAAATGACTGAAATCAGATGATCAGGGTTTTAGTCACTCAGATTCACCCACCTTCCCCACCTTAAAGACAGGTCTATACTCTCCAATTATACAGTACTGCCCTAACTTCCTACAAGACCAGCAATTCCGAGTGCAAGCTCACCAGAACTTTACGATGGAGACTACCTTTGTTTTGCTGTTGAAGTTGAATATTCCACCAAACCAGCCCTTTTTCTATACTAATCTTTTATCTCAAGTTTTTTTCCACACATTTCTGGTTTAGTGTGAAATAAAAAGCAGCTGAGATTTTACTTTTTATTTGGTCCATATTCCAACTGCTTCTCTTTCTGGATGCAGTGTCTCCCAGGGCACCGAGGCATCAGGCAGATCTCCAGAAGGCTGTTGCACTAGACTGTATGTAACACATCAAATGCTCTGCCTTGCTGTTGTGCTGTTCCTTCTCTATCACACTGATTCTTCCTCCATATGACATCTCCTGAAAATCCTCTCTACAAACCACTTATCCCTTCCTCAGTATGCAAGTGCTGCCAAAAGACTAACATAACACAGAGCAAATCCCTCTCAGCTGCAGGGGGAATAAGCTTATCTGACCACTGACCCCAGCAATAAATAGCCTTTCACATTTAATTTACTCTCTCTCAGATTAGTTCCCTTCAATTTCATTTACTGGAGAGAGGACTAAGCAAGAATCCCAGTACTTGTTCCAGAACCTCTGGTCAAGCAGGTCCAAGCATCTCCAGGACTGGTAGCTGAAGGAATTCAGAAAGTGTCATACCTCACCTGTGACTGTACCATGGACACAAGCAGCTGCCATCGACATTCAGGGGCAAAGAAAGCACGAGAGTCTAGACTTTGGCCCATTTTCCTGAGGAATGTGTCCACTTCCACAGCAGTCACGTTCTTTAGCAGGATGCTTCCATTTCCCTTACCTTTATCCTGAGGTCAGATTCCTGACTTTATCTGATGGTTTGCAGCAGGGATGAAAAATTTTGCAGAGGGACAGGCCTAATGTCACATAAAGGATAAGCAACAGCAGCATATAGAGCTCCCAGCTCTCTCAATTGCCTTTAGATGAATCCAGGAAAGGAAGAAACTCACTTTTCTCTGCAAAATCAGCTGCGAGAGAGACTCTCTATAAAGAGCACTAGGCAGGCATTTGTCATTTGGAACTTACCACACACTGATAAAAATACTGACACTCGCTACCAGAACAAACAGACGCCTACATCTTATCCCACAGCACTGTTAGCTCCCCACTAGGTAATTTCTTCTAGCTAAGAGACAGCACTTTCTGCATTGGTTTCCACCAGAAAACCAGTGACAGCAAGATCTCAGCCTTCAAATAGAGAGAGATCAGACTACAGAGGACAAGACAGATGTTCTCCAGTCAGCTGGACTGCATCCTAAAGCATTCAGTGAACTGGCTCAGCAGCCTCAACACCCAGCAGTGGTTCCCTTTGGGAGCTTGTGTAAAACAGGTAGTGTCAAAGGACTGAAAAATGGACAAAAGCAGTACGTAGCCTTACAAAGGCAAAAACCAGGGAAAAGAGTTGATTTATCATTTCATTTCTCAGAAGAGCAAGATTAATTTTTCGTAAACACCTGGAAAAAAACCACCCAAGGACTGAGTAGCAACCCAGGTGGATTTGTCAGGAGTGAATCATCACTGGGATGAAGAAAAAGCTATTTCTTAACACAGGAAAAAGGTATCATGGGGAGAAATAAGGCATGAACTGGAACTCAGCAAGGCTTCTGACATATTTTCACAAGCATGCCAAAAAATGTTATTTATGATACTACTATGATGGAAGTCCAGAAGTGGTAAAAAACCCCCTGTTTATGAGGAATTCTCAGTGGGCTCACTGTAGAAATGGAAGCATGTTGCTACTCTGCTTAGGAACCAACTTTGTTCAGCGTTTTCATTGTTAACCTGGATGTTGGCATAAGAAGTATGCTTGTTAAATTGCAGAGGACATCTGTCTGGAAAGAATGGCAGGTATGCTGGAAAGCTCTGCCAAAGGAACTTGGCAAATTGGAGAAGCCCTCTGGGAGAAAGAATCATTAGGGACAAGCACACAGTGCTGCTCTCTTCGGTTCTTCCTGAGACCTGGAGTCTCAAGGAACTGGACACTCACCTTTAGTGTCAGGCTGCTGTAAAAAAGGCAGTGAATGCATGAAGTGATGCATAAAGAACTGCCAGACTGCTGAAGTAGCTGTTTGCTCCTCTCTGTTTGCTAAACTCTGTACATTTGTGGGCATTGCTCTTGAAGAATAAGATGCAGGCACCTTTGAGAAAAACTTCAGGCATTCAAAAGAACACCAGGAATCAAGAGATCTGGAAAACATCACCTACAAAAACTGAAAATGTGGAGTGTTTATTCCAAAGAAATAAAGAGAAGGAGACAACTGCAAGGGCACTGAAGTAAGATGCAGTGCAAGAAGCTCAAGGTCTTTCTGCTCTCTGCCAAGCTGGGCACTGAAGCACTCAGTTAAGATCACTGCAAGCACTCTACAAGTCTTCTAGCAAGCTTTAACAAACTGCTGCATCTTTCCATGAGCAGAAGAATACCACATTAGAACCTTGCAGTGACCAAATGACTGCGAGATTCAGGTGGAAATGCAATATGTTTTGAAGTAAACCAATTGATCCTTTAAAGCTAAACACTAGGCATACCCACAACTGCATTCGGGTTGCCGGGCACTGATGCTGCCAGGGCTTTCCCTTGCCCAGAATAAAGAACAAGAGCGTGACATCAGCCAAAGAATATCACTTTTGACTCAATTATTCATGTTACAAAAGCCTACTTATGCTTGCCCAGAGGCTGACAGGTAACTTCATCTGTCTAGTACCAGGAAAATACTTGCAAGTTGGTGCCAGTGCGAGACAAGAGCACAATATGAGCCCTTAAGGCCATCTAGGTAAGAACCATATACAATTATATTCCCAGACTGTATGTGGTGAGCTGCCAACCTCCTCTCTCTGTCTCTAAACACATGATACAACATCCCATCGTCTGAGCATTAAACTGTTTGTCTCTTTGCTGAAAAATCATTGAAGAACGTTTAAAACCAGGTATCTAAGATGGGGAAAACAAGAACTATACCCAAATAGAGAGAATTTATTCTGGATTTCATGACATTCATGCATGGAATAAGAAGTCACTGCTTACAACCTGCTTCATTTAGGATGGGTGAATTACAGGGAACAACTCTGACTAGTAACAGGTCTATGGCACTTCAGGAGGACTCTAATGCAACTGGCTGGGACATTATATTTACATGGGAAAAGCAGTGGATCCACCATGTCACTGTTTTAAAATGAGACTTGATAACACTCTTTGGGGTGATACATAAGCCAAACCCAAATAATGAATCTCAGTACAGCAACAGCTGAGCAAAAGGTTTGTTATTCAAGAGATCACATTAAGTCCGTGGACAACAAGTTGTGCTGTTGCCATCACCTCCTCCTCTTCTGTGCTATCACATCCTTAAACCCAGACTTTCATTTCTTCCCCTTGCCATTGCTCTTTTCCTGCCTCTGCTCTTTAATCCTCAGCCTCCATAAAATCCATGCAAAAGCTGGGCCTTTTATATACTCTTTAAAGAAAAACTACATTCATTGTTCATAGTACACATAATCTGGAATAGAAAGCCTCCTGTGTGATGCAAGGCCAGGTTACAGAGATGTCTTTTTAAAACATATTTAATTAAAGCTTAAGTCCATGGAGATAAAAAAAGAGCCTTCACTTAAATGCAGCGGGACACGCCGAGGAACCCTCCTCACCACAAAACGTGGCACACGCGACTGTGACACCGTGTCTGCCCACCATTTCTAATTACGTGACCTTCACAATGTCAGCTGACAATGTTCTTACCACTTTCTCCTTGTAAACAATATATTTCAGCCACTTGAAATCCTGCCATTTGAACCCGGCCAGAACAAACAGGGAATCCTTCTCGTACTGCTCCATCTTCTGGATTGCACCTTCGGGATATGTGATCCGCAGAGTTGTCTTGCCACCCACATCTTTTTCAAAGCCCTTCACTGGAGCTGAGTTCAGTCTGCAGGATAACCAGAGAAGACACTGTCATGGATTCCCACTCACACTCGTGCGTGTTTATGATGCAGCAGTCGCTGTTGGGCAAGAGCTCCCAGTACACAGCTGTTAGAGCAGCAAACATTAACTCTTGCAGTTCCTCATCTCAGACGTTTATGAAGCTTTATGCCAAGTGACAACACTTTAATTAGAAGCTATTGGAATGATTTCATTGACTATAATGCCATTCATTTCTGCATATCCACTCTTGTGATTTAAACTGGGTTGGAAGCTTTGGAAAAGGAAACTGAAAAACATTGTCCTTGCAAATTTAGAGTTCCAAACTCAGCATTAATATTTTAACATCCCAACACTTTGGAGACTTCTTAACTGGATTCTGCAAGAAGGTGCTGAAACGGAGGATGCAGCTCCACAGCAGTTTAAGTGAACTGGTCTCATGCTCTAACCCCAGCCCAGAGCTCACAGTGCTCATCTTACCTGCAGTGAGATTGTTTAGGGAGCTAAGCCAGGTAATCATGTTCAAAAAAACCCCAAAGGAACAATCTCCAACTGGTTTAACTCTCCAAGCTGGCCCATGCAGAAGGCAAGCTGCCCTGCAAGGCCAAAGCAAAGGAAGGGGCTGGGCTGCACAGATGGGGTAAGGCTCAGCAGCACTGGGCTCTCACTGACTCGGAGCAGTTTCTGCCGTGGAAGTGGATCCCACTCTGAAAACACTCCAGCAGACACTCAGCTTTGCTCTTGGGCACGCTGATTTCTAAGGGAGCGTTATGTATTTAGCTGTGCTTTTGTTAAAACAAGTTTGTTTCCCTTCAGAAACCCAACAGCTCTGGCGTTAACAGCAGTGATCGCTTTCACCACAGGAAAGTTACCCAGAACTTCAAAACCAGAAACCCAAAGCCGAGGAAATTTCAAATAACTTGGAATACAAATCTTGCTGACATCAAACAGCAGCCCCTTGATGGAACAGCATTGCCTGCTTGAATTATTGCAGCCTCCTTGACTTGGGGTAGTTCAATATACTGGAAAGTGCTTATGGACTGCAATTTTTGCCGTGTAGGAATGTTAATGAGGATCTGGATTTGTCTTTTTCAGCCCAGCTAAGCATTTTAGGTGGGAAAAGATTTCAGTAGAAGAAAATCTCTGTATACAATCTGAAATTCTCTTCAGAATCAAGGTGTATAGATTCCTGTGCATTTTTAACATTAGGAATACAACGATACAGGAGAAATGGGAATCAGCACCACAATTTATACTGGAGATTAAGTCTTTTGTTTGTGGTTTACAAACCTTCACTTTACACCCTGACTTTGGAGTATCTAGACCTGACTGCCTGCAAACACAGTGCTCCCAGCCAGCCTGATACCTTGCTTTTTCTCCTTGTTGCTGACAGCACATTCACACATCACTCACTCTTGCTATGGGAATTATGTAAACTTCAAGACACTGTGTCTCTTCAGGGCAGGTGACCCTACATAATGTAAAAGCATGTGGCTCTAAAAGTAACAAAGATAAATACAACAAAGTACTAAGTAAAGAAAGCCAGTTATACATATTTCTGTCTGTCTGCTTGAAGTGGAGTTAGTGTCTGCAGTCATTTTAAATGTCAACGTGTAGCTTTTTAGCAGAGTTCCCCCCACCCCTAGCTGCTGGGTTCACTCTTTGGTGCTTACCTTGTTAAACCTCCCAAAACGTGGGACCCCCTACTTTGTATCGAAGACAGGAAACAAAACAAACCATTTCCCCAATCTCCAGCAAAGGGCCAGAGTGTGAGCTGCTGATGGAGTCATAGTGATGGAGTCTCACCAAGGAGCCAGCACTGTCAGCCCCACGGTCAGTGCCTCAGGGGCAGCGCAGGCAATGGAGCAGGAAAAGTTCTGGCAGCTACAACCTGTGTTCCCAAAAGTGCATATTAACACAGCTTGAACCCTTTCTCAGGCAGAACATGCTGGTGGCTATAAACACAGCTACATGTTAGAAAACCTCAGTTAGGATGCCAGGCCTCCTCATACTGCCAGGCATTTTTCTCCATAAGAAGTAACCTTGGCACCATGAAACATCCTCTCAAATATCACTAAAGTATCATCAGTCAGGTGAATCCTTATCTCATTCTAACCAGGAATTTCTGATACACACTTGTTCTTAACCCTGTCTGCAATCTATTCTAAGGAGGCATTTCAGGGCACTGATAAGTGACTGCTGCATGAAGCCCCTGCCAGGTAAACAGTGTGACAGCTGGAAATAACGTCTGCATTGAAATCTGATAATATTCAGTTAAAGAAAACCAGTACCTAACTCACTGCAGGCTGGTTTAGAACTCTCAAAGCCGTTCTGCCTCTCCTCACCACAAGGTCCAAATCTCTTGCTGCAGCTAGCGATCCTCACCCGGTAACATCAAAAACTCTGCATACTGCTGGATCACTCCTTTGTCCGTAAACACACTGCACTATCCTCCTAAAATTCACCTCCTAGGTCCCAAATCTGCTCCTTCAAAAGACTTTTGCATTCACACAAATATGCTATCACACAAGGGACTTCCCCAGGACTCAAAGAAGAAATTGAATACATTTAAGAACAATTCTGCTCTCAACCTCCTCAGCCCCACATTCAAGCACCTGGCTTCATTTAACCTTTACAGTTGACTTTTCTCTCCTTTAGCCATCCCACAAACAGCACAGGTGCTTAGCTGCCCTCTTATCCTCTCAGCTTGTGAACTGACTTAGATTTACTGTTGTGGAGAGAAAAGGTTGAACTTTTCATTCGGAAATTAAATAGTGGACTTTCTGATGTAAATCTTAGTGGGTGGCTCAGTCCAGATGGATTGAAACAATTTCCTTGCTACTTTTAGAACAGTTAGAGCCCAAGAAAAGGCTATAACTGGATTTTAATTTAGCTTGAAGAGCTCCAAGTCACCAGACTATGACGGGTAGTACAAGCTCTTTGCTAATTGATAGCGGGATGAACTAGGAGAAGGGCTGTAAAAGCTCATCCTGTTCTGAATAGTCATCCCTGTGTCCAGAGCACTGCTGGGGAAAAGCAGGGACCCATTCACAGACACAGAGGTCTGAAAAGGGATCTTCTTGGTCTTTTTGTCCAGAGTTAGAGGGTATTTATTACCCTGTGTGAGTTCTACTTTCTCCTCATGCGCCCATTACTAGCACATGGGAGAGAAAGGAGACCTTCACTGTGCCTTAAATTCCTTTACTAATCCTCTTTCTTTCTTACACCTTAGCTAAGAATTTGTTATTTGCCACTATATTTCATGGTTGACAAAGTTCAGAGAGATGATATCAGCCACATTCCCTTAAATCTGAAATCAGTTATCTTCCTAAGGAGAGAAAAAAACCAACTTAGACTACATTAATCCAGGTTTTACAAATTTATACTGCAGTTTATCCCCCTTCTCCTATTTACCACTGTAGTATTTTGTGACTCATGATTCAGAACCTGCTAAAAAGCTCTATGTTTTTTTTTAAAGTCAGACTAATGGGTTTGTAGCTCCCCAGAGCATGTCTCCCCTCCCTCCTACACACACTCTCTCTCTCACTCTCCATTAGCACAGGTATTATATTTGTTGATCTGCAGTCACCCAGAACACCTTGCTGACTTGACAGGTTTATTACTAAAGAGTTATGACTAGACCTGTGATTTCACATATCAGCACGTTTTTCAGGCATTCTGAGATGGTGATGATCAGTGAAAGCAAGAAGTCCTAACTTTGACCGTGGTCCTTTTCAGTTCTGTGCTTCTGCTCCTTTATTCAACATCATCATCCACAGTGAAACAGAGGCAAAGCATTCACAGTTTCTATGGCACACTTACAGGTATTTAATCATTACAGAGTCCACACTTGTGGAGGCTTACTGCTTCCCAAGTCCTATGTTGCATCCTTCTTAGCTCTATCCATCCTAACTATGAAGTCCCAGGGAGCGCTAAACACGTGTACTTCACTGAGCTACCTTGAGGATATCTGTGGGAGCAGATCTGACAGTATGTTTTACTGCTTCACCACCAAAGGACATCACAGAAGCAGCAGCTTTTAAAAAGGAGCTATGAAGTGATCATACACAGCACGGTAGGGCTTGGAAGGGAGCTCATCCCTTCCAAGAGAGATCATCCAGTCCAACCCCAAAGTTGAAGCGGGATCACAGAAGAGACCACATTCTCAAGCAGCTGTGCAAAATAGAATGTTTGAGGAGTGCCTTTACCCTTTCATGTGATCACTATTTATAACAAATGTTTATATGCTATTGTTTTTTTCCCCCCATATTCATTAACACCAGACAAATGGACATTGACACCAGTGTAGGTTTAACGTTTGCCTGTGTGGCACGTGAACTGATACAGAAACTGAGTACAAGAAAACTGTGATGCCAAAGACTCACCTGACAACAACATCATAGTCATCAATTTTTAACCCCAACGACTTATTTGCAAGCACTCCACCATTTCCCACAATAATACATCGCCGGCAGCTGAGACTGTGGGAGAAACAGAAGGAAGGGGTGATTTTCGTAACATAACTTCAAACATATCGAGCTGCACGTATTCAGTTTGCACTTGAGAGTTACAGAAAACTTTCCAGAATATTAGGAACAAAGGGGAAGACAGAGATACACTCAATCCCCAGCTCACCCCATCGTGCCCAGGCATTACACGTGATAAAGTACTTTCAACACCTCACACCACGTGTGGCCTAATGAGATGAGCTGTCAGGACAAGCAGCTCCTCTGTCCCCACACCCTTGGTATGATGGGCTTGAATCAAACCTATCTGTTTACTTAAACCTTCTCATTATTCATTTAGCACTGAAATAACCATAAACCAAAGGCTTAATGAGGAAGTTCTCTCTCCAAGCAATCTTCTGAGTACAGGCAGATTTTGCCAGGTCATCTGAGGTGTGCTCACCTTGCTGAGCACAAAATTACTGCAGTTATTATTAGACTTTGAGAGACAGAGAAACACTAAATCACTCAGAATCACAGAATGGTGGGGGTTGGAAGGGACTTCTAGAGATCACCCAGTCCAGCCCCTTGCTAAAGCAGGTTCCCCATGATCAGGTCACACAGGAACGTGTCCAGGTGGGTTTGGAAACCTCCAGAGAAGGAGCCTCCACACCCTCCCTGGGCAGCCTGGGCCAGGGCTCCCTCACTTCAACAGCAAACAAGTTTTTCCTTCTGTTTAAGTGGAAGTTCCTGTGTTCTTGTGCCCATTACCCCATGTCCTGTCAGTGGGTGCTCTTGAGACTCACCTTTTAAGTATTTATAAGCCTTGATTAGGTCTCTCCTCAGTCTTCTCCAAAAGAAGGGCTAAACAGCCTTCCCTCGTAAGAAAGATGCTCCAGTCCCCTGATCATCTTGGTGACCCTGCACTGGGCTCTCTCCAGCACTTCCCTGTCCCTCTTGAGCTGAGGAGCCCAGAACTGGACACAGGACTCCAGATGAGGCCTCACCAGGGCAGAGGGGAGGGCGAGCAGAACCTCCCTTGACCTGCTGCCCACACTCTTCTTGATGCACCCCAGGCTGCCATTGGCCTTCTCGGCCACCAAGACACATTGCTGGCTCAAAGTTAACTTGCTGGATAGGAAAAGGACTCCCTAACACTCCTGTCCAGTAGGAAACATATATGGAGACACAATGGGTGAGGAAGGGGAAGGAAAGTACCCTTAATTAACAAAGAAACAGGGAAGAGATGGTAGAGAACAGTTTCTCGTGGAACCACGAGTCACGAGAACTCTCTGCAGCAGATGTTAAAAAGTGATTTCGTTTTGAACACAGAGAGAGGACTTCTTTCCAGCTATCTAATCCCAAATGCAGCTGGTTCTTCTGGCAATATGCCTCCATCTCTGGTAGTTCACTGAAGGAATACGTGTCTGCAAAGCCTTTTTTTTGGAAAGGGTCCAAAGCAATCAGTGGTTTGGAGCAGATCTCTGGGCTAGGCGGCCTTCCTAGTCCCAGGCACAGTCAACTACTGGCCTCTTCCAGGCTGTCCTCGCTGTGATCAGTCTAAAGAAGAGCGTGAAGAAAGCTCTACTTATGTGGGGTCTGTCTTTGCAGAGCAGGGCTGGAGCAAACTTAAAGACTCAGTTAAACCACTGAGGGTTGCCCTGCTGACAGAACCATTAGCTGGAGATACACACAGAATTAACAGCACCAAGAAAAGCTGAGGAACAGCTCTCCCAGCCCAGATAAAGTTTCACTGCAGATCCCAGCCTTTCCACAAGAGAAAAACTTCCTCAGGAAGATGGATGTATGAGTTCAGTGCTTGTGTCCCCAAGTGATGAAGAAGTGTGGATGTTTGTGATGATCAAATCACAACAGAGAAAGAATCTTATAGACAATGGCAGAGAAAAAAAACCTCAAAACCCAATTCTAGCAACAAGGAGAAAGCACAGGCAAGATCTGGTTCAGGCAATATATTGTGTCCAAGAGGGAAGGGAAAGAGTCAGTCCCAAGTACACCTAACCAAGTGACAAAGATGGTAATGGCTTTGTCAAAACCTTGAAGGTGCTGCAGGAGAGAAAAAAAGACATAGTTCAGTTCTGGCCAAGTGAAATTGCAGATGAAAATATGCTCTTTTGATTACTACAATAAGAAAGTTTGACCTCCTAAACAACACAGTGCTGGGTGAAATACTGTTACATTCTCTAACCAATTGTCTCTGAGGCACGAGTTCTCAATTTAATGTTTTGGTGAAGAATATCATGCTGAAGTTCAAAGGCTGCAAGACATAGACACTTCCCTCTATCCCTTTCCCACTTACTGTTAGGATGCTAGCTCTTACCAGTTCTGAATACAGATGTGTTTGTTTCAGCCTCAAATCACATTCTTCCTTTTTCTGCTAAATTAAAGCACCATCTACTGTCAGCAGTCCCTTCCACATCTGCATGTGATCCACTCACTGACAAACCACTGTGTGTAAACATCTGCCTCTAGGTGATAGTCAGTCACAGTCAGACTGGTGAATACCAGCTGATTACACGAGATACAAGAACCAGTTCCACCAGTCAAAGCTGTTCCAGCAGCCTCTCTCCATGGCCCTGTTCCCACACAGTACTTGTAGACTGACCAAAGCCTGTTATTTTCTCTTGATCATACAAACCAGAGCAAGCTCATCACATCTCTTAGGGTATGTCAGCTCTCCTAGATCTCGAGTCACATTTGCAATATCTCTCTGAATTGTTTTCAACATCTCCCCCAGCTCTCTGAAGCACTGGCTCTGGAAGACCAGCGTGCGGAGCTAACGCTGCTCAAAGCAGAGGCTCTTCACACAGAGATTTTAGGTACATCATTCCAATGCTCTCTATTTATAGCCCATGGTTTGCAGGTTATAATCCTCGTCTTGTAAACAGAGTCTGGCATTGTCACCTCTGAGATGCCTGACTTTTGATTTGGCTCCAGTAAAGGATTGTTCAGAGAACAGCCATGTAAAAAGCCCCTGACTGACCTGGCCTTCCTACTCCTTATTTCCCCAGGCTTTGGCTCTGGTAGATTTTCCTAGGGTAATTCTAAATTTCCTCTAGATTGGTTTTAACCTCCTTGTCAAGAGGATTATGCTAGAGGTGTCACTAAAGGATTAATTCTCAACCCTGACAGTAGCCTTTATTACAGCTGTGTGACACATCCCATTCCCAAAAAGGACACGTCTACAACAGTGTTGTGTGGAATCAGAATATAATGGACTGAGACAAATAACTAATCACAGAATCTCGAGGGGTGGAAGGGACCTCAAAAGATCATCCAGTCCAACTCCCCTGCCAGAGCAGGACCATGTCTACCTTTAAAACGTCATCTTTATCAATCAAGCTTCTAGTTCATGTAAAAAATACATCCTCTACGTGACAAGGTTTCCCTCCCACAGAACTCAAGATAACTCACATCAGTTATACTGCCATCCTAGCTCTGTCCCAGATCTAACCTTCCAGGATTTTTTTCCTGCAGAACCAAGCTAATCAACTTGGGGTCACCTCTTTTGTCATCTCTCATACTTCTTCAGGAATGGCACAACATTTGCTCTTCTGTTCAACATTCCAAGAAGGATTAAAAAGCAAACAGCAATAACAAAAAGCTGTTTTTTAAAACTCTTTAAATGCTCTTCAGTGCTTATTGATTTAAAACCACATATAATTGTCATTTAACATCCTCACAGCTACTAATAACAGTATGTGTAATTTATTGTTGCTGTAAAATAGGATGATGTCATTCTGCCCTTACCCCCAAAAAAGAAACAAATACTGAGCAGAATGGTTCTGCCTTTACTCATCATAACTGATAGGTTAATCACCATTGCTCAGTCTCATGCCTGAACCATTCTTATACCCTCATGGTCTTGACCTTCTTCAGTCTTCTAGCAGCTTTTTCTTCAATTCCTTTCAGAAGTACTCTGCTCACTTTCATCACAAAAGACTTCTGGAAGTTTCTGTTGCACACCTAGAAGGCAGCACTCGGGTGCAGATTGCTTTCTCCAGGTGCACATGACGAAAATATTGTGAGTCTTGGACTTTGCCTGGACTCTGTACATCAGGTGTGTACATTGAGTCTGGGCAGCCAGGTCTGTTTTGGTCAAGACAGGGAGAAAGGTGAGCTGGCTTGGTCTCACCAGCTTTGGCATCACACTGTGGGACAGTGAGAAGATTGCAGGCCTGCCCTGGTGGCACTCCTGGTGGCACTGTGGAATGGGACATCAGGCACCTGACCTGGCATTTTGACCAGTACTTGGCACCAGCATAGCTGGGCTCCTTCACAGCCAGCACTGACTGGCAGTAGCTGAGCACGGGAAACTTGCAGACTCACTGCTGGCTCCTGGCAAGCTTCTGGCTGAAGAAACACACCGTGCAAGCAGCATCAGTTACAGCCCAATTGTTTCTCCACAAAGAAGTGTGCAAACACCTTTTTGTTTGTTTACACAAGAATATGGCAAAGCCCTATTTCTTTTCTAGAAGAGATCAGAGTCTGAAGACATTGGACACGACCCAGGTTTCACTTTGCTACCAGGGTGGTATGAAGGAGTATCACAGACTTTCTGCACCAAACAGACCTTCCTGAAAGCCCTAAGCTGGGAGCTGCAGCCAGATGTACAGCCGCTTGACACAGATGGTCAGAGGTTGAGTTCATCTACACCAAAACCAGGATTTACACAGATCTTCTTGAACAATATAGCACTGTAAACACACGTATGTATTGCAGCAATTGCTACTTCCTCTCTTATCGAGGCACTTCAGGGATTTGTCAGGGGAGAAAAACCACAAAGCCTTCCTTTACGCAACTTTGGAACTAAAGGCTTTGAGGAAAGATACAACAGAATACTTAAAAAATACATCTTTAGGGAAACTGATGCTTAGGGAGACTTAGCATGTGCTGGTTTGATCTGGCTGCTGCTACTTAAATTGGTGCTATCGACCTGAGCCAAAGGGACACACACATCTCCTCTCCCACTCTATCAAATTCTCTCCTCACTTGTTAGTTTATATACTGCATTAATAAAGACTGTGTTAGCTACAAGTTCAAACTCAGTTCACCTTCCTTATGACCTGCAGCAAATACAAAAGAGTCAGTTGGGTTTTTCATGTCTTTTCATGGAAAGTTTACAGGTCACCACTGCGGAGATTTAACCCCAAAATCCACTGAAGTCCAGCCAGCAGAAGAGCTATGGAAGTAGAAACCAAGCCCTGACTGATTTGCAGAATGAGAGGCCACTGGAGGAGCTAGCAGTGAAAATGTCAGTGATACAAATGTGCCTGAAAAAGCCAACAGTGGGCAAGAGAACTCTGAAGTGTCAAAGACAAGGCTCATCGACATCTGTGTTACTGAGAAAGACATGCCAGCTCTGAAGGAGGAGGACTCTGATTCTAGAGGAAGTCCCCTGGATATCCAATCTTTTACAGACAAGCTCAGAGCTGAGTTGAAACCCTTGCAAACCCTTGCAAACACAACCACAGCTTTACCTGCCTCCTGATCTGGAGAAGAAGCAGGTTACTATAAGAGGTTCAACACAAAAGTGCCATAATAAGGAGTCATGAAGAAGACTAAGAAAGCACAGTATCATTTACACTGTGTTACAGGCACGAACTACAGCATTTGTTCACATGCCCTCCAGCTGCTGCTAGTTATTAACACAACTCTGCTCACAATGGAGGGATTAGTTGGAGAGAGTTGGCAAAGCTGCTTTAGGATGATGAAAGGTGTACGCATACCCGGAAGGATCAAGTTTGCCTCATTTCAGCACCATGTTGGTACACTGCATCAGGAAAGGTGCATCAGGATGACCTTTTGGCACAGGGATAATCAAACAAACAAGTTCATTTCGAGGACTTATGGGAGGCAAGTGAAGGTAACATCTCAAGCAACAGCTTTGTTGAGGAGGACAGAAATGGAAAAGCTTGGGTGGGGACAAGACCGAAGGCATGGCGTAGATCCCCCACTACACAACTCTAATCCCCTCTTTCCTTCCTAGGTTCTCACACACTGCTCTGACCTTGCCTCTCCCATCCTTCCCACGGGAAAGCTGCATTCAGTGTGTGGTTACATGAGCACTTGCTTCAATCATCTCAGCAGCACTCGCCCTCCCCACCCAGCCCCAGCTCTGCTCTGCCTCTCCTGCAGCTCTTTGCTGGGAGGGGAGCTCTGTAAAGGAGGTCACTGAAACAACCTGGGTTAAGAGAAAAACTTTTCAACTGCCAACATTTCAGTGACCCACTTTAAAGTCTTTCTTCAAACAACAGAAGCAGCACAAGGAAAAGGTAGGGAGCTACAGTCTGAGCAGCCAGCAGCAAACAGAGCTTCTTAGACTGGCTTTGCAAACAAAATGTTGGTTAACTCCATCCTGAAAAGAAGGTAAACCTGGAGCTGTTCCCCTACTGCCAGAGTCAGCCCACTAGACTTCTGAGAGCCTACAAGTGGAACATCTCACAAGATCTCCTAAGTCTGACCCCTTGTTCCTGACAGACTTTAGCTGTGTAGCTTCCCTAGGCTCTTTCAAGTATTTTTTGAGCCTCATCTTTTTTTGCATACATTTCATGAAGGCTTGAGTGTCTTTGCACCAAACCCCTTATACAGAATGTAAAACCAAAGTGAGCAGCTCATGCTAGAATGACTATGTTTCACAGCCTTCTGAGAAATGAACATTTAAAAAACCCTGAAACATTCCACTCCTCAGAAAACAGGTGAGCAGCAAGGGTCACAATTACATCAACCTTCACGGCAAGAATCTTCCACCCACCCTCTAATTCCCATAAACACTAATTTCCCATGAGCAACCTTCTGAAAGAGTCTACATGTGAATATTTCAACAGATCAGAATCTTAACTCTCCAACCAGAGCTAAGATAAACCCCAGATGGGTGAGACTCGGTTCTGTGTAGAATCACTAAGAAGGTCATTTGTAAAATGCTTTTGCCTTCTGGTTATCATTTCTCACATTAATCCAAACTCTGAAGGCTAACCCTATCTGACATTGCCATGAGGCAAGGCAAACTTCAAAGCAACCTAAATTAGCCCATAGAATGCAAAAAACTAAGAATAAACTTTCATATAGAGAGTAACTCCCAGCTCTAACGACAGCGGGCAAGCTCTACAATCACTGTGATAGACGTGGAGATCTATGGAAAGGCTGTAAAAACTGGGCAGAAAGGGATCTGTGAATAAAACCAATGTTCAGAAAGCAGGAACTGTGGTGTTAGCCCAGGTGCAAGGAAGTGCCACTGCTTGGAAAGAAGTAGAACCAGGACTTTAAAAAGAAATCATGTCTGAGTGAAAGCCTCTGACAGCTTCTGAAAGAAACTACCTCTAATCTGGGGGATGGCACTAAACCAAAACTGCAGGGTAACTGGAAGGAATGACAAAAAGGCAAGGACAGGAAAGACTAAAAGACTATTAGAGGGAAACTGACTGTAGACATGCCTGTGAGTTTCAGAAGCAACTGCTACAATAGGACTGAAGAATCAAAGGCACTTCTTTTAAAGGCATCAATTCAAAGACTACAAGACCCAGGAGACTCCCATCATATCCTGGCACAGTCTTGGCCAACACAATCACACATTCCTGATTGAGGTATTTGTGACACACTGTTAAAACAAGTCAGTCCTTCCCCTCTAAAGGTTTCTTATGATCCTGTTGCTTTGTCAGAAAGGCTGAAAAAGAATGTGTTTATTGAAAAGCTGCTATTTATTTCTATGAAAAAGGGGGAAAAGGGTGTATTGTAACACCATATGAAACAAAAGATTAGGAAACAGTCAAAAGGTAAATGCTTTTTTCTATTCATGTTTGACATAACAGAGGTCTCCAGAGTTTACAGATTTACTGGAAGGAGGACTCGGTTTACAGCTCCTGATCTGCCTCCAAAGCACAAGCAAATTTATTGGCAATAATTTCTGGCAAAAATATCTAGCAACATTCATTTAGGATATGTGGAAAGTAATCTAAGGGATCTCATCTTACCTGTCAAGAGCTGGAGTTAGACGGTAATCTTTGGTTGCTGACAGGATGGCTTTGATCAGATTATCTAGGGAGAAAGGAAGAAGACATTAGGAACAAGTTCTCACTTCTAAAGGAAATGAAAAAGTGATGCAAAGCATCTGAAGCAGTTACTTGGAGGAAAAGAAGTAAGGTTCACACAAGGAATAAACACTTTAACTTGCATATTCCTGTTTTCTCTGGACAATGACTTTCACACACTGGCTAGAAATACATGTTATGTGCCAAATTCTGGATGCAGTGTGCAAATGGTTTGCACATGACAGGGAGCAAATACAGTACAGATTAAGGCAGTGATTTCACACTCATTTGTCCAAGACTGCAGTTTCACAAACATTTCAGACATGTGAAAGACAGTATTGCTGTCAGTGCTTGCTTTCAGACAAGCTTTTACACAGTTGAATGGTGAAATGGATGCAGGAGTAGAACCAGATTAAAACTGATGGGTTTTATTTTCCCAGGTTACTTTGAGTTTAGGTTCAGTTCCCCAGCCTGGCTTTCTTCATGGCAGAACCCGATTAAACCGCTATAGTTGCTTAAAGAATGCCCATGGAACCACAGCCTACACTGATACCCAGTGAGCACTTGATACTCAGCAGCAACCAGATGGTACAGGTTATGCAAGCACAGACATGCACACAATTTGAATACATTGAATTGTAAAAGAACAATGATTACACATAAATAATTCTATTGACTATGCAAGTTTTTGAGTCTGCTTCCTTCTAGACTTTGTCCCTAATTTTTCCACCTCTCTCCCCCATGAAGGTCCAAACTCTTTTGCCATAAACCATCCAGGAGAAAGAAGCAGCAATGCTTTGGTTAGTCTGGATTTACAAATATACCAGTAACTTAAGAATGGCTGTACTAGGTCTGAGAGAAAGTCTGTCTCCAAATCCCGACTCTAATCAGGGCCTTAAGTACATGCCTGAAGAGCACCATAAGAAAAAAGCAAAACCAAACAGACATAACATCTCCCTGGAATTCTCTTTTTACCATTTAATTATTTTCAAATCAGGGATTTCATATGTCAAATATAGCTTCTGTGTATCTGGCAACCTTCAGTGACTCCTCTGCTATGAGCTCTGAATGCTCCTGCATCTGTATGGACTTTGAATCACTTCCCTTTAAATCACTCCCACTTTAAATGTGGCTTCTCTGAGCTTCATTTATACTGGAAAAGATTGTGAACAATTAGTTTCCTTACACTTTCCCTGAGAGACAGTAAATTTAGCAGAAGGATATGATAGAGATTTATCAATCAACTGCGTCAAGTTCTTAGGAAATACACAAACAAAGTCAGTCTCATTTCTCTACAAAAGATTAGAAATGACACAGAAACATTAAGAAGATTGACATCAAGTAATTGTTTACAGTGAACTTAAATAGTTTTCCTGATAGACACTACTTACTGCAATGAGCAGAGTTAGGGAAGTCTCTTTCAAACAGAGTTCTGTTCTTATTTACTATATTCCACCCCCCTCCCCGAAACTACAGGACGAGGGTGTGAGATGAATACACAAGCTCACAGGCCAAACAACTTTGAACGTGACAACAAGCTGGTGAGACACACAGGTAGACAAACAAAGATGATAAATAGAACACTGATGGTTACTTTTAGATGAGGGCAAGTTTTTGACATGGCGTTACTGACAGCCCCTGCCAACCATTACAAGCTGAGAACTCTGATTACTCTCAGGAAATCATATTTTGGAGTGCAGAAAGGAAAGAGGCAATCTGAAAGATAAAAGCAACTTGCTTTGCTATCAAAATATGGTTTTGTTTAACTTTCCTTCATCTGAAGAGTTTCTTTTGCCGCATTGGCAGCAGCCTCCCTCTCCAACAGGAATGCTGTTTCCCTAAGTCTGCTGCAGCAGCAGTAGGTTGCTGTGACCTCCAATGGCTCCATGCCACAGTCCTCTCCTTGGCCTGTCTCATAGGTTGACTTTTACTGGACAGTATACGTTAGTGTGGGTTGTTCTCCTACACTCTCACAAAAGAGATCAAAGGATTGCATGCCAAGGGCAGCAACCTCCAATCTACCAAGCTTTTCTTATGCCAGGTTTGCTCTACCACCCACAAGTTAACACCCCACATTACTCAGAGGCCATCCATTATACTATATCAAAAAGCACATTAAAGGAATACGGTTGACTAAAGCACTTAAAGAGTTCTTTTTTCTCATCTTGCCAGCTAATTCATAATGCCTTCACAGTGAATGTTCAGGATTACTTTAGGACTGGATGTGGCAGCATTTGGGATGGGGATGCTCTCCATTCCCATCATTCAGAGAGCAAACACAAAGGAAACAAACAACAATCTAGGACATTCAGTACAGATTACAAATGGCCAAATGGGAGCAGCCCCCACAGTTCAACAACACATGGCATCTGAGAGGCTTGGAAGTTGCACAAATCAGTGTTATCATTCAAAACTGATCAATGAAGCTCAACACAAGACAAAACACTGCCAAGTGTTGACTCCCACCAGCAATGAAGGGGGTGCAGATGCCCTCAGTGCCATTTTATCTAGTCTAGTGTCCTCATCAGGAGCCAGAAGTAGGAGCCACAAGCATTAACAGGAAAAGCTGATGGTCTGGCCACTAGAAAGGCATTAGATGTTTTTGATTGTGCTGGATCTCCACTAGAAGATGGACACTACTCTGGCGTTGAGGGAAACACGTGCATTTGGCAACTTGCTCACTGGGGCCAGGATGGAAGGACAAGATCTCTTTCAGAAGAAGCTTCAGTATCTGCTTGGGGCAAGGTTTAAATGATCAGCATATGCTGCTGCCTGCAACATTCCATGAGATAATGAAGGTACCTACAACAGGGAACCACTGGCAGGATCTTTTACCACAGCTGAGCCAAGGTGGATGATTACTTGAAATCACCACTGCAAAGACAACTATTACAGTGATCTGAGGGGCACAAAGCTGTGCTCATCTTCATACTATGACTAAAGAAAATCAGGCACCCAGACAGCAGATGTAATCTATTAAGCTAATTAACAGAGCATGGTTTCTTCAGGGTGAGAAACTGAAAGGGTGATGTGCATAGTCTGGTTTATATACCTGTGTACTCAGTGATAATAAAGAGTGCAAGTACGTGCTACAAAGAAAAATTACTTCCTGTTTCAAGTGATAGGATTTGCACACAGTCACTGGCTGAACACTGATCTGTCAATGACTGAAACCAAGTTCTGCAAGGATAAAAGAAAAGCCAAGATCTAAGCACCGAGACCACACTGGTATATGCACAACATGATGGGTATCCCCATGATCCAAGCAGTCACTGAAGTGTTCTACCTTCAAGCAACAGCTTCTGGGCAGATTAAAAATGCCCCAAGTTCTACAGAACAGTGGCAGAAAGGCTGCTAAACTAGTTTTGTTGTTATACACATTGATGCTAAACTTCTAAACAAGTTATACTAAACCATTGTCTGATTTAGTAGTAAATCTCAGCAGCAGCAAAGCTGGTGTGCTGCACCTTAGATACAGAAGCTCCCCGTTGGGGTGGGCCAGCAGTGGGACCAGCTGGCACCCAAGGACATAAGTTTCTCTGGGATAGGCATATTCTTAAGGAAGAGGGACAGAGTTCATGATTGGGATCTACTTGCAAACACAGCAAAGAACAAAGAACAGAGCAACTCAAGATCAATGTTTCAGGGGAGAACATTTTGTTCCTGTTGCAGTTTTGCTCTGTTCATCCATTGACCTTATTTTCTGTTTTTTAAAAAGGCACCGACTGTGTACAGCCCCTCCTTTAACATGAACCCATGCTTAAAAGAAAAGTCATTTTATTAGGGCAACAGCTACGCAAACAATGTTTTCCTTTTTTTTCCCCTCCAGATAGTTTATCCAGGTTGTGACGAAACCATGGCATTGATGCAGACACAATGCTAGCCCAGGCACAACTTCTCTCTTGCTTGGCAAGTGCAAAGAGACATAGTCGGGGGTGTGCTCTGCCTTGTATACCTGTGCACCAAGGAGGGGCCAGAGGAGACCTGAGTATACATGTTCTGAGTACTACAAAGTAAAAACTCCTTCCTGTTACAAGCAACAGCTATGTGTGCACTCACCTCCCTCCTTCCAAGGCCCAGGCACACAGCCAGTTCAGGTGTACAATTCATTAGCTCACACACATCTCCATTCAAACAGGTCTCATTCTTTTGAGAGCTATTCCCAGTCTGGAAAAGTTTCAGCTACTTTTGTTAAACACAGAACCCCGGCAAATCAGCCCAGCAGACATGTCTCAGCACCATATGCCCAGAAACATGAACCACAGAGAGCGTGGTGCAGAGACCTGCAGGGCTCCATGGAAGTTCTGCTCAGAACCAACTCATAGCTGGCACAGGGACAGCTCCCACGGATTCAGCAGTTTGACATTATGTTTACCCCGGACAGGGAGAGCTGGCAGCACTGTACCACACACTCTCCGTGGAATCTTTCAGACATATGGAGCAGGCAGGAACCAAACAGCTTGGGCTAAACTATGCTCTTCTTTTCCTGTCACTCTCCTCATCTAATCACCGTGGACAAAAGGTGAATTCATCTTTGAAAAGCATTTCATCTTTGGCCTCCTCCCAGCTGCCAAACAGGCAGCCCAGCAAGTGCTCATTAGCAGGAAGTTTTGAGAAATACAAACTTCCCACTGGAAACTGACTTTAAACCACCAAACTTGTCTCATACAAATCATCCAACAGCCATTCAGTGGCCACGGTTTTGGTGGCTGCTGCAAAGCCGAGTAAACCCAACACCAACATCACTTCCTCTGTACTGTTTCTCTTATTCATCCTCACGAGATTCAAGGCAGACATTATCAACACAAAATCCCTCCTCCAGTCTGTAGTCATACACTGATGTTTCAATGGCAGTGTCGTCATCCTTAGGGATACAGATGTTGGCTGCCCTGGAAGCGGCAATCACCTCAGCAGCAGCTCACTGGTAGCTCATTTTTCACTCGTGTTAGCTCCCATAGTTCATGACCAAAACTGCAAGTTACAGTGCAGAGCTTCTATTTATCTGAAACCACCCATGTGGCAGGCATAAGGACATATGTCATGTACAAGGAGGAAGGTTTGTGCTCCTTAAGTCTAGTTGAAGTACTAGGCAGGTGAACTTACTCCAAGAGTAAAACACAGTATGACAGCTCCTTCAAGCCAAAGGCTGCAAGGTGACACATATACACACATATGTAACCATACATGCATATTGCTGAATTCACCCTCTCAGCTCCTCCACCCATTCTCCTCATTTCAGAAAGCATTAATTATCTTTATACTCCGAGAGAATTCAACTTATTGAAGGTCACAAGGCAAGTAAGTGACGTAACTACTATCACAGAATGGTAGGGGTTAGAAGGGACCTCATGTAGTCCAACCCCCTGCTAAAGCAGGTCCACCTAGGTCAGCTCACACAGGAAGAGACTAGGAAAATAATAAGGAACTAGGAAATAACGAGGAAAATAATATGGCCTTTGATTTCTAGATAAGGAATCCTCTGCAAAGGCTTTAATCTTCAGATAGCCCTCTGGCTTACATGTTCTTCACATCGGTCTGCTACTATCTTTTAATGATAAATTAATGGATAAGAACACCAATAGGGTTCATTTTCACACTCGCTTTCTCCCATTATTCAATAATGAATGTATAACCAGGGCAAGTCATCTACTGCAGTTTTCTGCAGCTATAATTTGCCTGGCTTTTTTTGTTGTTGCTGTGGATTTAGAGTATTGAAGACATCAGGAGATCCTTTAACCCATTCATCTATCAACCACTATGCACACACTATTACTATACAAACAAAGCGAGAAGCCTCTGCAGAGTTTCCTGTGAGGAGGAGTTAACTACATTTATCTAAGGATCCCGAGTTACCCTGACACATTCTGTCAGCTTTGCCTTACAACATCAGAAGATTCAAAAGCAGCTTAGGACTGCATGATTTCTCTGAATGCATCTTGACTTAAGGTTGACCCTGAAATTCTCAGTCATTTGAAAAAACTAAAAGTAAATAGTTAAAGTAGGAGGGTAATGACCACACAGAGAGAACCAGCCCAAGACTCAATTCTAGCCTTGTTCTGTTATTTATGTGGAGGAGTGGAGACCTTCACTGTAAATGTCAACAACACTTAACATTGTTGCTTCCAATGCCTAAGCTTCTTGCTTGTATCATTAAAAATGATGGGAGACCTTTCCACTCCACAGGGCTTACTGCAGACATCTCACAGGTCTATCTTCTGCCTGCCTTAAAAGTAGGCAAGTTGGGCTCTTTGTGCACTCAAGTGGGCAAGAGAAAAGGCTGTACTTTTCCAAGTTGTGCATATCAGCACCTTCCTCAAAAATCAGCAACTCTACGTGTCCTTATCATCACCACTAAGTAGTCAAATACCATGCATTAGGCTCAGGGAACAGTGTATTACTTTGTCTTTGCATTTGGCCTGCAAGCTGTGGTCAGTGGCCATTGCCACAGCTGGTCACCCAGCAGTTATGCCTCTAGCCAGCACTTCTGCAGGGCACTGGACACCAGCTTGAGCTGACTAGAGTGAGGTGGAGAGCATGCCAGTCTCCTCTGTGTATGGGTCCCCCAGGAACAGAATGCCACGTGCGTGTCAGCTTCGTGAGGAGAGTAAACTAAATACTATCAACACCATCAATGCAATGGATTAAACAAATTGTAATATTTACAAAGAAGCTGTAAGCATAAACCCAGTGCATCCTTTTTTTAACGCTACCCAAAAGTTCATCTCCCTGGAAAGCTCTTTCTTCATTTGAGGAGTGATCTTTTACAGAAGATTTTGCCACCCTGGTGCCCAGCACAAGGTCACAGACCCAGACATACTCTGTCCTCCAGAAACACCATGTCCAGACAGACAAGCACAACATATATCTCAGTGAAGCTGGGAATCCAGTGAGTGCAACAGCTATCAAAATGAATCTGAGATTCTTTATTATTGATCAGCTAACTTTATGAGGTCTATATGCAGAACAAAGCAGCTACAAAGACTTCCAGAACTTAGAAGCAAATTGCAAACACGTGAACTGGCTCTCAAAGATATTTAACTGAAAACTGAAGGAATCTGTCCACAAATCACATCTTACGTGTAAACAGAGAGAATGGTTTCTTGAGGTCCTTAACTGTACCAAGTTTAGGTGGTTTACTTGAGACACACCTTACTAACAACAGGACTTCAAACCACAACTATTTCCAATATCCCAATACTTCCAATGATTTTAATGGCATTAATAAAACAAGAATATAGTGTTGCATAGATATGAAACACAAATGCAAAGATAAAAAAGGAAGACTGGAGATGCATGGTACCTCCCTAACAATTCTAGGAAAACCTGGCATATGTTAAATGTAAGCTCCAAAAAGCCCTTTAAGGCCTTTTTTTATAGCAAGATATAAATAAAATATATAACATTTGGACTCTTCATTTACATCGTAGTTTTGGAGCCTTCAGGGATTTTTTCTCCCCCAAGATTTTCTTCACAATCACGAGTTTGGTTTTTTTCAGAACACAACCTTAGTTCCCAACATAATCCCAGGGCTTGGAAAGTTGGAACATTCATTTAAAAAACAATTATGCCAAAAAAAAGGGGCAACGTTTTGCAATAACCATCCATTAACCATTTTGATCCAAGCTCAAGTTTGATGCATGGGAAGCAATAAAGCCTGTAGAAACAGCCTAATTCACACCAAATGGAAACAGCCCTTGAAAGATTCACAACGTGCAGCACAGGAAAATAAATATAGTTGTTAAGAGGGCTGTTCTTCCCTTTGTTGCTGTGGTTTTGATGCCCCTTCATAGGTGGTCAGGCAATGAAGGCTAAAAAATTCAGTAACTACTATAGTGATTTCTAATTCTTCCAACCCCTGCAGAAGGGTTAAGTTACAGCACTTCAAAACACAACAGCCAGAGAAGAGCTGCTCTTCCCTCTAAGAGGCAAAAGATAGGAATAATACTCACACCTCAACTGCACTTCAACCCTTCTGGGAATAACTCCATTGTGGAGTCACCTAATTAACCACAAACTTGGGATTTGAGGTCTCCCTGGAGCACCTTTCTCTTTTCAGCACTTTGGGATAAAGACTATCCTTTAAGCACATTCATAGGATCATAGAATGGAAGGGGTTGGAAGGGACCTTTAGAGATCATCTAGTCCAACTCCCCTGCAGAAGCAGGGTCACCTAGATCAGGTCACATAGGAACATGTCCAGGTGGGTCTTGAAGCTCTCCAAGGAAGGAGCCTCCACAACCCCTCTGGGCAGCCTGTGCCAGGGCTCCCTCACCTCAACAGGGAAAGAGTTGTTTCTTATGTTTAAGTGGAACGTTTTGTGTTCCAGCTTCATCCCATCACCCCTTGTCCTGTTGCTGGCTACTATAGAAAAAAGGGATGTCCCAACCTCCTGACACCTACCCTGTAGATATTTGTAAACATGAATAAGATCTCCCCTCAGTCTCCTCTTCTCCAGACTAAACAGCCTTCAACAGAAACACATCCATTTTGATTGAAATAAAGTTTCACACTGGAGAGTTGTACTTTCATCAAGAGAGCTCAAGAGTAAGAGTTGATTTAACTTCAAAATTCACAATATAAGTTCCCTTTAGAGGCTTTATTCAGAAATTAAAAGCTGATCCTCTACCTCTCCTGAAACTTCTAGATCTTTTTCCCTTCAGACCTCTAATTTCATTTCTTGAGGCTATAAAATCAGCTGGATTCCCTGGGGAAACAGCAACATTTTTATAGCTATATTCTCATGATGGCAACTATTACCAATTTTGGTCAAATGTAAAATTCTAGTGGAAACTAGTTCAGAAATCTGCCTCAAACTCAAGAAGAAACAATCTTGTGTTATAACCTACTCTGAACAGAGCCAATGGCTAGATGTGCTTATGCTTCTTGTGTATTTGTTACAGGAAGAATGCAGGAAGAACAAAAAAAAGCCACTCAGAGTAGAAAGGTCATCTGTATAACAAAGTACAGCGAACAGAAAAAGGGCAAGGATCGAGATTTAAAGCAGAAAAGAGACACCTCAGTATCAGGCAGAGCCAGTCACATGTAGGGGAGGTGTCTGCATGTGATACATCAGCCTCTAGAAGGAGCTGGAAGAGTAGGTTGGGAAAAGACCTACTTTTCTGATAGTTTTTCTTTGACTCAGCTGTAAATTTCACTTGTGATGTCCGAGTGAATATGTTTTCTCAGAGATAAAGTGTTACTCATGCCAAGAAAGTTATGTGGAAGAAAAAGCCATGCAAGGAAAGAACATGCATGGAAAGACATTTTATCCTTGATAGTATTTTGATGTGCCAACTTCTGCACGCCTGAAAATTCAACATTTTCACTGAAGATGTGAATGACCTCTCCCCCATGGGACTAATAAAACCACTGCTAAGCAGCATTGAGCCACAGTTCTTCCCAGAAGCACTAAAACAAAAGAAAACATCCAAATAAAACAGAGTACAAAAACAATTAACCGTTGCACAACACAGCGCTGGCGCTCTCACTTGACTTCTTTGTCATGGAGTATGTCACCAATTCCAGATACTCCTTGTATCAGATGAAAACACAAAGTCTTGTGGCCATTAGTACACACTACCTTTGATAACACTGCAGCTCTTCAAGCATGTTCTTAATATTCCCTGCTCGCTGTGGGGGAGAAATTGCTTCCCAGGTTCCTGGTGGGAGACAAATTCTGAGATAGTGACTAGACAGTCGCTCCTGAAGAAATAAATATCACCTTCAAAGTCAAAGTGATTCAGGGCCAGCAAAGTAGTTGCTCTGCTTAAAACAATTTAACAGGAACAAAGGCAAGAAGTGAAGGTCTGTAATTACTGCTAAGCAATGACACAATTACTAACTAAATGCATGGAAGAGACATTGCATAGATTATATCTGTTTAGTTTTTCAGTGTATGCTGTGCCATATGTTTTCACTTAAGTTCAAATAACACTGCAGCAACTCTCCTGTCCTCATTACACAGAAAGGATGCCAGATACTAGCTACTCTTTCTTATGAAAGCCTTTTATATTCTTTAAGCCACATGTACTGAGAAATTCTATTAATAGTCAGGTATTTCTCCAGTCTTGTTTGTTGCTCTTTTCCAAATAACTCTTTCCTTTTGCTTCAGCAGCAGAGGTAAATTTGGGGAGAAGGCCCTCTGGGATTAATAATCTCTCTAACACTATAAACAACTTTTCCATTGCTTATTCATTGACGAATGTAACCCTGAAAGCAGTGCACATGCTAGAGGATCACTGCAATAATATGGACAGCACGTGCATATTTATACCTCCATAACTTACACAAGCTCTGATAGAAAAGGGTGCAAGTACAAAAGAAGATATTTCAATTAAAAAACAAAAAGCATCTCCATGTGAATCATTTAAGAGCCTGAGATTGCTGCAGTCAACTTGCTCTTCACTGAAAGCTGCAAAAGCAAGCCTGGTGGGTGCTGGGAAAGAAGAGCTCCCACAAGCAAATTCGATCCTTGCCAGTGGTGAAACGTGGGAGGCACTCCAACATCCCAGTTAATGCTGAGACAATAGCTTGGGACACAGGAGGGTGCTCAGCAGTCTGAGCTGTCCCCTACAGAACATCTTGACATTTGTAGCTTTTAGAGTTCCAACTTTTGTTACAGTTTGATCTTCTTGACAACTCTTAAAGTTGGCCAATTTCATCTTGTTCCTGAGTGACATTCTTTGCTTTGGCTATATACACACACACACACTAATAAACAAACTAGCAGCAGGGCATGAGGCCACACTGTCCTACTCAAGCCCATACTATTAAAGTGTTAGCTTCCATCAGGGCCAACAAATATCCTCCTCTATAACTCTCACTCATTCATAGGGTCACAGGCTAACACAGGCCAACACAGGCTAGTGACTTTTCCTGATAGGAAGCCTAGATACAGCCTCCCTTTTTTAGGGGAGGGCAGGGAGTTAACCCATTTGAACAATGAGCTCAACTGCCTTCAGGACCAGAGGACAAGCACTTTATTTATTAATAGAGATGGAGTCATCATTTCCAAGTGCTCACAATGCTCATCCTGTTTTTAGCTTCTGTCAAGTCACACAGTAGGAGACAACAAACTCAACATGGCACCAAGTCCAACTTCTTAAAGTAAGTGCAGTCAAACATACTGGTGTGTTTGACAACATTCTTTGCCATTTAGAAAATCTGGATTCAGATTCTGAAAGACAATGTTACACATTCAAAGACAACTGCAGAAGTCACCGAGTGAAACCTGGGACCGTTGTTACATAAATGGCCAAACTAGGTACTTGTAGGGGCCTTTTGTGGCATTAGAAACTCATATAGACTCATGCCTCTCCAGAAATATGACACATCTGTTTCTTTCCCTATCCTCTGCTCACAGAGAATGCAAGAGCTCCCACAAAGGGCCACAGACATCTGTGATGAACACAGCACCATCTTCGTTCTGCTGTATTGGCTCCGGCAATCCTGACCGTTCTCAGCTCTGCTTTTGTCTCAGGTCACTGAGGATTAGGATCAAGTAATTAGGATCAATCCCTGGTCCAGATTTTTGGTGAACAGAGGCACAGCCAGCAAGTACAACATGTGCTAAGACTCTGTCCATTTCAGACAGTTTAAGAAACAGGTCCAATCACTTCTCATAAACTCCTATCTATTTCCAGTGCCTTATAGAGGACTCTCAGAGACCACTGTTCAAAAAGAGTTTACACAAGACTTCCTACCATGTGCCCTGCTCACGAAGCAGCAGGGTCACCACCTGCATATTCCTGAGCTTCTTTCATTCAGCAGAGTAGTAACCATTAAGGTGCTTAACCAACGGTAGAAGCAGTTTCCGATCCAGCATGAGATGTGCGTTATTCCTACCGAGATAGTCCTGAAAAGTCAGAACCAACATCATTAAGGGAAAGCCTAAAAGCTTTCCTATTCAGAACCATATTTACCTTGAGGGTTTCTGCGTGGAAATGGTCTTGGAAAGAGTGTAAAACTCCCTTGGCACAGGCAAATGGACAAATCAGAAAATGATCACTGTAGATAAGGAGTAACTATTCTTTCATGAAGAAACACTGTTAAGCTATGCTATATTGGGTACTTTTTAACATCTGGAAGTGGAAGAACTGTCATTGCAATCAGTTTCTGTTTGAAGAAAACTAAGGTCTCTGATGAACAGTGTCAAAATGATCAGCACATTGCTTCCTCCTCGCTATACAAGTGCCTGTACAGAGCGTTGTCCTGTCCTGAAAACTTGAGACATTTCTGCTCTTTTACACGCAACTTGCTTGGATGTGTTACTCCAAAGCAGTACAGCTCACTAGACATTGCTCCTCAAAAGCTGCTTTCTCCTAAAGATTGCAAGACTTGCTCTTACAACCTTGGATTTCTTTCTTGAACCAGTAAACATCATGAGATGGCTGAAGGAGGACTTATTTCAGGGTTTGTTTTTTTCCCCAGAGACAAAGCAAAGGAAAACTTAGCTGCAAGTCTGAAGAACTGAGAGAAACTTTAACAACAGAAAGCAAAAATGATGGATTAGCCTCCAAGTTGCTAAGAATCTCTTGATAACTCTTAACCTTACTACTGTCAAGCTACCACCGATCAGTTTCTAGCAGCTTCTTGGAACATGTAGCACTAATGAAATAGAGCTCATCTTGTAGCTGTATTTCACACCTAAAAAAAATAGAAAGCCATTTTGCACTTGGACTAGATCACAGTGACTTGAAATAGCGGCTGATATTCCACAAAGTTCCCAGTAAAATCTTCCCATTACCAAGCCAGCTCCAGCCAGTGACTTGGAACACTGACCGCCTTTCCCAGTGTGATGCACGTCAGAAATCCCAGCTGATGGTGTCACAGGGCTTCTGAATGCACAGAGCAAACCTCCTGCCCCATCTGTTTCAACACATGCACATCTCTCTTCACTTTCTCAGCCACCCTGACTATTCTTTTTCCCATGCACGCCCCAGCTCTGACAGTCTTCATCTTGCACCAGCACGTGACTGAGCCCCACGCTGCCTGCCTGGGTCAGTTGTTTGGATATCATTAGATTGCCCTGACTGAAAGGCCTAATGAGGTGCTGATCCCATCATCTAATCACTCAGTTGAGCCAGAATGCATCCCGTGGGATGTCCAGAGAAGACTGATGCAAGAATTCCAAGTGATGTGGAACATGAAAGGGCTCCATTCGCATCGCTAGGACTCACAGCCTGTCAGCGTGGCCATTAGAAACCCTGGGCTACAGAGATTTATAATTCAACCCTCCCACACACAGAACTTGCTCCAGACTGAAACTTGGCACAAAATCCAGCCCCAGGAGGGCATTAAAAAAAATAACCCATTCAACGGTTTCCGTCCCATGGCTTCAGCTCGCAGCCATCGAAATAATGGCAATTTCTCATTTCTCTTTTTAACTGAGGAAATCCAATATAAACCACCAGATTTACATAACATTGCAGTGGTGATACAAGCTGGCAACAAACCAAGGGAGAAGGCTGCCAGAGCCGTTCCGTCATCCCCTTTTGGTGAATTTCTCCGTTTGGACTCAGTTTAACGGAATCGTTTTTATTAGGTCTGGCTGACATGTGTAATCTGCAAATCCCACCTTCGCTTCAGTCAGGCAGCTTGCCCTAGCTTTGTACACCTTGTGTGCCTGTTAGTAAGAGACAAGCCCTCCTGTGGTCGATGCAGCCTTCCACTTGTGCTGCCACAGTTATTTCTTTGCTGCAAATTCTGCTGGCTGATTTAGAGGACAGTAACTGCCTATTGAGCTGCAAAAGACCAACTGGACAAAGAATGAGCATACACAAAAGAAAGAAGGGAATTGATGCAAGCCAAAATAAATTTGTCAGTAGAGCCTTTGATTTGATCAGAGATTGTTCTGACAACTACCACACCTGCTTCCAGGGAAAGAGAGAGAGACCAAGCCTATTGTGGCTGCAGTCCTTTTTCCACCAGGTATTTCAGTTCCTATGGGGGCCATCTATAATCTTCAGGTTTTCAGCTGGAAAAAAAGCTGATGCAATGCCACTAACACTCCTTAATAAACATATCAGACTTCAGGAAACACTGTGGTGAGCATAAGCCTTCTGCTCCACCACCACTCACCCAGAGAAGCCTTTGGTAGCCCACGTGGGACAGCTAGGAGCTTGTGTCACCTGCAAAGTACACTATCTGCAGGGTGAGCTACTGGCTTCTATCTCATCATCACCAGCACTGATCCTGCTCTCCCATAGCACACGTGAAACAGAGCAGAGCCCCTGCTGCCACACTCCAGCTGGAGGAAAGGGCTTATTACAAATCTTCACCAAAGCACCTGAACAGGTATTTCCTCCTTGTTACAAAAGTTGAGGAGCAGCATGCAAAATGTGCTATTTCTATGACCAAATGCTATGAGAAGATAATGAAGATTTGTATCAGTGGTCAACTCCAAGGCTCCAAAACTCAGAAAGAGGAGTCTTTCCTGTTCTTTAGAGAATTATTGACTTCAAGGTACTTAAAATTAGTTTGGACTCTCTGCTGTTGTCAGCAAAGATGCCACAAGATGCTGCATCGGTGAACGACAAAACGCTTCTTCCAGAATGTGATGGCAGCTCTAAGTTGTCATTGCTGCAGTGACTCTCCCCATGTACTAAACCATCCCTCCCTAAGACCAGCCTCCGAGGTCCACGTTCCAGCCGTGAAAGCCCTTCTGGGTTTGAGAGCTACATGTACAACATTTCTCTTGAACAAGGCGAATAAAGCTGAGTCCAAGGGACCACTTGATCTTTCAAAACAGAAAAACAAGATGGGGTGAGCATCTGCAGAACTACCTCTTTCCCAGTAGCTGCAGTTTTGTCATACCTTGTCCTTTAATTCCAAAGGGGGGTACAAAGTCCCTGATACGTGCCCATTTCCTGAAGGAATCATCCAAGAACATGGGTGCCGGCTTCGAGAACCTGAGAAAACCAAAATGAGAGAGAAATTAACTCCTGAGCTAGGAAGGATAAGTTTCTGTAGAGAGGTTGAGAGAACCCGTATCTAAGTCCTGATTCTACATTCTCACTGTCAATATAGTGACATGGAAGGTTTTTCTTTTACACAAAGGTGCCTGCAGTGGAACAAATCTGTCAAAACTTGTGCCACAAGGGCACCCAAATCACTTAAGTTATGAGCCTGGCAATCACTTCCACACAATTTACAACTGCCCAACTATTGTTAGGCTGTTAATTTAGCTACAATAGGTTGTAAATTGGAAACAGAGTTTCAGCAGTTTTACTTCCAGCTATGTAAGCACGAGCCAATTTACGTGCTGTCGATGTAGTTTGTGAGAAGGGATGCAGAGCTGCCTTTAGATTGCACATTACATACATGTGTGATGCTCTGGGCACATTGTGAATGCCTGTGCAGGGCAAGGATGAAGTCATCTGATCCCAAGGCTGCTTCTGCCTTGCTCATACTCACACAGCAGCTACTATACCACAGGCAAGAAAGGAAACTGTTCAGGAGATGATGAAGCAGCACTGAGCTTTCAGAGAATGGAAATTCAGTACAGATGTAGGTGTTTTATTCTGCATTCATTAACACAAAAATGATTCAGGAGAGGTTCTTGCCAAACCAAACAGTTGTGCTCTATCCAAAACCACTTACAAAAGAGAGAATTAGTCCTTCTTAACCATGTCATTATGGGAATACATTATCCTAATTGCACTCTCAACAGACAAACACAGCAGCTACTAAAAATTTGTCTCTTTTAGAATTAAGTGGTACAGTGGCCAGAGAGAAGGAAACAATTATTGAAAGAAACTACAGAAATGCTAACTTTTCATACGGAGCCATTTCTGAGTGGACTGAGATCATTGCTAGAAAGTACAATACTACTAATAGAAATCTGTTCCTTCAATCATAACAGAACAGTAGCAGGGATGCTCTGGATCGACATCGAAAACACTGTGCTACAGAAATGAAGAAAGGAATATATTGCACTTTGAGAGTCAGAGGGTGCATCTCCACTACAGCCATACTGTAAGTGTAATGTATCTGGAAACAGATCCAGTCTGGCTAACCCAGGTACTGGTAGCGGGACAGATGTAACACAGTGGTTCAACCCTCCCTTCAGGCTGTTTTTCCACCCAGCACGTAACTCCACGCTGCTGCAATCAGATAACTTTTGGACTTGAACTACCTGATCTAAGATAAACTCATCTACACTACGCTACGGTCAAGTACAGAGCAGCAATTTCAGATAGCAGGGAAGGATGGAATGAATTCTGAATTACAAACTGCTCCAAGTACAGTCCTGTCACAGATACCCATTAAATCAGAGGGTGCAGAAATCTCTGGGAAGGGAGAAGAGAGACCGAGAGCAGTCAACAAAACCAGACGACTGGAACTCACCCATGCACACCGCTTCACATCCACTCATGCAATCTTTAACAAGATCATCTATAACCATAAAAGCACAATGCAGAGATTACATGGCTGATCTAGAAGGAAAGGAATGTTTTTCCTGAGCTATGAAAGGATCTATACAACTTTATCTGTGAAAAGGTGGGGAAGGTGTGTTAGATGCATTAGAGGTTCTGAAGATCTCATGTAAAAGAAACAAAAAAAGCCCCAAAGGCCTATTTTTTTAAAGGAGAACAGGATATAATAATATTCTGCAAGTGTCCTAAAAAATCTCAATAACCTGTCAAATTAATTGAATGTTTTTACAAGCATCTTGGTGCACTGAAATACAAGCATTGTGTTATGCTGTGGCTCTCGGAGGAGTTATCTCCACCTCCTTCCAACACCAATAGGAGGAATCTTTGCAGGATTCTTACAGAATGCAAGAGCTTTTACAACCCAAACGGCCACAGCACAGATGTTCACAGCTCTTCCTTTACAGCTACCACTTGAACAAGAGAGGTCAAGTCCCACAGAATGTTCCCCATTCTTCCCAGGGAGCAGCCACAGTGAAGGATGATTCCATTGCCTGAAGGACATAGCAGCTTTGGGCTGGTTTGTTAGGTCACTGCAGTTGCTGCTGTGACATGCAATCCTGGGAAAAACTTGGGTGCTTAAGAAAACATATATATGAGCAGGCTGTGTTGACCTCTCAAGAAACAAGAGGATTCCCTACAATAATGCTAGGGTAAAGTAAATAAATAACTTAGCCAGTTCAGTTCACTTATTCAAGAGCATGGCAGGAGAAAGAGGCTTTGCAAGGAGCCACTTTTGCTTGGTAACAGGGGGAGGGGGCTGCAGTGCAGGCCTGGTACAAAGTTCTCAGACTTCTCCCAGGCTCTTGGGTTCGGACCCATCTCCTTCCCTGAGTGAAGCAGCCTTGTCTGTTTTGTCCGGGACCATAAGCACCAATTAAACTCTCCTTATCCTTTGGGAGTTTTTAAGTCGTTGGTACTTAAGTCTAATTGGTGTCTTTTGTCCCTGCATGAGCCTATATCACAGCCTGGTAAAACCAAAAGCGAGGTCAGATTTCCTGAGACTCCCTGGGCCTCGAGGAGCATCCCCAAAATCACACAGAAGGACAAAATCACTTAGAAGGACTGATCTGATGCTCTACCGTGTTTGCATGTGACAACCAGGGGACCAAAGCAATGCCCAAAGAAGAAGGCTGAAGTGCCCATTGGCTTTTTTATTGTAAAGCTAGAAGTGAATGTCATAGAATGGCAGGGGAGTTATTAGGGATTATTTTTCTTTTTCTAGCAAAGAACATAATAGCTTTAGACCACCTACTATTAGTTGTTAATACTTAACACTACTGTACACAGAGGTAGAGAAATTGACTTTTAATTCTTACTTTTTCTTCATTTAAGGGTGGAAGGAACAGTTTTGGGGAAAATACATCCATATGGGGAAAAAAGAAGCAAATGAGAGGATATTTAGCTCCCATAAATCTTGACTGTAATCCCATTTTGGAAATATTAAGAAATCCTGAATACAGTGAAAGCTCATGATCTATGAAATGCGCTTTGCCACCTCAATAAATCAGAGCAATCCAGAACCGATGTCCAGCAGTGACAGGGAAATGCTGTCTGCCAGACCTCTCCAGGAGCATGGCTGTTCTGTCTCTGCTCTGAAGCGTGTCTGGCGTATTCTAGGACCCTTCAGGAAATATCAGGACATGCCTCCAACAGGCCATGGGAATGCTCTCTGCAGAGCACCTAAAATACATTCCAAGGAATGTGTGGGAGTTTGTCAAAACAGAAAAAGCAAATGTTTCCGAATGATGTTAAATTTTATATCTACTGAGCAGCTTGCATGCTGCATTTTACCCCAATCATCTGTCTTTGCTACCTCAAGGCAGGTTAGCTTCACTGACAGCCACAGCTATGGAACTCAAATAGGTTTGTGCTCCATGGGCAAACAGCATGTAAAGGAAGAATTCAAATGTTTCAGATTTACATTTTAAGTATTTCCTCTGTCTTGCCTACCCCAAATTCCAGAACAGATATAATGCAACCTAATAGCACACGACAACCATGGAAAGACGAGAAATTTGGCTGCTCGTGGCACACACTTTATCAGCTGGATGATGTGGGAGAGAAACGCCCTGCATCTAAAAACTCTAGTTCGAATGGCATCTCCTGTTACAACAGCAAATCATAGAATCATAGAATGGTAGGGTTGGAAGGGACCTTTAGAGATCATCTAGTCCAATCCCCCTGCAGAAGCAGGGTCACCTAGATCAGGTCACATAGGAACATGTCCAGAAAGGTCTTGAAGCCCTCCAAGGAAGGAGCCTCCACAACCCCTCTGGGCAGCCTGTGCCAGGGCTCCCTCACTCTCACAATTAAATAGTTTTTTCTTATGTTTAAGTGGAACTTTTTGTGTTCCAGCTTCATCCCATCACCCCTTGTCCTGTTACTATCTACTATAGAAAAGAGGGATGTCCCAACCTCCTGACACCCACCCTTTAGATATGTATAAATGTCAATAAGATCTCCCCTCAGTCTCCTCTTCTCCAGCCTAAACAGCCCCAGGTCCCGCAGCCTTTCCTCATATGAAAGATGCTCCATTCCCCTGATCATCTTGGTGGCCCTGCACTGGCCTCTCTCCAGCAGTTCCCTGTCCCTCTTGAGCTGAGGAGCCCAGAACTGGACACAGGACTCCAGATGAGGCCTCACCAGGGCAGAGCAGAGGGGGAGAAGAACCTCCCTTGACCTGCTGCCCACACTCTTCTTGATGCACCCCAGGATGCATGGCATCTAAACAGACTAAATGTTGGATATGATAATAACAAGGTACAGTCCACCTATCACCCACCTCTCACGTTTGCGTTGCTTATACAAAGCCATTAGCATAACGTCTAACACAGTTTGTCACTGCACACAGTGAAAGGAAGTGTACTGCCAGAAAAGTATTCTTAAACAAGAACCTGTATCAACAAGAAGGTGGGATAGATACTGACTCCTAAGGGATCCTGGCTTATGTGACAAAGAATTACATTTTCAGTTATTTTCTCCCTGACAAATAACAAGACTTGTGACCCAAAACACTTCTACATAGAAGGCTGAAGTAGCCTGCCAGAAGCTCCCCAGCCAAGTTTTCACAGCGATTTCCATTCTGTCCTTGATACACAGATCCATTCACAGCTCCTCACATCCTCTCAGTGCAGGGGGGTTGGAAAGAGACGTCTTTAAGGCACCTTTCAACCCCAAATCATTCATGATTGTACTGCTTTTTGATATGTGCTGAGCTACTCAACATCAGCAACACTACCTTCCCAAATTATCTTGCAAACCCTAGACTAGCACTACTCAAGGTAGCTATTGAACAATTTCAGACACTTAATCTTGACTAGAATCTGCTCCCTACTCCTCCCTGCTGCTTTCAAGGCAATTAATGCATAAATGTGTAGAAGACAATGAACTAGACTGGAGAGAAATAAAAATAAACTGATTGATAATCTTTGCCTTTAACACGAGAGGGGAAGACAAAGCCAGGTTCCTGAAAGAGTAGAGACCATGGCACCACATTCCTAGAAACCATGACACCAAGGAAAAGCAGATTAGCAACTAAACTCCACCGTGGGCTTCCTTCTCAGATAGTTCCTCCCTTCTCACCTTTTCTTCTCCTTCAAGCTACGCTTCCCTTTTGTTTCTTCTTTAGTTAGGAAGAATCAGCAGAGAAGGAGAACTGGAAGCCTATCAGTGCTAGAACCTAATGTTGTACATTACCTGAACCCAGCATTTGTGAAAGGGCATGAACAACTTCCTATTTCTTTTTAAAGCCACACGAAAGAATGACTTGTTTGCTCTGGCAAGACTTCTATCTTTTGTTTGCTTATGCTCAAAAGCATCTACAGTTAGACAGATGGCACAAAATCTACCAATTTTACTAATAAAATGGATAACATGCAAAGCAAAGCACTCTAGTATTGAATAATGAGCTCTGATAGGGGCATTTATTAAAGTACAGAGAGAAACCCAAACTAACCTTTTCTTTTCCCTAGTGAGACCTAGATGGATGTGCTCTCCCTTTTGCCTCCCTTCTCTGGGAGCCACATGGTGTGATAGCATGAGGAAAGAGGAGGTTTGTGATGCCCTGATTTCACATTTTTTATTGACATTAATCCTTTGTTAAAAATCCAAGCAGCTCAAAGGCTCCTCAAGCAGCTGAAAAATGTAAGAAACCGCATGAGGATTAACCCCATCCTGCAACCTAGACACTAGTTTTCCTAAATCAGCAAACCAATGAGGGGAAAAAGCCTGGGATGGCTGTGAGAGGAAAAGCTTTAGCAGTCCAGATCAGGCCAAAAATTAAGTTGATCTTAGCAAACTGCAGAAATGGTTTAAAATAAAATAAGACAGTAAGGTAAAGACAACTTCTGTTGGTCAGTGTACCCTACCACTACCATTTGAGATCTCTAGTTCTTCTTTTGGGAGAGACAGTGAGTCACTGATCCCTTTCCATCTTCCATACTATTCATGTCTACAAACCCTGCCTGTACATATAGTTGTCCCTGGCTGAAAAGTCCTTAATTACTTGGTCATTCTCTATACAAATGCCACTGAATTATGCAGAAGTACGATGCTGCTTCACTTTGTTTTCTGCTCTTTCCCAATAACTACACCATTTTGGTTTTGTCCACCACTGAGATGGTGTAATCACCTCTTTCTTCACAGCTATGCAAGACAGACCATGAGGTGTAAATCATGGCCCCTCCTTCTGACAAGAAGGGGAGGTAAATGCCACAGCCACTTAAAAAAACCCATCCAAAACCAAACGACCTTTGAATATGCTTTATTCCATAAGCAAAGGAAGGGGTGGGTAAAGACCTCTGAACAGCAAAACCCTCTCCCATCCACAGGCCATGTGGCAGTCATCCCAGTTATCTCAGCTATCCCAGCCTCCTCCCCCAAGGAATGACTGCTCTGTACCTTTCAGGCACTCCACAGCATCATCAGCCTTCTTGCCCTCTTTGCTCTCCATCGCTTATTAAGGTTATTTAAACTCATCAGTGCAGGCATTTTCCCATTGCCTGCTCACTGTCCTATTTAGAGCTGGACCAGCTGCTTCAACGTCTCTTCAAGGGCTTTCTTATTCTGCACTATGGTTTACACAGACAACATTGTCATACTACTGCAGGAAAGATAAACAACCTATCACGACTGAAAAATGAAACTATCACAGCTGTAAAACCTGTTAAGTACTCCACTTTACTGAGGATCAGAAAGCATCAGTCCAAGGACCAGGCTCAGGTCTGGGCCTCATGCAAAAAACATGAACAAAGTGGAAAAAGGCTGTGGGAGAGCTGCAAAAAATATCTAAGGTCTAGAAAACATGATCTCTGAGGAAAACTAGAAAGAAATGCTTTTGTTTAGTCTAGAGGAGAGAAAAATGAAAGAGGACAAGATAAGCCGTTAAATATTAGAAGGCTGCTGCAAAAGAGAGAGGTAATATCTCCATATTCCTGGTGAATAGTACTAGCCCTGGGCCTGAAATGCAGCAAAGGAAACTTAAACATTAGAAAAAGGTTTCTTGTGCTTGGGATTATTAAGTATTGAAATCTTTTCCCTGGACTAGGGTTACAGGACTTGCATCAACCGTGTTGGTTTCTGATTTTATTGTATTATTTTTGACCTCTCTTAAGCATGGGTTACCCACAGCTGGGCCTACTTTTAAGAGGGAAAATCCAACAGATGATCTTTTGAAGCTCTGCACAGGTCTATTTCTTTTAAAACCATTTTCACCCTGAGCTAACACTGCTGGAATCTGCTGTAGCTGGGGACCAAGAACTGCTCCCCAGACTCCTTGTGCTTCTTAAGTATTTACCTTCATATATGGTAATCAAATTTGAGTACAAACACAACAGTAGCTAAGCAGCACATGGATTTTGCAAGCCTGTTGCCTGCCAAGATTGCTTTCTGTTTGTACCCTGTACCTTTGTGATAAACAGGAAGACACGTAAAGTTTAACCTTTCTGCAGTCATTAATATCTTGGACTTATGCACCACCGAGGCATAAAATCAAAGACTGATTTAATTAATATCAGCTCAGTCCCTTCTGCTAAGTTCTGACATGCATCAAGTCCAGCAAAGGATCCTGAACAGCTTACCTATATAATGCAAATAATCATTATGGGTACTGGAAAGTTTGGAGATGAACTGTAAATACTGAAGACAAAAATCAGTTGGCCTGCTCTAGCAAAATCCTCAGACTTTCCTACCGATTCTCCAAACACTTTACACAAAACACACATACACAAATAACAAGAAGCTTGGTTTAAAGGTTGGCTTCCTCTTGGGAAGGGGGGGGGGGGGAAAAAAAGCAGCTATAAAATTCAGACCTTTGTCCTGACCTGCCTCATGGTGCAGCATGTACAAAAACATGCAACATTTGTCATTGTTCACCAAACCCTCTAATACCAAAACACAATCATGCAAGGGTGAAAAGCTGGCTTCTAGACGGTGTAGAATGATGTTAGCTTAAAAAAACAGGCTCCTAACATCATTTCAATGTCATATTTGTTTTTCATGTGTTATTGTCAAAGATGCAAGATTGAATTACAGCTAGTTTTTCCAATCAAAAGCCAGGTGGGGTGTTCAACACCTCTGACAGAGCACTGAGCCAAACAGGTGAGATTACATGGTATTTGGAAATATGATGAAGGCAAGCAAAAGCAGACTGTAATTACTGTCTGAGTTTTCTAAGCCTCTGTGCAAAAATGCAATAAGGAGGGAAGGAAAAAGGGTCCAATCCTTCTCTCTAGCAGGAGTTAGCCAACCAGCAACTCTGCCAGTTGGCCAAAAGTTTAGCACATTTACGTTTCTGCTCACATTCCACTGGGACAGGAAGAATACTGCTCTTTCTAATGAAGAGGAATAGGAGAGCAGGCATCTAGGCTAATTGCTGCTGTGCGGTCTTGCACTCCCAAAAGGAAAGTATCTGCTTTTTCTGGTGAAGATCTAACATACTTTCCAGAAGTCTGCAGATGATGGACACGGTCCCCATCACTAACCTGTTGTCTTTAGTCCCAGATACTAATTAACTGCTCTGATAAAATGCCACTTTGCTTTTATAAAGCCATCTTACTGTTCTCTTTATTCTGCTTACAGAGGAAAGTTAATCCACAGCCATGCCATTGCCAGCAATATTCCCACCCACTGCTCATTCCTGCCACCACTGGCACGTTAACTGTCCTGAGCTGATGGAAGTCTTATGGCAGAGCACATCACATGGCAGAAGAAGCCTGAAATACTTAATTCTAGAACAAAGAGCACATGTAATTTTTTTTCATGCATGTCAAGAAAGTTGAAAAAGAAATTGGTATGCAGGGAACAGGACAATGATGGAAAAGATCCTCCTACCATCAGCTAAACCAAAAATGCACATGTTGTTTAGCACAACTAAGTACAAGCACAGACCAGATGTGACTCCTCTGTCAACGTCCAGCACTGGGGATGCAGCACAAAAGAGAAAGAGCTATTGAAGCTCTTACTGAATGAACAGATAGGCACAAAAGACAAATGAGCCAGCTGAAGACAAAAAGAAGGTCACTAATGTTTAGAAGAGGTAATCTCCAAAACTACCTTGTGATGGCAGCTGAGGAAGACAAGAAAGTGCAAAATAAATTACCTGAGGTGAAGCTTGGTCAGCTTATGAAAGGGGTTGTATGATTTGGTGTCTGCATAGGCAGGAGACTGGACTTTGTAATTAATTTGGCTCCTGAATGCCTGATGTTCCTTTACCTCTGGCATATTGCTTTTGTTAAGGTCAGAAATCTGCTCAGGGCAAAAATTTCCTGCTTAAATCTTACTGGAGTGAGGATGTTGGTAGAAAAAAAAAGGTCAATGTTTCATGCACTTACTGAAACAGGTGGGTTGTTCTGACAGAAAATAGTCGTAATTTTTTCAAGGTCCATATACTTCCAGAGTGATCAATGTCATTTCAGAATCTAGATTAAACAATTCCTATTAAGATGGTATGGAAACTGTTAGTCGGCTGCAAAGTACACACCATGGCATTAACAGAGCTATGTTGTCAGCTCTTTTCATTTTCTTACATGTAGTGCAATCTTCTGAAAAGTTCTACAGGATGCACTTGCTCATATCATAGAATCACAGAATGGTAGGGGTTGGAAGGGACCTTTAGAGATCATCTAGTCCAACCTCCCTGCAGAAGCAGGTTCACCTAGATCAGGTCACATAGGAACATGTCCAGGTGGGTCTTGAAGAGCTCCAAGGAAGGAAACTCCACAACCCCTCTGGGCAGCCTGTGCCAGGGCTCCCTCACCTCAACAGGGAAAGAGTTGTTTCTTATGTTTAAGTGGAACTTTTTGTGTTCCAGCTTCATCCCATCACCCCTTGTCCTGTTGCTGGCTACTATAGAAAAAAGGGATGTCCCAACCTCCTGACACCCACCATGTAGATATTTATACATGTCAATAAGATCTCCCCTCAGTCTCCTCCAGACTAAACAGCCCCAGTTCCTGCAGCCTTTCCTTGTATGAAAGATGTTCCAGTCCCCTGATCATCTTGGTGGCCCTGTGCTGGACTCTCTCCAGCAGTTCCCTGTCCCCCTTGAGCTGAGGAGCCCAGAACTGGACACAGGACTCCAGATGAGGCCTCACCAGGGCAGAGTAGAGGGGGAGCAGAACCTCCCTGTCATGCTCCTGGAAGAATCTCAGCTTTCACATTGAAAAAATTCAAATAAAAGATATTTTCCTAGCCTTACTTTCCTAGCCTTACAGCTGGAAATGAAGCCTCAATAACTAATAAAAGCTCAGAAACCTGGGGAAAAAAAATGAAAAGCAACCATTATTTTCAAACTGCATGCATTTTCTGTCCTGACTCATTATTACTGAATGTTTGTAGATAGCAGTTCTCCTCAGTACAACTCCCTACAGTGACTTCAAGGTGTTCCAGAGAAAGCCTCCCCGATGAAAATGCAGGCAAAGGACAAGCTTGCTTTCAGACACAAGCAGGAAATGAAAGCAGAACAGTAAAAGCGTGGAGACAAAAGTCTGTGGAAGTTATTGCACCAATAGTTGCCTAGAGCACACAAGAGAGGCAGATAATCAATGCAAAGAAAGAGAAGAAGTAAATTGCTCAGCTTTTGTACACTACACAAATTGACGCTCTAAGACGATCCCACAGATAGTCCATTGTGACGTTCCTTAGAATGTATCAGTTATTTTTAAAGGCTTCTTTAAACAAAAAGTAATTACAATCTGGGTTTGGCACAAAAGGCTGGCACAGCCATGACAATATCAAATCAAGCCTACAGTTTTGTTGAGAAAACAGGAAGATATGAACTAGAAATGAGAATGAAATCGGCAGCGAAAACGAGAAGGAGCTGGAAGCACGGGAGAGGTGCTGGGCAAGCACAGTTCTCTGGGCAAGCACAGTTCTCTCTGCACATTCAGAAATTGGACAAGGCTTTTCTGTTGGAATCCACGCCACAACTTGCATCACTCTGAAGATGGACATCATAACTGAACACAACAGTGAGGGTAAAAGTATTCTCTATTGCACAAAACCCTAATGCCTAAACAATTTATCTTGGGATGCTCCTTCTTGCAGGAAATTGTTGAAGAAAGTTGTGTGATTTCCAAGCTTGCCTGGAAGTCAAAGCCAGGCAATTTAACCAATGAGAGAATAAGGTTTTTTCATTCTATTAAGTGAAATAGGATAATACAGCTGTGGGTGCCAGTTCCCAGGTACAGCCACCTGATGTACATTTGTGCAGTGTATTAAAAAAGCCCCACTACTATCTGAATAATATTTCTGACTGAGAAGCAGTTACAGATACAAATACAAAGCTGCTATTAATAAGATCCATATCAATCCCAATGGAAAAAAAAAATCCAGATGTGTTTCTGTTACTCTGCTGCACAATAGACTTCACATTGTACTGTGGGACAAACCGGGGGCAGACAGTTGTTTGTATTCAAGGTTCAGACAGAGGCTTTTTTCTTCCTTCAACCAGATGCAAAAACCTCCAGAGATTTTTGCATCTCACAGGCTTTGATTGGGAACAGAGACAAAAAAAAGACCAAAACGTGCACCCCAAGTGGAAAGAGTGTTTTCAGGGTCTTTTTCTCCCCCAGATGCCAAAGCCAGCAGGTCCTTCTGTAATAGCAGAGAACGTTTCATACAACAGATATGGACGCTGTGCCCAGTTTCATGTCTCCTCTGTCACCTTATTAATTCCAGCCTTTAGCCTAAGAATGATCTGTAAAGCATCACACATTAAAATCTTCCAGATAGTATCAGCACTGTTTAATATAAGTCTCTCTCCTTTGGTCCCACGGTTTCAAAAATAAACAAGTATTTTAACAAAACAAGGGCAAGACACTGAGCTTGTAAAAGCTCTTTCTGGGTATTGCTTCCAGAGATAAGGCATAGGGACTGGACACTGAAGAAAGTTTCCATGGAAGAGGCCACCTGACAAAACCAAAAGGATTTACTGACACAAGGAGCAAGTGGGTGCAGTGCAGAAAGCTGCAAACAGTAGACAGCACAGACAGCCATATCCTTTCTTCATCATCCCACACAGAAAGTGTCTGGCTTTAGTTAGAGATTAGGCAGGAAAAAAAGAGGCTGGAGGTGCAACTTGACTACTCTGACAATGAAAAGAACCATGATCCGTGCTGACCTCTCCTGTCTTACTTGCAGAACAGGTGCAAAAAATAAGACCTGTCTCTCCAGCCAGCACAGTTACTGGCTCCTCTGACCAGAGTCCTATTGTTGCGTCCCCAAGTCAGAGTTCAACATCCATCTGGCAAAAGACCTTACAGCAACAGTGGCACCCACAGCAACAACTTCAAAGGACTCTGCTCTGAGGCTTGATGGATACCTGAAGCAGAAGGTAAGTTCTTAAAAGCCTGCTCTCCAAACTGCTATAAATCCTTTGGAGGAAAGATATCCTCCACGCTTCACTAATCAAAGCAGAGCCACCCTCCTGATTATTCTTACTGCACCACCTGTAGACTGGTACAAGGGTCCTCATTCCAGGAATGGGGCTTTTCAATGACATAGTTCATTTCAACAAGTTCCCACAAGAAAAGCCAGTATGAAAAAATGATGCCTCTGGTTTATGCATTTGAGATTTAAGTCGCTGAAATAAATGCTAAATATTATTAGCTGCTGAAGGAAATGGTTACAGTGAAGATGAGGGGATCGAAACACCACAGAAATATACCTTCTCTTTCAGTATCCTTGATAAAGAAAGCACTTTTCCTACAGCTGTGGGAAAGGAAACAAGATGTAACAGTGAAAGTTAAAATTATGTGTCTTTTGGCAGTTATCAAAGGGACCTATAGCACATGGACAAAGTGCAGTCTGAGTGATTCCAAGTTCCAAAGCGAAGAAATGCTGCAGGCATATTCATCATTGGCATTTCTATTTGCTCCCGAACATTACAAAAAGCAGTGAACATTCCTGACCCACTACTTTTGTCCCAGCAGCAACGTTTGCTTGTGTGAACTGTGTTCAGCCTTTGTAGAAAGCATCAATAAGTTCACTCCTACCGTTGATATTTTCCCAGTGAGCCCCTCAGGCAACCCAATATGAAGTAGTTTCAGTGTGCAGCACTGCTAGTTGACACAGAAATCTGCCACACCCAGGAGTTTTCCACATCCTTCATGAGTGGGTGGAACAAAGCACAGAGAGTGACCTTGTAATCCAGCATCTCCACGGATCCATCAGGGAGTCACAAAAGAAGCAACTTACTCTCCACCTCAGCCTGGAATTCAGTCTATTCACCATATTTTCTTAGCATCATCCGGTCTTGGTTTATTTTCCTCATTCTTTTGTTTGCCCACCTATGTTTGTTTAACCACTTAGATGGCCTAAGCAACCATTACAGCATGCAAGCACTCCACAAACAGTTACTTACAATTAACGTCAATCAGAGAAAGTGATTGTGCTTTCATTACACTTCTTGAAAGTTTTAAGACTAATTCCATGAAGGCATTAAGCTTTCCACTCCAGACATTTTGGAAGAACACGTTTGGTGCGACAGTGAAAGAAGTCTTGCTGTTACAATGACAACCTGCAATCATTTTCTTCTCATTTAATCTTACTTTTGGAATGCACTGGCAAAAGAAAATGAAGACCATAATAAACGAGTAATCTTAATCACCAGCTATTGCTAGCACCTTATTGTCTTAAGCACTTCTGCCTTCCAATTAACCAATAAATGCTTAGTAACCTCATTGAACTTACTGAAGTACTAGAGCAGAAATAACAAGGAAGCTATGGTTCAAGCTACCAAGTAAAGCTCCTTTAAAACAATAACAATTTCTTATTCAGAACTGTAATGAAATCCCAGGAAACGTTTTGAGCGTCCTTCCAAATCTTCCCCAATGGCTACAACTTCCCCACATTAGCTCAGAGTAGTTCAGAAAAAGTTAAAGCCCACAACTCCATCTAATTCAGAACACTCTTTCATTTCCCTGTCTAAACAGAAAAGCTGAAGAACTGCTGTTGCTGAGTATCCCTTGATCTCAATGGCAAGAGCAGCAGCAGATTTTCATTAGCCAGCACAACAGTGTGCTGTTGGCCAAACTGAGAACTTCCCACAAGTATTTATGGGTGCTCTTTGGGCAAGTGTTCAAACAGATTCCAAACAGACAACTATGGATAGAGAAAACAGCAGAACATCAGCCTGCATTACTCTCTCTGCCTCTGCAATGTTCACCCCTCCTGAATTGTACCTCTCCTTTCCGTTGGACAGTTTGCTTTTCCTGAGTTGCAGACTAAGTGTACTTGGCAGTGAAGTTCACAAGCAACACAATTATAAAACCTGCAGATTCTCACGTCACTGCTGGGTAAACATCACTGTCTAAACTTAATCCTGCAAACAACTGAAGAAAACGTTTTCAGAAATGATCAGCACATTGTTAAGTTCGACAGAAACTGCAGAGCTACCTGTCTCCTGAGCAAGGCAGCTGACTCATACTTACCTTCTACTAATTCCTTCTGAATATTCCCAGTGCACACTTTTCCACTGACACATGCTGTGGTGGTTCCTGTTTTAGTATCTTGGCCAGCCATGAAGTGAATCAAATCAACAGCCCCTCTGGTGATACCAAGCTTTATAGGCAACACAAGTCCACTCCCACTGACTTGTACCAGCTAGCCTTTGAAAAATGGCATCCCTAGTTACAGGGACTACTGTCTCCCATGCTGGGAATAGGAATCAGGAGTAAAAATACAGCAGTAGTTCTGGTAGAAATAAGAACAGGCTGATGTGCAGCAGTATTCACAAATTGCTTCCAAACCTGCCTGTATCCAGCACAACTTTGGAGAATCTGTAACCAGCCAGCGTGGGCTTTTATTCCATGCCTACTTACTACTTATTTGCTATCAAGAGTGTGCTTAGTGCTGCCAAACACAAATGTGAACAAACTTTGCCTGCTTTGCTTGCTGTTATCACCCACTGAAAGCTCTGATGGGTGTCTCTTGACACGCACATCAAGAGCCTGGACTCTGAGGGCAGCTATCTCAGGGCACCGAGCTGTGCAAACATGAACCATCAACACTAACCCCAGAGCAGAGGCACAGGGATCAGAGGTGTATGCTTTCTTGGTAATTACAGTTACTGCATCAGAATGGGTTGTCTTTGGGGGAGGAAAAAAAAAAAGTGTTGCTTGATTCTTAGCTTGGGATTATTTTCTTAAGAAACTGTCAGCTTGCTTGCCCAGCAGCAAGGAAAATCCTACCTAAGGATGTGAGTGAGACTGTGCTGGGATAGATCAGAGTTCAGAATCTCTTCCAAAAATGGCAATAAATATGTGTCCAAGGTAAAGCACGAAAAGGGCAATGAGATAAAATAATTCCTCCCTAACATTCACATAACTTTCAAACATTTTCAGCTGAGTGGATTTCCTGAGCTTGATGTGGTTTGTCTAATCAGCAACCTCACTTTCCCTCTGAGCAATGGATCTTTCCTCCAAATGTCTGTCCAGACTCCCCTGGAATCCATGCAGACATTTTGCAGCCGTCACATGCTTTGGCCAGAAGTTGCCCAGGTCTATGACCTGATGCACAAATTGAGTCTTTTCCGTTCTGATGCGTGGAAGTAGAAACATATTATGCAGAAAGACTTCATCAGTGGGTTTTTTTCCCCATCATCCATTTCTTACATTCTTTATGTGTTCATCAGTCTGTAACTCCCAAAGCTCTCAATTGGCTTCCCTGGTATCCACCTCAAGCCACTTGCTCTCACTTACTGGGTGAGCAACTACCCCTTTTTGGCCTGGCACTTAGCAAGTTTTAAGATCAGAGAATACTGTAAGTCCCTCTCCTAGCACACAAGTCCAGCCTCTGTGTTCACACAGGACAGCTCTCCCTGAGATGTTTAGTAGCTGTAGATGGCTGGGAAGTTTCAGATTTGATTGCATATGACTGAAAATGCCTCTCTGCATAATGTAGTTCCTGACAGGAGCACCAGAAATCAACTATCTGTGAAGGACTGAAGGGCTATACATGTGCAATGAGTCCCAGCTGCTGCTTTCTGGGAAGTAATGCACAGGCACAGAAACCGTGGCATGCTCGGGAAGCAGTCTGGGCTTCCAGACAGTGAAGAACATCATGTCACTACCTTTCACAGACTGTACTGAACAAGAAGTGGCAGTTATGGTAGATATCAGCTGCTTCAAAGAGATCCTCTCCTGCTCTTTTGAGCTGGCCAATGTTCTTCAGCAGCTGCACACACGGAGCAAAACACTGGCTTTCAAAAAAACATTTCATAAGGAGATGAGGTCTGTCCCTACACATATGACAAACGGCCACATTACTCCTCTTTACCCACTAGCTAGCGTGGGAATAAAGCTCAGACTCAGGAAAACAGCCTCTGCAGCAATGTCCTGCAGCTGTCAAAGAGTTGGCACGTGAGCAAGTCAGGCAGAGGAAGAAGTGCTACTGCAACCCTGGCCAACTGAGCAATTTCAGAGTCTCAACGTGACAGCACAAGAGTAGGTGATCATAGAGACACTCTCCCATTCCCCTTTCTGTACAGCTTTGCCTTGGACATTCGTATGTTGTCTCTCCTGACCTGTGGGAAGTACAGTAATAGGTACACTTAGATCCAGCAATACTGACTTCAGACCCAGTCTTGTGTGGGAAGTGTTGACGAACTACCTCTGGTAGACACCGAAATCACTCAGCCAATTAACTGAGATTAGATTAGCTAGCAGGTTTGGGGAAATGCTAGGAATAAGATGTGTGCAGCCACATATGTTTTTACTCAAATTACATGACAACAGGACATGTATTACTTCAAGCATCAGGGCTACACCAAATCAGATAAGCAATCCCACCGAAACCAGAACACAGCATTATACTCCCCACAACAGTAAAATGGCTTTGTAGCAAGCCACAGTGGAATAAACTGACCAGAGACACAGTTCCTTCCCAACCACAATCAACATCCAAACCAGTGCCTTAAAGAGCAAGAATTCACACTAACTTTTTTAAATCTATTGTTGATAGAGCCATTTTATGGCACGAGAAGCTTAGGAGATGGAACGAGTGCCACAGCTGGGAAAAGTGGAAGGTACTGGAAAAATGCAGCGGGGAAAACATGCTCATGGTGTTAAGGGATGTGGGATCAGGATGCTGGTCTGGGCAGGTTATGACACACAACAGGAGAATGCAGAGCTGGCAGAGTATTGTACAGTGACAAGGAAGGCTAGACACTGGTTTATGATTTGAAGAACTAAGATGATATAACAAGGAAAGTTATAAACATGAGATTACACAAACCACACATGACAGGCTTTCTGGTGACTGGGACTAAAGAATTTATTTAAACCCATATTTCAGAGTCACAGCTCTAAATTCTGCTTGGAACTCAACTGACACCAGTCCTTGCAGTTTAGCAGTGAAGAAGTCAAAGGCTCTGCCTACAAAAAAAAGCTACCAGAAGCTCTGTCTAGAAGTTTCCAGGGGGGTTCAAAAGGTGTAAGCTGTAGTAGAAGCAAAAGGGTGGAACAGAAGGAGCCTGGGGACATGAATGAAGTGTTATCCTTGAGCACAAAGAGGAAGAGAGGAGGGCAATCACTAGTGTAAGATATGAGACAAGTAACCTCTAAGGTGGAGAGGTAAACTCTTCATATCCCCAAGTATTGTTAGGGAGCAAGGCAAGCAGGGAGAGCAGAAATCTTGAGAAAAAACCTGAGAAGGAATGAGAATAAAACTGTAGAAGAGGAAAAAGAAAGCAAGTTAGGAGATGAGAAAGCAAAAACATGCTGAATGTCGTCAGTGAAATTATGGGCAACAAATACTGAAGAGGGCTTGAGGGCAAGTCACAAATAACATAAAGCATTGAAGTCTGTGGCCACAGTTACAGCAGTTTCACTAGGAACAGTACAAAAGGGAAGGAAGGGAGAATCCATTTGTAACACAAGAGAGGTCACACTGGTCCCAGATTTCTGGTAGTGTAAGGACAGCAGTACAGTGTGGGGTGAGGCAGAGTAGACCAGGCTGGAAAACAAGAGAGGCAAAGGAATAAGTAACAAGTAAAAATAGGACATGGAGAACAAAACACCTGTCAGTGGAGAAAAAGAAATCGATAGAAGGTAATACAAAGAAAACAAAGTCCTAAGTAATGCAACAGGTCACAGAAAAGGGAAATGAATTGTGAGATTTGAGCCCCTGCACACACCATAAGACCTCAAATAGGTTCACACTGCATGATTTTAAATTACAGGAGTTGTGCTCATCTGTGTCATACTGTGGTCATCTAAATGTTTACAAGTCTATTTTTAATGTTCTCTTTAAGGAGTTTTCCTGGTAAGCAAGTTTATTGTGTTGTGGTTTCTCAAGTCCCTTTGCAAGTTTAGGTAATATATTTTGCTGCTTCCATTCCTGCAGCTGAGAGCCTGATTTTAATGAGAGACTGCACATTTTGGTTAGCAGCTCAGTCATTACATTCTTAAGCCTCTTTAAAATTCCTAGATGTATACAGTCCAGGATGGCTGGTTTAGCACTCATTCCTTCAGCAGTGAGACCACAGACACTGCTTCAGAGAGATTTTACTGTTTTGAAGCTGTTTCTGCAGTGCACAGGGCTTGCAAACAGATAGGAGGGCAGATTTACAAACCCATAACATGGAGGAGAACTAAGATTTGAATTGGAAACAGTCTACCCTGCACCTTGTTCCTGTGTGTACAAAGGAAAACAGAATGCTTCTGTTTAGATGAACTTCCAAAAAATCCTTGCTGCTGCTGCTGCTACTATGGGTAGAAGCATGAAGAAGAATAAGCCCTTCAGCTAGTTTTAGCTTCCATGGTACTCTTGGTTCTTTCTAAATGATTAGCAAGGGTGTAATTAAGCAAACTGACGAAGAACAGTATCTCAAAGACGAATGAGGCCTTTATTCAAGGTGTCTCTGAGAAGGAGCAGAGACTTTGTAAGAGAAGAAAAGCTCCTGGGAGACAAGTTGAACATGAATCAACATTGTGCCCTTGTGGCAAAAGCATCCTTGGGGCTGCACTGGGCAGAGGGCTGCCAGGCAGGGCGAGGGGGGGGATCCTTCCCCTTGGCTCAGCACTGCTGAGGCACTGCTGCAGGGCTGCATCCAGGGCTGGGCTCCCCACTACATGAGACACGTGTTGGAGCAAGTCCAGTGAGCTGAGATGGTTAAGGAATTGAAGCATCTTCTGTATGAGAGAGCTGGGATTGAGCAGAGATGGCTCAAGGGGCCCTTATCAGCGTGTGTAAACACCTGATGGGCACAGTTAAGAAAGCAGAGAAGCTCTTCTCAGTGGTGCACAATGTACAGGGCCTCAGGAAAAGAAATGAAATGCAAGCAATTCCATTCAAAATAAGAACAACAACTTTTATTGCAATAGTCAAACATGAGTACAGGTTGCCCAGAGAGACTGTGGAGATATTCAAACTCAGCTGAACATAGCCCTGAGCAACCTGTCCCAGGTGACCCTGCTTTCAGCAGGAGGGTTGGACTAGACCTTACCCAGAGGTCTTTGCCCATCCTACCTAGTCAGTGATTCTGTGATCCTTCTTCCCACAGAACAAGAACCATTACAGCTACAAGATTTCAGTTTCTATCCAGGTCAAATCTCAGAAACAAGGGTCTACTAAAACTCCATTTTATACAAATGCTTAGTTCTTGCTGACCCCAATCAGTCTAATCAAGTGATAAGATTACAAAACAACAAAAAAAAGGCATTTAGTTTGATCCATACCAGTAGCTATTCCACTGACCTAATGCTTGGCCAGAGAGGGCTTGTGAAAACTGCATTGATGCGTATGACCACAGGATTTCATCCTTGAACTCACAGCTTAAACTTGCCATTCAACCTGCAGGTTTTATGCCATCCCATTGCTAATGTGCATGTTTTCCTGGCATAAAACACACAAGGATAATTTGGCCAACTGAGGCATGTGTTTAAGTGTAAACCCCTAGGCTCTTACTCTGAGCTGAGGGTGCCTGTACAAATTTTATGCCTCCTGCAGAACAGATGTAAGGAAAACAATGAACTGCTTTCAGCTGATGCTGAAGGGAAATTAAACAAGCAAAATGGGGAAGCTTGAGCCTCAGTATTTGCAGTCTCAGCAAAGGTCTCCTAAGTATCAAATGCTTGATGTCTACCCACACACTGCACCTTCAGCTTCAGCAAAGCAGTAGGACTGATAAATAAGCCAACATCAGAGCTGTGTGACACAATGGGGAGCTGTGTCCAGAGGATTATCATACAGCCAGCAGTGCTGCTGCAGGCAAGGACACAAGGACAGTGATAGAGCAGAGATTCAGAGATGAAAGCCCAGCATCTCCAGTGAGTATGCACATTATAGCATTGTTGCATTATGTTAGGTGGTGTTGTAAAAGAAATAGATAGTAAAAGTGCCAACTACTATTTTTTAAGCTAGTCTTCAGCACAGTCCTTTGACAAACCATGAAACTAGATCATCTCTAGAGGTCCCTTCCAACCCCGACCGTTCTGTGAGTGCGTGGACTTACACAACTAATAAGAACAAACAGGGAAACTGGTTCACTTTTGTCCTCAAGACAAATCAGTAAATCAACAGTCTGTCAATTTCCATATTAGTTATAGCTCCCAATAACCTCATGAAACATTCAGCAATCAGCAGAGAGGTCAGAAATTTCTACATGTTAAAGCTCAGACACGTGATCTGGTCCTGAAGCCAAACAGACCACGGGAGCAATAGGGACTGAGGGATATCTGGTCTGAGGTTTTGTTTCTACATCATTTTGGCATCGAGCCAGCTGATCTGACAAAAGGTACTAAACAAGGAACTGGAGAAGTAAAAAAAATAGCTGTCAGCACTTGAGTTGCACTGACAGCTAGATGGCAGGTTTTGTTCTCCACAAGTACTACGAAAACCTGAGTCAAAAAAGGTCTTAGAGGACGGAGATTCCCATGCACAGCAGAGCCTGTGGCCCTCCCAGAAGTGGGCAGCTCACTCAGGGCTGTGACAAACCCTGACAGAATCCTTCTGATGAAGCCCAGGTTCCTGACAACACAAACACCACGTTTCAGTGATTAAGCAAAAGCTGTCAAACCCACAAACCTGTAATTCACAGGACACAGAACTGCCCTTCATCCAGAGACTTGCCCCTCAGTGGCCATCCTAGAGCAGACTCTGTTTTCTTCTGGAAGCATCTTGGTCTGCTTAACCCTAATTTCCCTTCCTTATTCAAATGAAGGAGGGAGAAAAGCTGAAGGTAACTGTTTGCCTGCTTGTGAAGTAGGCATCAAGTCTACATTTATTCCTAAGCCATCTACAACTTTCTCTGTTTTCTCTGGAATAGTTCTACAAGACCGAGCCAGAAATCATTTTGAAGTAAGTTTTATCAGAACAGTTCAACCATTGCTCTGCTGTTTGAAGGGATGGGCAGCATGAAGGATGCCTTTCCATCTCAGTGTGAGATTTTGTGCCTTAGGCACTTTCAGTGATTGAGGTAAACATTTTCAAAATAGGATGCTCAGAGTCAATGTAAGTAAAATAAAGCTAAAAAGCTTTGGCCTAGATTTGAGAAGTATTGAATGCTTTTACAAGCTCAGCATCATAAAAAGTCAGACTTTAAGGTACATAAAACACGGATGTAGAATAAACTTTGGAAAAACTCGTTTAAAGTCAAAGATTTGAAGCTGATCACAACAGAAACCAGAGTCAGCTTGTGAAAATATTTGCTGTGCATTTTTTCTTAGCACATTTATGACACAGCAGTATAAAGCATCATGCACACAGCAAAGAAATACTGAGTTATGGCTTCAGTGGACACATCCTTCTCTCTCTTTTTAAAGAAATGTTGAAAACTAACATTAACATAACACTGCAGTGGGGGATCCATGCCCACAGATGGCCCTTTTTTTGAAGCACAAACCATAATGATGTGCTTTTAATAAGCACATTAGACATTGTGGAAATGTCACCAGAAGTACTAATGGACTGTTAAATGTCTGGAATGAAATATAGTGACTGCTTCCACATAGCTGTGCTAATGCTTATATTCATACACAATTCCTAGTGCTTGCAAGAGTGTGACACATGCACTTTGAATACTGCTCTGGTACCTCAGATGGCTTCTTTCCTTCTAGAACTACTTTTTACAGGTCTTGTGGGAGATGTGCTTCTTTAGAAAGAAATAAAGAAATCTATACTCTGTGGCACAGGTCCCAGCAGGCAGAAATCTTGTGTTTGTAATTAATTACTCTTGCTTCCCCTTCAAGTCCTCCAGATACCAAGCTACAGACATAACTACTGGGCTTTTTTTTTAATACCTGCTCATTGTAAGCAAACCAAGGCAGTACATTCAGACTTACATCAATTAAACTCAGATGGTACAGACAAGCACTGCAGAGAACACTGAGAACCCATTATTAGTCTTCTCATTTTCTGCCTAGTTCAAAACTAGGGGACTAAAACACTATGCTTAACCAATACAGGAAAGAAGAAAACCCTTTCCCTTTCTCTGTGGCCAAAATGCTTTCCCAGTTGTCAGCAAAATGAAAGACAACAAAGTAAAAGCTTCTCTTCCCTCCTTATCAGTGTAATTCAGAGCATCTTTAAATGAAAACTGTAAGAAGAAATAGCAAAGGCATTAAAGCAATCAACATGTAGCAATTTCCTATGAGGGTGATCCTTAATATTTCTAGGCTCTATTATATTGGTACCATGGTCACTTCAGAATGATTTCCATCACTGTTGTGCATTTACGTTATTTGTCATTAAAATACAAGTTTTTCTCTTCTACAATGCAGAGATGTGTCCTTCAGGATGCTCACAAAGCATTAGAGTCATAGAATGGTAAGGGTTGGAACTGACCTTTAGAGATCATCCAGTTCAACCCCCATGCAGAAGCAGGTTCACCTAGATCAGGTCATGCAGGAACATGTCCAGGCAGGTTTGGAAACCTCCAGAGAAGGAGACTCCACACCCTCCCTGGGCAGCCTGGGCCAGTGTTCTGTCACCCTCACAGGAAAATGGGTTTTTTCTTATGTTTAAATGGAACACTCTGTGTTCCACCTTCATCCCATCACCCCTTGTCCCTGTCACTAGATACAATAGAAAAAAAAGGATGCCCCAGTCTCCTGACATCCACCACGTAAATATTAATGAGATCCCCCCTCAGTCTCCTCCAAACTAAACAGCCCCAGCTCCTGCAGCCTTTCCTCATAAGGAAGATGTTCCAGTCCCTTGATCGTTAGATGGACTCTACCTCCCTCTGATAAATGACCTCAACTGAGAAATACAACATGAAACCCGGTGGATGCTCTGTCCTACCTTGAGGTCAGAGACCCTACAGCACATCCACGCAACACAAAGTCATGCAAGGACTCAAGGAACTGCTGAGACAACCTGGCACACATGTCACACTGACGTAAGAGTCCCAAAAGTTGTAAAGCCATGTCAGAACAAAGCTACCCACAAGGCCTACGAGCTCTGGTGCAAGAGCCATAGGTGCTTATCTCCTCCTCCCAAAGGCAGGTTCATCTCCACCAGTTCATGCCTAGTATATGCACTACAAAGCATGCTGCTCAAACTTACCACACTGAAACTCGCAGGGTAGTTTGTGGCAACATCCAGCAGGCAAAGAGTAATTCAAATTGAGTTGCTTTTCCTTCTGCCAGACAGATGACCTCTCTTGTGCCTTGCCTTGTTTTCCTCCCTAGTCTCATGCACTCAGATACAAAGATCAGATAATTCCGAATATTTTACAGGAAAGTACCATCCCGTTAGCTTTGCAATTAAATCCACTACAGGCTTGCAAACAGCTTTGGATGAGCTGTCAAAATGTTCCCAGGTTTGCCTGGAAAGGCAACTGATTTTCACTGAGTTAACAGTTACGAGGTTGTCAGTTAACTGTCCGCAGAGTCCTGTGAGGGCCAATACGCCTGGATTTTATAATAGGGTAGAAAAGACAGAGTTAGTGAAAGGAGGCAGCTCTTGTCACTGAAAGTATGACAAATGAGGAGCATGAACTTAATAGCAGTTTTACAAGAGACTAAGAGGAGCAATGCAAGTGTAAACAACAGGAGAAAGAAGCACATTACTGTAATAATACTAAAGTCTCAGCTCAGGGCTCAGCTATACGAAGAGAAGGCAGCCCGACGGGTTTTTTGTACAGCAACTTTGAAGCACAACCCCATGGCTTTTGCCTGTACATGGGTATACTATTTGCATTAACATTTAGCAATCGGGGCTGTTATTTAGCAACACAGATGCAGGACTTGCTGATTCATACAAGCCAACCCAGAACACAAAGTGTTTGGGTTCTCTTTTCCTGTTAAAGTCTTTGTTATTTACTGCCTGCAAGATTGCACTAAAGTTCCAGCCAAAACTCATTTCTGCTGTTTCCAATGGACATTCCAAACACAAAAAACATGGCACCACATCAAATGTTAAAGTAAGATCACTATCATCCAGCTGCCAAACAGCTCCTACAGGTTCAGAGGCAGAAAGTAACAGAAATCATGAACGGTTTCACCAGAATGAGCTGACAAGTGTATCCCGGCAGAGTGGGAGATATGGTGGTCTACAGGACAAACAGAAGACTTTTAACAAGGAAGGAAAAGAATAGATAAGGCAGTGGTTTATAACCCCAGGGCTGCCCATAGAGGACAGCAGGCAGAGCTAGGGAACAGGCAGAAACACTCAGCACGGAAAGGACAGAATAATCCATTAGCCTCTAGGAATGTTACTCACAACGTTAATCACAGCAGAGCCCGAGGACCAAAGCTGAGGTCCTATTGTGCTATGCAGCATAAAACCCCTGACCAGCCCATGCAAAAACATCTGTCATTCATTTAGACAGATAAGGGAAAGGCAACACAAATCTCACACACCAAGGGAACTACACAATGGCAGTAGTTATTTTAGCTCCAGAATCTGAGAAGCGGATTTAGGTCAGAATGACACGCCACAGCACGAAGGAACTAAGGCAATATCACTGAGGGCAATTGAAATGAAATACTGTAATTTAAGAAAACCTGGAAAGTTCTAAGGCAGCTGTAGGCAATAAAGCCAGAAAGGCCTTAGAATAAAAATGTAAATGAGTTAGTTCAGTAATTTGGCAAATTTAAGGAACTTAGACTGAAAAGCTGAAAAGAATTCCACAGTCCAACCACCTTCAGGATTTGTTTGAAATTCTTGTGTCTATTTAGCTGTTGCTGCAGCTCTTTAAACTTTCCTAAACCCAAGGTGACCTTTAAAAAAAAACCCACCAAAAAAACCTTTAAAATTTGCCAGCACATACAAACATATTCTAAAACATGCTGTCCGGAACAAACAGTCTTCAGAACAGGGCACCAAATAGTCTCTATAATAAACCATGAGCAATTAGTCCTCTGGAAAACAAATTAGCTCATTTCATTTTAGCAGAGTAAAGGTAGCTGTCACGCTCCAGGGGTGATGGGAACTGTGGGGTCTTTTCCTGAGCAACTCTTATGGGAAGCCCACCAGTTTGTACCTGCCAGAGGGAAAGGAGAGAGTTTCCAGGGCCTAGGAGGCAAAGGTTTGCACTGTTCCTCTACAAATCACTGAAATATTCCCTTCCTAGCTCTTGTGCTCCCTTAAAATACCCTGGAGAGCCAGAACTCTCAGGTCCACCAGCACATGCTCTCTTAGGTTTACCTTCTGCACACAAGTCCTCCCATTCCATCTTGTTCCTCCTCGCTGCCTAAAAACTTAAAGTGAACATCTGTCAAACTTGACATCAAGTCAGTTTTTAAGATACAAAGGTAGAAATGCAGAATGTGTACATAAATAAATGAACATAAACCCTAACAATCTATACCTCCACATAATCCTCTCCTCCCTCTTTTCACCACCACTCTGTTAAAATGCCTGTACTCACATTTAGAAACAGAAGCCACATACCCACGATTCAGTTACTTCACCTTCTAATACACTAAGTCCTGTCCCTTATAGGAGGTTCAAGACTGGAGGTTGGGTATGTGTGTGCTATCTAGAATCAGCTGCTTCAAAATGGGAGAAGCTGGAGATTCAAGACTCCAAATAAAACTGGAGAAGAGAGACCTGTCTCAGATTCTCATCCAGTACCGTTACTGTGCTTTGGCAAATCTACAGACGGCTAAGCTCAGCTAGGAAGCAGAGCAACTCCACATATGCTTCCTGACACGGGATTTATGAAGAGCTATAGAAGACTTAAAAATGCTGTGAACAACAAAGGTTGCTATTTTGTTTATTAAAACAGAGATGTAGCCCAAGAGGGGTAAAGGAGGCCCACGTCCTACACAATGTGTGCTCCGTCCAAGTGGAAAGGCAGATGGAGCTGGAAGGAGAGCTCTGAGCAAGGGAGGGAAGTGATAAGTCTTGTATGAGAGAGAAACCAGCCCAGAGCTAACCCTGAAGAGTGTAAACAGGGAACAAGCCCCTTTCTCTCTAGGACTGCTGTGAAAATCAGCATTATGGAGTCAGAGTGCTGTACAGTTGATGCTAGGCTTCCACAGGCAAGACGTGCCACCGAAATCTAGCAGCTGATTAAGTGACTGATGCCAGGTATATTCAGAGGTTTGCATTTGGTTAATTTTATGCTTTTGTTTTGTAGTTATTTCCAAAATACTGATCAAGAATTTCAGCTGTGATATGCTAGAGAAGACAAGTTGGGTTATTTTTACCTTCTGTGTAGCGGTCTGACAAGCAGGAGGTGCCTTGTACTCTACAAAAAAACCCAAACCCCAAAGAAAATGTGTAGCAGACAAACCCTCAACACCTGCCAATGGGGACCAGTGTGGAAACCTCCACTCTTGAACATCTAACTCTTTAGATGGGCTGATGTGCCAGGTGTTAGCTATTAGGAATCAAACTCCATAGCAGCTGAAAGTCCAACTTACACAAGTGAGAGATTTCCACAACTCTAGAAAACCCTTCAGTGCCCCAGTACTTCACATCATCTTCCCCACTTAATTTTTCACTCCCTAACAGCCACACAGTGGCCACTGTGAACAAGCTCTTGAGGGCTCCTCCTAGGCTGGATGTCTTGGGTCATACTTATGGGTCATCTCCCCTCCCAAGGCAGGTCTCACCAGTGATGGCTGCTTCACACTCTCCAGATACAGGCAAATCAGATCATTATGCAGTTTATCAACTGTGAGCAACAACGCCTTGTGCACTTGGAGATGTGTCAGACAACTGTTGAAGTTAGACCTAGTAATGGTTTCATCTGCAAAACCATCTCCTCTTCCATTTCACCTCAAGCTTCTCGCCTCCACTCTGCCTTTTATTTGGGTTCTTCAGAGAGCACAATTTCTTTCGATTAGCTAAAGACAGGATTATCTCAGAATAAACTGCCCTCCTGTATTTGAATTGCTCAAACTTAAGTTTATCATAAAACAACATTAAAATATTTTGAGAACTTAACTGGATAAAGAACAGTTCTGTCAGTGAAAATATTTACAGTAGCCTCACTAATTGAGACTGATTTCAGCTTCCTGAATCTCATTATGGTAAGCTGGGCACTGCTGCGAAAGGGAAACAAATAGGAGACGAATGAAAACAAACACGTAGAAAGACAAACAACTGCTTAGAGTGACTTTAACCATTACCAAAAAATCTGTCAAAAATGCCTCCCTGACTGGCATCTGTCAAAACATCACAGCAGTTTGTCATTGCACAGTCACTGCTCAGATGGAGACAGAATGTGCAACAGCCAGTGCTGCGAATCTCACACAGCTCTGAATTTAAGGGAATTTGTTCTATATCTTAAAGCACTCCAGACATGGCCTTTTTTTTCCATAGGATTTCTCTCCTCTTCGTCCTGGGCAGCCTGGAACCATCACAGTTCCCTCCTTCTCAGAGGGTGCAATGTCTGGCAGCTAATTGTGCAGAATGAAGTGGTGCTTTCCCCCTACATTTTCTGTCCAACCACCTACAAGACATGGTAAAATCAACTCCTGTTAATATGAAGATGAAAAACCCACCTAAACTATCAGCCCTATGTTTTCTTATTTCCTGTCTGGACATGGTTTAGGAGTCCTCCAGCTATAGCAAATCCTAATAATGCAGTGGTAAAGAATGAAGAATTTGCTTCTTAGAGAGAAGACAGAGGAGACTGGTACCTTAAACTCTAACCCACCCTCAGCCCCCCTGAGAAGCAGGTGCCAGACCTGGGAGGAGTGAAGCAGAAGAGTCCCTCCTTCCTTCTTAAAAACTAGGAGATGACCACTTTCCTGCTAAAATACCTTCCTTACTGTGCACAGGTGGAAAATTTTGCAGGTTGAGCATGACAGATCTTCTGCCAGGATACCACAGCATGGTAATGCCAACTACTTCTTTACACTTGTGTCTGTTCAGCCAAGTTTCTTTACCCTTGACAGATGAGGAAACCCCTCTGTGAAACTGGTAGTCACAGAGCAGAAGTAAACAAGCCTAGTGCTTATAAACTGTTTGCTATCCTGTTGTTCCATAAATAGTTATTATCCAGGAGATCAGATCTGTCTGAAGGAGAAGCAATGTCTGAAACACGTGCAGACTGAAATCCCCAAGAGGGGAAAAAACCCAGAAAGCTTGTGGTTTTCTTATTTTAGTTCTCTTTGCTTAAACCAGGACCTGTAAGCATACTTTGCCAGCTTCAAATTCTGAACATCCTTTCTCAGCCATTCCAGGAGCAGAAGGAACAAGTCCAGCGACGATGGACTGTGTGCTGGTCTGTTTAATCAGAGCCTTTGACCAACATCTTCCTTTGCAGATTCCTAAACCCCACAGACACTGTTTAGGAAACAAATCAGAAGCAAAAAGAGCTGGCTACCACTGGCTCTAAGGAGCTGCCTATTTTACCACAGGCTACATTAAGACTGCCTGGAACCACATACCATAGCTTTAAATACCTATCCATCCATCAGGTTACACATTTACAAACAAAATCCTAAAACATAAACTGTTGTGGTTTAACCCCAGGCAGCAACTAAGCACCATGCAGCCACTCACTCACTCTCTCACCTCCTTGGTGGGATGGGAGAGTTGGAAGCAAGATAAACTCACAGGTTGCAATAAGAACAGTTTAATAATGAGAATCAGGAGAATAATCATAATGAAAAGAAGAGAGTGAAAAAACCTCAAAGACAGACAAGTGATGCTCAGTGCAATTGCTTACCACCCACTGACCAATGGCCAAGCAGCAATTTGGCCCTTCCAGCCACCCTCCCCCTAGTTTACATACTGGGCATGATGTCTTATGGTATGGAATATGCCTTTGGCCAGTTGGGGTCAGCTGTCCTGGTTGTGTCCCCTCCCAACGTCTTGTGCCCCATCCAGCCTTCTGGCTGGCAGGACATGAGAAGCTGAAAAGTCCTTAAACACTACTTAGCAGCAACTGAAACATCAGAGTGTTAACATTGTTCTCACGGTAAGCCCAAAACTGTACCAGATACTAGGAAGAAAATTAACTCTCTCCCAGCCAAAATCAGGACATAAACAAAACCTGCAGGGCAGATATGCTGTGCTGGTTCTCCTTCATTCACCGCCAGGTGAAGCATCTGGTGTGGCTTTGAGCATCCCTGAGACCATTCCAAAGTTGGCGTTTTCTTTCCAGAATAGAGCTGGACACTCTCCCACCACAACAGTGGCTTTCCTATGGACTGGCTCATGCTGCTGCAGTTGAGGGCCAGCAATGCCTGGCCAGCCCAGGACCAGCACATCACAGACCTTGATGACGGCTGCAGGGGCACAGCAAGCCATCATGTCCCAGTGTTCCCCTGCTTGTCATTCCTAGGTAACTTAACGCTATTCCACCTTTCCTGAAGCATTCGTGGGGAACTGTTTATATTTGGAACAGCTCATCCATGGGCTTGTCTTTGCTCTCAGTATAAACTTTCTGGGAAAAAACCAAACCAAACCAAACCAAACCAAACCAAACCAAACCAAACCAAACCTTCCTTTAAAGAAAAAAGATACAAGCCCACTTCTGGTGGCTAATACAGCATCATCTTTCATTAAAGACAGAGAGTCCATAACAGAGGCAGAACCAAGGTATTTTGATCTGTTTCATTCTTAGAGAAATTAATTCATTTCTCAGGAATCTCTTTATCACACTGACATCACTTTCAGCAGTGCCATTTTACATCCATTCCTTGGTGTGTCCTGGTGTAAACATGAACCTAGGCTGGCACAGTTGATAAAACAGATTGGAATCATGCTAAAATTGGTGTGACAAATGTCAGTTTAGAAAGAGGAAACCATATAAACATCAAAAATGGTTTTTTCCCAGAACAGTACAAGACATTGGAAATGTACACAGTTCTGAAGCTTACATCAGTTGTTTGAGCTTGGAAGAATAACAAAGCAGCATGGCAGATGCAATGATTTTCAGGAAAGTCACACCCACAAAACCACTTCTCTTAAAGAAAGATGGACACAGGTTTTCTGGTTTACAAGCTGGACACCAGATTAAGCTACAGCCCTGACTCACACACAGAAAGTTCCTGTTCAAGTAAATCGGTGCTCCAGCAAAGAAAAAGATGTCATCCTTCTTAGAGGTGTGGCAGGTCACACAGAAAGGAAACAACTTTATATATACATATATATATATATTCCTAAATCTTCAGAATTTTGCACAATAGAGGCAGAATTCCAAACCTAGTGAAATACACCATCCCACTGCAGTACTCAGGAACCCTCTTGCCTTGGCTTCCAGCATTACAAGTGATTTGGGTTGAACCAGCAAGCAAGAGTCCTTGGGAACCTACAGGAACTTCACCAAGCTGTGATCCCTGACACTATTACAAGTTACAAGCATTGCTTCTATAGCATTTAGCAATTAGTTTATGGATTTTATTTCGCTTCACAGTTTGCTCTGAATTATACTGAAAGGTACCAAGAAAATAACTGCCAAAGGAGCTTCGTCTGTTCCCGCTGCGGTGGAGTCAGAGCTTCTACAACGCTCTCAAGTGACTTTTAACATTGCTACAAAGAGAATTTTTAATCTTTCCAGTTTTTACCTTCATTTGCCTAATTTAGAGTTGGAGGGTTCCCCAGACTGTCTCTAATTTGGCCTAATAATCTTGCATAAATTACCAGACTTCCTTTTCATCCGTATTCTCAGCCAATGCACGTTGGCTCCGTGACAGCATTTGCATGCACCGACGCTCCTCAAATGTTTCAATAATAGAACAAAGCCTGACAGTAAGACAGGAGGTGGGAAAGGTAGAAGAGGAAAATAAATTGACTTGAAATCTACCCAAAGATAGGAAACTTGATGAAAACCACCAGTAGGGAGTTCAGAAGGAACAATTATCCACTCTTGGATACAGTTCAGAAAACTCCGAGGGGAAGCTGCACACTTTCCTATGGCAAGAAGAAATCGCTGGTGACAGAGCCTCAGACACCAGGGAACTTCTTGGAGCTCTGGGGCAACAGTGGGTTGGGCCAATAAAGATGAATCTTCAGATAGCAAAAGTCAGAGTCCTAATAAAAAGAGAGATACCCCCCCCAATATTTTCTTAGGGGGATCTGAGGAAAAGAAGGTAAGACACACGTAGCAAAACCACAGTGATATTATGTACACTGCTTAACTTTCATGCTCACTGATATTTTCATCCATTTCATTTCATGCTCACTGATATTTTCATTCACCCAAATGCATTTAGATCCTCAAGCAATCTTTGCTGCAAGATTTTTCCTGAAAGTTAAACATTCTTACTGGTATAGCTTCAGAGCAGATGGGCCACAGCAACAGAGCCCAAACACACATGCAAAGTGAAATCTGCTTAGTTGGTGGCATAGATTAAGTTTATTGTTGCTATTACAATCATTATGCTCATGCAAACAGAGTTAGTTATTTGTACATTTGCAGAGTTGTTACTTTTTTTTTTTGTTAAAGTACACAATCACTGCAGCATTCTGGAAAACAAAACCAAAAGAAATCGAAACAAACCAAAAAACCCCTGTCTTGTTCTCACTCTGGCATCAGATGCAGCATGCTCATACTGAAGTGAGAGCACAGATGCTCTGCACCTCTTTCAAAGCCAGAAAGGCACATGCTCAGTACAGTCCATGGGCCCATATTCCATCTTTCATCTAACAGTCTCACTTAAGTCAGAAGTCACAAAAAGCAATCTGAAGGCAAACTTCTTCAGGCACAAAGCCTGCACATCACATGGATTCACATGGCTGGGTTTTTTCTTTAAACTCTGGAGAGGGGTTAAGCATGAAAGATTTCAGCTCCAAAAACGGCTCCGATGTCAAGTCTACTGTCATGATCAGAACACAGACATTACATGGGATAGAGAAAACCTGCATGAACTGAAGGTGAAACCAGATCCTACCTCCTGAGCAATAGCTCCCCATACCGCTGTCCCGGGGCCCTGAGCAGCTTGCAGATTTTTTGCTGTCCCATCACCTTAGATCTTCATTCCCAAGCTGCACCCTTGGCAAGTTTTTCTAATGATTTGGTAATTCCATAAACAGGATCAGTGAACTGATGTGGATTAAAGATAATCTTGCACAAAATAAGTAGATGGATGGGGGAGGGATAACTTATGTTTGGATGCAAGGCTGATTTTACCTACCCACTTTATTGCTGTCCCCAGGCAGTTGTGCTAGCTCAGGCAGTGGAACAGCACAAGGGGCAGCACAAACTCCTTAAGCAAACAGTGCCCTGTAGAAAAGGGGATGCAGACACAGAGCCTAAGCTTTTTTGGGGTTTTCAATCTACTCTTACATTATTCCACATCTATTTCAATGTGACTACAGCAGCACGCACATCTTCAGAGGCTGCCAGAAGTGAAGTGAGCTGTTGCTATTGAAGTCTGTTTTGAAGCACAAGCTCCAGCTGGTTAATTGGTGCTATGAATTTAAGAGCTAGCAGTGACGTTCTGTGTACAGTTTCATCTGCTAATCCCTGGAATTACATGCCCAATCATTGTTCCCTGCAAAATAATGCAGTGAGTCTGTCATGGAGAAACTCATTATTCAACAACACTTTGGATAGAACTTTGGTTATCACAACTTTGATACCAGGAGTTTGTAACAGTCTGAACGTGGAAGTACAGCCAGCTGTGACAAAATGTTTTGTGAGACAACATACTTTTCACCTTCAGGCAGCACAGTGAGAGATTTTTTTTAAGTGTCTCAAATTAGCGTGTGACAATACAACAAACACAGGAATTATACCTGGTGCACACTCTGACCTAGTGCTGTCACTCAAAGTCTACATTAATATATATGTTTCTTCAAAAATCAGCCTCTAAACAAACACACCAACTGCAGAGGGAGAAAGTCTGTGCTCCAGAACCAACACATAAGGGAGAAAACAGGCTCTACTTCATGAAAGGTATAAGAAAGGCAAAGCAGTGCAAAACGCTGCCTTTGCCAGCAGTGACAGTGGGTCAGCAGCTGACTGCACGGGGAGAAAAGCCTCATTGCTAGAAAAGCCACAGAGCTCTGGGTGGAGAAGTGCTGCCCAGACACCAGAAGTGATTACAGGAGCATGCATGTTTTGGCTTGCATGTTTATTTAGCCTGAGTTTTACAAAACACAGAGTAAGGAGGTAACAGGAGGTAAACATGAGCAGAGGCATGCTCTGATGCCCCTGGCATGAGCCAGGCACTGAAGAGCTTGGAGAAATGGGAAACACAGACAGCTTAACTGACCAGGGCACCTTCAATTCCTCTTTCAATTCTCCTTTCCTGTCCTGTGAGTCCTGAACCCCTTTAGCCAGAGTCAACCAAGGATCTGAGGGAAGCTACTGATGTTCAGCGCTGCCTAGAAGAAAATACATCTGCTTCAACTTTTCCCTGCAAATTCAAACCTCAATAATGCAACAAGTATTTCCTTCATCTTTGCTGTGAGGACAGGCTGAGTAAGCAAGATATGAGGTGTGATAAAGACTCCAGGTCTGCACTCCGGCATCCCCAAACACCTTTATGCTCACTGGCATGTACAAATTTCCTTACAGAGCTGTGATTACAGCAGTTACTGAGACAGCAAATGTATCTTCAAGCTCTAAAACAATCTCCACCATCATCATACACTGTTCCTGAATGCACAAGCACAGAACTGGAGACTCATTTTGAAGGACAGTCTTTCTCACAGCCTCCTCTGGGACACGGGGGCCTTGACTTCAGAGGGAGCCTCTATTCTTCCACTGCACATAAGTCACTTGCAGAGCTCAAATTAACAAAATGAGCCAATGCAGTGTATTCCAAAATGAGATGTAAATTCTGTATATATTTAGAAGACAAGTAAAACCCTACTATCAATAACAAATTCAACACGTACATACACAACTTCATATAGCTTAAAGTATTGAGAGTCACGACCCACTGCACCTGAAGAGACAGAAAGATATGCAGCAGAAAGATCACATAAGAGTCTAGGAACAGCTCTGAATTCCCAGAACAATCCTCAGTGGCAAACTAATTATACAGCCTATTTCTTCAGTGAGTTCTCACAAACCACATGAAGCTGCCATCCTTTGGCTTCCTCTGTGCTCCTTAAATAGTTAATCACAAAGGAAGCGGCCGTCACCTGCACTGAGTCTCTAAGCACTGAGCTCATGTCATGCCTGAGCCCATGCTGGGTATGGCAGTAACTCATGAGGTGCCCAGACAGCCAAACATCAGTGAAGCCAGTTCTAAGCAGAGGGTTAAAAATTCTCTTTTTAAAGTACTTTTTTTTCTGCATACCTAGCTAACAAAGCAGGAAAGTACAGAGAGGAAAGGTGCTCTTGTGTGCTTATTATAAGAGGCACAGCTCCCAGAAAGGAGATACAGAAATGAAAAGGGGAAGTATTTGAAATACACTGAGCAATAACCACATTTCTAAATTATCCTGACCCCTAGTAATGCCCTTGGTAAAGCTCCAATTCCACCTGAAGCCCCTATCCCCTATTTACATCTGAGAGTATTTCTTCTTCCTAAAGTACAAAAGCTGCAAGAGAGCAATTGTAAAGAAATGTGTGCCAAGACCCTGATATTAAGGAGGCAGCAGTCTAGAGAAAGGCCTTCTGGAGCTGTCCCAGCTATACACAAGTGGCCTGTAGAAGGAGAGAAACAGGAGTCTGATCACCTACAATATCAAGGGGAAACTGAACATCAGAACAATGGCTTCAGAGAAAGCCACTGAAGTTACTACAGCTGGCACAAATCCACACCATCCATTCTCCATTGGTACCACAGCTTCAAACGTTTTGAACTTTATGTATAAAGAAAGAATTGAGCAAGAAAATGTAAACACAGAAGAGTTTACAGGAAAGCTGGTTTCCCTTAGAGAGGACAGCAGGCTGCAGTACTGAAAAATGAGCCAAACAAAAAAAAAAGGCAGTGAAGGACATGCCAATTGCTAATTGATAGAAAACTTGCACCAGAACAATCAAACAAACAAAACTGATGGTGTTTCTGAACTGACAAAGAAGCTTGTGATTCATGAAAGACTGTTTCTCGGCACCACTGACTAGAAAGAGATGTTTACAACAATATCCTTAGTGGTAAAAATAGTCTTGCATAACTGAATCACAAGGGTTAAATGCACTGCTTTGGTTGTAACACCTATAGATTTGGTGTACACTGAACTTCCCCTTTCCCCTTTTTTCTGAAATCCTTTCAGATACTTTTCTCTTCCTTTAAATACTTCTTTACCACGTTCTCTTACCAAACACAGTTTCACAAGCCTGCAGGCTGCAAACATTCCCTATTTACCGCCTCCTCTAATTTCTAGCATTGGCTGCCAACTTACAAGAGTTTGTGGTTGGAAAATTGTCAGTAGCTGAACTGTCCCAGGCTGGTATGTCAGCCACAAACCACGGGCAGAGGTCTTGTTTCTCATTTGATACAGAATAGGGCATAGAAAGATCTGTATGCAGGCAGCAGTGTTACCACAGTAAGGCCAGACACGCAGGAGACTGCAGTGTTACCACTGCAAACACCAGTTAGTGCCTTCTACAGAAAGGTCAAAGCATTAGCTCCAGACTTGTAGGTGACCTCAGGCCAGCTAAAAATAGTGTAATTCACTCAACATAGTAGTCTAATTCACTGGCCTACTGATGCCACTTTACCAAAGACTCTTGTTGTTGTCTTTGTATCATTCTGAAACCACTTTGAGTCATTGTCTATACTGTTGGGAGGTGGGAGAGGCAGAATCACATTGTCCTGAAGAGTAAATAATTGATTACTGCTTCATTTAGAGTGAGCAGGAGATGCAGCCCAGCTAGCAAGATCCTACACTGAGATGCAGTACTGAGATGATGTATCCAAATCTCTTGGTGGGGAGTCACTGCTATAATTCAGATTACAGCAAGGACATCAGTCTGCCTTTAAGGCATAGTAATTTAAGAGCACTGAATCAAACAAAACAAAAACACAGGCATGGGCTCAGTGGACTAAACCAAACACTCATTTTGCCCAATACTCAGTGTCTGTGTCCATTGGCTAATATTTCAGTACAGAAAATACATAAAGCTGTGCTCTGCCCTCATCATCCAGTTACGTTCCTGCTGACACTTCGAGACTTCTGTGCCTGTTTCTGAATCCTTATGGTCAGTAGAAACTCACATTGCCAACCTTTTTCTTTGTTTATGGACCTCATTCTCAGAAAAACTTAACAGGAAACAGCATGATATAGTGTTTGCCTTTAATTGAAACCCAGTGCACAGTCACAGAATCTCAAGGGCTGGAAGGGAGCTCAAAAGCTCATCCAGTCCAACCCCCTGCCAGAGCAGCACCACCTAGAGTAGGACACACAGGAGCTCATACAGGTGGGTTTTGAATGTCTCCAGAGAAAAGGAGACTCCACAGCCCATCTGGGCAGCCCATTCCAGGGCTCTTGTCACTCTCCTCCTAGTCCCCTAAACATCATCTCCATGCCATTCAGTATGTTACACATGCTTGTAAACATCCTCTGCTTACTTTACCTCAAAGTGGAAAGTCTCAGTCTTTGAACTCTCTGAGCATGGAAATAGCTCCCATGGTTTTGTTCAGTCTTTATTATCACTACAAATAACTAATTCTTCTAGGTATGTTTCAAAATTAGGTGAAGAAAGTTACATGTCTTAGTGAAGACAGAGGCCCAAGGGGTATTATGCAGTGGCATAACATATTCTTAGGGTTTCTGCATTTATCTCCTAATACACCCACAGGTTTTTTACCAATTGCTGGTCCGTCACAGAACCATCCATAGGAATTCCAAGTTCTCCTTCTCAGTTTGCAAGGCATAACTGTGTCCATCACAAAGTTCCACTTCAATATAAGAAACAACTCTTTCCCTGTTCAGGTGAGGGAGCCCTGGCACAGGCTGCCCAGAGGGGTTGTGGAGGCTCCTTCCTTGGAGCTCTTCAAGACTCACCTGGACATGTTCCTATGTGACCTGATCTAGGTGATCCTGCTTCTGCAGGGGTATTGCACTAGATGATCTCTAAAGGTCCCTTCCAAATCCATCAGAACTGGATTTGTCCTGTTATTTTGTTGCCCTATCACTTGGTGTGAGATCCTTCCTTAACATTCCTCACAGTCAGCTTTTGGTCTTGCTAACTGGAAAAATGTGTCAATGATTTATTATTCCTCCTCCATTCCAGATAGTTTTATGAGCACCTGGAACAGCACAGATCCCAACATATACTCTCTGCAAGACTCCAGATGTAACTTTCTTCTATTGTTCAACCTTCTTATTTTTGCACCCCACTCAGTATCAAATCTTTATTTAGCCATGCTCTAACCACTACAGGGTTACACTAGTCTAATTTCCCACAAGTCTCTGAGACATCCAGTGTTTGGTAAGGTTTTTGATTGCTGGAGGGGTTTTGGTTAGGGGGGGAGTGGGAAATGGGGTTTTGTTTTGTTTCCCCAAAAGAATCCAGACATACTGTATTAGCTGCATCACCTTTATCAAATACTCATCCAGTCATTCCAATAGCATGAGCAGATGTCCAGAACTGGACTTCCTGCTACAGAAGACAACTGGACTCCTCTCCATCACCATCTTCAGTCCTGTGAACTCGTACTAATTCTGTTCTTTTTTTCATAGCTTCTACTGTGGTGCCAAATACCCAGCCTCACTGTTAGTTTCCAGTTTTGCAAATGCTCCACAGGCCCCTCTTGAAAAGCCTGACACGTTTACTGCTTTTCATTCTTCCCTTCTAAGGCCCATTGAAGCCATGATTATTTGCAACCACGTGTAACTCAGCAACTTCACCACTGAGTTCTCCACAAAGTGAGAACTTTTCCTAGCAATTCATTGATTTGCTCCAAAACATCAGCCTTCTGTCAGTTTCCCCCAGCCTGTCCTCCCAGACTGGAAGGCTCCACGTGGGAACTGTTCTGCAGAGAACAGCAATGCAAATAACTTCTGCTACAGCTTTACCTTCCCCTAGCTCACGTGTAACGTTAGGATCATCTCTCAGCCCGTGGGGATCTCTGGCAGTCTTTCTGCTTTTGACAGTTAGACAAAAAGCTTTCTTTTCTTTTTTGTAATGCCTTTAAAATGTTGTTCCTCGGCATTTTTTTGGGCCTACCTCATTATGGTTTATATTTAACTTGCCAAAGTTAATACTCTTTCCTATTCTCCTCATTTGGATACAAATCCAGCTTCAGAAAGAGGACTCAGAAATAAGGGTCTTGTTTACGTTACCGTTTAAGCCCTTGCTCAGTTTTGTGGCTTTCCTTCAATGTCTTATTTCCTCTCCTTTCTCAGACTTTCACTATCCAAACTGGACACAGCATTCCACGAGTCTTGGGTTGTGAGGTTTAGTGGGGGTTGGACTTTTTATTTTCAGGCAGTGCTACACAGAATTTCTCAATGGATGTGTGCACACACGTAGCTGAAAAACAGCATCTCGGCTGCCACAGTTTGTTGAGATTACACAAAGTTTTCTCTGTGTCTTTTCCAAGACAAAGGTTTTCTGTCTTGGATATATAATCTGTCTTTGCTCTTCCCAGATGTCTTATTTCATATTGGATGTATTAACGTATATTTTGTTGGGCTGGGGCCATTTAAATCAGGCAATCCAGATTGTGCTCTGAAAGTAACCAATCCTTTCTTTCATATTGTATAATAAGCATATCATTTGCACACTTAACCCAGGACTTTTTGCAACTATGATTACTGATGAAGGCATCAAGCACTGCTAGAACGAGAACTGATAGACTGAGGGCCTCAAAAAAGCCCCAAACATTTAACCTTTCCTTATCACCAACCTCGTTGAGATTTCTCAGGGCATTGCTCTATAAAGTCCAAACTCACATTTTTACCATTAAAGAAGCACTTACCAAGAAGAGTTACATCCTCTGAAAAATATTTCTTCCATCTCAACTATTTCCATCATATTTTGCCTATTTACATTTAAAGTTGCACTAAAAAGTCAGGAACCTTTAGAATGAGAAAACATTTATTCATTTTGTTCATGCTTGGAAAGGGACAAACCAACCTTATCCAAATAATAAAGGAAAAAAACCACATTTTCTGGTGAAGGTCAAGCCTGGAAAATGTCAGGCACAGAGATGATGTGTTTCTAAAGACATGAGCCACCGACAGCAACATCTAGAATGAAAGATATCATGCAGCTCAGATTCTTAAATCATCAACAAGCTAATCTTTCCTTAAGAGTTCTAAATAGATAGTCATAGAATTGTGTTGGTTGGAAAAGACCTCTAAGATACAAGATATTTTAAATTATGACACCTGGCTTGGTAATCAGAGAATCACAGAATGGTGGGGGTTGGAAGGGACCTTTAGAGATCATCCAGTCCAACCCCCGTGCAGAAGCAGGGTCACCTAGATCAGGTCACACAGGAACATGTCCAGGTGGGTCTTGAAGCCCTCCAAGGAAGGAGCCTCCACAACCCCTCTGGGCAGCCTGTGCCAGGGCTCCCTCACCTGAACAGGGAACGAGTTGTTTCTTATATTTAAGTGGAACTGTTTGTGTTCCAGCTTCATCCCATCTCCCCTTGTCCTGTTGCTAGCTACTACAGAAAAAAAGGGATGTCCCAACCTCCTGACACCCACCCTGTAGATATTTAGTAATAGCTTTGCAAAGTTCTTTGTGTACAAGAGAAGTTTCAGAAGAGGAAAAAACGGTGTGGATTTCTTTGCAGAACTACTGGTCAGTCTTCCTTACACCAGTCTTAAGTAAAATAATGACATGTCCAATACTGAATCCAATTAATAAAGAATTAATGGACATCCTGGGAAAAATATCAACATTAGAAAGACTTAAGGTTCATGCTGGAGAAGCAGCTGAACATAAATGCCCAGCAAGATGCTGTCTTTCAAACTATGAACATCATTTTTCAATGTATGAACACGAAAACAAAGTTACTGTCTGTTTGCATGGTATTATTCCAATGCTGTCACCTACTGAGAGAATCTTAAATAAATGTCAAATTAAAAGAAGATCAATGCTTTTGCAATAATGATGTTATCCATGGGAATGATGCAGTGCCTCACAACCAGATTTAAATCTTTAAAATTGAGCTAACTAGCCCATGATCCACCATGAATTTACGACAAGAAACCATCATGTTCTGTGCCATGAAATAAATCAGGATAAGGGACCATTAATGGTATTCTTCTGGCCTTAATAACTGTACTAAATAGTCTACATTCTTCAGTGTATATCATTTATCTCTGCAGAATCAACATGTAACAACAGCCATGCCTTGGAAAGGGCACTTAGGTTTCAGCTGTATAAAGAAAAGGCGGCTTTAGGTTCAGACATCTTAGCACAGTTCAATTATGTCATCTTCCTCTTCTATACTATTTACATTTAATATGTACACAAACACAGATTTTAAAACACTCAGGAAGTTTTTAGGAAGAGGATCATGATGTATCTACCTTCATCTCTAGGATTTATTTATATTCTAAGCAGAGTTCCAGAATTCACACAGAGATAATGCTGATCATTGCTGATTTACACTGGTGATGGAGAACACGGTCTCTAAGCTGAGTGGTTTGTTTTGTTTAAGGCCTGGCTGTAGCATCTGCTGGTTACAAGGCCATGTCAGATTCTCATTTTTGAAGCACGCAGATACCATGGTTTGCCAAGAAAAACAAAGAAAGATGATACTGCCACTCTCAGGCTTGGCCTGAAGGCCACGGTCACCCAACGTAACCCCTCTGTGCGAATCATGGAAACTCCCTCCTCAAAAGAAAGAAAAAGCATCTTTTAGAGAAGTACCAGCTGTGTTAAAAAGTCCACAGCCTCTTTTGCCAAAGAGATCCCTGCACTACAGCACCTTTTTCACATACATTAGAGGCTTGTGCAAAGGTCAAAGAACCAGTCAGTCACGTTTTCCATTGGATGAACCAAACTGAGGTCCATGAGCCTCAGCAGTGTGACGTTCTGGCCAGTCTATCTTCTGAACCATCTTCCAGCAATTCCACAAACTCCTTGAAATGCAGAAACCACACGAGGCATCAGAGAAAGCCATAAGCCAAACCGGTCTGTTATGATTACATTCCTCGTTTCTGAGAGCCATCAAACAGTACTGCAACTTTCCATCCTTTCAGGGGGAAATAAAAGCCTGAAGAAACTCGTAACACTTGAGCTAACAACTTCTTGACAGAGTAAGACGCACAAATCATTAATAAGATGTCAGGCTCTTTGGAAAACACTATTGCAAAGCCTCCAGGCACCTGAGAGATGCTTGTTCTCCCAAGTTGTTTTGTGGGTTGTTTTTCTTTTAAGAAGACCACACTCTACCACTCCAGATAACTTAATCTGTTACCAATTAAGCCATTGACTCTGACCACTCAGCCCACTATTTCAACACCAGTCTTTCCTTGAACCAGTGACAGAGTAATGACACTTTTCAGGATAATCTCTGCAGATCACCCACCTTGAAGGATGAGGAGTCATCAGGGGAAAATGAAACAACACCCCAATGAAGTAATTACTTACTTTGGGAAGATGACAGTCATGAGTGCTGATGTATAACCAGGCTTGCACACTCCCTCAGAGAAATTTGCATACTTTGATGCCAATTCTGGAGGCCTGTGAAAAAAAACCCAATAAGTAGAGTCAGGACTTTCCTGGCTATGATCTGGCTTTTGCAATCATCCAAGTTATTCTTTTTTCCTTAAAGCCTTTCTGAAAAATAGCTGTGAGGAATAACAGAAAATAGAGGCAGGTATTTATTTGTTGCAATATAGCACCACAGGAGAACAGCAAACAAAGGATAGGGTTGAAGGCAGCTGAAACACCACTGAACCACGAGCTTTGCTGGAAGGTTTTCATACAGGGGAAGGTACAGTTCATGAAAGAAAAATACCACTTTAGACTTCAACCTTTGGGAAGGAAGAAAACATCAACACCACTTTGGCTGCTTTTTGAAAGCATGATCGAAGTTAGAGCTGTAGAAAAGTGTTATTTAGAACACTGTTTAGAAGCTACCTTTCAAGCATTTGAAACAAACTGCTGAGCCATTCTGACAGGCTACCATCAAGGGGCACATGCTTTCAGTATTTGGAACAGATGACATTGCTGCTGTTCTTAATTCAGCTTGCCTGGTCATTTTGGGGAGGAATTTAGAATATTGGGGTATTTGTTTTTTCAGGTAGCTCTTCCCCAGAAACAAGATGGACAACTCAAGAGAAGATGTTTCAGTACATACTTTTACCACAGATCCACTGAGTGACCTGGATAAAACATTTCCTTTTATCTGTGACCCTGCTCACCACCTACACCATTCTTCCATTCATCCATTTCCCAAAAACATTACAAGAGTGTAACTCACTTGTGCTTTCAAAGTCACATTAGACACCTTAATGTCAGCCACAGTATAAGAGTTATTAATACTTTTTCAAAGCATTTACAGTTACATGCTCATTCAGAGGAAGTTGCAAGTGTTAACTATTTCAGAGAGTTTATCAATGGTGTTGTATTTGCTACACCATTTTCTTAGCAGTAGGCATGTAATAAAAGGGGTTTTTTTCCTACAGGTCAATAGTAGGAATGGGATGATGATGACAGTACAGATCTGCAGAGTAGATCCACTTGAATGTTTCACAGAGGCCATTATTATCACAACCATGCTGTCTTCTCCAGGCATCACCAACATCTCCTAACCAGCAAACTGCTGCTAATGGATGCACAGTTCCAAGTGAGTGAAACCCCAAGGTGAAGACAAGGTCCTAGAAGAACTGTGAGCAGTGCAGCAAACAGCAGCACAGGACCTTGGCTGGCAAAACTACATATCAGAAATGGTGCTGAATTGGTAGTAACTATCCTTCTTGTACCAGTCCTGGGGTCTTTTTTGAGAGATCACTGTGTAGTTCCATCTGGGATGACAGGTGATTTTACAATTAGCTGCATACAATACAAAAATCTATAGTTTTAAAGCATAAAATCTCTTTCTGCTGAATAAAAACCTAAACCTCCAACAGATGGAAGAGGAAAAAAACTGGAGAAAATAAAAACTTACTGTATTTAATTTCTTAGGACTTAAAAACACCAGAAGAAGCTGAAGAACACAGACCCCACTCTAATTCTGCCACAATTTCCTGCACAGTTTTGGCCAAAACATGTCACATTTTATTATCCCAATTCCTCAACTATAGGCTAGGAGAATGATACTTTGGCTATTTACAATGTCAATTATATATAGCAAAGTTTAGATTCCTCTCAACTTTGGAGAGATAGAGGTGTACCACTGTCTAGCACAACCCAAATCCACAACTTCTGTTTCCATGGCTGATGCTGCAATACATAAGTCTAAATGAGAGAGATGAGAAACTAAGATGTAGCATCTAGAAGTGTGAATCCCAAAGACTTGGAATGAATGATTTGTGTTCTAGCTCCAGTTGAGATGCCTTTAGATAACAAGCACAGGAAGGAAAGACCTGTTGCTGACCAAACTGAAGGTTTTAACAGTGCTAAAATACATCTTCCTCTGACATAGTCAAAAGGGACAGCAGGGTGTACAGATCACAGCTTGTTGTGGCATTTCAGATATGAAGAAACATGGGAAACCTTAAAGCAAACTTACATGCTGCTGGGTTTTTATTGTTTAAGCAACGTGCAGAAACCCTTAATACCAAAATCCTCAAAAACGAGTAGAAAGCAACTGGAACTGATCTGCAGCCACCACGACAGTGAGTCACTGCTGGCAAACTTGGAGAACTATTTCAACAGCAGGACTTTCTCAAATGACCTCAGTGGTCACACAAAATATCTTGTGCCACAATCACAGGCCTTTTTCTCTTCTCTGGTTTAATGGTGCTTTCATTATCAAATTAAAATGTCGTTCAGATGCCCATCATGGCATTTCTGTAAAAGAACAGTTGGCTGAAACCTTTATGCATTTGAGTTGCACAGAATGCCAGTCAGGGCAAAATACTGATGGCAGAGCTGTCAATTACAAAAGTCACAAAGATAGCCAAGGCTGCTAAAGCCTGAGGGGCCAAACTGTTAACACTTCTTGGACGTGATGAAGTTCATGATCCAGAGTGCCAGAAGCAGAATAATTCTTGTAAACCAATTGTAGCTGCCATCTCATATCATTCAACATTTACTCATCTCTTCTAGCCACATATTGAGCTACAGAAAACTAGAAAAGGGCACTCTGTATTGTAAATTTCTCTAGGGATGTATTTTATCTGTTCATTTCCTTCAGATTACACATTACACACTGTCACTGCCAGCAGGCTCACAGGGCTAAGCCTACATTAGGTGTTAAAGCAAAACACTTACAGTAAGGCTGGCTACAGCCCATCCAAGTTAATATTATTTTAGAGATACATATTTGCTTTGTGGGTTTTTTTTTTCCTGCAAATTTCACAGATCTCAGAGAGATTTCTCTTCCATAAGTCAGCCTGCAAAGCATCCTGCATGAAGCAATCCACCGAGGACCCTGCATTATTCAAACAAAACTAGCTTTGTAAAATCACACTGCTGCTTGTAGTAGCCAAAATAACAGTGTACAGAAGTGCAATGTATGAAAAAGCATCTCCTTCATATTTAATAATGTACTTGCTACACTGCTGCATATATTGCTGCTTCTGTGATTATGCTTCTTGCTTCCAAATGGAAGAAGCTCTACAACTTGAAAGTACATTCTGCAAAGGCCACCTGACAAACTACCAAAACATGGTGCACAGCACTGCAAGAGCTTATGTCTGATTCTCATTTTGGAATCCTGAATTCTGCTAAACAACAGATGGGTCAAGAACTATGCACCAAACCAAACAGCATTACTTTCTTAGTGCTTTACTAGTAAAGAGCTTCATGTCATTGCCTCTCCAGTACTGTGCCTGGAATCCAACGCTAACCTAATCACACAGAAAGCTGTTGCAGAACAAAGGTGCACATTTCTTCCTCATCTTCTAGGTCCAATTACATTATTCCAGCTCCTGATTCTCAAGCTACTAGTCACTGTGAAAGCAGCAGTGGGGCTGAGGTAGTTGAAGAGAGCTAGTGAACACAACAAGCATTTAATGAGATGACACTGTAGATCCTTCAGTTTTGTTCAGCTTTTGTGCAGGGAAAACACAGTAAAATAGGAAATTTATCCAGATAAAATGAGGAAAACAATTCATAACCAGTAACTGTAAACATCTGCAGCTTTTAAGCAAGTGCCTGCATGACAGTGAAGTTAAAGGGAAGTAATTGGCTCATTCCACTAAAAAGAAAACGCACTCTTGCTTTTTTTCCCCTGACTTTTCTCCTATGAGACTTGCATGCATCCTGAATTCTCAAGACTTTCTGTGCTTCTCCACACTGTTATGCAGACATCAATCTTAACAAAATTTCACAATTTGGATAAGTTAAAAATCCAGCTGCTTTCAGAGGATTTAGAAAAAGCAACAAGATTTTCCCTTCTGCTTGCATTTGGCAGACGTGTGTCTTCATTTAATTCTTCAAACATGAAAACATCACTCCGGTTAATTCCTTCATCGTGCCTTGATCAGGGACAGAACATCACCCTCACAGACTGGAATCTAACTCCATTTTCCAAAGAGAAATTAGCAATACAAAGTCAGTGTTTGGACTACTAAAAAAAAACCCAGTCCACAATTAAGCTCATGTAATTGAATATTTAAAAACCTACTTAAGAGTCAGATTGTGTTGCTTTGCCTGCCACATGGAATTTAAGCTGTGGGCTGTAGAACCTGAAAAATCTCATCTGCTTTGAGATCAACTAAATACTGTTCCATTTTGTAGACTCCTGGAATAAAGCTTCCCGTTCAGTTGCCTCCAAATAAGCAAAGGGCTACATTTCAATCAGCATTCAGTAAGAGATAGTTATGCAATTGGCTTCACCACTGCAGGACTGCTCCAAACAAGACATTAACAAATGCACAATCAGAGTGGTTACAGTGTACATTTGTTTATATTTAATTAGTATCAAAGGGTCACAGATCTTTGAATGGTATTTTTTTTATACATCACTTATTCCATGACAAATAAACAGCTTCCAGTCCTCAATATGCTTTTTCACAATGTCTCAGAAGTTTGTAAAGCAACAAATCTCATTGGAAGGGGAGAAACCCTGAAACAAAACCATAAATCATCCCTCTCTTCCTATCTGGCAGGGACTTCTATTCAAGACATAGTTGAGACATTAAGTGCACCATCAAGTCTCTCCTTCATTACAGACAGTCAGTCTCACAGCAAATACTGCCAGTTCGCTTAGAGACATGGGGAGACAGCTTTAGCAGCTCTGGTGATGCAGGTCCTTTACTCCTTCAGTTACTGGTATTCAGTCAGAGGAAGGGTCATTAACCACCTGTAGAGTAGTCACTTCTCATACAGCAGTAACAGCAAGGAATTGAAAAATGTATTCACACATCTGACACTGTAAGCAGAGTCATGATCATCATGTCATTTTCATAGGCAGAATCTCTTTGAGAGCAAGACACTACAGAAACAAGATGAGCTGATGAGCCCTTGTCTTGGTCTGTGGTTGGAGCTCCACGTTCAAAAAGAGTGCAGCATGGGTTAGGAAGCAGAGACAGAAGCTTAAGAAGTTCTATTAGAAGTTTCCAAGCTTTGGTTCAAGTAATTACACAGCCTGATTGTGTGATATTTGCTATTTTTCTAGTTCCAGCTGAGAAACAAACAAACAAAAGAAAGGAATGAGGAGATACAAAAGAGAGCAGAGTGCTTACACTGGAAGAGACAGGAAAAGCATCTATCACACTGCAGATGGAAATGTTTTCAAATGTTACTTCAGTATGTAAGCAAATTCCTCAAAGGAGGTTGGATGATCAAATACAAGGAGAGATGGCCTAAATCCCTCCTCCTAAAACGATATGATGCACACTAAAAAAAATGTCCAGTTCTCCTTCTCCACCAAGGACTGAGGCTTCTCATGAAGTTAATTTCTTAGCAGCAAAGATAATCAACACATACTTTTATTTATTTGTTTGGACTAGTCAAGAACACCAGCTGAAGAAGATTAAGTTACATTAAACTGGCCCAGGAAAACAAAGTTTTGAAGACATTCCACCAAAACCCACGACCCATCTCCACAGCCCTGAAGGAAGATGAGATGCAAAGTCAATGCTGTCTCTTGGGAAACACACACAGGGCAGAGGGGCACCGACAGCTGAAGACCACTACTGCTGGCAATGCCATTCACCCTTCCTGAAATGCAATCTTTGCACAAGCACACTAAAGAGGCTGCAATCCATGAAAAAAGGCATGAGGATCCTACTTTCTTACTAAATTCCATTCCTGGTCTTTGATATACTAGTAATTAGATCACTGGGCAAAAGGAGGAATTTCAGAATAGGCTCAGCAGTGCTAAATTCATAAACATCCTGAGAAATACAGCTAGAAGCCATTTTGCTATCAGAAAGGATTATACCAGTACAGGGGGTTGAACTGCTGAAGAGCAGCTGGGCAGAGAGAGACCTGGGAGTGCTGGTTGATAATGAGAATGAACCAGCAATGTGCCCTCGTGGCCACTAAGGCCAATGGCAGAAGCAGGGTCACCTAGATCAGGTCACATAGGAACATGTCCAGGTGGGTCTTGAAGGCCTCCAAGGAAGGAGCCTCCACAACCCCTCTGGGCAGCCTGTGCCAGGGCTCCCTCACCTCAACAGGGAAAGAGTTGTTTCTTATGTTTAAGTGGAACTTTTTGTGTTCCAGCTTCATCCCATCACCCCTTGTCCTGTTGCTGGCTACTATAGAAAAGGGGGGTGTCCCAATCTCCTGACACCCACCCTTTAGATATCTGTAAGTGTTAATAAGATCTCCCCTCAGTCTCCTCTTCTCGAGACTAAACAGCCCCAGTTCCCACAGCCTTTCCTCATAGGGAAGATGTTCCATTCCCCTGATCATCTTGGTGTCCCTGTGCTGGACTCTCTCCAGCAGTTCCCTGTCCCTCTGGAGCTGAGGAGCCCAGAACTGGACACAGGACTCCAGATGAAGCCTCAGCAGGGCAGAGTAGAGGGGGAGCAGAACCTCCCTTGACCTGCTGGCCACACTCTTCTTGATGTATCCCAGGCTGCCATTGGCTTCTTGGCCACGAGGGCACATTGCTGGCTCAAGTTCAGTTTATTATCAATCAGGACTCCCAGCTCTCTCTGCAGAGCTGCTCTCCAGCAGTTGGACCCCCAGCCTGTCCTGGTTCATGGGGTTGTTCCTCCCCAGCTGCAGGACTCTGCACTTGTCCTTGTTGAACCTCAGGAGGTTCCTCTGTGCCCAACTCTCCAGCCGGTCGAGATCCCGCTGAATGGCAGCACAGCCTCTGGGGAATCAGCCAGTGCTCCCAGTTTGGTGCCAGTAGGGAACTTGCTGAGGGTCCCTCTGTCCCCTCATCCAGGTGGCTGATGAAGATGTTGAACAAGCCTGGCCCCAGAACCCATCCCTGTGGATTTTTATCATTTATTAATCTTTGGATAAATAAACTTGTGACTTAACACAATCAACATCACTTCTGAATGTGTGTTATTGGACTTTTATCTGTTCTAGATCCAAAATCCCTGGAGTTTCCATTTTAAGTACCAATATTCTGGTTTTACAGGTAAGAGACAAGGATGACTTAGTGGAAAAGAGTAATTTTTTTAGAGATGGGACGTGGCAGGACCCAGTCAATAAAAATCTCTCTCAGGAGTCAATTGGGGTTCTCACCTGACCTGCTTTTTGAAAGAACCATCTCAACAATGTCTAAATAAACTGTTTCCCCAAAGTCATAAATGATAGTGCTGTCTGAGCTTAGAACACACAATTCCCAAACCTAGCAAAAAATAAAGACAATGATTCTCTATTTAAATATCTCTCAAAGCTCACTGTTAGCACAGTGGCCATGGAAAGTGAGTCAATTAAAAGTCTGATAGGAAATAAACCACTCAACCATTTGGCCAAATGGAGGAATGCAAGAAGATAAATTGAAATGTCATATTCTTGTTGCTGTAACCCTAAGTCTTCATCACCAACCCTCATCTGTTACATCTACAAATGGGTAATGCTTTCTTTGGATCAGGAACAGTGTTTTTCCATTTAATGAATCCAGCAGTGTAGGTTCAAGAGACACAAACAAGAGCTAAAGAAGTGAGAATAAATAATCCAACGTGATTAGAATCCAGGAAGCCTCTGCTCATACTACTAGGAATTGATACATCTGAGGACAAAGATACCCTCAAAGCCTACACCTATGGGGAGGGGAAAAAACCCCAACTAAGAATTCCTGAAGCATCACAGCTGCAATTACAGTTGTACATCTGAAGATACTGCAGTTTAGTACACTTCAATGTCAAAAATCCGGTGCTTAGCAGTTTTAAATGCCAAAGCAGTTGAGAAAATCAGCTACACCAAGGTTTTAATCACCAAATCTTCCTTCTGAAAAGTGTGGTTCATTTCACTGCCAGGCTAGGGAACACTGTTTCAGTGTTTAGCTCGGTGTGAGAGCAGGCTGCCCTAGCAGAACGCTATGGATAATGATTAACATCATTCCCTGTACCATTAGAACATAAACCAAAGCCAGCAAAAGGCTGACAGAATGAAGCACTTCCTTCATATTATATGTAGTTAATCAGTAGATTTCTCAACATCAATATATTATTGAAGACAGATATATTGATGAGATCAAAAGCTACTAAGAGCTCTAACAACATCCTCAACTCAAGAATACCAAAGCTTCCTCTCCTTGGAAGTTGAGGAGCAACACTGGAGCAGGGATCACCTCAACTTGTCATTTTTTCTCCTCCCCTAAACAGTTCTTGGCAGCATTTTGAGACATTGGGGCAAGTGAAGCTTTGTCTGGCCATTTTTTTCCCCCACAGAGGAAGCCGAATCCTTTCTGTTGCAGTAGTACATCTACTGGACAGGCAACTGGCAAAGTCCAAATCTATGGGGACTAAATCACATTTGGGAAACATCTCTGTCAGCTACCTGATAACAAATCTTTAATACAAGACAGCTCATAGCACCCTCCCCTCTTCAGTTCTGTCAGTAACTTCGCAGGGGTAATGGTGATAAAAATTGCCCTTTAAACTTTACTTGGGAAAATCTGGACAGCCTGGAAAGGAATAACAACCAAACAAAGAGAGAAGACTCTACACATGGCAAGGACTTTAATTTGGTCTTTTTCCTGGGCTGGACTGAAACCGAGAGGAAAAATCCAGTGGTCAGTGAGCAGATTGCTTCAGATGGTACACAGAGGTGACCTCACAACTGAGGAATGTGGTTTAACTGTAGTTTTACAAAATGCTGTATGCAGTCACGAGGCTCTGAATACTCCTCACTCTTCTGTCTGAAGTAGTAGTCCAAGCAAATGCTGCCTTCACTAACCTATATTAGAGACAGATGTAATGAATTCAAACAGACATCAATTAATAAAGTACCACACTGAAGAAGACTACATATTGGGAGGAAATTGTTTCCTTCAGAAACCTTGCTGTAGACACATTTCATAACCCTGACCTGGAGGAAGCCTTGCAGATACTGTGACTAAATGTGCCCTCATGGAAACCCAGAAAAAATCCAAACTGCTTTAGGGTAAATAATTAAGAATAGCCAGAACTCTCAAACAGTATGAACAGCTGCAGAGCCACCCAGGTCAAAAACCTCTCCTCTTCACTCCCTACATTGTCCTAGCAAATGCTCTTCTGTTAAGATTTTTGGTTTCCACTTCAAAGAGCAGCTGCTTGTCTGAAAAGGCCATCCAACCAACAAACTGCCACATGTAACCACGATGAGTCAGAGACAGAATACAGTTTTTCTCAAAGAACTGTGAACAGCCCAATTAATCAGACTTTCCTTCATCTTGCATCACTTCACTGAGTCCTACATCAGAAGGAAGGTTATTTGTGGCTCTCCAAAAGAGAGAGCGAAGTGGTTTTCTAAGATGTTGGGTGTACAGGCTAAAGGAAAACTCCAAGACTGAGCATCAAAATAGGTTTCACTTTTCAATAGGAGAAATCCTGTCCTCTTGTCCTTGTTAACTCATCAAAACAGTAACACTTTACAAAAATCACCCAAGATCCACGACGATAAAACACAGCTTTGAATCCTGTACAGATCAGAGTCCTGGACTCAAACAGCCAAACGACACAATCATGGGGATTTCTGCCTTCAGTGACCTAAAAGGAGTCACCAGAAGAGGATGAAAAGGAGCAGGAGGAAGGCACTCAACACTTTGCAGTTGTATAGGACACAGATCACATTTTTCAGGTCTTCAAGTTTAAGCCTTTTAAAGAGTCAGGGGGAAGAGATTTCTCAGCAGGATTTAAAAGGTCAGAAATATCCAAACACATTCAATATGCAAATCAAAAAGATTTTGTTTGTTGGCTGTTCAGTTTTTCCTTCTTTAACAAGCTGGAACAGGTTGTAGGGCAGACAAGGAAGCACCAGCACGTGCATGTTCCGTGGGTTTTCTGTCCCTGCCTCGGTGGTCCTGACTGTGGCTGCCGAGAGCAGGGCTGCAGCTAGCGTCAGGAGTAGCATTGTTGCCTATTTTCTGCCTTTAAAAAAGAATCACATGGGCTTCTGTGTAATGTTAAGAGTACAAAGGATTTCATACAAGTTAAGTTTGGTTGGTTTTCTCAAAAGCAAGTAGAGAAAAACTCACGTGAGCCTTACAACTCAATTCCAACAGCCACAACTTCAAAACCATCTTACACAACACGTGCTATGTGGCTTCCTCCCCAACAAGGCACAGCAGATGCAGCTTAAGTAACCCTCCTTCATTGTGTTTTGGTCATTGCAATGGGCATCACACAACACCAGCTCTCCTAACCAGCCCCTGTCAGGTCTGGAGTCCTTTAGAGTACTTCCAGAGTGCAGATTTGTCACAGATACAAGCTGCAATGTCATGCTTCCACGAGGAAAAAGTATATTCTCTATGTACCAATCTAATCAAAACTTACCTTGACCTTCAGTCCTAGAACAATCTTAAACAGTAAAACAAAGAGACTGTTACTAGCAAGACTTACTGTCAGGCTTCCAGTCATAAAACTGGGAGCAGAAATAGTAAAATGAAATACACCTCTGGATTACATTTAACAGGGTTCCTTCAGTTTCTGTCACCTGCAGCTCCTGTAGGTCTATCATCTCTGTAGAGAGCTAAGGATCATGGTTTCACAGCATGTCACTACCTGGGAGATCATCCTTTCCTTTGCTAGGCAGTCTTCTTGAGCACAGCAACAAGGCTTCCTGCTTGCTTTCAGCATAAATGAAACATTGTTTCCTTACCTCATAGATGTTAATCAGGGCTGTTAAATGTATAGATTGGTTATACTATCCTTCCTCAGCATGCAAGAAGCCTGTATGTGTTTGTTGCACCAAACTCTTCCCTGCCTTGATGGCCTTTGAAGATGGAACAGTGCTGGCCGGCAAGAAGGGATCAATGTCCAGCCAGACAGGTGAAGAAGAGTTGATGCTTGGTGATCTCATACAAACCTTTGGGATTTCCAACAGGGACAATTCTTGCATCAGTTTAATGAGAAGCTCACAACTGCTTTGATTCAGGACAGGCAGTGACAAGACACCTGTTTTCCCAGTGTCTGCTCATATGTTGTTCATTGTGAACAGTATCAAGATTACAATGATAAACACCAGTGTTTTCACATAAATCTGTTCTTGCAGTAAACTCTATAGTCAATTAGAAGATTAATTGCTTTAATGGTTTTAACATAGCATTTCTCACCTCTTGGTCTGAAGTTTTGGAAATGGTCAATGTTTCAATAACCAAATCCATTCAATTTTCATACATTATTCAAAATGCAAGAAGGTCTTTGTAGCAGGACATTTGGCAACTAGAAACTTTACGAGCTCACCAGTGCAGAAGCTGGCCAAAACAAATAGAATTTATCTCAGAGTTTTAGAAGTTTTCTAAAGGAAGATGAACTGCAGCTTTTTATATGCTCTTCTCCCAAGAACATAAAGCAACAGGACTCCATAACATTTATGAGCTTATAGATAATCCCTGAATTGAGTTTTGCCACTGAAGTACACTTAGCCTTCTGTGAATGCAACAACTCTAAAAAGTGTTGCTCAAACAACACTTAATAGAAACTTGTGAAGTCAACTGGTTGTAACCATATCCACCCCAGGAAAACAAACACATTTAACTAGGTTAACGCTACTGTGGTGAAGAACCACAAGCAAAGTAAGTGTTCCACCTTACAGATAAGGAAGGGAAAAAAAGAACAGAGCCTTTTCTGTATAGATTTACTGGGTTTTATGCAAATAGGCTGGCTAGTTAGAAGAATACAAAATGTGCAAATCCAGTCCTAAGAGGAGCACATCAAGAAACAAATCCATCTTACACATACCAGGCACTTTCATGCACGTTCACTTGAAGAACACATCCATTTAACAAAAGTGTTTCTTATTCAATATGCAGATGAATTGGAACTATATGTACTACTTTTTCCTCTTTTTTTGGTGTGGAAACTCGCATTGGCCATTATTTTATTGTGCTCTGAATCAGAAACAGGTTGAATAGCTTAAGTCATTCCTTTTTTGCTTTTAAAATATCTGTACATCAACTTTCTGCCAAGAATGTGGAGCACCCCTAGTGTTTGAAGATTTATTAATTTCTAGCAGTCCAAAAAAAATCTTCAGCTACTTCTTCAGAACTTCTTGCAAGAATGTTCCCCAGACACACCAGTAACACACACACTTCGGTATCTGCTGGTTGAGTTTTTGCTGTTGATCTTTAGGAAGGTACGTTTTTTCCTCATCCAAACAGAATGAAACTCCATGTAGCTACTGCACATTTCTACTTCTTCTATAAATACGTTACCACTGCTTTCCCTTCTCCTCTTGGTAAAACTGGTTTTTTTTTTCCCACAAACATTTCCTTCTTATGAAACTGAACTTGTTGAGGCAAAGAGTATAAAACCACTCTAAACAATGCCCAGCTATTCATATTTTTTGCTTTACATTCTTTCCTCACATGGTTGGGTTCATAATTACTTCCAGCTTCAGGAAACTGGCCATTTTAAAAGCACCAAACATAAGTTTTAGGCTTTGTTTGCACTTAAATTAAGTAATAAGTCAGTTCTAAGTAACCAGCAATTCCAGTCGTCACCTTCTTCATCGACTGAGGTTGTGACTAACATCAGAATCCCAGTTAGGTAGCGGAGACTCACTTGAGAAATCCTTACCTGAATTCAAAGGATCAGAACTGAAAAACCACAACTCTGAGATGAGCTAAGAACAGAAAAACCAACAACCAGGGATGGCAGTTACATCCCATCCAAATGTGGGAGGTTTGATGGATGAACAACAAACAGCATTGGTAATTGAATCACTATGAGAAGCTAGGGTTCATTTGCTAACATATTTGAAGTGCTCAAACAATTAGTACAGATTGGAAGAGATTAGGTAGAAAGACATGAATTAAAAGTCAAAGAAAAATCTGAAAGGAAAGAGAAATAAACAATCATCTTTCAGGAAAATACCAATGTCACAAAGTATGCTAAGCCTCCAAATCATCTTCCAGAAAAAGATTCAGGATGCTCTTGCTTGTGATGGTCAGAATCCCTTCATTTAGCCAGCACAACACCCTCTTACCCCTGCTAAAGCAGGATGGGCAATCATTGGGACTTCTCACTTCTCCCCCCCACTCAGGACCACAGGAATACAAGAAAATGGGAAACACAAGAAATGGGAAAGTAAACAGGGCAGAAAGAAATCCCACAGCAGCAGGCATGGGGAAAGTCCAGCATTCCAACACGTTTATTGCTTATTTTTACAGTGCTTAATGGTGAAGTACCACATATAGACACAGTTTCAAAGGAGCCTCCCACCCTAGAAACAAAATGAGGGGAAGGGGCTCAGTTTCAGTTCCTCATTATTAAAGCTCTGAAGTAAAGAAATTTCAACAAACAAAGGTAACCCAATCTGTGTTTCCTTCCCTCAAACTCTCTCCATTTATATGATCTTTTCAAAGTTTAGATCAAGTTTCTTCTGAATTTGCAGGGTGAAGGTTGTTCTTTCTGGCTTCCCTCCCCCCCTCAATTCCTTTGTCTTTTTAAAGTGAAGTTTGAAATTATCATGAATATTTCTTTAAACTGCTGTTAAACCTCCCAAACTCACTCTAATATTGAAAAAAACCGTGTAAATACACAGTAGCACAAAATGTCTGGCAAAGCACAGAACTCGGGAGAAAAGTATTGCTCCTTTTAATTAAGTACTGCCTAAGAGTTCACCAAGTATCCAATATAAAATACACACCTTATGTTGTATGAATACAGTAATACATTATACTTATGCTGTTAGTATTAAGTTATTTTAGTTAACCAAACTGATAGTCACTTTTTTAATTGAGAGGGGTAGCAATTCTTGGCCTGTTACTACCTTTAAAAGATAATGTTCTTTCTCTCACATGTTAACACATTATAATACCAACTATCTTTTCAAGTACAGAATGATTCCAGTAAGCTCAAGCACAGCTTTGAACATATGCAAAGCTTTATGTGGTGTGGTGGTTCTTCCTCAATCGAAGTCAAGCCCTAGGACGCTTCCTCCACCGTTCATCAGCTGAGATTTTAACATTCAAGATTTCTAGTTGACTAGATTTCTAGTTGCTGCAGGTGAAAAGATGCACTGTGACCTGGAGAGCTGTTTTCTGGTTGTTGTTTAGAAGCATCAATGCAACTGCTAGTATACTTTTAAAAATAGCTTTTCAAAGATGAGCTTGAAACAAAACCAGAAGTAGCAGTCACTAGTTTCTATCTCACCAAGAAAATGGCATGCCAGCAGAGTAAGGAAGGCTGCTAGAGAAGCATGAGGGGCACAATACAAGGGAAAAGCCCACAAATCACAAAGAGTATTACAAAAAAAGGAGCTTTTCACACATGCAAGACAAGGCTAACCAGAGGGGTTGTGGAGGCTCCTTCCTTGGAGGGCTTCAAGACCCACCTGGACACGTTCCTATGCGACCTGATCTAGGTGAACCTGCTTCTGCAGGGGGGTTGGACTAGATGATTTCTAAAGGTCCCTTCCAACTCCTACCATTCTATGATTCTATACTTGTAACATGCTAAAGCATACTCAAAGTAATCATTAAGATGACTAAACCAAGCATTCACAGAGCAGTGACAGAAGAATGAATGCCCACCAAACCTTCAGCTGGGCCCATCAGATATGGATTAAGAGATAGTCTCTAATTACTGCATGATCATATCCTGACCCTCCTACAGAAATCTCATGTAATTCAATGCAAACACAGGTTCTCCTCAGAGGATGATTCAGAATTTGTAGTGAATGAGTCTGTTGTTTCTAGGACCTGGCCAGCCTCAAACAACTACTACAATCTAAATATTTAATAATAATAAAAGCATGCAAGCCTTTGCCAAGCACAGATGTTAGAAAGTCACTGTGAATCTTGGCATTTGGTGGCACCTAGTAATCCATTGGCTGAGTCACTAATGTGATTGATGGCCTTAAGTTGTTCAGGAACTATTGGCCCCTCCAAGAATTAAGACCCATGAACTGTATCATAATTTTTGTACAAGTCCTTTTCTCTACACAACCAGCAAATGCTGGATTCTATTCTTGGAGGCTTTGGAACAGTATGTGGCTCTGCTGCTTGGGAAACCTCTTGACCCAGGAGAAACTGGACTGTTTCTGCATATTTTGTTTTGAAACTCTAATTTGGGTACTGATGTTATGGTTAGTACAAGCATAACTAAAAGAAAAGCTCCTCTTGCTACAGATCTTTTCACTAATGTGGTTCTGAGGAGACTTGGGTCTTGTTTTGACTAAGGAAGTAACCAACTTATAAACTCCATTGCCTCTACACATGTCCCCAGCTTTCCATTCATCTTGCATTTCATTAACAATCCCCACATGGATACCATTCTGTTCTTTTAAAGTCAAAATACTTTCCAAAGAAGACTTTGTCTAAACACAGGCAGCAGAAAGGAGCCAACTTCCTTCTCATCGTTCTTTTTTCTGACAAGCTCAGAGTAACTGGTCAGAACCAGCAATTTCCATGAAGCATAGAATTAAAAGTGGCCATCCCTTCCAGGTGAGATTCCTGGCCATACCAGCCTCACTAATGCTATAGCAAGGTGCTCAGACAAACACTTCCACAGGAAACACTTCAAGTACTTCTGACAGATTTTCTTTCCCAAGTGAACAAATCTGGTTTCATTCCCATTTCCATGAACTCCAAGAGAAACAGCAAATAGAACCATCACACTTCTGTAACCACAACAGAATATATTACACCTGAGTAACATGCCCTGGACATGTAGAAACAAATAAACAACCAACAACAAAAATCCCAACTGAAGACCAACACAAGACAATTACAGTCAAAAAAAAGAGTCATATCATCTATATAATATAGTACTTGCTTTCTTTGCTCCTTAACATATAGTATCTTGAATCATAGAATGGTAGGGGTTGGAAGGGACCTCCAGAGATCATCTAGTCCAACTCCCCTGCAGAAGCAGGTTCACCTAGATCAGGTCACATAGGAACATGTCCAGGTGGGTCTTGAAGCCCTCCAAGGAAGGAGCCTCCACAATCCCTCTGGGCAGCCTGTGCCAGGGCTCCCTCACCTCAACAGGGAAGTTGTTTCTTATATTTAAGTGGAACTTTTTGTGTTGCAGCTTCATCCCATCACCCCTTGTCCTGTTGCTGGCTACTATAGAAAAAAGGGATGTCCCAATCTCCTGACAACCACCCTTTAGATATTTGTCAATGTTAATAAGATCTCCCCTCAGTCTCCTCTTCTCCAGACTAAACAGCCCCAGTTCCTGCAGCCTTTCCTTGTACGAAAGATGCTCCATTCCCCTGATCATCTTGGTGGCCCTGCGCTGGACTCTCTGCAGAAGTTCTCTGTCCCTCTTGAGCTGAGGAGCCCAGAACTGGACACAGGACTCCAGATGAGGCCTCACCAAGGCAGAGGATAAGGGGAGCAGAATCTCCCTTGACCTGCTGGCTACACTCTTCTTGATGCATCCCAGTATGCCATTGGCCTTCTTGGCCACGAGGGCACATTGCTGGCTCATGGTTAGCTTATTATCAATCAGGACTCCCAGGTCTCTCTCTGCAGAGCTGCTCTTCAGCAGGTCACCCTCAGCCTGTCCTGCTGCATGGGGTTGTTCCTTCTCAGCTGCAGGACTCTGCACTTGTCCTTGTTGAACCTCAGGAGGTTCCTCTCTGCCCAACTCTCAGCTGGTAAGGATGGCCCAATAAAGAAAATTTGATAAAGACAATCAGTAACTTTGCAACCAGCACAGGTTCAAGACAGAATGTAACAAAATACTGCACAGAATACTCCATTAAATGAGATCAGAACAGCTATTCCCTCCTGCACACTGAGATACAGAGCCTTCAGGGAAAGAAGAAAAGAAAGAATATAGATTCTTTTTTTGAATGGGGTTTTTTTCCCCCCTCACACATATTTTCCTTGAGCACCTTCTTACCAGGTAAGTTACTACAGTTGAGGTTATGTATCGAGCTGCTCCAGTAAAAGAAGCTCCTACCTAGACACTTTCTCATTTCCTGCAAAGAGCAGTTCTCTACACAATTACTTTTATTCCATTATGGAAGTTCCAAAGCTGCTCAGCAAGACTAAACTCAAAGCTTTTACACCCCATAAGTACAATGAAGCTTTCTAAGTATTAAGAATGGGGTTTATATTAATGGGATACATTGTGCAGGGGATGCATCCTCAAGTCGTGCTTCAGTGCCTTTGTAAGTAGTAAAGGCAGAAGGTGTTTAATAGTCTTTTGGCTTCCAGTACCAAATCTCGCCGAGGCCTGTGACCTCAGGAAGAGTCGCTAGTGACCCCTAGTGTTAAGAAGTTCAGTCTCAATTTGACTGATTTATGGCAAAAAGAATTGAGGTTTAACATCCTTCAGCACCTCCTTCTTGTTCTGACATAGCAAATGGTCACTGCCTTGTTTTAAGGCTCTTTCCACTCCAGTTTATAAACAAAAACAGCAGTATCCATTTGCAAGGCAACAAGTGGAAAGGAAACAAACTTCTAAGCATGCCAGTAAATTGTAGATTAACATTTCTCCTGGTTTTAAATATTTAATCCATTTCTCTTCATTTGGAAGATTAACAATAGGGTATCTAGAGCATGCTGACAGTCATGGCTTCAGGTGGATATTTATAGTTTCTTGATCAGTCATCAAGGAATTAATGACAGGGAACTACAGTCCAAGCTGGCCCACAAAGCCTAGTTGTAAGGAAAGAAGTAATTGCCAGCTTGCTGCAGGATGTGGCTGTCCCAGGTAGAAGTGTGTAATCAGTGAGTCATCTGCCCAGGTGACATAAAAAGTTGCTTACAACAAAAGTTTGTAAGTACATAAACAAAGAAGAGTCCTGCTGTTCTACTTACAATTTTGAGTCCAGGTTCAGGAGAAAGCCCAGCTTGTCATACTCTGGAAAACAAAAGGACACAATATCATAAAAACTGCAAGTGTCTCTTCCACGAAAGGCACAAAATCCAAAAAGCAGTAAGTCCTTATGGAACAGCAATCATTATTTCCAACTGAAAGTAGCTGTATTATCATTTCCAGTCACTAGCATCTGTTGCCATAGATTATTGTCACTTCAAGGTATTTACAAATTGACATTTCTGAACCTCCAGGGAATACTAAAGCAAGAGGATGTGTGATCAATTATTGATTTAGAAATCACCACAATTAACCAAGACATCTATAGTCATGAAAACAAAGCACTACTGAAACCCTGCATGTAGTGATAGATAAAGCTTTCCTGAATGCAGCACAAATCACTTTGCCTGTAACGTGTATGACAAACATTCTTCCTTCGGTCCTGATGTGGCAGAGGTTTGAATTTTTTCTGGATTCCTTGTCTAGTCCAACCCACAGCTTCATAATCAAGCAGCCTGCCTTCAAGAGGAAGTCACTCACAGTAATAAAAATGCTTCAAGTTCCGGGGATGTTGTTCAATAGAAAAAGGCAACGTCAGTTTCTGCCAGAAAAACGGGGAACAGCTACAGACACAAAGTTATCACCTCATACAGGAGTTACTGTTCTGAGGAAGCTTTGCATTCAGCATCCTGGGATACTCTGTGATCTTGAAAACCAAATACTTGATAGAAGAAAAACCCCACAACCTTATTAGAATTCACCTGAGATAGGCAAGAAAAACTGAAAGGTGTAGTGTCCTTGTGTTGGACTAAGCACAGGGGCCTTCTCACATTGAGGACCACTGGGTCTCCCTACCATACAATAAAAAACTAATACAGAGAAGATAATCTCTCCAGAGTTAATGACCAGGATGTACTAAAAGATACAAGAAGAAAAGAATAAAACCTTTTAGAAAGAGCTCAGTGAAAACAGAGGAATTTCCTTTCCTTATGATACACCACCAGAGTTTCTGCTGCAGTAGTTTAAAAGATCAAAAGCTTTTCATGCTATCACCAGCAGAACAGGAAAGCCTAAACGTACTTAAACCAAAACAACTGCACCAGATAGGTCAGTGTAAACTGTGCCATTGATTTCAATCCCATTAAGATTTCATTTGTGTGCCAAGAGAAGAATTATGTTTGACATAACTTGGGTAACAGAAGTTGCAGAACATGTGTGCACTTGATCCTGGCACAGACTGTCCATTCTCTGCCAGCACCATCCCCGCTGTACTTGATATTAGAAATGCACCTGTGCATTTCTCCTCCACCTCCAAATACTGACAGTTGTGTTTCTCCCATGTGCTGCTCTCCATACAATTTCCTCCCAGCTTATTCCACCTACAAGAAATTATTCTTTGTCCAACCTCACCTCCTCCACACATAGGATCGTGCATAAAAGGGATGCATTCCCAAACCAAAATGCCTTCCACTTTTATTCCTTCTCCTTCCTTCCAAAAAACCTCCATCCATACTGAGCAAACAGATTGGTTTGTATTATTCTCTCTTTAAACATCTAACAGCTACTGACCAATCTGCCATCAGTCTTATCCCACTCCAGGTAACACTCCCTTCCTTCCAACAGGAAATACAAGAAAGCAAAATGCCATAAAAGATATATCACCTCCCAACTCCAACATCCTGAGCTTCTTACTAATCTGGCACTGAGCTTGGCAAGTAAAGCACCAGAAAACAGAGACATATTAAACACTAAGTGCCACAGATGGCACACCCGCATTGCAATGCTTTGTATAAGATTTACCTTCTGTTTGTCACACGCATTTCACTTTTCCAGGGTTTAAAGTGCTTACTTCTGATGTTCACTGATGATTACTAACAAAGGTATACAGTAATCTTGTAAAATTATACACATCAAATATCTTGCAACAGACATCCTACCAAAAAAAAAAATGTATGAAGTGTAACAAAACATAACATTCTTGGTTGCAAACTAGAAGCACTGTTGTGCTTTTTATTTTCAGTAGGGTGCAAGTTAGACTTTGAGGCTGTAACATCACAGCAGAAGCACCTATACTCCTCTCTCTTGCTGGCTGGAGAAACACACAAACTACTACAGGTAAAGAAATGCGGCTCTCACAGACCATCTCACACTCACTGGGAGTTCTGGAAGACACAGCCTTACTACTGACTTGGAAATTACTCTCATGTGATGCTTCCCCAAGAAAGACACTGGGAGCCTCAAACTACAGTCTTGTTACAGACTCTGACTCTCATTTAGCTGTGTCACTATGAATACAGGGGACAAGTCACCATGACACACAGCAGTGCAGCCCACACTGTCTGGAAGCAGTCTGGATTCATGTAAGACAGTTAAAACCCCAAACACCTGGAGAAAACCCAACACTCACAGCACAGCTGCAGGAAAAGGCAATTCTGGTCTGGAGTTATGTATTTAATTTAAAACAAAACAAAACACAGACCCGCTAAAGCAAAGACAAGTGCAACTGAATCTAGAACACACTATTGTCTGGCTGTGATGATTACAGGAGATGGACTGAGCTGATCACACAGCTCACTGCTAGAGAGAAGGGCAATCATAGTCCTGTTCTTCTCTCCCTTGAAAATACTGGCTGCAGGAACCTGCCTTGGCACTCTGGTATTCTCTATGCCTTAACCTACAGGTTGCTCAGTTTAAAGCCTTAATCACTAAGGTAACCAGCTCACATGCAAAAACATTTCTCTTTTTCACACAGGGAGATAAAGAAGTGCTAGAATGTTAGAGAAAATGGAACATAAGAGCTAGAGAGAAAAAGGTAGAAGTCCAGCATCTCCATCAAGAACTCACTTGGACCAGCTGGCCATGTTAACAGTGGTTTGATGTTGGCCTCTGCCAATATCACCATGACTCCCCTCATTAGGGGGTCTCTGTCCCAAAACACCATGCAGAGCTACTAATGGGTGAGGTTCTGGAGGACTTCCTTCAGATCTAACTGGGTCAGTAGGTGTGATCCAGCTCAAGCCATGTCTAATCCACAATGTCCAGACAAGTCATTTATGTGGCTGTGTGGAATAAGATTTCTCTTTTGTTTAAAATCAAAAATGAGTAAAGGTAATAAAAAACTTCTTTTGTGTCCACTAGAAGAACATGATGGAAGAATCAGAAGAGGGCTTTACATTCTCAGCCCATAAGTGACTGAAAGGCCCATGATGGATAAAAGCAATAGTATTTTAAAAGACAGCAAGGCAATCTAAGGACCACATTCACTTGGAGCTAGGAAGCTACAGATCTCATCTGACAATGTGGTACAGTAGTGTCCAGAAGCACAGAAATGAATGAACATGGGAAACGAAGTTTCAATGTGCCCCATAAGAACAAGAGGTCATCTCAGGTCATAAATAAAATGCATTTTTACATTTCCAAGAAGATGGCAACTGAATAAGAATCTAACAACTGACAACAATTTCATAATAAAGCATGTAATTAGGATTACATGAACAGAAGTACAGCCAAGCACAGCGATTTCTATAAATGATGTGAAGCCTGTGCCAAATTCAATGCTGGTATTAGCGTGGAAATGTCTCTCAAGTATCCAACAGAAATCTAGATACCTGTCAGCAAGTGAGAAATTCATTGTCTCATGTCTATAAACTCCACAAAGACCACCCAAAAAGCCATAAAGCACAGTGTACAATATCTATCTAGTTTTCAAACTGCATTTTGCATCTGTAGTCAATATAGTTACACACAAGCAAAATGAGCAAAACTTTCCCCTTATGCCACTCATCTGAAATCAACAATCCAGGAATTAACTTGGCTCACTGGTTTTATCCTTCTCAACTACCCGTAAACAATCTCACTGATGACTAGTACTACTCCTTTAGCAGCTAGCTACTTAGAATGCAAAGTACAAATGATTTTGCCTACAGAAACAGAAAATTAATTTAAACCTTTTCTAAAAGATGTGCTCCATGCTGTTCTAGTTCTCTCTCTGTTTAACTGGTAGCTGCAAGTAGAGGAGGGAATCAATTCAATTGACGTATTTTATTCAAAATGTTTGTGTTTGTCAAAGAAATCAGTATGATGCTCGAGAGACAAGTTTTATCAAGGTCAGCTCCAGACCACCCTGATACATTTCATCCTGTCCAGTCAGTTTGGTCTCTGTAGAACTGAGGCTCCAACTGAGCTAAGCTTTAGTCGCTGGCCACAGGCAAGTTTTACATCCATGGCAAAGGACTTACCCTGCAATGAAAAAGGTCAAACGCCTCATATTCACCTTGAACTAAGAAAACACATATGGATAGTTATAAAAGTTGAACTGATGCAAAGCAATTCTGCTAGAACTCTAAAGAACGAATGACAGAAAAGTCATACGTGACAGGTCAACTGAAAAGGCCAAAAGAAAGGTTTTCTTCCAGAGTTAAAAAAATACCACTCAGGATTACTGAGCAACAGTGAAAGTACCGGACAAATAAGGACTTAACATGGCATCCTTTCCTCAGGATTTTCCCTTTAACCTCTTCACTGATGGAATTTACTGATGACAGCATGGCTTTCTGTGGCTATTTAAATAACTGGGATAAAACAAAAAGACTGTAAAGTCAAGTCCAGAAAGGGCAGAGTGGATGAGGTCACCTGGGCTCCTCAGCGCTGTCCTGCACAGACTGCATGCATATCTATGTTACAGTTTCCTCCTCACCCTCATTTACTCTTTTGCAGACCAGTTTAGAAGTCTTTTTCTCTAGGTTGTCCCAAGAGACATCAGGGAGAACTCTGAGTATACTGGTAAGAAAAAGTCCAATCCCTCCTCTAAAAATACACAGAACTAAGATTTATAAAGAAAGACTCTTAGCCCTTGCAGCCCACTACTAGAAGCAAGCCTCATCAATCTACCTCTACAACTATCTATTCATTTGACATTTCCACCATGTGTGTAAAAAAATGATTCCTCAACAGCTTTTAATGTAGCCTCACATAGGCTTCCTTTTTTTTTTGTGGTGATCAAAATAACTTCATTAACAATACTACTTCCTCAGCAAAACTTGAACTTTCGCATCTGTTAAAGATGTAAATGGACTGTGCAAACTGATGGAAAGACACCAACCTTGCTGCACCAAGTTCAGTGTTAATTTTGCAGATCCTGCATCTGATGAGAACAGTCATATTTGATGGAAATGGATACAGCAAGCGCTACCAGCACAACTGAAACACAAACCTGTGAGTTCAAATCAAGGAAGGGAGAAATCTGTCATAGAACCACAGAATCTTAAGGGTTGGAAGGGACCTTGAAAGCTCATCCAGTTCAACCCCCCTTCCAGAGCAGGACCACCTAGAGCAGGTCACATAGGAACTCATCCAGGTGGGTTTTGAATGTCTCCAGAGAAGGAGACTCCACAACCTATCTGGGCATCCTCCTGACATCTGCCCTTTACATATTTGTAAACAATGATGAGATCACCTCTCAGTCTCCTCTTCTCCAAGTTAAACCCTTGGATGCCCTGATGACACCTGAAATAATGAGGATATTTTTTCTTGTTTCAGATTTGGCAGCAAAAATAGTAATTTCCAGCTCTATACTATCAAGGTGGGGTTTTTTTCTCCCATAATTCCTGACTGGAATATATAGTCCAAGAGGGCAATACAGTAGAGAGGTCTCCTTCATTAGAAACTACAGCTACATCCTTTATCCCCCAAGTATAGTTAGAACAAACAAGCAATCACTTGCTCATAGTGCTGTATGGGTCATCCATCAAGGTCTTCTTACCTCCAAAACAGGTACAGTGAAACAAAATAGAGATCATTCTAGCATATCACATTTCTAAATGCTCTTTGAACTGTGTAACTCCTTACAAGTTTTTTCCTTATAAAACTATAGCAACCTCCAACAGCAGAAAAGTAAATGATTGCTTTAAGCTGAATTTATGAAGAACTCCAATAGGAAGATAAAAAACTTCCCCTGTGAACTGCAGATGCCCTTTTTCTTTTCCCAGGGAGTCATCTGTTTAAAGCCAGACTGCAACCTTTGCTAAATAAACAGTTGTTTCATTTACTACCATGTATTCCCTTGGCTAATGGAGTTAATGCTGCCTTACTGAATCTTGTGACATATCCTTTATTTTAGAAATTGTATTGTATTTCCTAATAAAAGTCAAGAACAATATTAACAAAACAATAATCTACATTGGCTCTGAGTGACTTCGATGTACTGACTGGATGCAGAGAGATGCTACATGATTGAGAAAAACCCCATTAAAATACCTCTGGTTTGAGGTATTCTTTCAGCCACTTCTTGGCATTTGCACCTCAACTCATTCACAGCTGTGTTTTCAATTGGAGGAATCAAGCATTAATAAGAAGACAAATGATGATACAGAACATGCTGGCAAAGTCACATAAGGACTAAGCAACCCATACATGACGGTCATTGGCAAAGATTCAAGCAGCTCCCACAGTCTGCAGCTCAAAGAAATAAAGAATGAAGTAGAACTCCATTAATCAAAATGGAAAAGGAAAAAGTATTTTTGCAGAATAAAGCCACTAAAACCAGCAGGAAAAAAACCCCACATAATCTTTCACATTTATTTTCTGCTTCACAGAAATGCAGGAAAATGCAGCCTAAGTTTGTATCTCCTTTCCCATGTAATGTTAAGATGGTCAGCAATGCAACTGAGGGGAAAAAATCCCCACAAAAAAACCCCAAACACACTGGAACCACATCAGCTCCAAACATAGAATTCAAATTCTTTTCCTCAAACCAAGAATATCTACCAGAGCCTCACAATTACTATTCATTTATCTATTTAAATTAATTGCCACTAACCAAGAAATCTGGAAATATCAGTTTGTAATTGTAGATATGCATACTACCAGATTTTCACTGAGAAAGTAAGTGATCTGCAAGTCACCAATGGTTTTCTCTCATGCTAGGAACTTCACTGTTCTACCAGTTTGATACCTGATGACTTTAGTTGTCTTCCTATTCCTGGTATCCATCTATACCACTATCCATCTAAAACATAGGAAAGTAGCCAACAAAATCACTCTGGAGTTATATTTAGGAGAGACATAGTGTTCTTCTTCACAAAAAGGATACCTGAACATCTTCAACATCTGAAGGAAACAAAGTGTCCTTCATAGACTTTAGTGTAAGGAATGGGGACTGGAACATCTTTCACATGAGGAAAGGCTGTGGGAACTGGGGCTGTTTAGTCTGGAGGAGACTGAGGGGAGATCTTATTAACATTGACAAATATCTACATGGTGTGTGTCAGGAGGTTGGGACATCCCTTTTTTCTATAGTAGCCAGCAACAGGGACAAGGGGTGATGGGATGAAGCTGGAACACAAAACGTTCCACTTAAATATAAGAAACAACTCTTTCCCTGTTCAGGTGAGGGAGCCCTGGCACAGGCTGCCCAGAGGGGTTGTGGAGGCTCCTTCCTTGGAGGGCTTCAAGACCCACCTGGACATGTTCCTGTGTGACCTGATCTAGGTGACCCTGCTTCTGCAGGGGGGTTGGTCTAGATCTCTAAAGGTCCCTTCCAACAACTACTATTCTATGAATTACTAACAGCAAACTCCTAAATAAGTACAGATTTAAACTCTCACATGATTATTCCACTATCACTGCATATTATTCCAGCATCTGGAAGCATGGTCTTACATGTAGGCTTTCACAAGCACGAGCCACACAAGATAGGCTACTCTAAACCAAATTTTTACAGTTACAGTTTCTTTGCATTAGTCAAACTCAACTTTTGATAAGGGTTAAGAAATAAACTGAAGAGAAGCAATAACAACAACATTAAAATATTCAAACAATTACAGCAAGACGATTTTTGGTTGCTTGAGGTGTTAGAATTACTGTGTTTGAAGCTTGCAGAGAGAACAACTGTTGTACAACCAGTGACCAGTCCTGCAATCAAACATGTCTGGCTACAGTGTAAGCCCACAGCCATAAGGTATTTAGAATCTCAGTATTTCCAGAAAGTACATGAGTAAATAGGAAAGTTGCACATGCAATGTGCTCCTAACTTAATGAAACTTAGAGAAGAAAAACGCAACTTGCTTACTCTCAGACACAGGAGGCAGAAAAAGTCTTGAACAAAAATAGCAGGGATATAAATCTGACTTTCAAGGTCCAATGTTTGATTTGCTAGCAACAAAATAAAACAAAGCAACAGGGGGTGGGGGGGGAGGGGGGAAAGAAAAAAAGAGTACTGGCCATCTATGGCAAGCAAATGAAATCTAGCTCTCCTCAAACACCGTGTCCTCTCCAGATCAGTACATGACCCTCCTTTCTGAAATGGTTTCAGATGAAACACTGGCCTAGACATCACATCAAACATTTATCTTTGCTGCTCAAACTTTATCTTTGGAGAGAAGGGGCAGTCATGAAGAGGATCACAAAAACATCTGGATTTGTGGCGGCTAGACCACAATGTGAACCTCAGTTCAGTCTCACTCCAAATATATTTGATGCTCAAGTCCTCTAGGCTAATAATTTTCTGTGAGGCTGTACATTAGGCTCCAAAGCCAGATGATCTTTTGAACACTCAGTTCAGAAAATGTGTAAAGAATAACCTAGAGAGTGTCATTAATCTGCATAAGGACAGATTTCCATCCTCCTTGAAAACTGAGCTTTCCATGTGGGACAATGAGTTAAGGGGAAACCCAACATAAGGACAAACAGTCAATCACAAAAAAATAGAGAAGCTGCAACAAGTCACTGCCCTTCCCATGGCACAAATAACAGTTACAGAAGAGCAATTCTAAGAAGCTGTTTAATATACAAATGTAAGTCAACAAGTACCAGATTTAAGCAGCATGAAATCTTAACAGGGAGACTAATACTCACAATTGTTTAATTGTGACTAACAAAGAAAACGTAGACATATCTTTATGTTTCAGAGTATGTAACTTTAGTCCCTTCTTACCCCAACCTGAAACATCACCTACTAGGAATGGCTGGGCCTGGAGCTGCCATTGTTTCTGTGTGTTCTTTCTGGGCTCTGGCTTTTCCTGGGTCTGCAGCAAGGTGAGATGGGATGGACAGCGGAAGCACAATAGCCACAGTTTTTCTCTCTCTCCTTCCTGTTCAACAAGGAAAGCTATCCCTCAGTTGGACAGACACCACACATCTTGACATCTTATTACACATATCAGTTCAGAGCGAGTTTTCAGCACAGTGAATGCAAAGTGCTAATATGAAAGCAATACACATACAGCTCTCTTGCACATTCTTCTCAAACATACAGGTTATCTTCGTCTTTCCTCTACGAATAAATTCCATCTTGTTGCAGGGGAAGCATTTACAAAAGATCAAATTTTACTCTTACCCCTAACCAATCCAGGTTTGAGTTGTAATATACGAGCAAAACAAAGACTAGTGCTTTTAAAACAGACCTAGTCTAGTTAAGGTAAAGCTTACACCTTAACTCATCTCCCACCCCTCATGTTAACAGAACTCCCAAAGACACAGAGCAGTTGAACTATTTCTCATAACTGTGTTTACCACCCTATTGGTAGGGAAGCTATCCCACAGGGTTAAGAGTTTTCACATCAGTTACAAGCCAAAATAGCATTAGGGAAAAAAATCCATAGTAGGTCACATTTACAAGTTTTACTCCAGGACAAATTCTGGTCTTAGCTGTAGCAACATCAACCTAACATAACTTCATTGTAGTTAAAGCTGGTTAAAAAACACTTAGCTGTAATCAAAATATTGCCCTGAATTTTTCTCACTCAAATCCATGCAATCTCCTCCCTACTTGTGCAGACTAAAGAAACCATCAACCAATACAGAAGGAGGCAGTAGGCAACAACACACTTCAGTTCTGACTGGTGTTTATTAGTATATGCGAGTTAATAGAGGGTCTGTTCCCCCAAGAGACACAAAAACTCAGCTCTCAGCACCCTAGAGATACTCCCACATCTGACCATGCACCCACAACAGATCCTTTTCCAGAGATAAGTTTCAGGGAAGATGAAGGGAGAGGAGAAAGCATTTGGGCTGCTGTAAGTAAAGCAAGTTATTACCACTGCCTTGGTTGGGGAGGGTTAGTAAATTGTCAATCTGTGTTCAAGTTTTGTTGTTAGTGTCAGGCAGCAGGCTCTCTTTCAAACTGTGCAGGCAGAAGACAGGTGCTATGTTGGAAGGCAGCATGTTCTCCCTATCAGCCTAAGAGGAAAGGCTAGTAAGCAAGATAAAATACAAATCCTTCACTTGGGTTATCTTTTCAAGACAGCAAATAACCCCATCTTTTAAGTGTTAAGGGGTTTTAAGTTGCAAGAGTAATTCTTAGCCTTTTGCTTGCAATTCACATATCATTATGTATTATATAGACTACAAGCTGAAATTCATCACGTACTGTGCTTACTATGGTGTGCCTTGGCTACAGCTCACATATTACACGTAGCCAAATGGATAGTTACTAGTTTCATGAGGTGCCTCCACTACAGAAGAATTTTTGATTGACTGAAGGTCATGCTCAGGTTCTAAAGGAAGTTAGACTAGGAGGCTTTGCCCTGGGGTTTGATAATGCTGGTCAGTCTCCACCCCCTTAAAAACAGGTTTCCAACCCTATTTGTTCAGCTACGACTCTTTTGCCTTCTCCTTCCTGGAAGCATTCCTGATGTCTTTCCCCAAATAACTCAACTGTTTGTTTAGCTGAAAAACTCTCCTAGTAGCATGGAACAGTTTTTCTTCAGCTGGTGCATGACATCATCTTCATGCCTTTCACTTGAGAAAAGCAGCACAAACCTCATCGCTAACACATCCTGCATGCAGGTCACCTGCCTCGCTGGGCAATGGAAGGGCTCCACACGCTCACCCTCCCGTCACACTGACACCCTCAGCACTTCCACTGCAGGTAGCAAAGGGCCTGTTTACTCACTTTGGCTAGATGGCTGATTCCCATAAGAGTCTGACTCAGTGACCTGCCTCCCAACATGGCTACCATGTCCGATTAAGTAGAAGCCTTGTCATGAGGTGGGAGATAGAGAAGAAGGCAATATTGTACCTGAGCCTATTGTATGTCCAACGGAGTCAAAGGAAAGAACCACTGAATCTGTAACACAAGAGTACAAGTTCATTTTCCCTTTTTTCTTGGCATAATTTCTTGCCCTAACATTTTATTGTTATTTTGCTTCAGTAACTACTTATGGTCCCTTTCTCCAGGAAGCAGAAGAGCTTCTTCACCAGCCAGACAAAACAACACGCATCTGGCAAAGGCAGAACGCTGCAGTATGCAACAAATCACAGTGTCATTACCCAATAAAGTATCTACAATAAATTGAAAACAGGTTCATTTTAAGTCTAATAAGCTTGGTAAACCTTACCAAAACTGAATCATAGTACGCTTTTGACTGCTAGACTGGAGAACTTTTTCTTATCAAGTTTATTACCAATATTTTGTTCCCACTTAAGGGATTCGCCTGTTGCAATCAGCTCTTGATTTTGACAGTTTGCTAAGCTAAGTATTTTGTGCTCCTTGCAATTCTCACAGTGTTTTTTACATCTTTACTCATGCTTGGGGCTCCCCAGCTGAATGAATTTCAATTTATCAATATCCTTCACCTTTGTACTATATGCAGCACATGTGCCAAGTACCAATACAATATAACCTCTCTACTTGATATCCTTTTATTTTGACATCTGGGGATCATAACAGTCTTGGTGACTAAAGCATTAAATGGTGATCATTTCATACAAGGGGGCACATTTAAACTGTGACTTACAGTTGCTAGTTTTATACATGCAATTTGACATTTGGCTAGGTAGAAAGCCTTTTTGCCTGCTTACACTCAGCTCACCCCATGATCCAGACCCCTTTGTCAGTTACTCATTTTCCTCACACACCACTCTCCCAGCCTAAATCTGTTTGGAAAATTTATCTAGTAATAATTTCATATTCCATTCCAAGTGGAGCTGCACTATGGTTCCATGCTCAGTGGTGGTGGCCTTCTTCCAGTCTCATTCTTACTTCAGACAAACCAACACTTATGGTGGTAGTAAGCCTCTTGGGTTTGCCATCCATTTTGATGCCAGTCCCAACTGAAGGTGAAAGCCTACTGAATTCTACTCCACCACCAGTGCAGCAGAACCGGGCCCAGAACTTAAAGACAACTTGTCAATGGGTAAAACACAGCAAGGAATAAACCATCATGACAGGATTAATAAGTTTATGGAATGAGAAGCTTTAAACTGTCATAGGAACAGCAGAACTGCCTTTCATCTTCAGCTAAGCAAAGTGATTGAATCCCTTCAAGTTTCTCTTTGCAACTTAGGCCTCAGATGTGATGAACTGGTGACATATTCTCTGCATCTGTCTCAGTCCAAGGCAAACAGTGTGAGCAGATTTTCTAAAGCAATTAAAACTTTTTAAAAGGTGAAGTTCCTGCCATATCACCTTACATTGAGGCAGGGTATCATCGCAGACACCAACAGCTTCTAGAATTCAGCTGACAACAACTTGACGTAAAACTGAGCCTTCGGCTTTTCTATGCTGTACATCATCCTCATGCTTGTTTTCCAGTTCTTATAAACTCAATAAGAAAGTGCTAATTTTCAAAATAAACACAGTAAATCTGTTCATTTAACTGGACTTAAAATAATTTTTAAAAACTAGGTCTGTGTTGTCCCAGATCCAACACTATGGTAGTAATATTAAAAACATATAGATATATATATATATATATATAATTAGTCTCAAAACTTACTCCAATAAAAACAAAAATCCATCTGGACTTAACAACTGTATTTCCTCTTTTGGGAATAAAATTCAGGCATCTTTATATCATTTTAAATAGCAAGGGTTTAATTCATTTTAACTGTGTTAAATTCATCTGCCACCAATTAATTCTGAAGCGTCTCTGTGGGGTTTTACTTCTGAAAAACCTGTTGAGATTTTTATCAGCATAAAGTACTGCTCTGTAGTTAAGGCCAAATTTAAATGTTGTTCATTTTCCTGCAATATATTATGCATTCAAACACTGTGTATGAAATATTTGGACTTATCTAAGAACGGCTGAAAAGCATTGCAAGCACCAAATTTACTACAGCCCACAAAAACAGTATAATGTTTCATTCCCTTAACTGAGAAAGTTATTTTCCTCATATAAAGAAAAAAATTTTACAAGCAGAGCAAACATGAGCTCCCTTTTCCAGCCCAGTCCTCCATGTGGCAACAAATTCACTGTGAATAACCTGTATTACAGTAATTTCCCTCTCTGCCTCACATTTCACAAACCACGGATCCTTATTAAAACTCTTTATTTCTGCCATTAACACTTCAAAACAGAAGAAGCTATGAGCTTGAAAAAGGCTGAGAAGGTAATTATGTGCCACCTTTCTTCCACCCAAAAAGTTATTCACATTTAGCCAAACTCAGAGCTACAGGTAATTTTTGTCAGACATTGGAGATAAGCATTTCTTTGAGACAAGTCTGATTTATTTGCAAATACCCTGAGTTCTGCTTCTAAGAACATAAAAAGAAAAGTTTCTTTGCTTCTAGCTTCAAATATCTCCCAGTTATTGCTCAGTTCAAAATCCTCCTGGCTTTCTAGACTTCTTTTTTTGTTTCAGAGACAGAGTGGCTGCTCAGTCTGTGCCCAGTGTCTTCCTCCAAGCCCTTGAGATCACTCTGTCTTTCAAAGGCATTCTCGAAGGGCTTTATCTTTCAAAACTTAATAAGATGCAAAGTAAAACATACTCACTCACATGCACCCACACTTTAGGTGCCAAGAAGTGTCTGAAGAAGCAGTCCTTAACCTTTTGGCTACCTACTGCTATAAAGCAACTTAAATGGTTTTTCTTCTGTCTTCTTAAATGAAGAGCAGTCTTTATGCCCAAATCATGAAATCTGACACTCAATAACTTGCCAATATGCACACATCACAATGCCAGCCTTTTACATCTGTTTTTGGGTTAGCTACAAACATTTTTTTCAGTGGCTACAGCAGTTTAAAAAAGAAAAGGGGAAAAAAAAACAGATAGAGCAAAATCCAAATGCAGTTTTGGCTCTGATCCAATCCATCAGAGAAGCAAAGACAGCAGAAACACTCACTTCAGAAGGCACTCAAGCGCCAGGAATAACAACCAGCAATAACAACCTCACCAGCCAGGCTGCAAAGTTGCTTTGGGTCACTTTGTGTCAACATTGTGTCAAAGCTGCACTGGGACCTATGCTCTGGGTCACTTTCTCTTCCAACTCCCCCCCCATCTATCTGGAATACAACAAATGGACCAACGAATGACCCTGCTCCATCATCCCCCAAAAAACTGTGGTGCAAGGCTACCTGAATATACTCTAATGCAGCCCTTTTGGAGTGTGAAGTAGTATGAAGATTCCTCTTCCAGGAGAGCTTGCTATTACAGAACACACACAAGGGTGTGTGGGAAGAATGGGAAGTCTTGTCCAACAGTGCTCCATACTGGACATAGAGCTGAACTTGCCTTTGAAGGAACACAACTGGATTTGCATAGCTCTAAAGTAAAACTAATTCTGTTAATCTGAGGTGGCTACATTTGTTGCTGCACTTCCACCATGGTCCAGGTAAGTCACCTGGGTATGAGGGCTCATTGCATTTCAAGGCATGAGCTGCACTTCAAGTATTGCTGATCCCCTTACCTCTTCAGACATATACACCCTTTATCTTAGGTCTCCCGCAAAGCCTTCCTCCACTTTGTTTTGTTAACTATGAGCTTTCTCAGGGCCTGGATAACTCTGCACCACACTACCTGTCCCCAGTGCAAGCAAAATAAAACACTCATCTTTTGCACCTTCGGTCTTGCCATTTCTGGACACCAGATAACTACTTAACTGCTATTCCTTACAGACTGCTGAATCTTTTCCACTATCCTAGTCTCTGAATAGAAAAATAAATGAAGACTTAGGTCTTCATAAATGAGGGATGATCCAGATCAATAAGCTGAAGATTTGTAGGAGACAGAAACAAAGCCATGTTGGAAAACATCTTAGGTTTCATACTCCAAAAAAGATGTGGACACCATAGGATAAACACTTAATATTGTGCATAGGTCCTGCACTGAAGAAACATGTGGAAACACCTCTTAAAGGTACCTTGTGTCAAGTTCCTGAAATTATATAAGAGCAAATGCATGGACCAACTTCCAAAGCAAATGCTGTCCTTGCTTTGTGTATTGTACTTTCATCAATGATGAAGTCAAACTGAAAGCAAGCAATGGCAAGGCAGAATGAGAAGATGCAATCCACATTTCACCAAGAACTGTATATAACCTGTACATTTACCTAAGTGCTGTTTCAAAATATCAATTAAGACTTTTACAGTAAGTCCCTCTGAGAGGCTGATAACTTTTTTGCTTTTTACAGATTCTCCCTGCAGAGATTTACAGGTATTTGTCTCATCCTGTTGGAAACCAGAGAAGCTGAACTAATAACTTCATATCTTATTCTCTTAACAGAACCAGACTTCAGCAATAAACTAACTTCCCCAGAAAAAAAACAAGCAAAAAAAGTTAAAACATGGTTGCATATATTGCTTTGGAAGTGCTCCTGAGAAACCACAAACCATCAGTCTCACAGGAGTTCTAAGAGTTTAATAATAAAGGCTTAACACAGCCCCGATAGCACATAGCGTTACAGTAACACGCTCCACAGGCTGAGCCAAACAGGGAACACAATAATACCTCACAACATAAGGCTGTAATTTGGCATACCCTCATACAGAGACTCGAGCTCTGAGGTCTGCATTGCTTTCTTGTATGCATGATCACTGTTAAGTTTCTCATTCCATATCCCTGCTTGCTGGATAATCCAATGGCCTCTTATAGAACTGCACACTACATTTAATAACATATAATGTAATTTCTGCCTCTGGAGCTTGACCAGAGACCATATATCCTATAGTCCTCCATCATCTGGACTAGGGAAGGCAGTTGCAATAATAACATTAAAGACTACAATTTTGATTCAGAGTCAGAATGAAAAGAAAGATTTTATTTGCTGTTTTTTTACTGCTGAGTGGGAAGACCGTTCATAAAGAAAAGAGTCCGTCACTCATTGCCTCCTCTTTTCAGCTAAGTATCGAAAAGGACAGAATCAAACATCTCAACAGCCATCAAAATCTGTTTTCTATTTGAGATCAATATTCTTTACCAGGACAGATACCAGGGAAGGAACACAACACGCAAAAGTATGTAACTTAGTGACGAAAAAGACTTAAGAAACATATCTTTGTGTTTCATCTAGTCAGAAAGTGAAGCTCATGAAAGCAGTGCCACTCTCAGAATTCATTTGGCAGGAAGATCTGTCTCAGAACAGCCTCTGCCCCAAAGAAAAACATATTTAGAAAAAAAAAAAAAACATTCTTACCATGCCTATGCAACACTTTGGATAATTGAAGGGAACTAAATCATTTCAGTTTGATTTCAGAGATCTTGCTTAGACACTTAAAGCTTAAACATATCTCCTCAGAGCTAGTAAAACATATGAACAACTGCCTGTACTTACAAATTACTTGGCAGGCCATTTTTTACTTCCTAATGCTTTGTTTTACTTGCTGAAGACAGGGCTAAATAATTGATTCAGTCTGATGATAAATGCCATCCTACTAATGTATGAAGTATTCTACTTCTGCATTAATGTTTTGTGTCCACCCCCAGTGCTTCATTTATTCCACAATAACTAAGCTGTTTCTTATATAGTACAACTGATTTTCCCACATATACATCATTCTCTGAAGTGAAGTGGCTCTATATTAAGAGCACTAGTCACTGTATTTGACCTCAAGGATGCTCAAAATTAATTACATTTTCTATTCAAAACTCAAGGCACTAATTATGCCACCCCTATGCACCACTTCCTACAGCATCAGGGAAAGTCAAAGGAAACATGTAAGACTATTCTTATTTATAGTCTCAGCTCCTACATACACACCCTGTGAAAAACAATCAGTAGCATTCCTATGCTTAGACACCACAAGAAGTGACCACCTCAAGTGTATCATTTGAGCACTGTTATTCTAACACCTTCAATACCCAAGATGAGGAATACATAAAGATGACACACACAGCACAGGCACACTCCCTACTCACAGATGTGCAAGCTAACAGCAGTAAATACAGGGACTGTGAGTCTTTGCAAGCAAACCATATGAAAAGTTTCAGTCCAGCGCTGTCTGAAACTGATAGGAGACGTCAGTTCAAAGTTCAAACCTGTTCCCTTTATGGGAAAGGAAAAGTCCCTCAGCAACAGGAAATATCTGACTGTAAAGAACAGTTCCAATAAAGGGTGGATTTTCTACTTTAATAAACTGTCTTAACACAAGGCTGCACAACAGTGTTTCTGTTGCACTAAATTTGAATGCCTGTGCCACCTGGCTCTGTATTGGTACGGAGATGTGGAACACGCTGGTGCTTGTTTCACACAACATACCCTCAGGGCAAGGTTCACCCAGTACCTCTTTAAATACTACCCTCATTTCTACAGTACTAACTTTTGAAGTATACAGTACTACATTAGGTCATGCAGATTCTCTCCCCATTTCCATGGCTGACCCACAACATATCATTTTTTTATTGACATGTAACTTCACAGCCAAGCTTAGAGTTTGTCATGGTTTTGCCCAGCTAGCAATTAAGTACCATGACAGTCTCTTACTCACTGCCCATTATCCACCCCCATCCTCCTTAGGACTTCTTACAGGACCCAACTTTACAACCCTTTCCCCATTACCAGAAATGGCTTCATGTCAAACCATGAGAACTGAACCCAAATTCCTTGGGCATCTGCTCTGCCTGGACATCATCTCTCATCTTCATTTCAGCCTGGAGCAATCCAGTTTCCACACTGAGAAACTCCATACAGAGTGTCGAAGCTCACACACAAGCTCTGCCCCAGCGAGCACAGACACACCAGGTTCAGAGCTTGTCTCTGCAAACTCATGGCTCAACTAAAACACAGCCACTATGGGTAACTGTGCTATAACCTGTGTAACCCCAAACAAGCCCTTCAATGAAAGTGTTTCCCATTTGTAAACAAACCACTCTGCTTTTTCACAACAACCCTTGAACAAATAGCTTGAGAGCTAAGAAGGGATATAGCTGTTATCACTTGTCTCAGTAATTTTAGATGGCATCAAGATCTACTGGTTACATTGTAAACTGCAAAGCCATTCTCTATCAGCTCTCAGTTTCCCATAACTTAACTGAAAACAACAACTCTTTCAGTGACACGGAACTTAAAAGATGTAGTAAAATTTGTTGAATATGTGGGAATTCCATGGAACCTAACCAACTTTTGCACTTGCTGATGTGCACATCGCTTCCTTTCCCTAATGAAGTGACAAATTAGCAAAGCAAGAAACAACATCCATGTTCCAAACAGATGTATTTTTGAAGTGTTCTGAGCATGCCAATTTTCTTTATTCTGCAATGAATGACCTGAATTAAAAGATGTGGTGTCCTCTGCCAGCTGGCAAATGCTTCAGAAGGATATTACATTGCTATTGTCTTCAGCAGTGCCCAAAGTGGTAGCAGGGAGGGCTGGTATTATTTTGCTCACAAGTTCAGTGTATCTACCATGTAACCTCACAGTGCTGTGACCATCAGAACTCTGGGCACAACTACAACATGGTGCTTAATTCCAAGCATCCAGTATGTGTCTGTCAGCTCCCTATTCCAGGGGAAGGTCAATGGCAAAAGCCTCTCGGGTTGCTCTTTCCAGAAGAGATGGACAAATAGTCCCCAAGTGCAAAAGAACAGACGAGATGAACATGATGGAGAAGTTCATTGGTAGTTCAATTGCTCTGAGGAGCACAACTGTATGGTAGATCTGCACCTTCTCTAAAGTCACAATAACAGGCAGGCCAAACTGGATCAATAAAGCTGCTGAGAGGTTTCTGTCTTGACAGAATGAAATCCTTAAATCTCAGACTCTCAGTACTTTAAGGAGTTCATGTCATGCTAAGATAGGTCTCACATATTTTGGTTTCAATTATTATTCTAGCACCAAGGAGACAGTCATACACCCAAATTCCGTAGAGGAACATCCAATAAATTACAAAATAACTCTTCTCTCTTCAAACTTACAATGTGCAAGACAAAGTGGATATTGGCAGTTGGGGAATTACACAGAAATAAGGGGGAAAACATGGGTCAGTAAGATAGTACCAGCACTGTGCATCGATGTTTTCCTGAGCATCGGTGGTAGTACCAGTCTTTAATTGAAGCACTATGAAATAAATCTCTATTTCTGAACAAAAGGTTCACTCATTTCATCTAGAAATACAGTATTTATGCATTCAGATTTAAAGCACTTATGTTCAGAACTTATCTTCTTCTGAATGTGTTATCTCCAGCTAATGCAATGCAAAACATACGTTAGCAGAAATTAATTGGCCAATGCCATCTGGTTGCTTCCAACAACACTTTAAAAGGTGCAAACTGTTCTTAAAATTACTATTAAAAATACTTTAAAGTTAATAATATTTATTTCAATCATTAGGAAAAAAAAAAAAAAAGTAAGTGGCATACTCAACAGTTTCCTTGGTTGGTATTTTCACATAACTTTGGGAACACCAAACAATTTCCATATAAAAACCAAGTATCTGAAAATGTTCAAACATTTCATCTCTTTACTACATACTAGAAGCTTGAAACTACAGAGCCAAATATGCTTAAACTTGTCCTTAAAAAAACCCATTCTGTTTCCAACTAAAGAAAAAGCCACTAAAATGTCCTGATTAGAAACGTATTGCCCAGCAATGGCATAAGAAAACTGAACTTTGTATTTTCATAGTGCAAACAAAATACATATTGTTACCTTAGACATTATAAAATACAAGCAATCATAATTAGATATAAATTGCTTTTGTCTTGTAGCATTCTTATTAAATATGCATGTGGACTTTTATCAAAGCTCAGTCTAAGTACTATATTAGTGTCTTAAACTTACACTCTCACAACTGACTCAGAGTACTGGAAAGCTGCTGCACATTTTCTTTGTTTTATATAAACAAAGACATGTACATGCAATTAATGGCAATTAGGACAACTATTTTAATAGCTTAGTCTTGTTTTTATGCTACTGGAGCCATTCAATCATTTTTTTTCCTCCCTCTCCCTGGCACAAAACACTTTTTCATGTGTTGGCTTTCCCAAACTAGCACTCAGAAACCTCTCTTTCCTCAAAAGCAGAAACATAAATACTTCCATCAGGAAATTCATATTCTTGAATTTGTTTGAAAATTATCTATTGCTTATGAGACTAAAGCCAATGGTCCAAAGTGTCACAAAACCTCAAAGCACACAACATCTGACCCTGCTACCAAAATAACGGCCAACAAGTTCATATGTACAGCTTTATAGTGACAGTTCTCACCTCTCCTGTGTCTGCCCAGAACAAAAACAAGAGGAAAGAGTAAGGTAGGAGAAATGTGTATGACTATAAAATGTCTCCAAATACAAGTGCTTTATGGGTGTCTTCTCTAGAAAAATCACAATGTGCTACTTTCTTTTGCATTACAAGTACCCAGACCATTTATTAATGTGAAAGGTGATACTGAACAGAAAGTCTGTTGGATCCTTTTTACACTCATGTTTTTTTGCAGTTTGAGGACAGGGTGAAGTTTGAGGGTTGTTTCTTGGTTTTCAACATCATCACCACAATCAATTCCAAAATCTAAACAGGCTTCTGGTCCATCAAATCCTAAAACTCATGAAGTTTCCAAAACAAGTGTAAAAACTTGGATTTGAGAGGTCCTACACAGTACACTATTTTATAGCTAGTACATATTGGATATACGCAGAGAGATACTGAGCACATGTTCCTTCAAAGTCAAATGTCTTGAAGAGCAGCTGGCATGCCTTCAGCTTGCCTTCACCTTCCAGCCACATGAACTGGCCTGCAAAGGGCATCACATCTACTAAAAAAATCTTTGCATGGTCCCAAACCAAACAAACACCGACTCAGGCAAAAGTGAAATTAAGATGTTCCAGAAATCATCTGTGCACACGACAAAAGCAAATGCCATTCTGTTCCCTGAGTAGCTGCTTGACTATGAGAGCTCTGATACATGGAAGAAAAACACAAACAGAAAAAGAGCCCCCAAAGCAAAAGAACATCATCACAGTAACTTTGAACAGTGAATACAGAGCTTCTCATTTCCTATTATCTTCTTGTACAGAAATGTTTGATTTGAAGAAAAAAAAAGGTTCATTAAAACCTAAGAAAAATAAGCAAGAGGCAGACTAAATAGTGTCAGTAATGCCTCATCTCCACGTGCAGAAACTGCAGGAGAATGAAAAACTTAATGTAACTAGCAGCAGCAGAAGAGGAAGATAATCATCACCACTACCCAGCCCCTGGACAAATACAGCTGGAGATGATCTAGAGAAAAAGCCTTCCTCCTATCACACCACATACAAAAATACAATGAATCCCTTTAAATTAGCACTTGGCAGAGAAACAGGCCAGTGAGAAAACAAGCTTTAAGGCATCCAGAAGGTTAAATACTAAGAAACACTGGTTCCAGTCTAAGATCAATGGAATTAAACCGCTAAGCACCTGAATTGTTCCTCAAAGTATGCAAGCCTTTAAAAAAACCCAAAAGACTCAGTGTGGTTTCCAAGTCAGCAATGGCTAAAAGAACAACTGAGATGGCACTCCTCATCAAGGACAGGAAAGGACCAAAAAGATGGGCCAGTCTTATCTCCAGCTACAAGAACCTGTCCTGTCCAATGTTGAACAGGTCCTTTCGACAGAAATTAAGCTTACAGTGATAAACTCATGAGCAAATCTGAAATAGGCAATAAATTACCAGAGGACTGCATGCAGATGAGCAGTATGAGCAGGATCAACTGCTATACCACATCCAAAAATCTTGGGTAACCCTATTTGGGAAAGCCACAAAGTCTCTTGCATATTTGCAACAAGTAAATGTACTAGATAATATAATCAATACTATTATTATTGTTGTTGTTATCAGGAGCAATATTGAGGAAAGAAGCTAAACTTTTTACAAGTTGAGTAAAAAGGTAACTATTGATACAACCCCTTTGGTGTTTGGTCACACACGTTTTTGCCAGATCTGCCACAATGCAATGTGCAATGATCTGCATTGTTCTGTTGCCTCTGAAACACCCATATTAAAGAGCAAAGTTAAGTGCCCACATAAACTTTCAGCAAACTGGCAGAGCCTCTGGAAGAAAAAAACCCAAAAATCAAAAAACTCACCCCAAAAATAGAAAGTTAAACTCAATCCAGATCAATGGACTACTTTAATCAAAATATCATGACACAGGAACAGCTTGCTTGAGTACAGTACTACACCACTGAAACATCTAATGGTTTTTCATGAAGACCACGTGCAACTGCCAATTCTGTTTCACCAAAAGCTGGAACTTCAGGAATCACGAGCTGCCAAGAGCAATTCCCATTCTTAAATTAATTCAATTCCCACAAAGAAAACCCACTGTAATCTCAGAAAGACAAACCTTTGACAGCGCTCCACAACAGACCTCACTTCTTATTAGCATTTCAGCACCTGCTGAAGTATGCTCCCAGCCAGCATTTCACGGGCTCACTGGGATTCACAAATTTGAGTTTTGCCATTTCTGGATTACTCCACCAGCAGAACTCCTTATAAAAGGCAACAGTCATTTTATTAACCTTATTCTAAAACAGCTGCCTCATGTAACACAACTTCATTTGACTGGCAAAAAACTACAACAGCTTGATGTTGGCAGGTCTGGGATCAATTCAGAAATGGAAAATGGCCTCTTCTTGGTTTGTGACAAGCCATCAATGTAGGCAACTTTTTGGCCATAACTATGACTGTGAAATTGCCTGCACAACTGAACAGATGATAGGGAAAGAGAGGAAAGGATCAAGTGAAGTGAGACAGTGATGAGTACAGCATGAATAAAGAATATTGCAGAAGCCTGAAACACCAGTTCAGCAAACGATGAATTGTAATTTACAGGCTGCCCAGGTGGGTTGTGCAGTCTCCTTCTCTGGGGACATTCAAAACTCACCTAGATGAGTTCCTATGTGACCTACTCTACGAGGTCCTGCTCTGGCAGGGGGATTGGACAAGATGCTTTTTTGAGGTCCCTTCCAACCCTTAAGATTCTGTGAGTCTGTGTAAACACAAAGGGCTGCTGGTCATTCAAAGAAAGTAAACTGTGTATATCTAAATGGCTTAAGCTGTTAGGTTTTCAAGTCAGGATTTGGTTGTGGGGGAAGGGGTTCTTTTGGGTTTGTGCTGTTTTTAAACTTTATTAAAAGAACATCTTTCTCAGGCTGAGTAGCCTTGACATTCTTTCTAAACCATACTTAAACAAACATGCCCACTAATTCTCCCAAACCAAATCAAGTAATGGTAACCTTAACCATAATGCGACACACAAAGCCAAGCATATCAAGGCCAAGGACTCCATATGGAGAAATGTGAGCCAAAAGCAGGATTTAGGGCCAGCTTCAAAATTGCACATATGGAAGAGAACTGCAACCACCTTAAGATCCTCACTGCATCCAAGCAGGCGGTTATCACCAGCTTCAGGCCCACAGATACTTGAGAGAAGGAAATGAGACTGATCAGTTGCAGCAGCCCACTTTCCCACACGTGGTTTTAATCAAGCTAATTTGGTGGTAGTGAGTAAAAGCAAGCAAAGCTTCACTTTCCAGGTATTTTTACCAGTGCTTTACCATCTGTGCTGACCAGGAACACTGGCTAACTAGGATGCCATTCTGCAAAATACTGTATCTCATAACAAGAGTGGTGTATCCACTCCCTCTGAATATCAGCTGGTACAGCCACTGCTTACAGGTAATGAGGTGTGGGGAGAAGATGCAGAACTTCGAGAAATGTACTGGACAAACTTTACTGTGAAAATCACTCTTGAAAAGGCAGTTGGATCACTTGCTGGAATCCCATTGGCCGTACCCATGCTACATTAAACTTACTAATGATCACGTGGATATTAAACAGATTTTGGAGCTTTAAGAAACAAAGCAGCCTACTTAATTCCTAGGCTAGTTGTGCAGTCATCTCCTCTAGGCTAGTTTTTGTTTTGCAGATACATACATGATAGCATAGTTTTCCTGTGAAGAAATGTTTTGGCTTACACTATGATCTCAAAACAAGCCATGGCTACTTTCTAGGCACACATAAGAGAATGGAAATGGGTCTAGCAAGGGACTAACTTTAATGATATCTAATTAAGTGAAAGTTTTTCTAAGCTAAATCTGTGTCCAGCAACCTGAATCATAGAGACTAATGACATCAGTACCAGAGTTGGTACATAAGACTGATGCAAATAATGAAGAGGTGTATCAGTAAATAAAACACGTCAAAAGAAAGTATAACCCTCTGCAGCAACATTTAGCACTTACTCAGACCTGGCATGTCTGGGTTCACTCAAGGTATGAATTTTAGATACAAAAAATTTCTAGTCCAGACTAAAACATGTGACCTAGTCAGTAGACAACAAATGCAAGCTGAAGTATTAATATACTGATGGCTCCAGCTAGGGAAGTCAGAGAACCAAGCCTTAAATCATAACCAAGGCAACAGAAACAAGGCAAATTGCAGGATTGTAAGTCAGAGCTTCAGGAGAGCAGAATTCAGCCTATTCAGGGGCCTGCTTCACAGAAACCCAAAGGGTATGTATGAGCCTGGAGAGAAGACAGATGGGGAAGAGTTAGTTTATTTTGAAGGATGACCTCCAAACTCCAGAATTATCCAGCTCCATGTGCAGAAAATCAACCAAAGGCACCAGGAGAGCTGCATGAATAAACAAGAGGCTTCTGACAAAAACATAAAGAGAATGTATACAAGAAGCGAGAGTAGGGTCAGGTGAGCTGGGACAAATAAAGAGACACTTTCCTAAGACAGGTTTAAGAAGGTCAGAGGCTGCCTGGATTTGAAAACAGTGGTGGACATGAAGGGCAACAAAAAGCACTTCTACAGGTAATGTAGCAGCAAAAGGAAGACAAAAAAAAAAAAAAAAATGAAATGGCCTGGAGAAGTGGGCAGACACATCTCGTCACGTTCTGCAGAGGGAAATGCAAAGTGCTGCTCCTGGGAAGGAATAACTCTATGCCATACAGGCTGGGGGCCAGCTAACAGGAAAAAAGCTTTGCAGAAAATGACCTTCTAGTCCTGGTGGAGCAGCTGAACTGAGCCAGCATCATGTCCTGGTAGCAAAGGTATCCAACAGCACCCAGGGCTGCACTGGGCAGAGGGCTGCCAGGCAGGGTGAGGGAGGTGATCCCTCCCTTCAGCTCAGCACTGCGGAGGCACTGCTGCAGGGCTGCATCCAGGACTGGGCTCCCCACTACAAGAGACACATGTTGGAGCAAGTCCAATGAGTTAAAATGATTAAAGAATTAGAGCATCTTCTGCATGAGAGGCTGAGACAGCTGGGATTTTTAAGCCTTGAGAAGAAAAGGCTCAGGAGGATCTCAGTAATGTAACCTAATAGGAAAGAACAAAGAAGGCAGAGATGGACTCTTCTCAGAGGTATCCAATGAAAGGACAAGAGACAATGGGAATGGACTGAAAAGTAGGAAATTCTATTTAAACATTAAAAAACTCCAACTGTAATATGAAGGCGAAGAACTCCAGAGGTACTTTCTAGTCACAACTATCTTATGATTCTGTGAAACACCCTTGATTCTAAATCAGCATTGCTCTCAGGGTTTTAATGCTTTCCCTCACGTTTGACTGATTCAGAATGAATAAATGCAGAGGAACCAACTACAAAAAAGATAAACCTTCTATTCTGCTGGTAATGCTATGCCAGGCGAGAAGTCTTAAGAGCACAGTTTAAAGTGGGAACTGAATTTATCCTGAGTTGAGCACAGGATAAATCTAATAACTATAAGGTTAGTGTTCACTTACAAAGAATTTCCTTACCAGGACAATGAAATGTATTGTTATGGCTACTATTCGAGTCCAGGAGTAAAAAATCCAAAAATATGCCTGTTGAGGTCATGATGATTACCCACAATAAATTGTTCTTTACTAGTGGCTCTCATAAGAGGAGCGGCCACTTAAGTACCACAATGTGGAAATTAAAGAGCTCTGGCCAGGAATTATCCAAGTTAACTTGCAGAATCCAGGCAGTTCCTCTGCAGTTGTTCAATATATTAAACATGACCACGGTATCCTGTACTGCCAACTTCCCTCATCAAATTTCATCCATCAGAAGATTTCAAGCAGATGCCACATATTCTGCTAGAGAAAGTTTAAACAATGATACCACCTAAGGCACAGTTTCATACTGCAGCACCCAACAGCCCCTGAAACCATTCCCCCACGTCTCTTCCTTTGAGACATCATAAGGACTCCCCTGGTTGAAAGGTCAAACTGGAAAAACACCTTTCCCTTTTGGTGTTCTGCTGTTTTAGAGTAGGCTGGCATTGTCTGCCACACAATTGGTAGAACAGCAAAAGCCAGCTCAAGGTAAGCAACAGAAACAAGGATTTGGGTTGAAGCTCAAAGAACACAAGTCATGTTTCAAAACATTTTTATAACCAGTGCCAGCAGTGTTTCTTGTAAGCAAAGCCCAAAAGCACACCAACACCTTTCTATCCACTCCTAGCTCAATGCCTGCCAGATGGATCTCTTCTATTTTCTGTGCCCAGCTGACTCCACCACTAAACACTACTCCACCATTCTGAAACATGCAGAAGACAGAAAATATATTGTGGAAAAAATCATTAGGGCCCTATGAATACATTTCTTTCAAGCTTGTCTACATAAGGTCTTCTCCCTGTGGAATCACCCTGTAGTATCAGGGAAGTTATCTGTGTGTGCAAACCACAGACTCAGCAGCTGAAGAACTTGGGGCTTCAGTGAGTTTGCTACTATAGCTATTGCATATTGTACGTACAAGGGGTCTTTTCTGACATTATGGCTTAAATTAGTTTGCCAAGTAGAAAACTTCACTTGCAAAGTAGTACTTTTTGCTAGCATAATGACAAATAAACCCATATTAGGGTTTCCAACAGCATGAGTAAGTTACAGTACAGTTAGAGTCTGGAAGTGGCCAAATTGAAGCCTTCTCACTCCCACAAGGATTACCAATCCCAACCCAAAATTAACACCAACCTCAAGTTGTACTTAAATAGTTCTTTGGCAGCAAACCAAAATTAAGGAAATTTCCACACCCTGTGTGGCCCAGCACATTATTGCAACTCCCCCCAGTACAGCTGTGCCAAGATAACTGCTCAGAGGGCGTGGAGACATCTAAACTAGATCACTGAAAACATGTGTGACAAAAAAACACAAAGAAACACTCCTTAAAAATGTTACTACGCACCTCCTTACAGCGGATTTGCCACCAAAATCAACACACCATGTAACTATACCCTCAGAAACTGAGCTTTGGAAAGCTCAGGTCCTTTCCACAGAAATGAAATGATCCTTGGCAAAGCGGTAACATTCCTTAAAAGCAGGTCTTAAATAACTGCACACCTGTTGACACTCAAATAAAAACACAACTGTGGTGAACAGAGGCCAGAGACTATGTAAGAATGTACTAAATAAAACAGAGGAGAAGAGATTGTTGTAAGGCTGTCCAATAAAAGAGATGGAATAATTGGAACTCTGTCCCCAAACCATTACCGTTCTTTTTTTATACTTTATCTCCAGAAGATAAACTCTCTGGAAAACTGTCCAGCATCATCTAGAACAAAGAAGGAACAGTTTTTCCACAACACCAAAAAGAAAAACAAGCTATCTCAGAAGACACATCTTTGAGGGATTGTCCACAAAACTACTTAGTAAATCCATAAACAGATGGAATGAGGATGAGGCAACAACCTGAAGATGACTTTGTAATAACATCGCAACAGTTCTGATATATTAGGAGCAAAAAATTTCCAAGGTCTGTGTGAGAAAACCCTCATGTTGTATCTTACAGCAACAGTACCCTCTACCGTTACAAAGCAGCATAGCATAAGATGAAGTCCAGCCCCGACCATCAGGAAGCTCGTTGCAACAAGAACACCTACCAAGCTTTCTCAAGAATCTAGTTTGCCGTATAAGTGTTCCAAATTGGTTTTTGTCTCACTACAGAGTCGGGTGTTGGGTTGGTTATGATGTTCATTTCTTCCTTTTCCCAAGACCTTCCTCTGTGATTGGAAAGTGAACAGTTTATAGAATCATAGGGGTTTATAGAATGGTAGGGGTTGGAAGGGACCTTTAGAGATTATCCAGTCCAACCCCCTGCAGAAGTAGGTTCACCTAGATCTGGTTGCATAGGAACATGTCCAGGAGGGTCTTGAAGACCTCCAAGACTAAACCAAAAACTTTGAAAGCTATTCTCTAAGGAAGATAAGAGCCAGTCAACATCATAGGAATATTTTTTTGATTGTTTCTGTAAAACAAAAAAGTGTCTTTTAGATTTTAAAGATCTATGCATTATCAAACAGCCACACACCATAGAGAAATCCAAACACTCTATCAGAAGGTTCTTCAAGAAGCAGCTTGAAGGCTACTCCAAGAGTAACAGCACCGGCAGACTCCTCTATTTCTAACCTATGACCAGCCACTATCTGAATGCTGGAAGAAAGAACATCACATTGCAGATTCAGCAGAGCAAGGGCAGAGATGGGGAGAGCAGGCAGGCAGCCCCTTAGGCTTCTCCTTGAGATACAGTTTCCAGAGTCATTGTGAGGCCTCAGCACAAGCCACAAACATCAGAAACGTCACCCTCCAGGTGTCTAGCTGATGACTTTTACCAGCAAGGAAATTCAAGAACTGAGTGTACCTCCTGTTCTTCTCACATGTAGAACGCAAAGGGAAGGAGAATAATACTTGAGCCCACTAGGCAAAAATCTCCTAAGCCTAATCTGAAGCACAGGCATATTCATCACTGAATGTCTATATGAACAAGCAGCCAGGATGAAAGGACACGTTAATCTATCGAGCATTCTTATGTGGTTAAGATTACTGTCCCAAAACTGAACTGTGAACAAATACAGCAAATCCATGACACACCACTTGCCTTCAGAAAACTTAAAAATAGAAAATAAAAATCCTTCAGTACAGAGAAGGGGAGAAATAAGTTGTACATTTTGCATTAGAAAAGAACCCTATGCTGCTTGATCTAGAAGTCATATCAGGGTGGGGACATACATGACAAAGTGTCTACAGAGCTTGAAATGGAAAGAAATCCAACAACATACATTGTCCATAATGGCATTGCCAACCAACAAGGTATTTCCACTCAGTTCAGTGTCTTTTTCTGGAGAGATGGGGGACAGCAGTCAATTGCCTTTGGCCAGAAGGACACAACTTTTAACCTTGGTGATAAAAAAGATGGTTTCATGCCTTTCCATCAGAACAGACTCAGAACCACATTTCTATACATTCCATAGCAACAAGATGTCCAAGTATATGGCAAGTGTATCAATACTTGAATCTTGGTAAGGGAACACAGTACTTCCCAGTGGACATAATGGTGTTATTATGAGTTATAGTGAATAGCAAGCTGCTATGAACCAGCACCGTGATGCTGAAACCCCAATGTCTTTGTACTGAAAAGCACGAACCAGAGCATAACTGCAAGCCACCTTTTTCTACTCCACTCATACAGGCAGAGCCTCCAAAGCAATATATTCTGGAGTACTAAACATCAAGAAACATGTGCATGAGTTGTACAGTTTTTAGAAGAATGATCGGCTTCCCAAAAAAATTTCTCCACTAGAAAGATTCAAAATCCCCAATCTGAAGGAAGTCAGGCTAACCTAAAACACATAAACACATGGTGAAGGGCACAAAAAAAACCCAAAAAATGAATTAAAAACTCAGAAAAGCTTGCAACTGACTTGTAACCAAAGTGATTTCGTGTAGACATCAGAGAGGAAAAAAGTCTCTCTACAGGGAAGAACAATTAAGCACTGAGATAGATTGCCCAAGTTTCCATCATTAGATTTTATAGAATACTTCTGACATATGTTGGCATAAAGTCCTTTTAAAAATATTGTTTCTCAAGACCCAGAGAAAGCCCTCCTGCAGTTTTGCAAGGCTATTTTCTACAATTTGCTATGAAGGAAACCATTTTGAGCAGCTATTGTTAAAAAATACAGCTTCTAAAATAAGTGGGCAATATTTAAGATCAGATAATAAAACCATAAACAGTACTAGAAATAAAGTCTATTAATCTACACACACAACAAAACCAAGGAGGAAAACCCTCAAAAATTAGGACAATGGGCTTACAAACAAAATAGTTACTCAGTTTTCTTAGAAAGTAACTAAAGAGTTACACAACAGGAAAGAAAACTGCCTTGCTGGTCCAGCTCACTCCCAGGTGTTTTTTAATGCCACCAAGGTGGCTGGGCTGGAAAGCACCAGGACTACAAAAATGCAAGGTCATGCCATGGAGATACATAACTCAACTATGAAAATAAGTGACATTTCAGCAGTTAAAAATAAGTACCTTTTTCTTAAAACACATAATTTTAAACTCAACAGTCTCCCTTCCTTACCTACAGACTGTTCAGGACTGCTACTCTCACATCTTTCTGCTGTTAGTGCTTTAAAAGATAAAGTTTCACCCATTTTTAACATTAGGACAGCAAAAAGGAGGCTTCTGCCTTATTGCAGAAGATACATGATTCTTCAGTACAGCCAAGTCCCAAGATGGTTGCAATCACAGCAACATAACTTCTCAGTACAACTGCCCAGTATTCATCTAGAAATCTGAGACACTTTCAAGTCTGTCCTTTAAGAGAAGCCAAAAGTATTTGCCTTGATGGAAAAACACTGGGGGAAAGAGAAATTATAAATTATTAACTTGGATTTGCTCCTATCTTCAAGATGATACTTCTAATACACAAGCACCTCCATGTGTTCATAATCCTGTCTGAGAGTACAGCATCCAACATGTAATTGCAGAGGAGTTACACCCCATGTGATAGCACATAAAACCACATTTCCCAAAACATTTTATGGGACCAGACAGACGTTCCAGAGATGAGGCTTCACACTGCACAGGATGCAGCAAAGAAACCACCCACCAATCATTGCAAAATGAAGCCTTCTGGAAACATTCATCCCAACAGCTCCCCAGTGGACATGGAAAAAGGAAATATCACAAATAATGCTTTTTTAATTAAAATGCTTTCTAAAATGTATACTGGCACAGGAACTGATAAAAGTTATGTGAAGATAAGATAGCTTAGAAGTGGAATATACTTGCTTGTCAACTCCTAACAGAAGAGATTATGGTGTTTGACAATGATTATTAGGTTGCATGCCTTGGAAATCTCACCTTTGAAGGACAGCAAATGGAGTTACTATGAAAGATAACCATTAATGTTGGTGTAGTCACTGCAGACAGAAAACCAAACAACTATATGCAACGGCTAAAAGGACTCAAAAGGCAGATGAATCGGCAGCCTACTAGACTATATTTGCCACCAGCATACATTTTATTGCACAACTAAGGGAATATTAACTGTTCCTGTACCACAGCGTTTTGACTCAATGAAGCAATTCATGGGAGAGATTTAAATAGCCCAGTGTGGATACCTGACTAAAAAAATAAACTACTTCCAAAACAGTTTGGAAAGTATACCAGCTATACCAGGAGCTGCAGAATGAGAGGGTGTTGAAGAAAGACATCCCGAAAGCTGCAATGTGACAGAATAAGCAACATAACTGCTAAAAAGGATTAGAACAACCAAAGACAAGTACACAAGGGAGACATTAGGGGCACTACTCCTCTCAGATGCAACATACTGCAGTCACCCAGCTCTGCTTGAAACTGGTTACAAACTCAAATTCATAGTCACTTCAGTGAAGATCAAACCTTCACATTTTTAGTCAGGAGCCAGACATGCCTATCAGCAATAGCTGACAGCAGCAGCAGTTCAAATGCAGCAGTGTTCACATCCAATCCAGTTATTTTCAACAGCTTTTTCTCCAGAGGGAAGCAATTACCACAAGCATGGCCTCCCTTGCAACCATCTTGGGCGTGCTTGCCCTTGACTTCTGATTACACAGTAGCCTGTAACAGTCATCTTCCTCCAAATAGATCTTTGTTACTCTAAGCTTACTAAATAGCTGCACAAGTACTCAGAGCCTGAATTAGTAGTATTGCACAAACAGCCATTGCCTTTGCTCACTGACTTCCCTGAAATCCCATAGCTCAACATATAAGAAAAAGGTATAATTACCTTGAAATACCTCACTTTTTCAGGACCACTTTCAACCTAAAATTACGTTTATAGAGAAAAACAGTAGGCACACGGAAAATGTACTCAGTGCCCATGCCATCCTGTGAGTCCTTCAAGGGAAGGAAGGGACACTGGCCATAAGTTACAGATCAGGAGGTTCAGACTGGGTGTTAGAAAAAAAAGTCTCTTCTAAAGCACCACGGAACAGGATGTCTGGAGAGGGTGTTGGTTGCCTGAAGTCTGTTTGTTTCTGTTCATTCCTCTGTTCTATAAAAGTGACTGCTTTTAGACTGAGCCTCTAGAAAAGCAAAAGGCCTTTGTAGTAGCAACACCCATTACCTATATTGTTATTGTATATTTGCTACATTCAGTGTTGTGCATTCAATGTTAAGTGCCTCCTTCATTGATCTGTCATTTCTTCAGCAAGCTCCAGTACAGGTACAACAAATGCACAATAAAGACATGTTTGAAACAGAAGGTGAAATGTCAGAACATCTATGGGATGATTTAATTGATGCAGTAAAAAAGATAAGGAAAAAAAAATCCAACAACTAATAAAGACACTAATCCCTCCAAATGACAGAGCCCTCTGTCTTGATGCATCGTGCCTGGTCTCTAGCGAGGGCTACAAACAAACAGAGGATTGTGCAGATGATCAAATACCATGGCACTAACACAAGACCTATGAGGAGAGATTGAGGGAACAGAGGCTTGTTTAGCTTGCAGAAGACAAAGCTTCAGTGAGACAGAAGGGCACTCCTCCAACACCTGCAGAAAGATTACCATGAAAACAGACTGGTTCCTGAAGTGTCACATGGCACAACTAGAGGCAGTGAACATAAGCTGCAGCAAGGTTTGGACTGGATGTAGTTCACCGTGAAGACAGTGAAGCATTGGAAAAGGTTGTACAGAGAGGTTGTGCAATCTCTGTTCTTGGAGGTTTTCAGAACCTGACTGGATAAAGACCTGGTCTCACCTAACAACTTTGTCCAGGAGGTTGGATTAGAGGCCTCCTTACATCCTTTCCAACTAGTGTTATCCTAAAATTTGGCACAGTCTTGCTCTGTTCTTAAAAACACTGAAAATTTTTGAAGGATATATTAAATCAGGAAGAATTGGTCAGTAAGGAGCACATTAGGACTAATACATGTAGGTGTATTTTCCTCTAGATTTCTCTATTTGGACACGTAACACAAGACGAAAACTGGTTTTCCTCCCTCTTTTTATGTTACACAGGTGCACACAAATGTAAGAGTACACTGCAGTTACATTTAGTAAAAGAGCTCTTTTACTAAGCCTGCAATAATAATGGCTAAATGGACCCATAAAAATATGTTTATAAAGTCAGATGAGAAAGAAGCAAAAAGGATTCTGTTTTGAAAAATAGATTACAGATGGAGATTCTGCTCCAGAAAAAAAACAAATGCTGCCTTAATTTGCTACAAAAGCAAATCAGGAAGAGAGTGATTGATTGGTCACCCTAAATTAGCCTTAATTTACTTCTCAGAATCGACCTGAGCCAGAAGATAAGAGTATTATTAAGCTTCTCTGAGTTTCAAAGCAATGACATAAGAAAGTAACAAAGACCAGCATCAGCCACAGACTGATTTTGAATATTTTCCAAGCGTGATTCCAAATTTAACTCTGCTTTGCTAGAAAAAATCTACTTCATTTTCAAGTTGATCTTGTATCAATAGTTACCACGTGTGAACTAAGAAGTACAAAAATTACAAGTACAAAGAAATAACACAGTAAGTGCACTCACTCTTCTAGGTGCTTACAACACAGGAAACATTTGGAAAGGTGCAGCAGTTTGGAATAGGTTTCCTGAAAGGGTTGATTTGGAATCTAAAATCATAAGATGTCAATACACAGGAATCTCTCTGTCAAGAGCAGCAAAAATTCACAGCAAAGGAATATGCCTCTATTCAATCACACCTGATGCATCCTTAAAAGAAACCCTTCAGAGGTGCTGTTTAAAGTTTTCATAAAGCCATTTAACACCTTGAAGTAAGATTCATTCTCTTTCCAAATATGACTTTCTAACACCTTGGTTAGTCAGACATTCTTAGTTTTTCCAACCTCTATATAGGTATTAAATCCTTTTCTGAACCAAGATAAATTCTCAGCCCCTCATCATGACTTCAACTCTCAGTTAAACATGTATCACACTATCATGTATCACTTTTAAAAACAAACAAATAAACCACTCTACTACCCATTTAGGATCATTTTCCACATGTTTCTAGAAAAACTTCATTATTTCTCCATCTTCTTAACTAAGCTTTTGGGGGGCTTTTTCACACAACACCATTAGCTTGGGAAGATTAGTACCATGGGAAGATTGTACCAGAAACTTATATAAAGGTTTGAAAAGCAGCCAGATAACTTTATGTCAGAAAATCTTAGCAGTATTTTATATATTATATAAAAAGATAACACACCTATCTCAGGAAATCAAAGGTCATCGATTGCAGGAAGACAGGGAAGTGGGATGGGAGAAACAACAGTAAATGCTCACCCTGTTACCATGCTACTTGGACCTCTGGTCTGACCAGACTTTTTTCCATGAAACTTAACAGTGACAGGGGGGCTGAACTTACCCCATCCAGACTTAATATGGAAGACACACAACAGATGTTCTTCTTAACATAAACTTGCCTCCCAAAAATCTTGTTTTGCTTATCTCTTTAATTAACTGCTGTGAAATTAACAGCAGTAGTTGTTTATAAACATGTGATTACCATGTGACAGAGGTCTTCAGCACTTTTTGGTCTTAGCTCCCACACAAATTCTACCTGGTGAAAAGCAATTCAAATTACCAAATGTGCCTTTCATTCTTTGCTCTCCTGCTTTGCTTCAGCTTCAGAAAGAAGGAGCTCAGGAATAGAAGCACTCAGTTTTTCACCACAGCATCAACCCATGAGATAAGACTATTACATAGTTAGAACTTTTGTTCTTTCTCCTCAGATAGCAAAAATCCTTTAAATAAAGTGAGCTGTTTAGTGACTAACTGAAGTAACAAAGCCTGGTTTCCTAAGAATTTTAGATTTGTCTAGACTTCTTCCCTTTGCAGTAACACAGGCATGGCACTCAAAACCTTACAGCCCTGTGTAGTGTCTAAAATAAGAGTGTCAGGAGGCAAAACCAGCAACTTGTCACAGGATGGGGTTCGTCAGGTTATGAAAATAGCTACTGGCAACAGTAGTGGACTGGATACAACCAGCAAGATTCCTCCAAATTAAGATACTCTCAACCCAAATGATTCTATAGGCTTTTTAAAATGTGCTCTCTACTAAATTTCCCCCAGGGAATGGCAGCTGCCCCGTTGTTAACTGCAAAGGAGAGATGAATGCTGTGCTTTCTGGTTTGCTTTGGGGCATTGCTGGTGGGACTTCTTGCGGCGTCGGAAGCGGCAGGGCTGGAGCGGGCTGACACGGAGGCATCTGCTGCCCTCCCGCGGCACCTGCGGTCCCCGCACGCTGCAACAACCCGCGGCTTCTCACGCTTCTCGCGCTCCACCTTTCATTTGCACGGCTGCACCAGTATTTTAGCAAAAGATACTCGCTTAAGCACGCCTGGTAGGGATTAAAAAATAACGTTTTCTAAAGAGCTGGAGGAAGAGGGAAGAGAAGCCATTTTCACACTGTATCAGTTTCCTGGTCCAATTCAATACACAAACAAGTTTTGCAGCAGACCTGAACGTAAGCCAGAGGCACAGAAGCTGCTAGGCACAGGCTGGGCAGAAACTTTCATAGTCCAGAATTCATTTCACATTACCTACCCTATCATGTTCTTTGGTCTTTACAAAGATTAAAGCATCTATCCAAAAAAGATTAGATCAGAGAACGAAGAAAAAAAACCCCTTCAATCTATCAGAGAAATAACAAAACTAAAAATCACAGCATCCCTCAGTGCTGGTGCTTTTAATACACCTCACATACTGCATGCCCCATCTGAAATGTTCAAGATGATCATGTAACAAAGTGAGCACTGCGAGAGAGGTGTGATTATTGAGGTACTAGGTTCTACTTTCTAGTTGTCCCATGCAACTTCCATTTCCTCAGAGAGAGACACAACGTGCCTTTAAAGAAATTGTCACTGTATCTAATACAGACCACAAAACAAGAAAAAAAGAACTGCTCATGAAAGAAGAGGTAACAGAGATACCACAGCAGCCAGTTCCAGGTTTATCATGTAGAGGTCTCAGGAACATTTGTCAGTAAATCGTCCAAATTGACTAAACACTTTTACACAAGTGTGAACTCTTCAAATCCAGCTACTCCACAAAGCAAGCAGCAAAGCTGCCTGTGGAATTATCTTACAAGTTTTGTCCAACTCTTCCAGACAAACAATGGAAACATTCAAAATTAATCACACAGATCTCACACATTTTTGTAAGCAGGTCCTTGAAGAAACAAGCCATCACAAGATTAGTTAATGCTGTGAGCAGAGACAAGGATAAGGAAAGCTTCTTATGGGGTAATTCCATTCCTGCAAAGGCACAAATACATGACTGCTGAGCAATGCATACCTACACCAGCACAGCATTATGCCAAAATCAGCAATTTATACACAACAGCCAAAGTGGTTTCTTAAACCTCTTGGCTATACTGTTAAGTCTAACATAAAAATCAAAGTAGCCTTCACTTTCTGAAATGACATTAAAGTCTGCAGAAAAAATGATTTGAGTCCTCTCCCATGCTATAATTACAAAGTTTGCTAGCAATGAGTGACCTTCCAAGTTTTTTGTTCTTCATTTAATGGTTCCCCTCACTTCAACTGCCATTTTCTGAAGCCATACTTAAATCACATGAAGGAATTCTGCACCTGCATCAAAACTGTATCAGAAAAGCAGCAAATCACTAGAAAACAGCACATTTCTCTAGTCCTTCATTCAACCCTCCTTTGAAGCAGGAAGTGTCATTTGCATAGGAGAGTACATCATAAGGAGTACTTAGCTCTAGTTTATAAGCTACTTTTACTTAAAAGTTTTAGCAACTGCATCAAGAAACTGAAAACACTCAAGGGTCAGGAAACACCAGCCTAAGGGCAGTCCCTTCCAACCATTAAGATTCTGTGATAACAGCACGGTCTCGATTCACAGCTGCACAAAGTATTTCCCAAGTAATACAATATCCTGTAATTAACCATGTGTTTTGTTCCCTACAAAGTTAAGCAGAAATATTACCATACACTATTGAAGCTTCCATATTTTCAGAATGCAAGTAAGGCCTATTTTTCAACATGCAAACTTATCTTTCCAAAGTTCAGTAATAGTCAAATGACATCTGAAGCACTCTTAAATATGAAGTAAATTTAGAAAATTCAATCATAATTAACATATTTTGTCACTAGAATTCAGTTTGCAGTTTTTAGAATCACAGAATGGTAGGGTTGGAAGGGACCTTTAGAGATCATCCAGTCCAACTCCCCTGCAGAAGCAGGTTCACCTAGATCAGGTCACACAGGAACATGTCCAGGTGGGTCTTTAAGCCCTCCAAGGAAGGAGCCTCCACAACCCCTCTGGGCAGCCTGTGCCAGGGCTCCCTCACCTCAACAGGGAAAGAGTTGTTTCTTATATTTAAGTGGAACTTTTTGTGTTCCAGCTTCATCCCATCTTCCCTTGTCCTGTTGCTGGCTACTATAGAAAAAAGGGATGTCCCAATCTCCTGACACCCACCCTTTAGATAGTTATAAATGTCAATAAGATCTTCCCTCAGTCTCCTCCAGACTAAACAGCCCCAGTATCTGCAGCCTTTCCTCGTATGAAAGATGTTCCAGTCCCCTGATCATCTTGGTGTCCCTGCACTGGACTCTCTGCAGCAGTTCCCTGTCCCTCTTGAGCTGAGGAGCCCAGAACTGGACACAGGACTCCAGATGAGGCCTCAGCAGGGCAGAGCAGAGGGGGAGAAGAACCTCCCTTGACTTGCTGGCCATACTCTTCTTTAGATGGCATTAACTCAGGCTTCTGCTTCTGCTGAAGTGCTGGACTCAAATATGTAGAAATTAATGTCATGATGAATCATATTATTTTAAAATAATAAAAGCCATTCCAATGTTCAGATAAGAAACTTCTAAACAGAGACTATGGCAACAGTGCTAAAAGAACAAAAGCAGCATTAGTAATTTCCTAGCAGAATAATGGAGAACCTCCTATGCTCTGTTTGGAACCTGATAGAATTGTGTGGGGCAAGTCTCAAAAGGCAGAAAAGTGTCAGCAACTGAATTCACAGTAATAAGATTTCTAATTATATCTAGAGCATTAGTGATTGCTATGGTTAAAAATGCCTGAACTGTTCCATTATTCTTCTCTTTTCAAAAGCTCCCTTTTTCATCCTCTGAGCAGAAATCCTAGAAGCTTAGTCTGCACCTGAACACATTTATTTCGAAGTTTAAATAGAAGAAAAGAGAGTTCTGTGTTTGAGTGGGGAGAGCAAAATTAAACTTTTCCCTTATAAACAAAATATATCACCTTTAAAGGGAAAAAGGAGGCTGTGGTATTGATGTATCTGGCAAGCATGAAGCATAGTGCCCTTCATGTGGTAAATCTGAAGGTTGAAAAACCCCAAACCAGCATTCACAACTGTTCAGGTTACAACCTTCATTCCCAAGGCACTTCCACAGATGCATCTTAGGCAACTTCTAGCAGTCAGGTCGTAACCTAATTACAGTACCTACCCCAAGCCACCAGCACCACCCATGCAGACCACCACCAGTTTCATTATCAATGCAGTACTTTGAAATACTGCTGTGTTTTTACAAATAGCAGCAGATGATCTCTTCCCCAAGCACGCAACATCAGCATATTCTGTTCTCTGAACTATGCAGATACGGAATGCGTAATTACAGGAGGGCGAGCCTCATGCGGCCAACTGGACACTACATCAAGAACCTTGAGAACTTTATTCTATTCATAGCTCTGCCCTTGAGCAGCTATGAGACACAGAATAATTTCAGTTTCCTCTGCCTTCCCAAGTCTATTTAAGTTATCACCCTTCATCTGAGGAAATGTATCGCAGTACTTTTCTAAGGTCTCCAGACTCCATAGCAGCTGAACAGCAATACTTACATAGTACCAAAGCTATTCTGAGATTCATCTCTGACAAAGCTAAAAAGCTGCAACTGCACTTATAAATTATTAACTTTGTTGACCTTTATTTAGAGTAAGCCTTCATATGTAGGAAGCCATCAGCTACTCACCTGTAGGGAAAACTCAGCTTTTATTGATTTCTGTGCCATCTCATTCTCACTACCTCTTTTAAAGCATACATGCACCTTTGTTTTGAACAAAGATGCACCTCAGAACATGTACACTCACTGTTGCTAGAAAAGATATCAGCTAAATGTTTTTATAGCTACATTGTGTTAAGTCTTCTTCCTCTAGGAGCTCTTAAGGGGCATATGCACTGCTGCAGCTCAGGTGAACCTCCCATTTCATCAGTGTCCCCAGTATTGAAATCCATGGGGTAATAGCTGTGAAAAAAACTACATGCTGTAGTAGTGCCTGAGTTAAAGTAGGAGAGATCCCAGCATCATCTGAAGAAAAAGTTAGACAAGGAAGATATACATTTATAAGCTCTTAAAAATGCAAATAGCTAATTATATCACCATCTGGTTTTGGGGTTTTTTTGGAACAGAGCAAGAAATGCTAAATTCTGATCCTCAGAGATACATGTTTCTTGGATTCCCTAGGTATTTGGTTATTCAAAATATCAAAACTGGTTAAAAACCATCCTGCAGTTTCAGTATCTGACTAAAATTGTGTTGCTATCATCACTCATTATTACTGCAACAAAGCAACGCATACAAGAGCAATAAAATCACGTGGTGCCATGAGGAAGTAACAACTTGAAATCAGCTCCCAGGTTCAGACATCTATTCAGGACATGCACACACAGTACAAATTACTTTTTGCTTGATGCCTGCGTGCACAATTACATTCCTTCTGAAGTGCAGAAGAGATACATAATTCATGCAGAGCTATCCTCATGACCCGATTGTACTCGTCCTTGCAAGTCATACCCAGCTTTGGCTGCCTTATTGCCTCAGCCTGACATTGCGATGTTAACTCGGGCTGCAGGGAGAAAAAATGAGATGTTACACTGACAAGAGCACCAAAAATGTTGGCAGAAGATAACAATCTAGGAAAAATCTCTTTTGCAAAACATTCCAGACATGGTCAGAATCAGTACTAAGGGCACAGTCAGATCACAGCTACCCAGCTCGAGATGAATGACACATCACCCACTTTGTGGCAGAAGTTATTGCCCCAGCGACGTCAGCAGGACGGATGTGAATCAGAATTAAATGGGCAAAGGTGCCCAAAGCCTGCCTGACTGTATTGAGGCCAAGAGAGAAAGTCTGCGTGATGTATTCTATCAAATGAGTGATAGGGTGGAGCTTCCATTAAGGCTGCTGATAACTTAAGGCACAATAGCCATTGCTGCAGTGGCTACAGGCCAGAGGTGTGTGCCTTGTGCCCTGCAGTGATGTACAGCGACAAGATGTCACTGCAGAGTCACTTACTAAGGTGGATGAGACAGTCCTGACAGAGAGGTATTGTTTCCAGCTCAACTCAATGCTGAGGGGTTCACAATCAGTTGAGGTGAATAAGCCCTTTCACTTCTGAAAGCACTCAGCTGCAGAGCAATTGCTATGTGAAGTAAAATGCTTTCACTGCACTGTACCTCCCAGAATACAGAAAGCTGCTGACTTTGACCTCTGAAAAACCGGTGTCAGAGAACACAGCTTTGGCTGTGTAAGACACTGAGTGCTGCACCCTACAAACACCATCCCAATCCACCTATCAAAAGTCACAGGAACACACCTTTCCCAGGCTTGTGGGGGACCAGGAGAAAATACACAAGAGCAACTGAAGTGAAGCACTAAGTCAGGTTAAGGTCAACGGAATAAAACAAAACCACACATACTTTTAAACCAGGCAAGTTCCCATCAGCTAGCCACACAAATGGAGAGAGGGGGAAATATAAAGGCTTGAACAGGGACTCAAACAGCAACAAGACCGCTGTTGTCAAGAGAAGCAAAAGCTCCTTACTATTTTAGGATGCAAAACTACAGCACAGTTGTGTGCAGGGGAATGAAGAAATATTCTTGCACCTTGCTTTTCTATCTTGCTTAAAAGTCATCATCAGCTCAGAATTAACAGTAATCATGGGCTGAAAAAGCTGAAACCAAGATAGAATGAAGATGAGCGCAAGTACAGCATAACAGCCACCCTTCCATCCACAAAGTGCTTAGAGTGCTATGCTCTTAATGTCCCTCACTAAACCTGCTCCTACAGGTGCCTGAAGCACTTGCAGGGAATTTTCCTCCACTGGAGAAATCCCAGGGAGGAGGCAACATTATACTTGCTCCCTCCCTCAACAGCTCTGTCACACATACGCCCTAGCAGAGTTCTGTCCTGCACTATTAACATTACAACAAAGAAATCCCTGGGATAAGCAGGGTCCCAAGAAGAGCAAGGTTGTACAGGTTGGGTGCAAGGTTGGGTATTTCACTAAATATGCATAAGAGGTCAGAAAAAGATGAAGCATTTTCATTCCTCTGTTTCTTTAGCCTACTTTGTGAAGCACTGCCTTCTGAAAGACAGACACATTCATGATTTTTGTTCAATTGTTTGTTTTTAACTCTTCCATAGACCTTAAAAGTTCTGAGCAGACTGTCTCTTTGTCCTGGTGGTGGACAGGCAGCTGCCTCTGGTGCAAAGGGCAGGCGGTTCTGTGAGGTTGCATTGAACAACCAGAGCACAAGGAGTCAGCAACACAAACATCTGTTTCCAGCCAAGCAAAAAGCAGCTGACACAACTACAGCTGGGGAAGATCCTACCATAACTGAATCACCCATGTTGCAGGAGTTTAGGTTCAGCCAAGCTCCTTGTTCTGGCACAGAGTAACTTGAACAATGCTAACAACTTCTGGGCACTAAATCCATTTTCCTATGTTGTGCACAGATAAGAGAATGATCCACCACAGTTACCACAAGGTTTCAGTTTAAAGCTAAACCTAAGTGGAACATTTCAGCCCAACAGGAGAATTCTTTGAAGAGTTAAGCTACTTTACCAGACAACCAATGTTATAACTCTTATTTTTACAGCTTGCTTTCTAATATTCACCACTGCCCAAATAACACAAATTCCTGGGTTTTAACACTTCAAAAAGCATCCCTGTGATACTCAAAACCCTAAAGCATCTGAAAATTAGCAAACAGATTCCTTAATCCAAGTTATGAAAAGTTTCTAAACATTTGTTCTTAATTTGGGTGCAAGAAGTGTAGCACAAAACAGCTGAAGAAATGAAACAAACCTTGAAAGTTACCAATAAGGCAAACATTAGTGAATTCACAATGATCTGTCTCACTGCTGTTCCCAGCCTCTTCCTACAAAGCAAAAAGCAACTGTTTCAGGAAACTTAGACTACTGTAATGCCATCCAAACCAGGGTTTTTTAAAAAGCTAACGCCCACAAGGTTAAAGTCTCCCAGGCTTTTCAGTCTGGGGAGCAGGAGCAACAGCAATAAAGTCTACTATAAAAGGACATACATCCAGCTCTATGGCTAAGGTCACAGACAGACATAGAACAACCAAAATGTTTTCCATCACAATTTGTTTCACATCCCTCAACAGGGGCATCAGCACCTTGTAATTCTACAGTAAAGAATTATATTGTCCCTCATCCACCTCAGTTCAGCCAGCTCTGCTCAAGCTACTTTTATCAGACATTTATACTCCCAATGCCAAGTTGAGCTGGTCTAAAGATGATTTTTTTTAACAGAAACACTCCTGCTTTCCTTCTTCAGGCAAGGGCAAGTAGGACAGTAATTCCCAGAGATGAGGGTCTGAAAACAAAACTATCACGTCGCTCTCTCCACAAAGGGGACAAGTTTGTCTCCATGGCCTAGTTGCTCACACCTCAACTAAATGTCTTCTCATTAAACAATAGAATGGAAAGAAGTCAGATGTCAGTAAGCAAGATCTACTCCCTTAACACAGAATAAACAGTACTCCCAGTATCTCAAGACACAACAGTTGTACTACACTACATCACATCACACATATCTCAAGGCTTTAGCCACGTGAGAAACAGCACACATGTTCCAAATCCTTGTAAGAAGAGCCATTTCTTCAATACATTTTTATTCCCAATACAAGAATTGACAAAAATACCATTTGACTTTGAAAGAGAGAAAATTATATCTATATTAAAGATCAAGGCTTGATTGCTTTTGACTAATTTAGAGTTTTTTGCTGCAAGATTGGTTTCCATGGAAATGCAAGCAGACTCAAAACCTGCTACCAGAAGTGAGTCAGTTTTGTCTGTTTATGTCTCCTCAGTTTCCATGGAAACAGACATTTAAAAAAATGCAGTAAGGATGAGGGTCCTGAAATACCTTCAGAAAATCTCTTCTCATAGTTTTATATCTTTGGCTGCCTTTCCAGAACTAGAGTTGAAAATAACACAGAGCAACAGATGACAGACTGACGACTTGATTCCTTTATGGAGACAGCAACAGAACATACCTGGAGGTGTTTCAAAAGCCACATTCAAACTGACAAGCCTAAAAACATATAGCTACAAATTGTATTAACCTACGTTTTGGTAAAACCACCTAAAGGAAAATATATATTTCTCTAAATTAATTCAAGGGTCATGTAGGTAGAAATGCAATAGAGAACAGGAAAATAGCATCACACTGTCCTTGTCTCAAGTATATTTCAATACTTTAAGGGGGGGGAAAAAAACCACCAAAACAAATCTGCCTTGGGAAATGAGACCAGTACTTCTACAGACAGGACATTTTTTTAATGGAATCATTCCTGCCTTAAAACAAATACATTTTAAACTTGTAAAATCAGCTAGGCACATACCCAGTTAAGTAACAAGCATCAGTATTAAATTTTAACATGGCTATATTGTATCCTTCAGTTACAGGTAAAAATGTGTTCCTCCAAGCTGATACAGCAAATCTAAGAGGCACTGACAGCGAGAGTCCATCTTGCACTGTACTTTTCAAGGATAATGGGGCACCTTCCCATGTGCTATCTTCTTCATGCTCATAACATCTTCCTTCCTTCTCAGAGCCAAATGCATCAGGGAAGGTGGAAGGGATAGGACAGGGAGTTGTTAGGAAAAAGGCCGCAGTGCACATTTCAGACCTTGAAAACCCGCTGCTATCACTAGTATTACTACGTAAGAGTTCCTGAGAACTCAAGTGTCCAGAAATACAGTGAACAGACTTATCTGCTGCTGCAACGTGGCTCTAGAATGTACAGAGCAGATAAACCTGATATGAAACTTATTTCCTTGTTTGTCTCTCACATCACATTATCAGTTCCAAGTACTTAGCACACCTCCATGCAACTCAACACTTTTAATCAGAGGGCTGCAGCATCTGTTCTTATTGCCTGTCTGACAAGAACGTGCAAGGACAGCACACATCTCTTAGCACTCCTGTCAGAGACTGAAGCTGCATTACAGAAATGACAGAATCATAGAATAGTAGGGGTTGGAAGGGACCTTTAGAGATCATCTAGTCCAACTCCCCTGCAGAAGCAGGTTCATAAGAAAATGGAAAGCTTACGTCTGGCCTAAACACTGCTCATATACACCCAAGGATCCCCAGAACTCAAAGGCCCTCCTGCGTTCACACAGTGTTACACGCCACTTCTTACACTTGGCTACTGCTCTGAGAACTAACCACATATTGTCACTGATGTGAAGCAAGGCTCAGGGAAGAGTAGCCAGCCATAATACTCATTAAAGAGATGAGAGAGAGGCAGCAGTTACTAGAGGTTTGTCTCGCATGGGAGAAACAGTTGAACTTAATTCAACCTTAATTAGTTCACATTAGGTGAATTCAATCTCGTTCTTGTCACAGGAAAGATAAACCTTAGAATTAATTCTTTCCTAGTATTTCAGCAAGGTGTAGAGCAGCAGGGAGAAGACCTTTCAGACCTCACCAAAGCAGCACTAAAGGAGAACAGATTTACAGCGAAATGAAGATGGTAAGAGAAACACTGATGTGTATCTTTCAGTCTCCTCAGAAGTCTGGTCACCTTGCTTGGAGGTATCAGAAGTACAAACAAACAAATTAAGTATTCATTTACTTTAGCAGCTAAATATATAAACCTCCAAGTCCCAGTTACCATTCACACAAGCATTTTCTAAACCATTAAGTGAACAAAACCACACATGCAGCAAGTGAGCAGACTGAGTATTTTTCACCATGCTCTATGGGAAATTTGTGTCCAGGTGTCAAGGTTACTACTCCAGGTGTCAAGGTTACAGGATCAGCTTAGTTTCACACCTCCCCTAGCACAAAGAATAGAACAGGGTAAAGCTGAATGTGGCTAATGAAGCCAGAGAGTCACTTTTACACAGAATAAAAGACACCAGTCAAAAAAAAGAGAAAATAATAAGAAAGATTAAGTCAATAATCTTAGCTTATTAAGTGCCCTCAAATCAACACATTTAACTTAGTTTTGCCTTTGAGGACATCAGTATTACTGTGTCAATCTTAAGGAAATTTACAAGGTCACCCACAGAATTGTAATTCAGGAAATAAAACCAGAGACAGCCATCAAGCACCACCTGTCTTGTGCACTGAACTAGGCAAGGCTCCCCTTTGGAAAAGAGAAAGTGTAATTACACCATTATTCATTGTATCATATTACACACACTCAAGGAAGCCTAATGGTAGCTAAACGAGCTACTTCAATTCTGTCATTTGTTAACTTCCAAAGGCTTATTTATAGAAGCTTAACCTTAACTCTCCCTATCAAGTTTCACAATACCAGCTTTTAAATTTGCATTTTAAATCTGCCTCGTGTAAAATTACATGATAAGTAACACACCTATACACAAAACTCTGAAGATCAACTGAAAACTGGTATCACCTTAACTGTTTTCAAAAGCTATTACATAGAATTTTACCCTCTTACACTACACTGCTGTTTACACTAATATCTCAAGGCACTTCATCTGATATTTAAGAGACAATCTATGAAAGTGTCTAGAAGAAAAGGAACAATGCTACAGCCTGTATCAATTGTGACATATGCTAAAGATCAATAAACTAAACCTTCATTGACTCATACATGTTGAAGAAGCTTAGTACAAGCACTGTAACTCCCAAGAATAAACATTTACACACAACATTAGAAATATCTAACAAAATGTCTGTGACAGCATCTCACAGTACTCCTGCCAGCACATGCCAGGTATCTGAAAGCAGCCCGTGTGCTCTACAGAAATTACTCTACCTAGGCCACAATTTAAAGTCATCTTTCCAAGTCAAAGTGTTCCATTTCTAGAAATCCACCATGTTTGTACACAGATCTGCAAGGCACATTTACCACCCAACTCCCCAGGGAGTGATGTGGTATAAAACAACAAATGGTACTCAAAATTCAAGGCACAAAATGCAAAGAGGCAAAAATCTGAGGAAATTTAGAACCCAGCTCAGCACCTTGGTATATGGCACATAAACACTTCTCCTCCATGCTGAACAAAGTTCACATACAAATTGTGGCCTGAAAGGGGTTTTTTGCAGTCCTTGAGAAGTCCCAACATGATTTTTGGTGGCATGAAGGAAGTAAAGGATAGCAGGTGGTATAAATTCATGACAGATCATCATGCAGTAGCAGATACAGCAAAACCGTTCTTTAAATTACATTCTGTACTCATTTTCATGGAGGAAAATCCTTCCTCCATGAAAATGACAAAAGTGTTAGTTTTAAGGAAGTCACAATCAATATTTTTTACTCCCTCTCTGAAGCAGGAACCTAAGGAAACAGTCCCTGCTCAGAAAGACACCACACATCTCCTTTTACAAAGCCAGACTTAGAGTAACTGTTCTAGCACAAGACACCTCAGCAGTCCTGTCAAAATCACCACATCAGCGCTAGTATCCTACTCAAGTTATCATCTGTCATCAGGCAAAACTTATTAAGAGCATGTAACAACAGATAGGGAGCGCACAGAGGGAGAAGGATACTAAGTTTCATAATAAGCATTGCAGCAGAAACCTCCAGCAGCAGCACGCACAGAAATGAAACAGAGCAAAGTCGGAGTTTGACCAGTGGCTTTTTGCCAGACAGCAAAACAATCTCTCTGGATCAGTGTTTCTCAGTCGCTGATCAGGGAGCAATGGTTGGCTGCGAGACCTCTGAACCAGCTCATGGAACAGCTGTAAAGAAGGCTAGCTTGTGTTTTGGGTGGGAGGGAGGCAGGAGGGAATTCTTTCCTTGTTTTTATGTTCTCAATAAATGACTCTCACATGTAAGCAAGAAAGCAGTCAACCAAAACAAAAATCAGAGAGATAACTGAGCAATCAAACCTCAGCCTCATTTACATCTTGTTGCCAACTAACCCCTCCTATGACATTACCACACAGTACAATCCACAGATTGTATTCAATGAGGTCAGATGTCTCTTGGACTCAAGAAGGCTGAGAGACATCCTTCTAGATGAGAGATAACTGGCAGAGAGTAACATGAAAGATAAATGGAAGGTGAGGATTTCTGAAGGACAAAAGTAAGATGGTGAGATAACCAGCATATATGACTACAGAAAGAAATCAAAATCCACCAGAGAAAAAAATCCTTTGTCCTGGATATTTTTAAATGTATGTAAAGACTCAGGCAACGAAAGCCTCAGCACACAAACTCTTTTATTTTGACAATTAGAAATCATAAACAAACACAGAACATTCTAAGGACTGAAATCTCTAATACTAGACTTACAGAGTGTGAACCTGCTTTTGTACCCAGTAATAAAAGTAAAGCCATAAAGAGCATTAGGTAATCACAAATTCAAACCCTTAAGCATACTAAAAGCTCCAGCGTTTGATTGGGCTTAATCACATGCCACTAATGCTACTAAATCAGAACCACCTCAGTACTACTGCAACTATCTGACAGTCATTTTAGGTAGCCCAGAAGCAGTCACTTACTTGAATCCTCCCATCTGAGAAGGTGCAACTTCCAAGCAGAATAGTACAGAAATCCCAGTACCAGAAAGAGGCAGAGGGCTAGCAGCAGGTTACGCACAAACACCAACACTCCCATCTTCACATTAAATCTGCTCTTCTACACGACCTGAGAAAGAAAGACAGGTTGAGGTTGGAGCCACCTTCTCCAACAGTCATCCTTCCGCATCACAGAACCCCACACCCACGGCAACGCACCGATCCAAAGCCGTGCTCTCCACACATGAAACGCACCAGTTCCCCAAACCGCACCACTGAAACGAACTACCACGCTAAGCGGCAACCTCTTGCGGGTTTTTCTTGGCACAAGGGTAAACGCCATTCCAGAGAGGCAGGAGGGCACCGCAACGCTGTGAGAGGGCTGCAGCCCAGTTCCCCGTTTGCACTTACGTCCCAGCCCACTTCAAATAATGAGTGTCTGAGCTGCCACGGCCGGCGAGGCCTGGTGAGCTCCGCCGTCCTCCCCAGATGCGCCACGCAGCAAACCCCCAGAGCACGGGGTGTCCCGCGGACTGCGGGGCCCGCGGAGCCCGGCGGCTGGCTGCGGGGCGGCGCGGGTCCCGGCTGGAGCCCGGCAGCGGCCCCGGGCACGCCGCGGCGAGGACCCGAAGCGGGCACGGCGCCGGGAGAAGCAGGGTGCGCCCCGGCTCGAGCGAGAGGGCAGCTCGCCGCCGGGTGACAGCTGCCAGCGGCCGGACGGAATCTGAGTCAGAGCAGGCAAGGAGCAGCGGCCACCGCCGGGCTGCCGGCAGGGCGCGGACCGGCCACTCCGCCGCCCGGCCCCCGCCTCGCCGGGCTCCGCTACCCGCCTCGCGCCCCCCCCACGCCGAACCCCCCGCGGACCGAGACCGGGCCCGTCCGCTCCCCCTCTCGCCTCTCCTCACCCGGCCGCCGCCGGCCCTGGGCGCTCGGCCGCCGGCTGCGGCCCCGGGGCGCGGGGCTGCGGGCGCCGCCATGCCGGGCGCGGCGGAGCGCAGCGGGACCGGCCGCCGCGGCGCTGAGGGGCGCAGCGGCCGCCAATGGGGCGCCGGGGCGGGGCGCCAGGCCGCGGGGCCGCCCGCGTAGCGGCCGCCGCCGGCCAATGGCGAGGCGCGGGGGGCCGCGGCCGCAGCCAATGGCGAGCGGGCGGGCGGGCGGCAGGGGTCGCCGCCGGCGGAGGGGCGCTGCGGCAGGGCGGCTGTGCGCATGCGCCGGGACCCCGCCGCTCCCGGTCCAGCACCGCGGCGCTGGCGGCGGCCGCTCCGCGCTCCCACGGCACTGCCTGCCGTTGATGCCGTTACAAAGCGCTGCCCCGCTTCCAGGTCCCCCAGCAGCCTCTCCGAATCGCTGCAGTGGCTTCAAGCGTTGTGCCACACCATTCCTCCCTCCAGGCATCGCACCGAAGGGCCCATCCCACCGCTGTCAACGCTCCGCGCTGCGCTGCGCCGCGCCTTCCTCCGGCTGAGACCCCTCCACGCCTTGCCATCGCTGCAGCCACAGCACTGCAGCACACCTCCCTGCCGCCCCGCTGCTGCACCCCAACACGTTAGCTGGCGTCTCGGCACGGCACTGCGCTGCACTGCGCCTCCGTTCAGTCGCTGCGCTGCCCAGTCTCCCAGCGCCAGTCAGAACAACTTGTAACCGTTGTAACCTCTAGAGCCCGGGCACAGAGCAGCCCAGCCCTTTGCTTCCACTCACCGCACCACGCTGCACCAGCCGTGCTGCACAGGCCAGTGTAGCACCCAGGCACTGCCCTGGGCCGCTGTCCTCCCGCTGTCCAACTCCCAGATCCTCCCACCACTGCGTACCCAACATGGTCCAGCCTGCTCCCACACAGCACTGTGCCACCTCCCTGGGCTTCCCAGTGCTCCACCACTGCACCAGGCTGCACAACCACACCAGCTGCCCTCCCATGGCACAGCCCACACAGCCAGGGCCACGCCGCTGGCACCACTTCCACTGAGCTCCTGGACCATTACAGTCTCGACCTTGGTGCACCACAGTAGTGGGGACAGCCCACACCTTGCCCTTCTCACAGCATTGCCCTCCTTGCTGGATACCCTTAGTGCTCATCAGGCACAGACCAAGTGAGAGAGACAAGGGTAAGGCAGCATAAGGAGGGAATGATGATAAGGGAAAATATTAGCACAAGAAAAAGTCATTTGAAAGGAAAGAGACTGTAAGGAATAAAGCCGGAACTTCAGCAGCCCAATGATGTCCTGTTTCCACCCTCCATGAATCACTGATAACACAAAAGAAAACAAAGAGACATGTAAAGGAAACTAAGTGTGTCACTGGCATGGTTCCCACAGCGAGTGAGCCCAGCTGCCAATGCTGACCAGTGCCTCGGATGGCACAGGGCTGGCTAAGCACTGCCCGAGCCCTTGGCAAGAGGCAAAGCACATACAGGTTGCAGGGAGCGCTGCTGGGGGCTCGTGCAGCCCTACTTTTGCAGCCAGGAGCCCCACTCTGTGTTCAGCACAAGTGAAGTCAGTGCAAGCTGGCTGCAAGTGTGGCACCCACGCAGCCAGGCTGGCAGAGCTGCCACGCTCTTCTGTGGAGATACGAGGGAGACACATGCTGCACTAACATCCCATTAGGTTCTCCGGATGTCAACAACAAGTTTTAGATGCAGCACAGGAGATGGACTTATGGTAACAACAACATCCCCCTAAGGAGACGTGTGGAGAGGACCCACAACCACATCCACACAGCTCTGTCCCTCTGCATGTCAGCCCCCCCCCCCACTGCCCACACCAACCCCCATCTCCCCAGGGCTGACCCACAGGACGCCAGTCGCTCTCACCCGCATGAGGCAGCTGCCTTCCCTCTGGCTTCAGGGTGAGCTGGCAGGCAGGGCCGGGCTGGGCAGCCTCCTCCGCCAGCCCCTGCTCAGCCGCCGGGCTCCTTTCCTCCAGTAACCCCCCTGACTCCTGTGCCTGGCTGGAGCCTGCTTTTGCTTTACAAACACTTGCTTTATTCCTGCTCCTCGCTTCGCCTTTTCATCCCTCCAGCCACATAAGCTGGGTCGCTTCCCCTTGCTTCAGCCCTGCTCCGTGCCCCAGCAACACAGAGCTGCCTGTGCCAGCGGCCACTGCCACGCCACATCTGCTCTGACTGTCCTCAAACCTCACCTGAACCGCCCCAACTCTTCCGCTTGCGCAGTCAGAGTGCAAACCCCGTGGTCTGCCGGCGCAGCGGGTGATCTGATTATGATGATGAGATAAGCGAGGACCTACAACCCGAAGCCAGATAGCGACAAGGCTGCAGCTTGCTCCCGAGCACGCATTTGTCACTCGGGGAAACTCTACCTCCCATTATCAGGTGTCAGTGTGCTGGAATGAGCCCAGGATGAAGTCACACTTGTTGCCAGTCTGAAAAAAACACTCAGGAGGCAAGTGCTGAGCGTCTGTGGAAACCAGGTACCAGCTCCCAGCAGCTGTCTAACGCCACGAGATGAATTAAGGCAACGATTAGTGGAGTGATCTGGTTTGAGTAGCAGGACTTTAGTACAAACACGCTCCTGCTTAGCTTACACGTTTCATTCGCAGACAGATGTCAAGCTGGATGTTGCTAGGAGATCAACAGCAGGGGGATAATTAAGTCTGATTAAATCCTATCATATTGCCATGCCACTTTCCAGAATGCTCTGGAGCTTTTCAAAGCCAAACTGACCAAATGGGCAAGGGCTACAGCCCACCCTGCTCAACAGAGCCACTTGTGGCTGACCTGCCGAGCCCCTGCCTGCCTGTGTGTCTGCAGCGCATTTCCTGCAGCCACAATGGCCACGAGCTGGGAAACAAAAAGGGCTCTGGTAGAGGGCAAGGCTGGCAGCTGCATTAGTAGGTAATTCAGGATAGTTGGGACTGGTCCCAACTGCGAAGGGTCCGACACCTCCCATGTCCCTGCATCAACCCCTCCTGCTGCTTGGGCCACTCATGCCAGAGTAGACATAACCCAGTGCCCTCGGCACACAGCACGCCTGGGGCAAAGCTGGGCAAGGGGCCATGTGTTGGTCCAGCTGCTCATGTCCTCAGTGGGGCTGAGGCACATCAGAGTGACCATCAGCAAAGCTTCTTCCTTCCCTTCCCCTGGAAGGAGCCTACCCAGGGCATACCAAACTTGCTCTGCAAACGCACCTCACGCATGGTGCTGAGCACCACAGGGCGTTCCTGCTGAAACGATGCCTGTTTGCTTCTTCCTTTCATGGCAGCTGAGCCACACATTATATGGGGTGACACATAAAGGTAAATAACAGCTACGGGTTCTTTTCCCATCGGTAAATAAAGTTATGCTGCAACTATTTGCATGGGTTGCCAAACACACACACACACACAGAGACACACGTCAGCTTCCGGGCTCCCTCTGCAGTGAGGCTGCCAATCTCATTTTGACTCTCTACCCTATAAAAACTCTCATTCTAATGCTCACACTGTAATCCTTGCCCCCAAATTACATGTCATCAAATCAGACCTGACACTAATTAATGTAGCATTTTATTATTAATTAAATGCAACTAAATGCCACAGCAAAGATCTCTTTCCAGTAATGGCTAGATAGAGATTACCTCTGCTGATGCACAGGCTTAGGAAATGCAATCTGTGCTGCAGCACGCTTGTATTTTGGTTTTATCTCTCTGGCCAAACTTGTTTCGTCTCACACACTCATTACATACCATTCTTAAATGTGATCAGTCTGTGGAGAGCACTTTACATCTCTGGTGCTCTGGCTACTCCAAGAACAGAAATGTTCAACACCATTGTCAGCAGCCTCACACAAAACAAGCTAAAACAAGCTGAACCTGGCTGAAAAGTTCTGCTGCCCTCCAGATATTTTCGACAGCAAAGAGCCACACTTACCACTGTGGGCACAGGTAAGCACCTGGAGCCTGCCTGAACAGCTCCCCCAGCACCTTGCCCAGCCTGAGCAGGTTTCCCAGGGTCTTCCTCAGATGGAACCATACAAGGGCCCTGCCTGAGGCACGGTGCTGGCCAGCACACCACTCAGTGGCTCATCTCCTTGGCTTGTGAGTATTTCCCAAGAAAAGAGGTAGGCTTGATGTGAAGAGAAGCATTGGAGACTCCCACCTTTCTGGGTCTGTTTCAGGAGTCCCTCACCCCCATGTTCAGAAGAGCATCCCACATCCCTACGCTTGGCTTCAGCTTGCAGACGTACCATTTTGTTCTGCCTTCTGCTCGATTAAAGAGCCTTTCAGAGCCTGGCATTTTCTCTTTGTGACACGACACATATGCTGCAAGCAAACCCCCTCTCATCCATCTTTCTGATAAGCTAAATATACTGAGTTGCTTAATTCTCTTACTGTCAGGCTTCTCCTCCCACCCTCAAGCCATTTGTGCTCTGTGCAGGCTGCCTGGTTTTTCTGAATCTCTTTCAAGATGTATAATCCCACAATGAGCCTCTCTAATGCTTAGACACAGGGATTAAATCTGCCTTTTCCTATTTTCTGTCTCAAAGGGCTGTGTTGGTCCTTTCTGGCAGAGTAGCAGACTAAGCATTCAGGCAGGATTATCCCAAACCTTTCCCAGCCCCACTGCTGGCAGGTTAGAGCCGCCTGGGCTGGCCAGCGTGGGTCTCAGCTGCACACCCAGGAGCGTGACCGTGGAGCTGGGTGGTGGGACACTTCCACATCTCCCTTGCTCACTCCCTGCCCTGGGATGTCACAGCTGCCTCTCCAGCAGCAGCACATAGCTGTCTGCAAAGGTGGGCTCGCACCCACAGTGAGCATGAGGCAGGGTGCCATGCCTGCAGGCCCTCAGGGGCTGAGAGACTGTCTGCAGGCAGAGGCTGGTGGGATTTCCCTCCAGCTGGGGGTTGTTTAACCCAGGCAGAAAGCACCTCCTCTTCCCAGCACACTGCTGCAGTTGTACACGGCTCATCCAGGACCAGACACAAACCTCAGTGCAGAGCAGAGTGGTGCCAGGTTTGGGGGCCTTAGGGAGCTGAGTCTGGCAGGCAGCTACAAGGTTTGCTGAGCCTCAGTGAGCTCTCCAGGAGCCAACGTCCCACCTCTCAGTAGATTACTGTGCTGTGAAACAGAGGAGGGCACAGAACCCTGCTGGTATCCAGGCTGATGTGAGTGTGATGTCAGGGAAATATTTCACAATGCATCTTAACATTTTACCCAGGCTGCTCTCAGTGTCAGCAGTCACAGAGGAATCTGGTGCACTGCCTGGTTCCTGGACTGCATGCCCTAAAACAGCCTCTCAATAAACTGCATGGAGTTTCCACCTTTAATGCCACCCCTAAAGGTAACCAGCTCAAACAGTCTTTGCATATCTGCCATTCAAAGGGTTTCCTTTCTCCCTGGCAGCCCCTCACTGAAGCCTGAGTGAAACGAGATGGTTGGAACTGTGGCTCATCCCAAGTCCTCCAGCCAGTCACTGCCTCATCCCCCTTCATGCCAGGCTGAGAGAGGCAGGTAGGTACCATCCAGCCACCGCCTCCTCTCAAACCCTCATGGCAGGATTGACCCCCTTTCACGTGCTGGCACGGAAGGGAGGGAATTTGGCCCAGCAGTGGCACAAGAAGAGGCTGCAAGCTCCCCAAACCAGCCTCGGTTCATGCCACAGGCCCAGCTAATTCACAAACAACATTTCAATGACATAATCGTGAACTCTCCTAAACATTATGTGTTAATTTTTAACAAACACTCAGCTGGTGGGAGACCAGTGTAATTCAGAGAGCCAAAGCAATGGGCAGAGACCCAGAGTGCCACGGGGGAGGGAGAAGTGCAAGCGAGGGCATCCCCGTGCGGTGTTACACTGCACCGACCTCGCAGGGAAGCTCCCTGGGCACAAGGAAAGGTCTGGCTGCTGAGAGCAGGAGCAGCTATGGAGCACGCTTTGCCTTCTCCACTGCCATCAACACTGATGGCAGCTTTGAATTAAAAGTAGGTATTAGAATTAATAAGGCTCACGCTATATTAACAACTACGTGCATTAAGAGCTACATTTTGAGGGCTGTGGGCAAGACAAGGCTTAATGGGAGGACATAACAAACAGGGGTGTACCTGGACCTCCAGCAACCTTCTCCTGGTCCAGTGCCATATTGTGGTGATGGAGCCATATGGCAACAGGCTCATCTTTTCAACCTGAACCCCATCTGATGTCCACTGCTCCCTGTTGCCTGGAGCACTGAAGCCTCTGAACCCAAGTAACACACTGGTGACCTTTCCACAACGCAGCAACCAGCTCTGTTGCTCACACTGATCTCTCCCATAGGTGCCCAAGTGAGATGGTGCCAAACCCCACAGCTCTGCTCCTTCAGCCCTCACTTTGGATTGCTCTGATCTCTTCCTCATGTGCCTCAAAGAAATGGCTGAGAGCCAGCGTTGGTCCCAGGCGAGCTGCACTCCTGTGGCAGCTCGGTGCCCCGTGTGAAATGTCATGATGGCATTTGTCATGATGTCAGACACAAAGTGTGGTCATCTGCCCTTTTTTTTCTGCCAGGCTGGGGCAGGACTGCCAGTGTGGATACAAGAGTCTTGCTTTGGAATAAGCCACTTATTCCATTTCTGGGCCCATTTCCTGCGTGGTTTGTTACAAAAAGGTCTGAGTTTGCAACACAGCCTCAGGAGGTTGTACTGCAGGATGGTTGGCCCCACTGTCATGGTAAGCAGCTCCCAGAGCATTTCTTGTCTGCAGAGCCAGTTCCCCCTCCTAAAATCCTTTCTGATGCACCAAAGGACATGAAAACTTCCCAGAGCGTGTGGCCACGTGCTCAAAGCAAAGATGCGTTTGGCAGCATCCCAGTGCCTGCTAGCCCCAGCTGAGGAAAGGGACCAAGGAAATGGCATAAGGAGAGGCAGCAGGAGGAAAGGGAAAGCATCAGACAATTCAATGACTTTGCACAAATCCTGCCAGTCCCTGGGAGGAGCTGCTGGAACAGATGCTCCAGCCATGGGCACGGAGCTGGCAGGGGCCCAGCTGTGGCCACCCCCCTCTGCCCCAGTGCCTGCCCTGCTCCTGGCTGCTGGAGATTATCTGCCTCCTCCTGGGAAAGGGGAGGAAGGAGAGGAGCCACAGAGCATGAGTGGACCTCAGCTGGTGTGGGAGCATGTGTGCTGCAGCCCTGTGCTTTGCAGGGAAGCACCAACATGCTGTCAGCTGGGAGACAGCATTTGTGGCAACCTGTGTATTCTTGCAGCCGCTTTGCATAACAAGGAGTTAGTGCAACCAGAGAGAAGTGCCTGTGGGTGCTGTGTCTGCTGGCAGGACTTGGGCTAACAGCAGCCAAGAGAAGGCAGCTGCCAGCCCCAAGCACGGGCCAGGGACAGAGTGGAACTGCTGCAACACAGCAAACCCCAGCAGGTACAGCACCAGCAGTCACACAGTCCCACGTGGGTAGGTATGAGAGAACAGAAGGAAGGGGACACTGGATCCTTTTACAGCAACGGTTACTCTGAACAGTGTGTGCAGAGCTTCCAGCCATGGGGGACCCTGCCCCATCCCAGCAGCCATGGGGGAAAAGTCATGCCAGGAGGTCCCTTATTTCCCACACACTACAGCTCAGAGGCAGCTGTAGCCCACCCAACACAGTCCCAAGAAGGCAGGGACAGAGTTCAGCCTCTCCAGCAAAACTTCCTTCCCCTGCTCCCCTTAGGAACCAACTGCCTGTGCCACAGCTGAGGGACTGTGAACTTCTGCAGCCACCACTCAAACCACTGCAACGCTGAGGGAGGGTGGCAGATCCTCAGGACCAGGGAAGAGGCAGCCTGGAACTTTCCAGGGCTCAGCACTCACTCAGAGGAGGTTCAGACCTGCAGCAGGACTGGTCCTTCCAACACAGGGATGGAGGAAGGTAACCACAGCGAGGGGGTGGTGCCAATAACATGCTCCCTGACAGATTGGTTCCTGGGGATGGGGTAGATCAGCACTGTTGATTTGTGCAGCCAAACAGATAGACTTCATGTTCCCAGCACCTACAGCCCATGTGAGCCCTGGCATGAGGCTGGGCAGTGCACCCTGCCCCAGCCCAGCTCCCCTCCAACCCAGCCTAGCACTACTCAGGTGCTTATGTGAGCATTAGGCTCTTCCCCTCACAACCAGCACCCAGGAGACAGTCAGTGCTTGGCATTGCCACCTCCCAGCAGCAGTGGCATTGCATGTGCACAGAGCATCAGGTACCTGCCCCATGCCTCGCCTCCCCAACAGAGCTAAGGGAGCAGCTGCAGATAAGCCTGGCCCAGGGCCACAGCCTTCTGCCCCAGTTCTCCTGTTCTCCAGTATCTCACCCTGGAGTCACCTCTGGCTCCCCTCACTTTCCACCACCTGGGTCCCCATGCAGGGCTCTGCCCAAAAAGGGTCAATCCCTTCCTCCCTAACACTTTCCTGAGCCTGGGGCCCTGCAGAAAGCAAAAGCTCTTCAGCTGAAGGGGCTCCCCATGCAGCCAGGGACCATGGGCAGGTGTGTTGCTGCTCACACTTCACTCCCACAGCATTGCCTGCTCAAGTACCTCCCTCCTTCTCCTTCACAAGCTGAAGGACAGATACTCAAGTGCCACTGAGATCTAGAGGAGTCATGAACCTTTCTCAAGAGTAGTGAAGCTGTGTGAGGCCAGGGGGAGGACAGAGGAATGCTGCACCAGCAGCTGCTGCCTGTCAGCCCCCAGCTCCAGCCTTTCCTGGGGGAGTTGTGGCTCCAGCCCCCAGCAGCTCTGAGCAGCTTTGCCCAATGCCCACGCTCTTCCCCTCGCACCAGGCGCCTGAGGGGGAGAGGCAGCTCCTGGTCCAGCTGTGAGCCAGCCTGTCATCTCTCTCCCAGCACATAGTCAAGACTAAAAATAGCCCAGGAGTGGGCTGATGGGGGTTGTGCAGATGGAAAGGGCTGTTCCCTGCCAGAGCAGCCGGGGCAGTGCCAGCTTCTGCACTGGCACAGGGTGTTGGGGCTGGTTTTGTGCCTTGGTAATCGCCACAGCAGAGCTGTGCCAGGGCCAGAGTGTGGCACAGAGCATCCCAGAGCCATCAACACCTAATCATGATGAAAGGGGGTACTGCCCAGACACTCCCTGACAAGTCAAAAGTGCAGCTAAGCTGACAGCGGTGTGGGTGCAAGGGCAGCAGGATGAGGAGCTGCAGGGCACGTGGACAGAGCAGCTGCAGCAGGAGAGCATGCTCAGCCCTCAGTGGGAGGGAAAAGCCAGAGAAGCAGAGCACAGCTGAGTTTGCAGCCCCTCCAGGAAGAGTGCTGGCCTTGTTCCCTACAACATACCAACAGAAGGCAAAGCTGTCAGCTCCTCCCTCCCCATCCCTGCACATCCCAAGTCCACAGGCTCTGAGAGCAAGTGTGGCTGCTGACGCTGAGCCTTGGGCAACTGTCCACTCAATAAACCCAGTGGAGGAGGAAATGCAGCAGAGATGCTCCTGGAGTTGCCTGGAGGGCCATGCCAGCTCTTGTAGGAATGGCTTTGAGGATAAGAGCATTAATCCAACCTCAAGCAGAGACTCTGGCTCTGACACCAACCCATGGCCAGTAGGCAGAGGCCGTACCTTGCCCCAGGGATGCCAATGGGCCAGGGCAGGAGGGAGGGCTGCTTTGTGAGGGCATGTGCAGCCTCATCAGAGCTTCCAACACATGGGGACAACCTGCATTCCCCCATTCATCCCCAGGCTGGCCCCCCTGTCCCTTAGGCATTCCCAGGAGGGCTCCATCCAGCAGGAGCCCATGCTCAGGGCAGAGCACACCATGGCAGGGTAAATGCCACCATGCAGCATGGCCTTTGTGACAGGCAACAGGCTTCTTCAGGGTCCAGCTCCAGATAGGGACTAAGAACCCAGAGGCTGGCAAGCTCTGCCGGCTGCCATCTGAGCTGTCCCTGCACCCCCATCCCACCAGCAGCTATGCCATTCCTCTGCAGCCATCTGCGCTCTCTCACTCCAGAGCTGATCCACAAAATACCTGTCTACCCTCCTCACAAAGCAACAGCACACGGGGCACAAGCTCTTACTGTCCAGCCCAGCATCCCACAGCCTTCTTGAGTTCATGAGCCCCTGCTCCCTTGCCTTCAAGATGCATTTCACATGGTTTCAGCCAGTAGCTCTGAAGCACTTTCTGCACTCACCATCATGCATCACTGTGCTGAGGGACACTGGGTGCATCAGCACCCCCGTGGGCCTTCCACCAGCTCATGAGCAGCTGCAGTGCCTATGGAAGAAGAGGACTCAGGGCAACCCTACCCTGTGCCACAGCCTCCCTCCTGACAGCACAGACATCTCAAGCAAGCTCCTCTGGCCTCCAGGATACCAGCCCCAAGGCCCACTGCAGCCAATTCCACCGTCCCCACTGCTGGGAGACACCCTGTGCACACCCAGCGCAGCCCATGGGCACGACGACTTCTCCCTGCCCAAAGCCACAAGCCCTGCTCCCTCCATGTGGATGTCTCCTGGTGCTGTGCTGCCCAAGAGGAACTCCCAGCCCACAGATTCCATTCCAGCCTGGCTGGTGTCCCAAGGAGGACACGTGCATCCTTGACCCCAAACCTGAAAAGTCACCTACTCACCCTCACCCTGTGCTGGGCTTTTGCCAGAGCCCAGGCCAGCAGCCAGCACAGCCAAGGCCACTCCGACCAGGGGCACGTCCCAGGACAGGCTGGAGGTGCGCAGAGAGCAGAGCCCTGAGCCCTCTCACCTCCCTGCAGGGCTGGGGCACGAGTGCAGCTGGGAGAGGGGTGAGATCCAAGCACCTCTGAGGCAGGACTGGGCGCAGCCGGCGTCCTTTTTCTCTTGGAAGGGGGAAGTCTCCCTCCCAGCAGGGACCAGGCACCTCCCCACAAAGGCTGCACAAGGGCTCTGCTGTTCAGCAGCTCCTGGAAAGACTGAGGTGCTGCAGCCTGGCTGGAGAAGGGGCAGGGATGTGCTGTTGAGTGGCGAGAACAGTCCAGCCCCCAGTAACTCCCCTGGCCCTGTGGCACTTCTCTCCAGGAGCCATCCCTGCGGCCTCAGCATGAGTGGAGGCTGCTGGTCCGAGGCTGCACAGCTGAGGGACTGATCCAGGTGCCCCCAGGGCTGCTCCCACAACTGGAGAGAGGCTGAGGGACACAGGCAGGCAGGGGGGAGCAGGGCAGGAGCTGGGCTCCCGGGGAAAGCCCCCACAGCACACTGGTGCCAAAGCAACACCACCACAGGGGCACGAGCCCAGCCCAGGGCAAGGGGCAGGAGAGGCCTCGCAACACTGGATGCCTTCAGAGGGCTCTGGAGAAGCCCCAGGCTCAGCTGGAGGAGGGGAGTGAGAAGCCCCATCAGCTGCTGACGTGCCTGGCTCCTGGCCCAGCAGCTCGGGGCCACGCATCTCCCATCAACGCCGCCTTTCTTCTCCCTCACACAGCCCTTGGCGGCCCCTCGGCTGCTCTGGCTGCGGAGGGAGGAAAGCCAAGGGCTGGTTTTCTGTCCCTTTCCCCTTGCCAGGCTCTGCATGGTGCTGAGGGCCCAAGATGGGGCCTCCCCGCTGGGGACAGGGCTGCAGCCCCCCGCTTCCACAGGGACCCAAGAGGAGCCTTCACCTCCAGCTGGAGAGGAAGGAGAGGGCTGACCCCAGCCCTGCTGCAAGGACAGCCCAGGGCCAAGCAGGATGCCCTGTGCTACCTCCCTGCAAGCAAGGGAGGAATGCAGAGTAAGAACATTGACTCCCCTGCCAGTCCCCACAGACAGCAGCTGTTAAATGGTGTTTGGAAACATCTATCCAGTGGAAATGGAGAAGCCAGAGGGGACAGACCTGGCTCTGGCTGCCAACATGACTGCTCCCTTCATCTTGCCCTAGCTCTGCCTGAGCCTGGATAAGCAGAAGCTGTGTCCCGTCGCAGAGCCGAGCAGCCTTGGCAGCGATCCACCTCGGGCAGCCACAGCTCCAGGCAGGAGGGCTGCTAAGCCCTTGAGTGTAGTTGCTCCTCATTCCCAATTTCCCTGCTCTCAGCAGAGCCTCCAGTAGCACAGCAGCACCACTCCTATTTCCCACAGGACTGGCTTAAGTTAACAGCTCTCTGCACGTGCAACCTGCAGCTGGCCAGCCCCCACCACTCGCACCAAGGACGCCACGTCCTGCACCCACCATACCCAGTTGCTTCTTTTTAAACTGCTTGTGGCTATCAGTAACGACATTGGAGTTAACCCTGTTGTGAGGACTGGCATGAAAACTAAACCCCGAAAGTGCAGAAATACCGTATTCAGGAGAAGCTGCAGCACTTCAGGAGAGTCCAAGCACGGTAACTAACACCAGCTTCCATTCACAACCACCTGATCTCCATGTCCGAAGCTCCTCCAGATGTCCATGGGTTCAACACAAGCCCCTGCCTCCCCAAAAGCAGCTAGATTGTGGACTTGAATCCTTAACACTTCTTGAAGTAGTTTGCCCTGGCCTATAGCATGTATCACTGACCATGCAGTCACAGGGACTGCCTGGTACAGACTCCTGAGCTGCAAAGATAGGTTTCTCCTAACTCTGTATGGAGGTCTTCAGCCTGGGGATGAAAACATCCCAGAACACCAGTCACCCACCTTGCCTGTAACCTGTGAGAAGGCAGCTCTTTCTTCAGCCAGCTGTGTGGATAAAGATGAGAAGCATCCCAGCTCCTGGGGCCTTGGGTCCTCTCGCAGCATGAGGGGCCCACACTGGGTCCATCAGGCAGTGACTCTGGTGGGACTCCTTCCCCCAGCTGGATATTCACAGCCCACAAGAACCAGTCATAAAAGTGAGAACTTCTCTTAAACACAGAACTGGAGGCCAAGGACACCCCTTTTCAGGCTCTGTTAACTCGGCTCAGTTTCGTCTAGAATTAACACAAGTGTTATTGCATTGCAACCTTTTCCAGTACCATTCCACATCCTTCCCTTACTCACTAGGTGCTTTCAGGACAATTTTGACTTCAGCATTCTCACATGACTCATGCAAGGAGGCTGTGGCCATGTTTCTGCATGTATCTGCCCCAGGTTCCTCAAAAGATAGCAATTAGGTGAGTCCTTCCCATTCCCCATGCTCATTACTGCAGCCAAGCAACAACACACCCACCCCACCTGGTGCCTTGCACTCTTCACTCATTCACAAGAGAAACCTAAAGCTGATGAACAGCTCTGACAGTAGTGCAAAGAAACTGAAGGATGACAAGGGAAAAAAAGAGGAAAAAGCCTTTTTTGACTTTTAGCAGTATCTCATGCTGTTTAGGGTTGAACCTAAAATACTACACACTTGACACTAACCCAAGTGAAAGGTTCAGTGCAATGTCTACTAATTTGTCAGGGAAAAGGAGACATTAACATTCTCCCAAAGTACAAAAAGCTGGCTCCAGGAACACTTGGCACCTCAGCAGCCAAAGACATGGGCTGAAATAATACTATGATGAATAAGCAATTTACTCAAGGTCACCAAGTGTATCAGTAACAAACAAATCCCTGAGCTAAGGCAGGAGAATCTCCTTTCCCTGACTGCCAGTTCAGCAAGTCTCAACCAGCACCGAGAAACTCAAGGGCTGACATTGAAGTAAAGAACAGTGGTTTGACTCTGCACCCAGTGAAGATGTTCTGATGACTCCCTATTCTGTCACTCTCAGCTACAAAGGGAAACCAAGGCAATTCAGCTCATCCTGCAGATGTCTCAGGTGTGTGCTTCAATGAGGAGGGATGACTCGGTGGCTCTGTCTCTGTTCCAGTTGAACTGCCATGCTGCACCAAGCCCTTCAACAACAGAACTCAGCATCTCCAAAAGACACCCAAGAACTCAATGAAGAAGCATTAAGGAGATGAGTATTAGAAATGAATAACACTAATAGAAAAATCAGAAGCATGATGAGAATTTCCAAGTTACATTGCTTTAGTTCTTAAATTAGTCTACAGATTGTCCATTTTGAAAGGAGATTTATTACTTGATCAAAGTGAAAACAATTTACAGGCTACCAGAGTCTTGATTTCATCCCATGTTTGCATTAAAAAAACCAAGCACAACTGCAGACATGTCAGACAACAGGAGCCCAGTCGGAGAATGGAAGAACAGAGATGCACTGGAAGCCTTGGGATATGTGGCCAAGCTCCTCAAACAGTGCAGAATCAATTCAACCCAGCTCAAAACACCAGGGAGAGAGAGAAGGAGCAACAAGAATGGGTCCTACCACTGATGGTATTATCTCTGGTCATCTGAGGGGTCTGCTGATGGAGAAAGAAGTCTCCTAGAAGTCCAGCCACGAGCAGAAACATCCCTGCAGTTGAGTGTTTTACAAACAGTACAGTCACCTTTTTAAACCTTATAAAAAGTAATCACTGGCTTGCCAAACCCATCCTGAATTCAAGGCAAGCTGCTATTTGTTTATACTAAAAATGCTTTTTGTAGGTCCAACCTGAACCAGTCACAGATGGAAGTTTCATGGAAAGTGAAGTGAGGAGGTCTACTGCCTGCAGCATCACATGCAATGGACCTAAGGGCTGTCAGAGCTCCCATGGGGTGTGTTGAGCCTGATTTCCTACCGAACAGCTTGTTCAAGCACCTGCCTAGCTGATACTCTGGCAGCACCTTACCCTGACTGGAGTGATGCTGTAACTGGGATAAATACACTTCCAGAAACAAACCACTGGAGAAAATTATCAATAGTCAAGATCAAAATACAGGTAATGGAAAGCACATGTACCTTTCAGACAGCTGCTCTGTAGAGAGCTTTTATTGCTACCTGTGGTACTTCAAGCCATAAACCCAGTTGTTCATTCAAAGCTGAACAACACAGACCCCTCAAATATCAGGGTCACCAATATGAACTTCACAGAGAGAAACCAAAACGCAGTTCAGTCACTGCAGTGGGTAATGCTCACACTCAAACAATGCAGCACAAGTGCTGATGGGAAAACTGGGAATGCCCTTTGTCTCAGAGCACAGGATGGCAGTGGCTTCCAACACAGTGCAGCCAACCGACAACTGGAGCCTGCAGAAGATGCACCACAACAAAGCTCCACTCCCAGAACAAATACCAGGCATAGGAACCCTGGAAAGTCACTCAGTACTGTTAGAGCTCGGTGGCAAAACCTGCTGCAGTTGAACAACAGCACTCCAGGCAAACTCAGTTGCTTTGTACTAGGTCATCATTGCTGGATGAAGCTGTTGAGACGGGAGTTTGCAGCACAGGTAGCACATGGAGGTGCACCTAAGTTGTATGGCAGTTTGTGAAGACAGCTTGAACACAGCCAACTTTTCTCTGCAAGGAGAAGGGCAGGTGATAAGAAGAGTATGTTTTTCATTATTACACAGGTAGTTTTTAGCCTACAAGAAGTTAATAGCAAATCTTCAGATATGCTGACAGAACAGAGGCATGTTTCAGGCTCTGCCAGCTCACAGCACATCACTTCAGAGAGGCTTATGTACAAGATGAGACATCAAAGTGGAACTTTGTTCCCATTGCCTAGACCAGAGTAACTGCAGCCACTCACTCCAGTCTTAACAGATCCTGGTTTTATCAAGCCAACTATTCCATTTATCAGAAAGCAATGTAATACCCTGAGAGCAGGAGTTTGGGCATGGGGGAAAGAAAAAACACCATGACCCCACAAAGGAAGGCCACTGACCCCACAAAGGAAGGCCACTATCTCCTTTCAGAATCTGTTTAAGCTTTCCAATACTGTTGAATGAATTATTCTACCACAAAAAAGTGAGAGAACATCTCTATGCAAAACAGCAACTGTGCAAATCCCTGCTACTCATATCAGCCTCCTGACCCTAGAAAAACGTAGGGATAAGTAAGAGTGTTCTTTATAAAAGTTGTAGTTTATTTCTTTTCTGATCAAGAGTTGTATCACTACACAATACTACATTTTATTGCTAATCACAAATCAATGCACCGGGGTTTCAGAAGAGTTTGGTTTATAGCGTTTCTATGTAACAAAAGGAAAAAAAGTTACAAACCCAGACTTTGCAGACACATTGCCATGTCCCTATAGAAGCAGGGATGCATTAGGTCTGTTCAGCTAGAAAATTCTCCTCTTGAACTGTTTCTGGAGAACACGTAACCATAATTTTCTCCAGCAGAAAAAGTCACCCCATCATCCCATGCAAAAAGAAGGTGGTCAATCTGCTCCACAGCCTGAAACTCCTCTCCGAGAGAATGGGAAAGGAACGAGTATTTACACAGCTCCCTGCTGTGATGTGTTAATGCTTAAATCATTAGGAGAGTGTAGGCCCATCTTCTGGGTCCACCTACTACCCAGCTTAACTCAGCTTCCTATTGCTGAGGCAATTCCTATTGCTGGGGCAGCAAGCTCTCCCCAACACACAACTGAGACGTGCTCTACTAATACTCTACAAAAATGCTGTGGTAACCTTTGCCAGACAGCAACACAGCAGCACTCCTGCTTCAGAAGAGCACTGCAGAGCCTTCCAGTAACACACACACACTTCAGTGCGTGCTTCATCTGCTTCAGACCCAGTATTAGCTGCTGTAAGCGAAAGCCAGCGGCCAGACGACAGACAGTGCTGCCACAGGAGGCACTGCACCGCTTCAGATACTGCTGCCTTGTCATCCCCAACACTGTGATGCTTGGATTTCAAGAAGGGATTCTGTCCCTTTGGTCATTATTGCCTTAGAGGGTGTAGAGAGAAACTCAAAAGCAACTCCTCAGGCGCTGAATGCCTGCTCTTGATAGAGGGCTGCACTGCGCAGGGCCCCGGAGAGATTTCACTGGTTCCGAGGCACATTCTATTACTTAATCATAAGTTTGACTGTAAGGTCAAAACAAGCATCAGAACAACAACAAAAAAATATTAAATGGAGGGTTAAACAGCTTGTCCTATGGGATTCAACTTCACATTTCACCTGTTCACACAAGCACTTCTTGTCTGCTTGGCTCTGAAGAGCCTACGGCTCAACCCTCAGAAAGGAGATGCTGAGAAACAAGAGACTGAAGCTGCTTACTGCAAAAAGATGGATATAAATACAAAAAGAGGTTTAATTTCAAGCACCAGTAATACTGCCTGCTCAAGCCCAGGTGTGGCCACCGGGGAGACTCCCAAAATCAGGAACCTTCTTCCATTAAAACAATAGACTGTACTATTCTGAAGCTGCCAAGATTCCTGGCTACAACTCCTGAAAGAGTTTGCCACCTGTCAAAACTGTCTCTAATAAAAAAGCAAGAGTGCTCAACGAGATGAAAGCAACAACCCCAAGCTGGCTTATGCAGTAAGGACCCAACTTTGTCAAATGAGGAGTCTGCAGGCATCAGCTTCAGCAAATGGGATCCGTCTCACTATCCAACAGCTTCCTTTCAGCTACCGCAGAGCATCAGCTTTTTAGCTTCCTTAATAAAAAACACCCAAACCACCCTGGATTCAAAGCATCCAGACATGGCCTGCTGTACTGGGGCATGAAAATCCTTGGGGGAGGTGGGTATCTTCTTCCTCTGCCACAAGCAAGGCTTACTCCATGATGGCCCGGTACAGCGCAGGTTCAATGTAATCTTCACGGTAGCGTGAATTGATCACTCTTTGTCTCTTCCTCTCTTGTCTCACTTCCTTGTCTGCAAAGATCTCTGTGAAGCGCATATCTGAAGCTATTGACTAAGAGGAAAAAACATAATTAGTCATTAGAACATAGATCAAATCTCTTCCTCCACATCCTCCCACTACACGTGAGAAGGAACCAAGTGAGCACACTGGGGAACATTCAGCTCTCTTCAAAGCTGGACCAAACACAACAAGAAAAAACATATTTAAAAGCTGGACTTAAAAGTCTGGGGAGAAGCTTAAGTGGACTGTCATCAGAGATGGAAAGAATCACAGGTGTCAAATTTAACTAGGCAGCTAGCTGAAGTTCACAATCACTTTCTTAAAGGAACAGACACACTCATCTGTTCCAGCTTTCAAGCTGTCTACCATGTTTTGTACCTTACAGAGCAGGCACATTTAAACACCTGGTCACTGGGTTCACTTCATGCTGGAGACCCCAGCAGGATGTCCATAGTTGTGGGTTTTTTACAGCAGGAAGCATAAAGCAACAGAACAGGGACCCAAAGGGGCTGTGGGATCTCAATCCTTGGAGATAATCAAAACTTGACTAGAGAGACCCTCATCTGATTTCAAAGTCAGCCCTGCCTGGAACAGGTGTCTGGAGCAGAGACCTGCAGAGGTCCCTTCCCACCCGAGTTATTCTACAGTTTTTAGAAACGGCCATCTCTCTTGCACCACCCTACTAAATGCTTTTCAGAACAATGGGTACATGAAGAAACTTGGCCTTTCTTTGCAATAGCAACAGCCAGTGGAACTTAGAATACGAAAGGGTAGTAACAAGCTGTCTCAAACAGTGACTCTGCTATAAACTCCTGTCGCTGCCAAAGGAGAATTAAAGCCTCTCCAGAGTGAGACAGAACTTTGCTTTTGTAGCCTGATCAACTACCAAACTTTACAATGATTGAGGGAGCATCAGATTGCAACCTGCTGCTGTCATGCCCTCAGCATCAAGGGCAAATTAAGTTAATTAAGCTCCTTTAGAAGTCTACATCCTTTTTACCTACCAGCCTTGACTTCACTCTCTTGGGAAGCTCCTCATCAAGAGTATACACATCATCCCTCTTCACCATCAGCTGGGACCCATCTTCAAATTCCACCTAGAATAAAACCAGAAGTTGTTCTGCCAGAGGTCTCAGGGTATGCACACTGCAACAGGACTTTAATCAAAGCCTCACCAATCCAACACAAGTAGCCCATGAAGTTTTGGGATGCTCTTGTAACACCTGACCAGAGGCTGCTCAAGAACTGGATACAGCACATTTTCAGAAGCTGATACTTTTAAGTAATGAGACTTAAGCAGAGCTGCAAGCAAGCACTTTGCACTTAATTCTAGCAGCTGTTACCAGCATTGGGCACTGCTGAGATCACCAAGTCACTTTCCCTGAAGGATTTCAGCATGACTTGCCTATAGCTCTGCTGGCTTTAAGAACAGCCCTGTTAACACAATCAGCTTGCTACGAATGATGAATTTTCAGGCAACAGTTCTGTACCTGGTACATCTGGATAGCATGTGATGCAACAAACTTGGCTCCATAGACTTGTCCATCTGTCCATCTCACCTGCACAACTTCCCCTTCGGCAGGGGGACCTAACTGAAGACAGTCTCGACTCTATAGCATAAAGGAGGAAGGTGAGAGAGACAAGGAGAAGGGTAGGCAGCTGCTTCATGTGAAGATTCAGTAAACCACTGGAGAGTCCATCCCAGTCACACTGCACATCACCCCACCGAATCCCTCCATTTCAGCCATGGAGAACTAGGATGAGAGACATCCATCTATGTCAGCTCTATTTAAATCTCAACCTTAAAGTATCCCATGCAGGAACAAGTGTCAAAAGGTTTTCCTTCAGACCTACCACTGCTAAGCAACCCAAATGAGCTGCACTCCCTGTTACACCTGCTCCTATGTGCCCTCAGTGAAGTCAGTCTCATGGAATAACCCAGGGCCATCTTGCAGCACATCTCAGACACACCATGACCTCGGGATGGAAGAACTGACCCACACCCACACCCTGTGCCCTGTACCACAATCAGGCTCCCACTGCACCACGTACCACGATGTCCTCTGGATATAGGTTATCACTGAAGGAACCATCATCAAAGTTGACCTCATAGAAAGTCTCCTTTGCAAGGCTGACCACTTCACATTGATAGAAGCGGCCGTTCTTGTGCTTGCTGATGACTATCTGCCCAGGTGACAGATCCTGAAGTGCAGCTTTAGCTCTCTGAGAAGAAAATAAAACCCAAAAGATCACTTTTTACACAATGACTCAAAGAAGAATGTGTTGAGGATCATAGCTCCAGTGCTGGCAGATAAGGAAGCAAAAATACTTCAGTCCAGGTGAGTAACTCTACTCAAGACACCATCAACAGTTTTGAGAACAGTTCTGCCTCTGGAACTTCAAATGCTTACAGACTAATCTGTAAGATGCTCCTGTCCTCCACTTAGTGAGCTAATCTCTCATTCTTCTGAGCAATGCAAGGCCTCCACAGTAAATACTCTCTAATAGATTGTTGTGGGTTTGATAGCTAAAAGGGCTACATCATAAACTGATCAATCACTTCAACATGAAATTCTCTAACCACTCATGCAGCCTGCAGGAGTCCCAGCACTAACTCCTGCATATGAAGTATCACAGCATAAAGCACGCTATTATTCCTCATCACAACAGCCACAGAAGGGATGTATTGCTCTCAGTCCTTCTGGGCTGCAAACCAAAACACAACAAAGGATTTGACTAAGCTCACTCAGAGCAGCAGCAAGGTTGAGATGAGAAGCAAGACCAACACCGCTGGATCACACTGACCATTGTGACGAGAGCCAATCCTTCGATGAACTTGTAAAAGAATCACACCATCTAAAACTCTGCAGCCCCTCTGAGATGCTGCACTTCAAATCCTGGAAATCATACACCCACTCACCTCTGCTTGAGATGGAATCTTATGCCTGAAGCAGGTAATGAACACAACAAATGGCCAGTCGTCAGGCTGCATCATGACTCCAGCTGCTTGGGCACAGCTAACATGAAAGGATGTGGGACATCGACCATGTGAGCACTGTACACAGCAACCTGCAATTCTCTTCCTTCGTTTCTTGCAGAAGATGCATTTCTGTAGACAGGAAACCAGAAGTTATGGGTTGGCACTAGGTTTTACTCCACACAAAGGGCCAGCTGGTCCGAGAGTATGATACTGTGCTGTTTAAGAGCACTGCTACTTTCTGATTAAAAAAGCAGCAGAGGGCTATCAGTTCTACTTTATCACAAGGCAATTAATTCATAAATTTAAAGTAACTCCACAGCCAAAGAGTGTGCATTAAATATCTACCAGCTGAACATGCACAAAGCATGTGGCCAAAGGGGAAATCTTGGATTAAATCAGCCTACAATGCTCCAAAGTCTACAAGGCCTTTCAGCACTTGGCTGTTAAGTTACACAAAGATAAGCATGAAGAGTAGAATAACAGTTAAAATTCTACCACCACTACCATTGAATTACACTGGGTTCAGCCTGATGGGCTGTTGTGGGAAAATAATGTTATCTGTAACCATCAGCATATGAAAAGCAGTTAAAAGCACCTTCCCCTCAACCCTGAGCTGTTAGAAGAGTGAAGTACAGTTGCTTTTTCACCTTTTACATAAATGCATAAAGCACCTCATTGCTCAACAGCAGTCAACAAAGGAAGCCAAATACTAGGGATTAGAAAAGTAACAAACAATACAAATATCACCATTACACCACTGTAGAAATGGCATTTGCCACATACTGAAAACTACCCCCCTTGCTGGCTCCTCATCTAAATAAAGACAATAGAACAGGGAAAGATTCAAACCAGGCCAATTACCACTTCACATACAAAGAACAGAGCAGGTGAAATACTTCAGTCTGGAAGAGATGACTTGGATTTTAAGGGATAAACAAAGTCTCCCAGATTCCCACCAGACTGGAGAGACACTTTGACACCTGACCAGGGGAGCACAGGTGATCCTTACCAGTCTGAAACGTTGCAGGGGAATTTTGCCAACATCTACAGGACTCCGCTCTGCAATGTTCACAAATTTTGCCTCCAGTACAGCTACAGCACACATCACATGAACCCACCTGTCAGGAGAGAAGAGAGGAAAGAGAAATTAAGATGCATTGAGACAACAGAGGACATTTTGGAGTTCAAGGAAATATGGTTCTGTTGAAGTTTGCCATATAAACCACAGTAAATAGCCTCTGAGAACCAGCAGTGTAGTTAGTGTAGCTAGTAACAAGGTACATATTGGGCAAACCCAAGACTTCTTCATACTTCCAGTCTACTACTAACAGACTCAACAGGAAAAGAGCTTAGTGTGGCTTCTGTTGGTTACGTATCTTCATTACAAATGCCCATCTGATAGGCTTATTCCTTCACAAACCTGACCTACAGCAACTGCTCAGTCACTACTGAATTACTTGTGAGACCGTGACCGGGAAGCTGAGGCCTCATATGATCCCACAAAATTTTGGGAGGCCAAGTTTCAGTTATTTCACAGTGCTACAAGTCTGTCCTATTGCTATTTTGCATGAAACAACTTCAGATGACTCACCACACGGAAAAAACACAGGACAGGCAGTTGTATGCAGTAAAGTTGCTGCAGAAGTACCCTGAATGTCAGTATGTTGTGCTATTTAAAGCTGTGGTTGTCCTTTGTCTTCACTACCACGTGTTACATGAAGAAATTCAAATCCTCTGTGAGGAGGCACTGAGAGATGCTGTCACATCAGGGACCTTATTTTTATGTGGTACATTACACCTCTGCACTTTAAAATGCAAAGCAATTAACAGCTGCTGTCGATAGAATGAAAGTGAGGCACTACCTGAAGAGACAATGATTGCTGCATGTAAAGGCAACAAACACACTTTACCACAGCACAAACGCTGCCAGCTCAAAGTGTGGACGGTGGTGTTTGCTTACAGACGTTGGCTTTACTACCTTACTCTCAGCTATTTGGGAATTGAGCTTCTCCCTTAGATCAAAATATCTGGAACACTCACTTGTCATCATTGGCTCTCTGCAGGGCTCCTCCTCGTAATGAACACAAACAGCAGTCCTGGCACAAGGAAGAAACCATTAGTTGAAAGAAGTTCAGAGCAGTACACTGGCTGCAGAACTTCCTCCTCAAAAATGAACATGCAGAGGAAGAAAATTGTTCCACTCTCAGAAGAGAGCTGACTAACTTGCACAGATCACTCCTTTAGCTCTCAAAAGCTGCTGCCCTGGGCAACAAATACAGCGTCCAAGTCTGTTGGGTGCAAGCAGACCTACCACTGAAGATCTGTTCAACTTGTCTGTTATGGGTTCCTTTACAACCACAGTACCCTACATCCTTTGGGGATGTTTAAAGGGGTCTGGAACAAACACAAGCAAATAAAACTTGAAAGGCTGACCTGTTGCCTCTTCACATGTGCACACCTCCCTAGTTACTAATGAAAGTCAGCTTCTATTTTAGAAATTGTAAGTACTACAAATTATGACAGACAACAGCTGTTTCCACATCCACAAAGAACATCTTCCCTATGACCCAAGTGAGCTCAGCAGCTTTGCACTAGTTAAAATGATTATACCTCTGGCTCAAAAGCACCAAAATATAAGAGATCAGCTCCTAAACATTCTCTAAACTGCCTTCTTTTCACAGGAAGGAATTACAAAAGAACCCCAACTCTACGGAAATGAACTTTGCAGCCAAGTTCCCAGATACACCACACCTCATCTGTTAAAATCTTCTTATGAGAAACCTTACCTCTTCTAAGGCATTTTCTGTACACCTGGAGCACATCCAGTCTTCAGTGGCCTTGTCAGGGGATACACCATAACAACCTAGAACACATAAATCTCATTTAAGAGCTTACCTAAACTCAGACTCATTCCCCTAGGAGCCAGAAGTAAAGCAAGAATTAAAGTCAACAAGTCTCAGGATAAGGCAGTGTATTTTAAGTCATCCATGCAGCCAGCTCCATCTCAATGGCCAGCACCCAAGCATACACCATTCAGAAAAGGGCTGACCTTGATCTATTTGTACATGAAACACACAGGTTGAGGCTTGCTATCATGTACACACTTACTACAGAGAACACCAGAGTTCAGGGTTAAGTCTAGATGTACTCACTTGCATGAACACAGACATGGCAGTTCTTGCAGGTGACGAGTACGCTGGTTCCATCTTCCTCCAAGTAGGGGGTTGAAAGATTGAGGTCAGTGCTGCAGCCAGTTGCAGTAAAGCACATTTCAGGAATCAGAGGCTTAGTTCGGATCTTCCCATCTACAGCAGATGGAGTTATTCCAGAGCTTTGACTGTTGCCTCCACACTCTGCCTGTAAGGGAGAGACTGAGAATTTAAGTTTTACAAGTAAAATTCCCACATAATCTTTATTCACCCATTATTCCACACATAAATCCAGGTCAACAAAGGAATGAAGGTGCTGGAAGATTAAAGAGTTGGTAGGCTAGGTGAAAACACAGCTAGTTTATAAAATCCTCAGCTTCAGCTGTTGCAACTTCAGAATGAATTTATTTTCCACCCAAGTGGCTAAACATGAGGTTTGAACTGCAATCCTCTAATACGCAACAAGATGCACAAACTGCATCTCTTCTGACAGAAAAGATGGAATCACCAGTATGGCAGGATTATGATCACACATACAGATACCTGCTGTAGTTCCCACTATTTTTGCCTAGTGCAGTTCTGAACAAGTCTAATGGTCTTTTAAGCCACTTTGTTCCTGGGACATAAGCAGACTAAAAATGCAGTTTCCCAGTTAAAGCACAGGAGACTTCCAGGTGAATCTTTTTTAATTTACTCACCTAAACCAAAGTAAAACCAAACAGCAATTGCATATGAAGTTTACAGAGATATGCTTCCATTCATGTTAACCTTCTTAGCAGCTAAATAAATTGAATCTCTCTTTCAGGAAATGTTTCAAACCATCTTTTGTACCTCACAGGCCACCACAAAAGTAGCTTGCCCAATCTTTTAAAAATATCAGTAGCAGAAATTGCAGCAGCAGAATGAAGCTACGTTGTCCCTCCCACAGCACAGAAAGTAGGAAAATGGGACAACAGTTGGAAGGAAACTGATGTTTTCAACGTCTTGTTTATTCAGATTCCCTAAGACTTACTGATTTACACTCACATTGCATGTCAATCGACACTAAATGACAGAGGGAAATCTGTAACAAAGTTGAAGAAAACGGGACTTTTCTTCCCCAAGCAGAGAGATCCTTTTCTTCCTTACAAAGGAAAAGTGAATATTTGTCCAGCATTTTGTGCCAATTCTTTATTTGACTGAGTGACTGAAGTGAGTTCCACAACTTGCTATAGACTTTCTGAAGTTGGAACAAAGACCCTAACCACAGCTCAACTCTTGGAAGAGTTTCTGCTTCACTACCTGGTGTAGACAAATATTTTGAACACCCTGTACTAGAATTTTCTGCTTAGTAGCATTTAGAACGCCAAAAACAATCTAAAAGAACTTTAACTGGCCTCAAATGGTTAACTCTATACACTGTCAGCACTAGGGAAATTCCCATGTACTATGCAGCTTCTGTGTAGAATTTCCAGTCCTAACAACAACCTACTCTCAGACTGAAATAGCAAGATTGCACGGAACTATGGTCTATGGTTTTCATGGAAATTAGGAACTATGTGCAATATAAATTCTAAACAATAATTTGAGGTCTTCATTTCCAAAACTGTGGGGAACATGTTTCTTGTGCCAGCATAACCATACAGTGATCTGATCAAATGAATCCGATCTGCTTAGAGTATGGAAAGGGACAAACTACCTCTGTGCTTCAGGTCACACATGCAATCAGGCAACTATCTCAGCTACCTTAAAGTCTCATAGCTTAGGCACAGCAAAAAAATTCAGTGTGGGATTCCTGCTTAACTATTTAGACAAAGTGACAGGGGTTCTGCAATCCATGCCCCCAAGGTATGCTTTGCTAACACCACACTGCTCAAGGACGTCTTCACATGTCAATATGGACATGTTCCAATAAAAGCCAGTTATCTACTTACGCCATCCACAAACTCCACCTTTTACTTAAAATCCTTTCAGTAAATCCTTTTACTTAAAAAGGTTTTCCTCCTTGACAGCTCCCCAAAGATCACATGCTATGAGTAGACTTAAAAAGTTTTACAAAAGAAGTGCAGAAGTGAAGGTTTGAGTCTGGAAAAGAGACCTGAGATTTTATAGTCAGCTCCAGCAACATTCAAGCTCCATCCTGTGGTTCAAGCAAAAGCTGGAGAACACAAATGCTTCTGCTGAACAGCTGAGTGAGCCACTGGGAACCCACTGGCAGTCCACTGCTGGTGTGGTGAGGCTCACCCAACCCAGCTCTCCCAGAACAATTCCTTGGGCAGACTGCAACACTGATACAGCTTTTGGTTTGTGGCAATATGCAAAACAACGTTTTTAAACCATGCATCACAACAGCAAGCTACTCAGTCCTCTCTATGATCACACTAACAGACTTGGCCTCCATACCTGGTATGTCTGGAAGAGCATGCAGACAGCACAGTAAGGAGGCTGTTGAGCCATGGTCCGATTGTATTCTTTTTCAGCCTCAAAATTTGGTGGCCGGTTCTGCCATAGCTGGCTGAGTGGCTTGGCCCATGCTTCTGTCTCCTCAGCCTCTTCCTCGGGAGTCAGTTGTTCTGATGCCTCTGTGGGAAAGAGATCACGACCCAAGTGATTACGTGTCCTTTTATAGATACTCCTCTTGCAAATGAAACTGAGTAAGGCAAGAAGTTATGAACGGAGACGAAAGAAAGACTGTCAGGAATCAAACTGACATAACTGTGATGGGAGCCAGTAACTTGATCTCCTTTTTAAGAGGTTTCTACTAATAAAGCAACTGCAGACACAAGACAGGCTTGTTGGGTGAGAAAACCACTAGCTCCAGAGTATGTCAAAACTAAGGCTGTCAGCCAAAGAATCTGGTGTTGGTGGGTTTTTTTTTAATCATAAATATTTACATCAATTACTGGAATGCTCCAAGGCAGACACAATTATGCAACAGTATCTTATACTGGTTTCATTTTCCTTTCACAGTTGTCTTCTTCCTTTCCTGTTCCATTCTTTGGGAAAAAAAAAAAATCATACCACTCAAGAGACAAGTTCAATGATGCAAGCACTAAAAAAATCTCCCAAACATAGAAGCACCTCATCTAGGATGCAGAGGTCTCACTTGGAGATCCCCGTTTATTACCATTTACTTAATGGAATAGCCCACACTGTACAGAGAAGCTGAGATCCTCTCTGCAGTTTCCCAAAGAGCACAGGGCTTACTTACCATCATCACTAATGCAGTCTTTAACCAAGAGTGGGTGATGCCGTGGGAGCTTGCTCAACGGCTGGCGACGACCCTTGGACTTCTTGCTCTCCTTCATTGACCTTAAGTACTCCTTTGCTACCTGGACAAGGAGAAGCAATTCAGCAGGCAGTTAGCACATGTCCTTTTGACATTGTTTTTATAAGGAATTGATTTTGAACTTCAAGAAGCCTCCACAATGTGCACACTTACTTCCAGGATTTTATTTCTAACAAGTTTAGAGCTGAAGTTAGTTCAAGTTTTTGAAAGAACTACTTGTAGCACTTCTGCTAGGGAAAACTACACAGAGCTGTACTGGCTCTGTTGAGCCACTGCAATAGAGACTTTTGAAAGGTCCCTGCATAGCTTTTCATGAAAGCCTTTATGTAAGAATTGTGTGAAAGACAGAAACAAAGAAAGCTGAATGGTTCAACTTAGAAGAACCACAATCAAGCGCTTCATGTACTCCAGGGAAATCCTCAGTTCATGGGGCAACTTAAAGAGCTCCAAATAAAGAGTAAAAAAAAAACCTCCACACAATTCACTGGCATCTCAAACCAACAGGCTTATTTTAAATGAAGGCAACGTTCACCCTCTCTGATTATTACTTCCATTCATGCCATTCCAGACAGACTGGAAGGAGACTACAACACCACTTCTTCCCTTATGTAAAAAACAAGTGACACACCGACTAAATTACTACTAACTTGACAAGCAAGGCAATAAGGGCAATGATTTGAAACACCCCAGGAAGTCTCTCAGTAGATAAGATCCCTCTCCTTTTTTTAATCTATTATTCCTTTAAGAGCAGAAGCAAATCTTAAATGAACCTCACATCTTTTTAAATCTCTTCTTTTCATAAAAGAAGCCAGAATAACAATCATTATCTCACAATCATTATCTCTGACCTCCTACTTAGAGTTAGTACAAGGCTTCTAAGAAACAGAAATGCTTTTATTCAAATGGAAATTAGCATTCCCAGCTACCATCTGATGGAAAATTTGTTTCTAAATATACCACACTGGGGAAAGTGACCTACAGCCATACAAAATTTCACCTTTTCCCTGTATAGAGCATGCAATGGAGAGAGCACAAACAGAAACAGAACATCTTTAGTTTAAATATCCAGGAGAACTTTTTTCTCAGTTTCAGCTTAATTATCAACAGATTGCCCATTTGCTGTTCAGTTTCTGTAACTCCTGAATTTTAATCACCATGGGCTTTCCACTCTCTAAACACAGATTTGAAGAGGGAAACAAAACAACCTGAAAAGACACAACTAGGTAAAGTTTCAATTACTCCAGTCTTCTCTTGGGTTGGCTAATAAAAACAAATTAACTGGCAGTTCTTAAATGTTCAATTTACATTCTCCCAACCAATCCTCTGTGTTCCACAATTTCTTCTTTGAAAAAGGCCACACAGATGTACACAAGTATGAGATTTCATATTAACAAAAACCTCAAACATATTAATATGCTCATAATAAAGGCTGGATTGACCTAGATTAATTTTAGGTATAAACAGGTGACTATTACTAGAGAAGGACCTGAATCAGCCTGTAACACTATGATGTCAAAACCACCAACTTGCCCTTTCCCTTAAAGCACTTAAGTAATTCAGAGAACTTCTCAAAACAGGACATGTCCTTGTTTTCCAGAAGAGGTAAGAGTGCAAGACTTTTATCTTTTCTTGTTTGTTTAGCAAAAGCCATAGCTATTAAAAACCACATCAACATGTAAGTAACCTGCTATGCAACCACCAATGAAGTAAAAATGTCATCTGCACAGCTTAGATGTTTTGTCACAGTGAATCCATGAGCAGGTAATACAGCCTTTAATCTTTCGGTACTCCTGCCACTCATACCTCTGCCAGCTCTTGCTCACTGACGCTGGCACTGGCCTTCTTTCCTGAAGTCTGTTCGTTGTCAGATCCACTGGCATCTCCTTTAGCATAGCTATGGACTGTAAGCACCCCAGCTGGCCCAGGAAGAGTTTGTTTTGCCAACGGATCAGTTGATTCAGAGTCTGAAGAACCAGAATACGCAGGGGAGCTGGACTGAACACTGGATGTTGCGCTCTGCTTTGAACCTGAAGCATGTGAAATGGAGAGATCCAATGCAGCTGCTTCTTGTTCTTCCTCTTCTTCCTCCTCAAGCTTCACTGTTTTCAGTTCTTCAAATTTGGATGAGCCCACATGATCTAGAAGAAAGGATATACTGACTCTTTCCTCAGGTCTAGGCAGCAGAGAGAACACTTGCGCAAACTTTTGCAACAAAGTCAAACAGGAAAACAAATTACTACACATAACATTAAGTCATGTAAAGAGCAGATCATTAATTCAAATACCTATAAAATCAGGGGTGGCTTAGTGAGAAAAAAAACAAGTGGCTGCTCCCTGCCTCTTCTAGTACAAGAACTAGGGTATATTAAACAAAACTAGCAGACAGCGAGCTCAAAATAAACAGAGATGATCCTTTATACTGTGCAGCTAAACAGACCAACTCTGGACCACAGAATGCTGGGATTAAGAGGTTACAAGAATTCGTGGCAGTCTTAATAAAAGGAAAAGAAAATCCCATAATCCAATAGAAGATCATTAAATACAAGCTGCAAAGGGTTGAAAAATTGAATACTAGAGGGAGGTATCACATATGTTTACTCTGTTCTTATATTGCTTCATAGGCCTCTTGCTCCTCCCTTAAGAGCATGGATAACTCACCCATTACAAGCCACATTAATTTTCCTCCAGCCTACCTACTACAAATAAAACATCCATCCAGCATATCAGACCCACACTACCAGGAAGCATGCATATATTTATTAAGCAATGTCTATAAACAGCTCATGTTACACAACAGGAATACAGAGGAACTGAGACTACTGAGGCATTCAACACATTTCTATATGCAGGCAAAATGAGAAAAAATGAAAAGCTAAACCCACAAATTTCTTAATCAAGTCTCATGAAATACTTCCTCTTCCCTGTAATTCAGCTGAAAGGCAACATCTCTGTGACCTACCTGGTCAGTCAGTCACTGAAGCAGCTAGAGATTGGCTGCCTACATCTTTGCTCTCCCCTAATGTTTTTTTTTTTATGTAATTCCCACTGAGGAATTATCCACAGACAGGTCACAAAACCTCACAGCCCAAGTTGAGGTTATTTTGTTTACTCAAACCAGTAGCAGATGTCTCAGCCAAATTTAACTAAAGGCCATAACCTAAAATTGTTCTAGATGCACTCTTTAGTCTTGAAAAATCAGATGGTAACACCCAAAGTCTCATGACAGTACGTTTTGGAAGCGTTTGCCATGGCTTTGACAAACTAGCATCTGCTTTTTCAGATATGACAACATCCTACTAACTAGGATGAGAGTGCCCCAGATCAGCTGTAGCAGCTTCCTCTCCCTGAAGAGTAACACCCTGTTCCCTCATATCTGGATAAAGCTTTACAGACAGTTACCTGGAGGCTTGAGCCTTTGTTCACCTTGCTGCACAAGTTCACTCGTAGGTCTCTCGTGAGGCTCTGCTGTATCTGCTTCATCCTGCGTGGAGCTCAGCTCCTCCTTGGGGAAGGCCTCGCTCTCACTCACCTCCTGAGGCAGTTCCAGGCAGACCCTGTGCCTTTTCGTTCCAATGCGGTGCTTGGGGATGCTGCACAAGACAAATCTGTGTCAGGTTACGAAGCACATCAGCGTGTTGAATTTATGCCTGGATGCAAAACATACAGTCTGGTTTGGATCAGAGTTTTATGAGACAGCATCTGGCAAGTCAAATATCCCAAATGATTCTCAAGTGTTTTGTCTTTCCAGAAACAGAGTCAATAGTCCTTAGGGAGGATTCCTCAGCATCTGTTAATCATGTATTAGGGAGTTGCTGTAGCCAGGCATTCTTTGCTTCAAAAAAGCCAAATGAAACTCAAACTAAACAAAAAGCCACACCAAAAAAACCCACCACCAAAGACAGCTTTAGGAACAGTAGCTGACACTGGCTGAAAAAGATTTATCTGAAAAGTGTAAGATGATTAGCCTGTCCACCCTCAGCAACCAGGAACTGCACAGTGACGTTGCAGCTTGCAGCACTGACACTACAGGAACTTTCTAGCAAGTAGTGTCCCATGATCAAGACACTCCTTTTATCTTCTGGCCTCACAGTCCACCGTGCACACTCCCAATCCAGGCTTCAGATGTCTCTGCAAAGATGAAGAACTACCTTCCAAGCTGGTGCACTTCCTGTCTACCACAGACCATCATCAACCTGGACTCAACCAGTAAAATAAAATCATGGAATGGTAGGGTTGGAAAGGACCTTTAGAGATCACCCAGTCCAATCCCCAACAGAAGTAGGTTATTCCTGAGAAAACAAATGATTGCTAACTCAGACTGCTGTTGTTCTATCAGAGTTGCAAACTATCCATTGCAGTTGGGTCCAACTTCTAATAACCCAACAGGAAAGCAGAGGACTATACAAAGCATTACCTTTTTGTCTCCTCCCCGTCCACTTCTTCTTTACACATCTCTCCTGTTTCCATTTCTTCAGTACATTGTTTCCCATTCTTGACTCTCTGCATGAGATCCCCTTTAAGGAACTCTGCTGCCTCTGGGGTTGGAAGAGCGTGGTCAATGACAGTCACGTCCTTCCCGGCTTTCCAGAGCTTGTAACGATCTGGCTGGTACTTCCTCACAAACACATCCATGGATATCTTCACCATGTCCTTCCGACACGAGCACTGAAGTTGTGGAAAATATTCAAGTAAGGCCACACAGTCAATAATTTTACTCTGCATTCCTGTATCACTTTGCTTTCAGAAGCTTAACTGAAGAAAAAGAATCCCACAGTTCAGTGTTATTGAGCCTCAGAATTCTCAAGACTCTTTGCCAGGAAATCAAAAGGGCGTATATTAACCTACTAAAACCTGGGCAGAAAAGCCAGCAAAAACAGTGAAACAGAAAATCAGATATTATCACAATAACTAAGATGGAAAGCTCACCAGTCTACTTACAGATTTGCTGGTAGAAGCTGATTGTTTTAAAATAAGCTCACACAAAACAGACAGCAAAACCTGATTCCAGTGAGGAAGTCAGAGCCATACAAACTCTGGGCCTACCCAGAGCAGTAGAGGTTCCCCTCATCCAGGCACGGTTACAACCACTGCTTCACAGCATTTACTTGTGTAACTTCAGAAAACATGACCCATATTTGTAAGACAACTCTGTAGGGTACATCTCAACACTACCAACTCTAAAGGTTCAGCCATAATATTGAAATAAAGACATGAAACGAGAGGCTGATGCGATACTGTTACCAAATCAGAAAGTAAACATCTTAAATGGGCAAAGCACTGAACACACTCCTTAGGAACAAACAGTGGCAGCTTAACGAGCAGCAGAGCATTAGGACATCTGTATGCAACAGGATGACAACAGACCACTTACCAGGACAGACTGCTTCCCATACTCAATCCACCGAAGAGTAGCAAAGTTGGTAGATTCAGCACAGTTAAAGCCATGATTAAAGCCAGCATGATAGCTGTAAGGAAAGGTTATCATGAACTCTCCAGCCTCTTGTGTCACCTAGAAGACAATTGAGAGAGTGTGTTATTATTCATAACTTCAAAGAGCCCACTTGGTGTATCTGAATAAAGTATCTGTACCCCTCCTGTGGCATATCTGAGACCCCCCACTCGCAGCTGGTGGCTGGAGTTACTTGCTGCAATGAATAGACTTGATACCTTCACAGTTTTTCACTAAAACACAAGAGGTCAAAATAGCACCGAAGTGGTTGTATGTATGATATACTCTGTTAAGTAACTTTACGACCTTCAGAGAATTTATCTCTATCACCTACAGGTTTGGATGAACAGTAAAGCCAAGAGAAATTTCTATCCACACACAACTTGGAAATTCACTGCTGTTTCCCTTTGCTGTTCACGTTAAAGTACATCTCTAAGTCAGCCTTTCACTGCTGTTCTTCAGCATCTCCCCACTAACACATGTTCTTGACAACAAATCCCTTCAGCTGCCCACTCAGATGTGACGGTACTTCTGAATAAGGACTTGAAGATCAGATCTTCAATGTGTGTATGTCTGGGATGGGGGGTGGCAGGTTATCACCTGAGAAAATAAAGAAGTCTATAAAGTTACTAACATGATTTAAAAAGAAAAGGGGAACAAGCCATATTGTCTATTGAGGAATCCCAAATGGAATTTGAAGGGTCAAGTCTAAAGCTTTCTGCTTCAGACTTCAGCGAATACAGAGCTAAGCAGTGAAGTTAATCTAACCCAGAATGTGGCATACAGTTGTAAGTTTAGAAGAAAGTAATCACAAAAGAGAGCCTTTAACAGTCCTTGATATATTTTTCTGTCTTAAATTCTTTCAGGTCTCAAGTGCTGGATAAATAGAGGTACTAAGGGAAAGCATTGCCTTACATCCTCCTTGTTCCTATTCTCCTCTCTAAGCACTGACTATTGGCTGCTGTTAGAGATGAAACAGGGCTGCATGAACCTCTTGACTGAGCTGGTGTAACTGTGATTACTTTTCTACACCTTATCAAATGGGATGCCATATTTCTTCAGAATTGATGGAGAGATCAGGGTCATCTTGTGACGGAGAAATGCTTCACAGCTTTGGGCACTTCCTGGAAAGAAACCTGTTGAAAAATTAAAGCAAGTAGAGATGTTACTGAAAAATTCATTTACTTCACAGCAGAACAGTAATTCCCTGTCTAACTGGTATTCTTCCCTGGGATTTGGAGCAAGATCTTACTTGAAGCATGCTCACCTGCATTCTGAATAAAAGGACAACTCCTGGAGATTTATCTTTAACAAATGCCAGTTTGAAAGTGCTTAAGGAAGACCACACATAGAAGTATCTTCCCTTGGCTCTAACCTTCCAGTTCTAATAATCAATAGTTAGGAATTTTCTCATTAAAGGTTAGACAGACCTCAACTGTGTTATTTGTAACGTGACATTTCTCTCGTGTCTCTACTATAAACAAACACTCAGAAGTAAGATCTTCTATATTCTAAAAGGTTAGTTATAAGCTCAGTCATGCCAGCCTGTGCTCTTATGCATCACAGGCATATTGTACTCTGAAAGAACCAGAACAGGTGTCCATCCCACCTTCTGCAAAATGTAAGGCATGAATTACTCAATTACCTTTTGCAAGTCTCTCCAGTCGCTTCCCATGCTCTGGAGGGATAGAGTACCTGCAGGGGTAAGAACAACTCTGTTAAGTTCAAACCTCAAAATCTGACTGGAAATGATAAAACAGGCATCGAGGCATGAATTACTTTAATTTAAAAAATCCTCCATCTCCACACTGTCTCTGTCAAAGTTTGAGAACATAAAGCTAAAAATCTTCATCAAGGCCTTTACCACTCTATCCCAAGAAAAATCAAGAGTCAAAAAACTGACCAACTCCTGCTTAAGCAGTCAAGGAAGTAAAAAGTCTGGTATATTAAATTAGCAGATCTGCACAACAAAAGATGGATTGCAAGAAGAAAGGGAAGAGCACTTCCTGACCCATCTCAGTTCACAGCTGTGAAGTCACCAGTATAGTCAGGGCAAGGAGGAAGATAGAGCAAGAGAGAAATTGGAATAATCTCTTTCAGTTGCTCAGACCAAGATGAGATCAAGTCAGACACAATGCCACATCCTTAACACGTGCACAACTTGTGGCCTGCTCTTTAGGGATACATCTCTCTCTACACACCTTTTAAGGGACACCACAAAACTCCTAGAAGATTTGACTACAGCCAATAAAACCTCCTACGTGGTTTGCCCTCGCTCTGGAATAGAGTACTATATTCTTCATGGAGTTCCTTGTTAAATAAATCACATGAAGGTATCAGCAAAGTTAACTTCCTCCATGTACTACTGTAAAAGAAGCAACAGCCAAAAGGTTTCTCTGAACTATTCTGTTTTGTGTTCGCAGGCTATTGCCACTGCATGGGGTTGTTCACTGGTCACGCAGCGCTAGCTATTATTTTTTACTTCAAAGTTGCATTAAAAGGCAGCCAAAAATACTAGTTTCCAACAAAAGTGCCATGGAAACAATTGTTGAAGCTGCTTGAGAAATTTATTTGTGAACAGAAGGGAATGATTCACTCTTAAAACGCAACCTGTGATACAGAAGAATTGAGGAGCCTCCCCTAAATACAGTCATGAAAGCTCAGACACTGGACAAACCACTCAGCAAGATCCACTAGTCTGCTTTTAAATCCATGATAAATAGCTACATCTCAAAATCTGTTAAAAATTACTTGTTCTCTTAGTGCCTGCCTGACAGACACATTATCTCTGTATGGTCATTTTAGAGCTTCAGCAAATGACAAGCACGTTTTCCAGGTTCTGGTCCTACAGTACCAGAGAGCATCCACCCTATATTATAATCCTGTATACCTCTTTACATCAGGACAGAAAATGGATTTTCTATAAGGTAACCAAACAAACACTGCTGAGAACATGTACTGCTTTGTGGTTCCTTCCATATTTCAGTGTTCTTGTCATCAGATCCAGCTGCAGTGCAAGAACACAGGGATGGTAACTGCCTCAGTCAACTCTCCTTTAGATAACTCAGCTTCCTGACACAGAAGCTTCCCTAGAAAATCTTACCATGACTTGGGTTCCCCAAAATGCAAGTAGTTAATACTGTAGAGATCCATGTCCTCAGTATGCCAAGCAAAGGAAGTTTTCCACATGCCAAAATAGAGGTAAGGAGTATTCACTCCTTCGATGGTTATCCCACTTTCGTTCTCCACAATATCCAGGATGGTGTTCAATCTGCCAATATTCCAAGCATCTACATGCTGCAGAACACAAGCCTCATGTTAAACAAGCATCATGAGAACAGAACCACACAACTTAGATGACAGTTGCAAAAGATATCAGACCCTTGTGAAACATCAAGACAAATAATCTACTGGCACGGTTCAAACCATTAGTTAGCTCACCTAACCAAAAAGCTTCATATGGTGTCAGCTTAGATACTGATTGTTTACTAACCACCCTCCTCAAGGGGAAAAACAAAGTTATCATCCAATATAATGATTAGAAAGGAGAAATCATCACAAAGCTACAGATCTTACAGAGCAGAGAACAATAGTGCGAGCTTGAGCTTCTGCCTGAACCCTCTGGAACAAAACCACTTTTCATTCCAAGCATCTTTTCATCATAGTTTGGGAGACTAGCAAGTAGAATGCAGACCCTTTTCTAATGTTTATCATCCCGACACGTAACTGCTACAGAGCTGTCCCACAGAAATACACGCACTAGTGGGTACCGAAGGAGCGTGTGTTCACTGATCAATGCTTCTGGTTCTCACATGGCTTTCAGGACAAAGCAATATAAAAGCAACACTTATGTAACAGATGTTTTTTTTACTTCCTTGAACTAAACAGCATTACAGTGAAGAGCTAACAGAGGTCCCTTAGAACGCTAACTCTACTAGCCTTCTTCAACTAGATGGCTTAAATGAAGAGCATGTCATGAACATATGCTTTATTGTATTCCCATCTACTCCAGACACTGGAACTCTGTTAAGTAAGTGTTAAGTTACTTACTCTGTTAAGCAACTCTTTCTGAAAGTTAAGAGTCAAATGCTACGTTAGTATTTATGGAATGCTATACACAGGGATAGCTGTTACTTGAAAACCAACACTGTTTTTCTTACCTTGTCATAAAGTGTGCCATTCACATCAGCACCGTAGATGGGGGCATTGAATGTAAGGTTCTTCCAGTATTTTCGTTCAAGGTCTTCAAAGTCTGTGTAGCGGGGTGTGCAGTACCTGGAAAAACAACAAGGACACTACAGACTCTGCAGTTTGATACTAGATGGAGTCCAAACCAGTATTTTTCACCACTGAAAGAATCAAAAGCTGCCATGAAAAATACCTAATGTATATCATCAGCTTAACCCTTAACTCCCAGAACACCAATGAGAACAGACACAGCTCTATTCCTATGACACTTGGCAACAAAGGATCACGAAGCAAACAATCTTCCTAATTTTCTCAGTTTACTTTCATTTTTGCTTTGTGCACTTGTTTCAGGTCAAAACAATTTCACTTTCTAGATATCACTGCTTAGCAAGAAAAGATGTAATCTAAACCAGAGAAGACATGGAAGACAACTTGAAAATAAACTAAGCAACCCACCCCCATTTTTCTGCTCCTCTAACAGCCAACAAACATTTCCAGACTCACCTGCTAATGAACTGGTCAAGTACACTCAGTTTACCAACAAAATACGTGCTTTTGGTGTCCATTCCCTAACTGTCCTCTTTGGGCAGCACCGGGATCAAAAATATATTCAAACATCTACTTAATGTGTACATATATATATACACATCCCCCTATAGATATTAACCCAGACAATTACATATATGGCATAAAATTGCATAATTCATTAAATTATTCAATTAGAGATTCTGAGATAACTGGTATGTACTGCTCTTACAAGATAAACAAAAAGCACCAGTGGCCTGCCTGTAGCTGGCCATTGCAATGCTATTTCTAAACAGTTATTTCAAAGGCTGTTTTGCTTAAACTCCTTTTAAAGTGATCTTTTCCCCCACTCCTTTTCGTGTCAAGAACATTCCTTTCTCTACTACTCTACTCAGTAAATATGTCAATGGGCCAGCTGCTAAGGACAAACAGGCAGGAGTCCGCGGCAGAAACAAAAAGTTCTCCCAGCATTATGTGCTCTCCTGCCAGGCAACTGAGCTTCCCATCCCCGCAGCCGGATTTACCGGTACCCCTCGGCTGCTCGGGGCGTTAACGTTCACGCCTCTGACCGGCACCAGCCCATCGCGAGGGCCCGGCTCCGGGGAGCTGGGGCTACAGGAACTAGTTTCACGGGAGACTCGGACGTACTTGTCGCTGTTGGCGATCCTTCTGAACTCGCGCACCGTCATGGCCTTCTTCTGGATGTTGTACTGGGTGAAGAGGCCCGACTGCCCCGTCACTACCTGCTGGATGGGCGCTGGGATGACGAGCTCATCGATGTCATCGTAACATCGCCGCGGCTTCCACTCCTTCGGAGGAATTATCTGCGGGAAGCAATACGCGCTCCGTTCACCACCGAGAGCACCGGCCCAGGGAAAGCCTCAAACTTGGGGAAGTCGGGCTGAACACCCCCGGCCGGGGCGCGCCGGCCCCACCGCCGCCGCGCAGTAAACAAAGGGCGGCGGCGGCCGGGCCCCGCTCGCCGGAGGAGGGCAGGGCCGAGCCCGAGCCCGGTGCGCGGCCCGGGGCCGGGCGGCGCGGCCTCCGCCCGGGAGGGAGGTTTCGGGGGCTGGGGGGCGGGTATCGCACCTTGGCCAGCCCGGCGCGGTGGGCGCCCTGTGACTCCACGTAGGCGATGTACCGGCTGAAGTCCCGGAATTGCTCCATGGTGGGGCGGAAGGTCATGATCCGCGCGCTGGGGTTGAGGCTCTCCAGCTCCGAGGCCATGTTGCCGGTCCGGCCCTGCACGGAGAAGGAGGAGGAGGAGGAGGAGGAGGATGGGCCTCGGGGCGGGTCACCCCTCACACCCCTCCCTCACACCGCCCCGCCGCTCCGGGCGGGCCCTGCCGGGTGCGCCAGCCCCGCCCCCTCTGCCCGCCGGCCAACCGCCGCGGGGTCCGCACCGGCCGTGCCTTCCCATTGGCGGACGGTGCCTGCCCCTCAGGGCCGCGGCTCTCTTTCCTCCTCCCCCCCCGCCGCAGCAAGCCACCGATTCACGCCCCTTCCCCCCCACCCCCCGCTTCCGACCGGGGCGGCTCCGTTCCGCCGCGGAGGAGCCCGAGTCCCCTCCCCACGCGCTCACGTCAGCAGCGCGTCCCTCTTCCCCTCTGCCCTCCGCCGCCGCAGCGCCCGGACGCCGTATCCCTCCGCGCCACGCGCCTAACGAGTCCGCCAAAGCTCCGGACGCCACCGCGGCCTTTCCCCGCCGCCCCAGCGCCGCCCCGTCGCCCCGCCCCCTTCCCTCCGCCGCCGCCGCAGCGGCCAATCGCTGCCGGCCCCCGGCTTCCCAGCCAATAGCAATTCGGCGGCCGGAGGGGGCGGGGCCAGCGAATCAGGCGGCCGGGAGCGGGCGGTTGCTAGGCGGGCGGGCGCTAGGGGGCGGTTGCCAGGGAGGCCTCGGCCTGCTCGAGGAGCCGCGGGAGGGGAAGCCGGGCCAGGCCGCCCCCGCGTCCCCCACACCCGCCAGGCCAGAGGGCAGCGGCACGGCCTGGCGGAGGGGCTCCCGGTGCCGCCCCCGCGGGAGAGGCCGGCTCTGGACACCTAACGGTTTTCGGGCGCTGAGTGGTGACACAATAGGCGTGTGCCAACTGAACCGGGTAATGGCTCTGCGTGGAAGTGAAGCCGAAGGAGAATTGGATACTACGCAAATGTCTGGCAGCAAATACGGCCCGGCGCCGCCAGGCCCAGCCCTCAGCAGGGAGCTGTGCAAGCTACAAATGTGGAACAGTGTCCCCGCGGCTGTGGTGGGCTGTCGTTGAACCGTGGCCGTTGGTGGTGCAACGCACGAGCTGACAGTGGAGCTTTTGCACCAAATGCTTTCAAGGGAGAGCAACGCTTTTTCTGTAGTGCCCAGTGACAGGACTGGGGGTAACGGATATGAGCTGGGACACAAGAAGTTGCACTTGAACAGAGGAAAAAACTCCTTTGCTTTTCAGGTGAGGGAGCCCTGGCACAGGCTGCCCAGGGAGCGTGTGGAGTCTCCTTCTCTGGAGGTTTCCAAACCCACCTGGACACGTTCCTGTGAGATCTGATAGAGGGGAACCTGCTTTAGCAGAGGGTTGAACTGGATGATCTGTAGAGGTCCCTTCCAGCCCCTACCATTCTGTGAGTCTATGACTCAAGGCTGAATTGCTTGGCAGAGTCTGCTTGGGGATAACCTGCCTGCCCTTGGCTGGGGCTGGCTGTGGTTTTCACAGATCATGTTGTGCTAAATGCTTTTTAAATGTGTAAGTGCAAATAGGCAGCTTTGAAAGCAAATGCAACCCACCCAAAAGATCCTTGCAAACCACCTTGCTCAGTCCCTCATGCCTAAATAAAACCTTAATTTCACCCTGTGTTTCCTGATAAGCATTTCCTTTGCTGTCAGGCTACAGGCAAGCAGCAGCCCTGAAAGCCTTGCCAAAACACCACACTAACACAGATTTCTTTTTTCTGTGGTCTGCTCTCTCTTTGACCTGTTCATACTCCAAATTGACAGGTATATGGCCCAGAACCCCAAAGTGGATTAAAATTACAGCTGGCACAAAACACAGCCTCCCACAGATGGAGATACCAACGCAGACAACTGTCAGGTAACGGTTTTGAGATGAACTCTGCATGCTTGGCAGCTGCACATGCTAGCCATTAGTCAAGAAAAAACAACTTTCTAGTATCAGGAGACAACGAGTCAGTCTTTTTGTGATGACGAGTGGTAAATTGTTGCTGTGAGCAGAAATGTGTAGGCAGGAAAGCTTGTTATCCTGGCTTGAGATTATTCAAACTGGCAAAAGGGCAATGATCTTTTGATTGGAGGGATCAGAATTATTCCTGCTCTCAGAAATGAACCAGGTCAGAACAGGCAAAAAAGGAGAGAACCAATGTCACTCAACTGGGAAACATGAAAAACAAAAATGGCAACATTGCTGTGACAGGAAATGCCAGGACTGTGGGGGAAGGAGTTGCCAAGCTACTGCACATAGTAAACTCAGATTTGTTCAGTGGTGCAGCTGTTTCTTTTCCTTATTTAACAACTAATTTGCTCTTGGAAAAACAACATTTAAAGGAATGGAAGTCCAAAGGACCAGTGCTCGGTCAGGATGTTATTTGGATGATCTTTAAAGGACCCTTCCAACCCAAAACCATTCTATGATCTGATGACTTAGCATCAGTAGGAGGCAAAGTCTAGGCAGGGCCTACACAGCTCTCTTGCTACAAAAGAAAAAAAGAAAAGAGAGCAACTCAGTGCCCAGGAGTTCACCTTTGACTAGTTGCCATTTAGCTGCTGTCCCACCTGCCAGCCGCTGCCCTTTACAAAGGTGCTTATCTGAGGCTGCATTAAGGCTACTTGGTACAAAGAAAGAGTAGAAAATGCTCACTGGTAAAAAAAACACCCAAACCAAGTGTGCAGTAAGTGCTGAGCTCCATTGCTCAGTGCTGGGCTGTCAGAGCCTCCGAAGGAGAGATGCCACACGCCACCTTACAGCACCGAGGACCATTCCCTTCAGAGCTGGAGCGCAGAGCTGAAGCTGGGTGGGCAGCAGAGGCAGGGAGAAGTCTCAAACTGATGCCAAAGAAGATGTGGCAAAAAAAAGCCAGCTAGGATGGATCCTTTCTGGGCTGGGAAAGCAGTGCAGCACAGGCACGGTGTTGCCAGGCCCTGGGAGGAGGCAGCACGGCTCTGCCTGCAGCACGGCACAGGGCATGACGCTGGCTCTGAGGGCGGATGGGGTTGCCCTCCCCATCTGTCCACTGTAGTCTTTGCTTTTTCCTTTGTTCCACTTTTATTTTGTGAGATCTGCAGACATAAAGGGAAACAAATGTTAAAAGAATAAGTGCTTTTAAAGTGGTAGAACGCCATCCCCTTTGGAGCAGTGCTAGCTTTGTGTGCAGAGGCCACGGGTAGCAGCTGCCTTTGCTGCTCTCTGACCTGTCTGTCCTCTGGGGACCTGTCCCTTTGCCAAGGCAGCATGTCCTCATGCTTTGCAGGCCTCCTTGGCCCCCTCTGTGCACACCAAGCCTTTCTTGGGCTTGTGAGGCCAGCACGAGGCTTCAGCCATGTAGCTTCACCTCTGCAATTTAAGTACCTAACACAGTCTGCCAGCCTTGCTGCAGAAGCCTGGGCTCGGTCATCTTATTCCCAGCACAGACTGTGCAAAGACACTTGTTCTCTCTCTCTCTCATGTTCTTGTTTCACTCAGCCTGTAGGTAAGCTCGCTGACCACCTGAAAAGGTCTCTGTGCCTTACACGTGGCAGGCAGAGAAGCAGAGCCCACACAGGCGGTTAGTTGAGAGTGTTCCCTCATGTTTTCCCCGTGTCAGCTGTAAAGGGTTTGGGCTAAGAACACGACACCAGATGGGGAGTGAAGCCCCAAGTGTTTTCAGACAAGGAGAAAGAAGGTGCATGTGCTTATGCATAGGGGTACAGGTGTTCTGGCAACTGCTGTTTTTGTTGAGGGTAAATCACTGCATTCCAAGCCACGCATGGACTAGAAGTTGGTGCTGTGCATGTGGCAGTGCCTGGCGAGTGCTGAGTGGCACATCCACATGGTGAAAGCCCTGTCACCAGCTGTAATGTCATGGCACAGCCTAACTTTTGTTGCTGCAGCACAGGCAGGTGCTTGCTGCCCACTCCCCAGCTGGCCTGCTTCCTAAAGCACAGTGCTTAGTCAGCACAGCCTCCTTCCTCCTCAGACACAGAAGCAGGTGCACACTTGGCTGTGTAGCTCTGCTATCCCAAGCCCCAGCAGCAGTGCAAAGTGTCCTGATGGTAGCGGCACTGGCATGTGTGTGAGCACACATCAGCACATGCCTGCTGCCTTGCAAGGGCAGGAACTTGCTTTGCCCTCTGACTGGCATCCTTGAATGGGGCTGCCCAACAGCAGAGCCAGGGAAAGGCTCCGCCAACAAGTCACCCTAGGGGTGAAGCATGGGGGTAGGAACCAGTTGGGCAAGGAGGAAATGCTATTTTGCATCTGACACCTACTCAGGCACTGGTCTGGCCTGGCAAGAAACACAGCGTGTGGCTGAGCTCCAGCAAAGTCAGCAAGGAGTCAGCAAGAAGGTGCCCATAGTCACGTCAGGGAAAAGCTCATCAATCCATCTGCCGCACGCTCCCACCCACCTGGGAATCCCATTCTACACACACATGCTGGCCAGGGCAGATTTGGCTTCTTCAAGGACAGACAAACCACAGGGCCCATGTCATTCTGCCCCCTGTGCTGGCCCTTCCCTTGCATGCTTTGGTTTGCAGGTGCTGCTCTCTCCAGCAGCTGGAACTGAGCGGGGCTTTGCAGCTCCCAAGCAGGCAGGGCCAGGGCCACATAGAATGGGCACAGCCACACACCTCAGTGAGGTTTCACACCTGAACATGCCCAGGTGCTGCTCTGCAGCTAGGGGCCAGGTAATGGCTTTACTGCTGAGCAATAACTTTGCATACACAAAGTTATGTGCTCAGTTCTGCAGAATAACGTTACTGCAGCGTCCCAGGGCTGGCAGCCTCATCCAGGACTGATGCTGCCACCAAACCCACTGCTACTGACCCCTCTCTTTTCCTACAAGCCCACGAGCAAAGTCCAGCTGGTCCTGCAGCCAGCATACTGGCAGGGAAGGGGATCCGTGTGAAAATGCATCCAGAAAAGCTCAGCATCCCCCCAGGGCTGTATCTTGCCACATCCTGGGGTCCTCTGAGCATTAGCAACTAGCAACAGAGCAGGTGGGGAAAGCAGGTCTCAGGCCCCAGCCACCTCAGGACAGCTTGTGCAGAGCATGGCCTGGGCAGAAGGTGGCTACTGGCTTCCTCCTGCTGGGAATGATCCGTCCTTTGGGAAGTGGAGGGGACCTGGATAGGGGCCACGGCTACAAAGATGGACTTGGCAGGAGCCACTCCTGAAGGTGCCAAGGGCTAAGGACTCTCCGTGCACCTTGGAACGGCTGCCAGCGGGCAGGAGGTGAGCAGACAGATGCACAAAGGGGGTTGTCACGGTGGGTCTCTGGGCTCCCTGCCAGTACAGAGTCCCCGTGGGAAGCGTGGGGCACTCATGGCTGGGATGAGCACATGGGATGGGACTTCTCTGGGAAGAGTCTCCAGGGGGCTCCGTGGCCTCTGCTTATTGCTGAAGAAAGAGACAGCAAAGCCAGCTTGTATGAAACCCGATTATTCAAATTTATTAACATCAAGAATTATGCAATGATGCTGTAGATTTCTTTTTTTTTTTATTAACAAATAGAAAACAGACTGTATACAACAGTGACCCCTACAGCACTATGCATCCACAAGGTAAAAATGAATGTGTCCTCCAACATTACCAACCCTGGATCGCTGATTTCAACGTAGCTTGGATTCTTAACATTCGGAATACATGTGATAATACAATTAGATACCCTTCCACCACCTTTATTCATAACTCAATGCACTCGAAAGAGGGCTGCTCACTCCCTGTCTTTAGTGCAAGCGTGATATAATAAGGAGTATTAATATATAGTACCATTAAATTAAGTCCAGTAGTCTTGCCACATTGGTTCATCAGAACGTCCTGAAGTAGCGGAAAGTACAATATTCTAGTGACTTTTAACATTTGCAGGATAGCAGAAATTATAGATACACCCAACCTCTGAAGCCATGTGTAGTCCCCTCCCCTTCCCTGCAGTACCCTGCTTTCCAAGGACAGCTGGGCTTGTGCTCCTTCCCTTTGCAAATGCTCTGTCACGCTGGTGTCACTGGTGAGGGGTGACAGGACTGGTGTCACTGCTGAGAGGTGACAGAGCGGTGCTCACACGCAGGGACCGCGGGACTAACCAAAAGGGCTGTGTCTTAACTCCTTCCATCCCCTCCCTGGGGAAGTGTGGGACTCACTCGCTTCTCCTGCCCTCTTCCCCAGTGAGACACGCAAAAAGAGGCTCCAAAGCCCAGAGCCTGGGATTTTGGGTCTCTCACAAACAAGGCGATGACAACTCACGTCATACCGGGATCTGCCAGTACACACAGTCACTGGGTTGGCTTAACACGGGTCGTAACAAGACTGAACGGTTTCCAGCTGACAACGGGACTGCTTCTTCAGCAACCCCACATGCCCTCCCAAACCCAACCTACTCAGGAAATAATGGGAGGAGGGGAAAGGCTAAAAAAATAATTGGTAGCTTAAGTCCAGTTCCATGAAATTTCATATTCTACAGAGGATTAAAAAGCAGCCTATGGGGAATGGAGCCGGGCAGGAACCACAAGCCAGCTGCTGCAAATTACCAAGGAAGCTGCACTAAAATGGGCAGAACCAGCAGTGACTGGGCTGAAATAAACACACAGGGCAGTAAAAAAAATGTAAAAGCAAAAGGAAATTAAAAAACCAAAACCCAACTCCCGAAGGTCTGGAGGGTCCAGTTCTGCCGGGGCAAAACATTAAGACTTGCAAAAACATACAAAATAAAGAGAGAGGAGATTATAAAAACCACTAGTAACTATTTTACATGTTTAAAAAAAAAAAAAGATCCCATTCCACCCACCTAAAGCCTCACTGTGAAATGCAGTCGCGTGAGAGAGGGCGAGAGATGCACATGAGCAGAAATTCAGCCAGAGACTGGAAATGCTTTTGGAGTCGGATTCCCTCGTTTGGCGCTGGGGCGAAGTTCCTAAATGCCGTGGTCAAAACCGGTTGGCTTGGAGGTCTGCTGCCTGGGCAGCACCTCCAGCTGTACAGAAGGACTGAGGAACGGGTGGCTCTGGCTCAGAGGGACCCGTCTCCACTCCTAGACATCCCCACCGCGACTGGAGGAAAGCACTAGTTACGTTGCATAGTGGTCAAAGCTGCCGAGATACTCCAGTGCCGCTCTGTAGCACAGCTGGTACTGGTCCTGCGAGGCAGCAAGGGGGGGAAAAGCGTGAGGATTTGACATCCAGGGCCATCGGCTCCCCTCCCTTCTCCCACCGATCCCCCACCGCCCCAGGGAGCGGGGGACACTCACCTCTGTCTGCACCATGGCTGGCCGCTGCGTCCGCAAGGTCTTCACTGTCTGGAACATGTCTACCACCCCCTCGTAGCGCATCCTCTCCAGCACAATGCTGAGCGTGATGAAGACGCCCGTACGGCCGACCCCAGCGCTGCGTGGAGGGGGACAGAGGGGTCAGAGCCCTGCCAGCCCTGCGAGGCTCTGCAATGCTCCCAGGGGCAGCCCCAGGGCATAGAGCACAGGGACCTGCTCGGTGGGGCCAGGAGAGGCCACCAGGACGTTGCTGGCTGTACGTGCCCCTTTCAGCCCCAACAGTTCTGCCTTGCCTCTGGACCAAGCTGCTGTGGCACCATGCCTGGCCCAAGACTCTTTATAGAGCTACAAATTAGTGCTATCAAGGCACTGAGTTCATCTGGTCACCTGGCAGAAAGATGCTGCCACCTCCTTGTCCCCTGCCTGCCTCTTGCCAGTGGTATGCAAGAGGGGCACCAAGTGCAGGGAGCTGGCAGCTGCCATGGTAAGGGAGGCAGGGGACGTCTCCACAGGCTGAGGAAAGCGAGAGGTGATGCTGATCTGTCCCCACTCACCTGCAATGCACCGTGATGGGCCCATCCTGTCCAAACTGCTCCTTGGTCTTGTGCACCTGCCCAATGAAGTCGATGAAGCCCTCTCCTGTCTTTGGCACTCCCTGCTCAGGCCAGTCTGTGAACTGGAACTGGCGGATGGTCCGTGACTGGCCATCCTGTGGGTACAGAGGTGACAGGTATGAACCACGGGTGAGGGTGCACTGGCCATGGGGGACCCCAGGCAGAGCATTTGGGGGCTGTCTCTGCTCTTCCATGTTCACCCCAGAGTGGCTGAGCTGAGCTTAGCAGGGCTTTGGGCCCCTCCAGGGTCAGTGCCCTGGTCCTGTCTGGGGGCCAGCCACACACCAGGACCACATTTACTGTCACACAGCGGTCCTGTGCCTGGTCACATGCTGCACAGACAGACTCCAAATGCAGGGGAGCTTGTGTTAAATGCCTGCCCAAACACACAGTACAGACAAGCCTGAGTCTGATGTTGATAAGGATCCCTGAGCTGCTCACCAGCGCTGACAAAAGCTGGCAGGGAAGGAACTTGTGGTGAGAGGAGCAGCAGCCCTTCCCTCCTGCACAGCAAGGCAGCATCTTGCTTTCCATTTGCCCCAGAAGCTGCTCACACTCCCTTTGACAGCCTGGGCAGGGCAGAGGGGTGGCAGAGGCACAGGAGGCAGGGGAGCTGGGGGTGGGCAGGGGAGCCGAGGAGCTGGCGGCTGCACTCACCCTGGCATCCGTCACCTTGAACTCCCGGAGGATGTACTGTGGCATGTTGTACTCTGCCATGGGGTCCACCACGAAGTACTGGTAGCGGGCAGAGCGCTCGGCGGGCCAGTACTGATGGCACTTCTCCTGTGGGTGAGGAGCACAGCGAGACATCAGCGCTGACCACGCTGCCGCTCCTCCCTCCCGCTCCCCGGGACCACGTGTGGCTGTGGGGCCAGGGGCTCGGCCACGGGCCACGCCAGCGGGAGGCTGACCCGGAGCTGCTGCTGCTGGGCACAGGCTGGGTGAGCCCGGAGGCCGTGCCCACAGGCAGCAGCCGCACAGCCCCTCCTTCCCCTGCAGCGCTCTCACCCGGCCCATCTCGCGCAGCTTCGTCAACATCACCACGATGGTGGAGTTGTGTTCCCAGAGCATCCGCCAGAAATCCTCCGTGGTCTCGGCCAGCGGGCCCTGTGTGGCGATGTAGGCCTTCTGCTGCCTGCGACAAACAGAACGCTGCTCAGCCCACTCTGCTCCTGCAGGTGGGAGCTGGTGCTCCCTGGGGCTGGAGGCTGCTCAGCCCACTCTGCTCCTGCAGGTGGGAGCTGGTGCTCCCTGAGGCTGGAGGCTGCTCAGCCCCCAGTGTTCCTGCAGGTGGGCAGCTGGTGCTCCCTGGGGCTGGAGGCAGGGGCCCCGTGCAGCAGGGCTCATAACGCAGCTCTCTAGGGCTAGGCATAGACTTGGCGGGAGAGATGAGTCTGCCCAGCACGTGTCTTCTGAGTGCTTCCCAGAGGTGCAGGACCCAGAAAGGCTGCTGGTCTTTGCTAGGGTGACAATGTACCCAGCCCAGCCCCTCCCTGCTGTGTGGCTCCCTCAGTGAGCGGGCCAGGCTGACAGCACCCACCTGGGCTGGGAGGAGGGGATGTGCTTGGTGACCACCCCAGTAACACCCCCAGGTTCCTGCACTTGTACTCCCACTATCCCTTCCACTGCATAGGCAGACACAGAGCAAGTGAACTGGCTCAGCTGGATCATGCACACCAACTAATAGCAACTAAGGCAGTGTGGAAACCACAAATACTACTTTCCCAACTTTTCTTAAGCTTCAAAATTTGCCCACTGTGAACCAAAACCTCTCTCAACATGTCCCACGTAAAGAGCAGAACACGACCTGCTCCTACCCTGAAGAAAGCAGCCTCAGTGCTCTGGGCTCTGAGACACGGTGCCCATCACCACTATGGGGCGCCGGAGCCCGCGGGACAGGCAGCATCCTCCCATCCTCCCTCCTTCCTCCCTTCCCTCTCTCTCTCTCCCTCCCATCCAGCACCTCATCTCCCTGCTGGTGCTAAAAATTAATGAACGTGCTGCAGGACAGCTGTAATGTGCAGGATGAATACAGGGGCTGCTTCAAGGTGGATTTACAAGACACCATAAAAAGCAGGGAGTGGGGGTGTGGAACGAAACAAAAGAGCTAATAAAGATGCAGCATCAGTGATGTCTGCAGGACCCTGGGACAACTGATCTCTAGATAATGCCGAGAAGATTGCTCAGTTCAAAGGAAAGGACTGGGAGTGATAACAGCACTCTTCAGGGATGGGAGAGGTAGCACATGAAAAGGTACCACCTGCTGTGCTGGCACCCTGCAGCATCACCAAGAGGCAAACCCAGCTCTTCATCAGCTCTGGAGCCTGGAGCCAGTGGCTGCAGCCTGCCTGGACACTGGACTGCCAGGTGGGCAGGCAGCCGTGTTAATGATGGTGCTGGATGGCTCAGAGCCACAGAGGCAGGAAAGAGCAGAGGCTGCTCCATGCTCCAGCCCTTTCGTCCTTCCCCATTGCTCTGTTCCATGCTGGCTCGCCGGGGTTTTCCTGTGCTGGGATGTTCCCAGGGTTGCTCCCTTTCTGCTCCCTGGCCACTCTTGCCCCCGTGTAGTCCCTGGGAACACTTCCTGGGTTCAGCTGCTGGAGTAGGGATGGAGGCACAGTGCCACTGGCTGCACCGTCTGTTCCCTCTGGCAGTGCCTGTAACTCCTGGGAGGTCACCAGCCCATCAGAGGGGTTTGGCCAAAACCAAGCTGAAGGGGGCCTGTGCCACATCTGTGCTGAGTGACACTACTGTGATGGTGCAGAGACAGATGACAGGAACGAGCCTTGTATGTGTTGGGATTTGGTCTGGATTACTGTCTGAGAATTGGCTGGGAAAGAGATGTGGCCACTGGGCAGTTTCCCTGCAAACTCCTCTCCTGGCACTCAGCATCTGAGAATGTGATGCCAGCAGTTAGATGCAGAAACCACAAGTATTACTGCACCACTAGATCTCAATTTGTGCTTTCTAAAAAGTATCCTGGGGAGCAGAACCTGGTGATGGGCTCCCCAGTGCTCAGCACCAGCCCTGCCTGAGGATCCACAGGCTGCCTCAAAAATCAAGACCAGGGTGATGAGTCCTGCTGGGCTGCTGCCAGCATCGGCCATGCAATGCAAGCACACTTCTGCCTCTAATTGCTGCAGCCAGGGAGAGGTGCAGGCCTGTGTTAGATGCTGCAGATACAAACCATGTGCCAAGGGAAGCCTACCATAAGATCCTATAAACCTCTGCAGGAGGCAGCACAGCCTCCCACCCCAGCCACGTGGGCATCCCACCCCAGCCTGGCAGCGCTCAGCCCTCACATACGGCACCTGCACGCACCGCAGCATCTGGGAACATGGAAACAGATAAAATGCAGCAAAGTGCTGCCCAGCCCAGCTTCCCAGGGACAGCTGGCTCAGCACCCATGGAGGCCCTTACCTGTACCCATCTATGAAGCTGGCGTTGATGTAGTCGGAGCCCTCGACGCCCCGGATGGGCTGCAGGCAGACTCTGGTCAGCTCGTACGGCATGATGTTGACCAGGCGATTCTTGAACTTGTTGCATGGGAGGTTGGCACTGATGAAACGTGAGGTATGTGCTTTAGAGTTGGCCAGCAGCTGAAAGAGGAGGAGATGTGTTAGGGCACTGCAGGGGATGTAGCAGGCATGAGTCCCTCTGGGCACACAACCACGCTTCCTCCCCTGGCCGAGGGGCAGCCGCTGGTGACCAGGCCTTTCTGGACCAGGCAAAGGGTTCTGCCCGCCCTGTTCCAAGGAGGCTGTACCCAGCTGTGCTGTCTTACAGCACTCAGTCTGGTTTGCAGCGCTGCAGTGGCCCCTCTGCCCTGGCACTGCCCACTGAGGCCTTGCAGGGGCAGAGCTGCCCTGACTCACTGGCACAGCCCCAAAGCCTCACAGCGAGGGGTGGACACCCACAGCTTCTCTCTGACCCACGAAGGGCCCTGTGTACCTCGCTGAACCAGAGATACACACTTGGCAGCATCAGGGAAGGAAAGCTTCTCATCTTCCAACAATGTCTTGCTATTTACTTCTCACCTCAGAAGAACCCAAGAAAAATGTGACAATTGTGACAGTTTTAGGTAAAGAAAATCTATTTTGGGCTATGTAAGACATTTTATGGTTCTCTTTGAGCCCTGTAAACTGGAGTCATGGTAAATGTGTTACTTAGATCTGTTGGCAGAGACATTCCAACAGAAATCCCTCTTTTTCAATTTCCTTTTAGTTTCTTTTCTTTCCCTTCCCCACCTCTAACATCTCCAGAGCCACCCTTCTTGCTGTGGGTGGCAGTGGGTCTCTGGCAGAGGCTCCCTGCAGAAGGACAGGCTTGCTCTGTGGGGAGTGATGCAGTTATGTGAGGCTCTCCCATATCCTGCTCCCCAGGGCTGCCACACAATGGGTACTGCCAGGGCACAGAATGGGGCAAATTTTGTAACTGTTGTAGAGACATGTGGAGAAAGAGCTGATGTTTGTCTTAGAGTTGCTAAAGCTGAGCCTAATTCTGTGGCTCTCTTGAGGGGCTTCTCAGGTTAGGTGTTACCATGAGGTACTAACACAGCATGTTCTACTGTCCTGAGCCCAGGACACCAGCACCTCTGGTGACCACAGCACAGAGCTGCCTAGCTATTCCCAGTTTATGCAGAAAGTTTTGCCTCTCCTGCTCCTTTGTCATTTGCAGGGAATCCCCAGGGTGAAGCTGTATTGCTGCAGTTCATTTCACAGCCTGCACGGTCTGCTGCCTCCCTGCATAAGCTATATTCCCCTGCATGAGTTCACTGGACTAATACACCTCATCTGAGAATATGAGTGCTTACTAGAGCTCACTTCCATCCCCAATGCTGGAAGAAATAATCTGCAGTAGGGATTCACAGATACAGGGAGCAAAATGTGGGCTTGGCTTCTTAAAAGCAGTGTACCTTGAAACACCGCCTTCACCAATTCTCAGCACTGAGGCTTGGTGTTGAGATGGTTAAAAGATAACAGAGCTCAGCATTGAAGAAATGAGACTATAAACGTCTCACATATTTAAATTGGAGCCGTTTCCAGACAAGTTGTTCACAGTAACATCAATTATCACTAACATGATCTGCATCTGATTTCAGATGCAGCTCCTGCCGCACAGTGAACCTAGAGCAGAACGTGCTGCTGAGAACCGCCATCCATCTGCCTTTTATATCCTCCCCAGAAGCTGCCAATCCAGGGGGGACCACAGCCAACAGAAGCTTTACAATTCAAATGTTTTTTAAATCACTGCCTACCTGGTTTAGAAACACACAAAAGAATAACTGTAATGATCCCCTTTCCCAAGCCGTGGATGCGTGGCTCGGTGGGGACGCAGCCAGGCCGCTGGGGAAGCGGGGTGCAGGGGCTCTGGCACCAACCTTGAACTCCAGCTCCATTGCTGTAACGCTCTCGCCCGGTGGCACCTGGGTCAGCTTCTGGATGTGAGCAAAGAGGTTGCGTGCGGGCACCTCGGTATTGCCACACGTGGCTGCCTCCAGCAAGGCCTCGTGGATGAAGATGTACTGGTCCTCCGTCTGCACCATGTAGTTGCGCTGCGAGCGCATGCACGTCACGTGGCCGTAGATGTCCACGGTCTTCTCGTGCTTCATCCGCTCCAGCATGGCGTCAATGACAATGAAGCACCCGGTCCGGCCCACGCCGGCGCTGTGGAGACCAAGCACAGGGCCCGAGGCTTAGGAGCGTGCAAAAGGGGTGTTAAAGGCTGCTCCCCACACTGAGGGCGGCAGGAGGAACGAGGGAGAGAGGCAGAGGAGGGCGTGGGAAGGCCCCTCGGCTCTGCCGCTGTCCCACTCCCGCTGACAGCGTGGAAGGGACGTGGTGCCAGGGCCGGTCCCTGCGGTGCTCGGCAGCGTCTCCGCAAAGGAAGCACAAAGGTGCTTAACAGGCAGCACAGTGACAGCACACGTGTGCACAGCGTGAAGTCTAGGCTGGGCCCTGGCACCAGTGAAGCACATAATTCAAGCCTGCTTGTCTTCCAACCTGGGTCACTGTCTCCTAACCCATAAAATGAGGACAGCCAGCCCTAGAGGGCAAAGCAGAGAGGTGAGGTGAGGCACTTCTATGCCAAGCCCTTTGTTCAAGCACCAGATGCCACCCCATGTCTGTTGGAGGGCAACAGCAAACCCTGAGAGCACCCTGAAAACAACAGACGTGCTGTCTTGACATGTAAACACAGGCAGAGATACAGAGCTAGACATTTCCTCATTTATGGTGCAAGTCAGATCCTTAACAGGGCTTTAATACAGCTTGTTTGTGTGTTAATTATACCCCACTCCCATCTGAAACAGAGCATGAAAGAGCATTAAACACCGCTGGTAAGGCGTACGCTGGAACAGCAATGATGGAGTGGTTTGTTCAGTAATAGTCCCCACTTGGCTGGTACAGATAAATCTTGCCTGGATAAGATGCTGAGCCTTAGTGGACTAATATTTTGCTTAAAGAGCTGCCTTTGTATCCTGGGGAGGAGTTCTACGGGTGGATGTTTACAGAGGTCACTGCAAGTGTGCCTGTCGATGATGTGCCTCTGAAAGGCGCCTCCTGCTTACGCTGGGCACAGACCGTCCCTGCATAATGCTTGCAGTTCTGCAGAAAAGCCTTTCTCTGAGGCTCTCAGTAAAACAATCAGATTAAACCCAGCAGTGCTGTTTAATCTGACAGAGCAGTAACAGTACAAATGTCACCCCTGCGTGGCTGCTGCTGGTTGCTGTCCTGCACCCAGCCCAAGCATGGGCTGCAGGTTACGCTGCCCTGGAACCTTCCCTTCGGAACAGGACACTCCGCTGTAGCTGGGCACGTTAAAGCTCCAGCAGCCAGCAGGTAGGTGCCCAGGTGCAGTGTCACAAACACACAGTCCTACCTGCAATGGACAACCATGGGCCCAGCATCTGGTGGGTTACAGGCCTTGACCCGCCGCAGGAAGGCTAGGATGGGCGTCGGGTATTCCGGTACCCCGTGGTCGGGCCAAGCCATGAACTGGAACTGTCGCAGCTCTCGCTTCTCACTGGAGCCATTCTGTTGAAAAGAGGAGGTGGTTGCATGAGTACAGTCTCATCCTAGGGCAGGAACTCACTGATGTGGTAAGCAGGTACCCAGCTGGCTAGGTAACAACAGGCACACAGTGCTGTGCCTGATGGTGCATGTATTGGGCATTTGAAGGGAAAATGTAGGCTTCTTGCAAGGCTCTGCACAGAGATGCTCTGTGGAAAGGCAGTTGATACAGACAGCAGAGCAGCTCTGTGGGAGTGGAGCAGACTGAAGTGAAGGTAAAAGGCTCCTTTCTGCACAGCATGGGGTCACTACCCATGTACTTCCTGCACGTTCAGGGAAAGATGGGCACTGAGCGTGGAAGGGCCACAGCAGCCAGTTCTTTCCCTGCTCCTTTGCATGGGTCTCTCTGGCATTGGCTGACCAGCCCCTGTCTGCAGAGTCTGCCCTGCTCCCGTCCCATCATGGCTGAGTGACCGATGCAGCAATGGGGCAGGGCTGGCTGGGTGACCGCTGGGGGTGAGACGCCTCTGTGGGGTGTGATGTGTCCCCGTGGCACACTGCCTGTCCCCGTGGCACACTGCCTGTCCCCATGGCACACTGCCCACCTGGCCTGGGCTCAGTCACGCTCACAGGCAGCCCCACAGAGCCTGTTTGCGTGGCGGTGACACTGTCCCCAGGGATTTGCAGGCACTAACGAGGAACGCAGCAGGCAGGAGAGCAGGGCATGTGCACACCTCAGCCACCCCCTCCATTTCATTATTGGTGACAACAGTGCTAAAAACCCCCTGCTTCCCCTGCTGTCCCTCTGACGGGAGGACAGCTGTTAACTACGCTGGCCAAGGGCAAGCACGGCCCCTGCTGGGGCCCATCGCAAGGTCTCAACACACAGGAGGACGGCATCAGGTATCCTGGCCAAAATCCAGCGGTGGCCAGAGGCACAACCTGCAGCCTGGCTGTAAGAAACGGAGCAGGCAGGGGCTGGGTGAGGCTGTGGCCCTGCCTGTGGGCCGTGCAGGCGCCTGGCATTGCGCAGGAGCAGCCCGGCCGCTGCCGTACCTTGTAGAGCGCAAAGGTGCGCACTGTGTAGGTCGCCAGCTCCACTGTGTCCAGCAAGGTCACCTGGATCATCCCATAGGTTTCTGTGCCTCGGCTCGGCCAGTACTGGTCACACTTTACCTGCAGGGAGGAGAGCAGAAAGAATCAGTGCTTGGCTGCTTGCTAGGGCATTTGGGGTGAGGAGCAGCCCTTAAGGTAAACAGAAAAGTCCCTGTGCAGTGGGAGCCCAAACATAGATTTCCTTATCCCAGAGTGTCCCAATCTCCAGCAGAAAACTAGCACATCCTGGGCTTTCTTCTGCAAGATTCATACTCAAAGAAGGGTTTTTGTTTCCTGGAGCCACGGGTAGGAAGTGGCAAAGGAGGTCAGGCCACCAGACACAGCAGCAAGAGCAGCGCCAGGTATGAAGATGGTATGCAGCAACCGCTGGAAGGGATTTGTGCCTGCCCTACTTTTACTTCCCTCCCTCCTGTTTGGGAAGGTGGGGGTCTTCGGGGCTGTGTTTTCAGCATCTCCCTGCTTGGGCTCTGCCTGGATGGAGGGAAGGTTGCTGGCTGCAGGCTGGTGTGAGGAGAGCTGAAGCAGGGCAGAGGAAGCGGTAGATTCTCAGGGGAAGGCTCTACTCAAAAACAGCTGAGGTCAAGAAGATGCAGCCTGTATGCCAGCCCAAAATCCTTGACCCACAGCACTGAGCTGAGACAGGACACAGCTCTGAGTCCAGCACAGCACCCAACAAGGCACTGTCTCTTGCCATAACATCCGTTGTCCTCAGGGTGCCCTTACCAGCGTGGCCCCCATGCAGCAATCTGCCCTGGTGAAAGGCAGGACATGACCCACGCCAGGCCTCTGGGCTGGATGCTGTGTCCACAGGGCTGACCCTGCCACCCTTCCCACAGGCTCAAGTGACTGAGTATCCCTGAGAGATGCCAACCTGCCCTTCTGACAAGTGGCATGTGCATGGAAGTTTTCACCTCCTAGGTGTTTCAAAAACTGCTCCACAGCAAGGCACAGATACCAGCTCAGACACAACTTGTTCTCCCTCTGTGAGAAGATACAGGCTGTAGCCAAACCATCTCTTCAGCCCTTCCTGCAGGCAGCACTGTACTATCATGAAAAGACCTCTGCTCCCTAGAGACTCCTTTGCCCTGCAATATCTCCCTCTCCCAGCTCTACAGACAGAGCACTTTGAGCCCCTGGCCATGGCTCCTGCTGCAGAGAGCCCTAACGCATCCCCAGAGCGCTATCCCTCTGCTCCCTTCCCCTCCCCATGCATCCCTCCCTCCTCCTCCCAGCCACAGCTCGGCATTTGCCAACAGCTCTTCTGGTTTTATTCTCTCCAGCCCCGAGCTCCCTATTTCATTTGGCACCCCAAGCATCCCCCGTCTCATCTGGCCCCTGCTGCCCCCGCCGCGTGGAGCCGCCTGCCAGGAGGAAGGGAGCAGTGAATGGGAGATCATCTGCGCTTGTCAAGGAGTAGTAAACTGAATTATTAGCTGAGCGTGTTTACAGGGGAAATGTGTGGGAAGGGCAACAACAGGCTTAATTAGAAATCAATGAAGTTCTGCCTTGTAATTGAAGGCACTTGAAGCAGGGTGGGGCTTGTGGGAGCCAAGAGCCCTCATCCTGCACTCTGGCTGCTGGAGGGTGGCAACCTGGGGCAGAGGGATGCATCTGTCATCGTGTTTTTTGGGGTCTGCCCTCAGTAATTCCTGCTCTGGCAGAAGTGCCTGCAGCAAAGCTGCCTGATGGGGTTCTGCAGGTGCCTGCATGCCCAGAGAGCTCCGCTGCTGCCTCCTGCCCAGGGTTCTCCTGCCATTCCACTGCCTTGGATCCGTGCTCTGGGTATGTCAGGCCCTGCACAAAGCTCCCAGGATTTCTCTTCCTTGGTTTGCGTGGAGCAGCCTCTTACTGAACCCTGACTGCCTGCAGAGCAAAGAGCTCAGAGGTCACAAACCCTATTTCCCAGCTAAACGGATCCTATCCTCACCGCCCTGCCTGGCTCAGGGCTGACGTGACCCCTCTCTGAAGGTGGGCAGGGCAGAAGGGCATCTCCCAAATGCTGGGGACAGGCGCTTGCCGTGTCACCCTCAGCGTGGGTTGCAGGGGACGTTCATGGGGAGCAGCAGAGCGTGTCCCCTTGCCTGAGCCCACACCTCTGGGGGAGCAAGTCCCCTCCTGCCACCCACATGCTACCCACATGCTACTGGGCTGTGTCTGCTGAGCACAACACAAACTTCAGAGGAGTTCCCTGTGTGGGATAATAGCAGTGCCTGGGCTGGTAATTGAAAATTATTTATTCATGACCAGATAAGAGTCAGATTTTCTGCCAAATTTACCCATAATGTTTATGCCCCATTTTCAAGCTCTGTAAATTTTATGCTGGAGACGATGCACTGTGGCACTAGAGCAGATAAGAGATGTTTTCTTCTCGTGGTGCTTGCTCTCATTAACTTAAGGAGCACAGTAATGTCCTGAACAGCCATTTATTGTAGCTGTGCTGAGTGGTTTCTGTCCCTGCCCTTAGGTGCTTTGTGCCCAAGAGCAGCCGGGCACCTCTCCTCAGCTCGAGAGCTGAGCTCTGCTCACCACCCTGCTCACGAGCTCCAGATGGCATTGCTGCCAGCGAAAGGGCTGGAGTGAGATGTGGCTGCCAGGCCCCTCTTCCCCACAGCCCCTGAGCCGGTGCCCCTGCACTACTGCCAGGGGAGATGACACCCCAGTGACGGCTGCTTGGTGCTCTGGGCTGGGACAGAACAAGGCACGGTGCTGCTCTGGGAGACCTTGCTCTGCTGGGCTCCTGGGGATAGCCCAGGATAAGAGAAATCCTGCTCTAATACCTCTCTCGTGTCACACACCCCAGCTGAGACACACCACGCTCACAGCTTTGGGAAAGCTAATCTACAATGTGTGCTTCTGAACTGCCACCAAATGATTCTGAAACTGATTGTAAAGCTTTGAAGGCAGCTAAATTGCAGAATCCAGCCATTTCTATCCTTTATGTGCTTCTCGCTTTGTGAAAACATGAAAAAGGGAGGATGATTTAGACCATCAAGCCAGCTGAAATTGCACACCATAAAAGCTGATACTCTTTTAAAGATTTTTTTTTTCCCCCTGCAGCTCAGGAGCCCTTTAAAGCAGTGTCACCCCTACAGGGCTGCAAAGCTGCTGCTGGTCCCAGTCGGCTTATCTACACACAGCACTACTGAGGGGGATGTTAGGAGCTCGCCTGGGAGAGTGGCAGAGCCTGTGCCATGCTGGGCACCTTGCCACAAGGCCCTGCTGCCCACCCCAAGCTCTGCAGCTGGAGAGACAGTCCTGTGTCCATGCCAGAGCCCCCGAGCAAGGGGACTTTCAAGCAAGGTCACCCACGAGTAAGCTGTGACACCATGTGAGTGCCTAGAGCAGGGAAACATCAGCAGGTGGCAATGCTGCAGGGACCCAAGGGGTTGCATCAGATGAGGTTTGAAGGTTCTGGAGTAAAATGTAAAACATCAATTCATGCAGGAAGCTGGGAGCAACGGGCAGTGACTGGGATCTGATTTGGTCCCAGATGGGTGTGCTCCTGGGGGAGCTCCAGCCAGCACCAAAGGGGTATGAGGAAAAGCATAGCAGGAAGGTGGCTAAAAGCCATCCTTAACTTGGGAAGATGCTGGAGAAGCCAACAAAAGAAAACACAGAGAAAATAACCTGTAAGTCCACATCTCAGAGCCCTCCTGTGAGTGAGTGTCCTGACGCACCTACAGGGTCCAGCAAACCCATCCTGCTGTGCAGGGCTGGTTTGACTTAGGGATGGATGGGCTTCCCCACTGCTTCCCACTCCCCCCCAGCAACCTGCCTCTGCTGCAGCACTTGAGAAAAGTGCCTGTTTCTTATTAGTGCTGGGGACGTGCCAGAGCCAGCAGCGTATGGACAGGGGCATCGGGGAGTGAATGTGGGGGTCTGGGCTCAGTCGGGTCAGCCTGGAGGCCCTGGGCAGCACGGTCAGGCAGCTCCCATAACAGGGATTGATGGTGCCTGCCCTGCCACCAAACACTTGCCCCCCCCCACACACACCATGCCTGGGGCAGAAACCAGTGCTGTGGGAGTCTGCTGCAGGATGACATGCCAGGGAGCGTGCTGGGGGGAGATAACACACGGGTCGGCAGCACAGGCATTTCAGGCAAAGACAAGTGCCTGTGGGGTCAAAGAAAACCCGTTATCTTCAAAAAACATGCACCCTGGAGTGCCTCTGCATAACTGAGAGCCCAGAAGTGAAGTGAGTCAGGACTCCAGGCATGGATTTACTTGGCAACCTAAAAGGGCTTTTCCTTGTACTTCAAATACACGCTCCACCACAGAAATGTGAAGGCACAGAAAAGTTCCCATAAAACCCCCGGCTGCAGAGAGCAGCCCGTCGTCAGCCTCTGACCTTGCTTAGCCCATGTGCCAAGCCCTGAGCTGCAGCATGGGTCAGGTTGATTTCCCTCCCTGTTTGGGCTGGGCTGGGTGATGGTGACCATCAGACAGAGCAGGCAGGGGGCAGCAGGAAGCACAGTTTAAAGCTGGGGCTGGGTCTCTAGAGCCAGCTCAAAGAGCCACTGTTTTTCTCTGCAGGCTGCAGAGCACTTGTAGAGCTGGGGAAGCCCATGAACAGAGCCTATTTCTGTATATGCAGGCAAAGCAGATCTGTTTTACCCTAGTGATTGGTTGTTCTGCTGCCTCCCCTCAGCCAGCGTGGGCTGGGACAGCCCTGCGAGCACTTCGGTGCTAAAGCTTTGAAACGGAGGGGAGAGATGCAGGAAAAAGTTTCAACTAAACCCAAACTTGACAGGTTCTGCTCCTCCAGAAGGAGCTTATTGGGCTAAAAATAACCAGTGCTTCACAGCATGAGCGCACAGCCCCTTCTCCTGCCGTTGGCATGGCAACACTAAAATATTCCACAAGTACAGCTCACTGCTGAAATGTTACTTTTAGGAACAAATCAAATCACAAGAGGCAGAAGCTGCCTCCTGCTTGGGCAGGCTTTGCCTGAAGGGTGCACTGAGGCACGGGAGCACTATGGTCACAGCTTATGAACTCCTGCTCCAGAGGCTGAGGAAGCTGAGCCACGAGATGCCATAAGCATCATCTGCAGTGAGGGCTCCTGCTCCTTCCCTTCTGCCTCACGCCTTCCCCACAGTTTGCAGGCAGCTTTGCATTCATTACACCAGAAGATCTAATCTTGGCAGTACTAGCCCATCCTTTATACATGTTGTCACTGGATGAGGCACAAATTAGTCTTGTTATTGCAATGAGAGCCCATCAAGCCATTCCCCTGCATCGCCAGGGCCCTGTCAGGCTGCGGGATGCTGCTGATGCCACCTGCCCATTGCAGCTTCTCAGCTTCTGGGATGCAGCCCCCAGGCTTTCAGAGGCTGTCAACACTCCCCCCATCTCAGAGGTTCCTTTCTCCCTTTGGTGTGAGTGATGTAGGAAGGGAAAGGAGGGGCGTGCATGCAGACATGCAGGCAAGATGGGGGTTAATGAGCAGCACAGTGACAGGAGGTTTTACCACCCTTTTGCCCCACAGAGATACGCTTAAAGGCACTTCTTGCAGGGGAGCCTGCAGCAGCGAGCCACACCGTCCCTGCAAAGCATTGCCATCCCTCTTTCTGGTCCCCACCACCAGCTCCAGAAAAGAGAAGCAGCACACACTGTACCCTGGACTTCTCCTCCAGCCTGGTCATCATGACTATAGTTGCTGTTCTCTGTTCCCACACCATCCTCCAGAAGTCGCTGAGTGTTTCTGGCAGCGGGCCCTGCGTGGCGATGTAGGCGTTCTGCTTCCGATACCCGTCAATGTAATTGGCATTGATGTAGTCACTGCCCGGGACCCCTGCGGAGGAAGAGGGAGAAGGAGGATGAAGTATTACTCCAGGGGCAGCCCACGACCCTGTGCCTATCTCTGCTGGGTCCTACAGGTAAAGGAAGAGGCTGGCATGCTCACAAGGCACCTCTATAGGGAGACGCCAGGATCTTTCCCAGGGATCCTGCAAAGGGCAGGGATGGTGCCTGGACAAAGCAGAAGCCTTTGTAACTCCCAAATTAATGCAACAAGCAGGCAGCACCAAAGCAGAGAGACAGCTGCCACCCACAACACAAAGGGAAATTCACAGGCGAGAATATTAAGGAGGTTGTTTGGCCCCAAGCAACTGATTGAAATAATTGTCTTAAATTCACCAGCTATTTGTTATGGTCCTCTGGCACCTTTTAAAAATGAGGCTGCTTCATTAGCTTGTCTCTGTTAACAGGGGATGTCAGGCAGGGAGGTCCTCCCATCCCTCCTGCAGGGACAAGTATCCCAGAGGAGACAGAGACCTTGCTTCCACCACCACCGAAACCCTTTTCGGTGTGAGACCATCTTCTGCTGCCTGCTGGCAGAGGCTGCTCCAGCTCCCACTCTGCCTCCACCACTTTAAGGAAAGCACTTTGTTGTAAAGGCCTTTAAAATACAACTAAAATAAATGTGACAAAGCAGAGGCCCAGGGCTGTGTTTCCAAAACCTGCTCAGCATGGGCTGCCCAGGCTGCAGGGAGGGAAAGCAGCAGGAATCTCCCTGTCTCCCAAGGACAGTGCATCTGCATTTCATCAGAGGAAGCAAATAAAGCTGGGGGTCTCCCCCTCAGACCTTTTGTCCTGGGAAATTTTCTACAGGTCCCAGCAGTCTCCAGCAGAAACAAAGTGCTGGTGGCTTGGGAGGAGCAGCAGCAGCAGCAGCTGGAGCACAACGCCTGGCTCCCTCGGCGTGGGCGGCGGGGACCTGGCAGGGTGCTTTGGGAACAGTGCCCAGGAAGACACAGACACTACTTACAGCAACTGAGTCAGGCTGGAAAACAGGGATTCCCCCACGTGCCCACTCCACAGCTGTCTAACAGGGCTTGCCCACGATCAGGCTTGCCAGGCCTTTGCATAGCTGCTGCTGTTTAACAGTCCTGGCTGTGAGGGACCTTTTGGACCCCATCCTCCTCCCACAGAGGATGACTAGTGCATTAGCATTAGAAAAGACTCTTCCATCCCAAGGAAAAGGTTGCTAGTGACTTGCAGGGCCACCTGCATGCACAGCCAGGCTCCAGTCTCTTCCCCAGTCATGGGTGCATTCAACTAGCTGCATCTTCTTCCCCTGAGTGGGCTCAGTTCTGGTGTGCAGGTATAAACAGTGGGAATGGGTGAGCCTGGGCTTTGGTACCTGGGCTCCAGCTCCTCTGTGTGCAAGGGGACTGCAAAGCAGACACTAAAAGCACGTGTTAGCTCACACCTCAGAGACGTGTGGCTGGTTCTTGGAGCCATGGGGGTCAGTGCTAAGAACACCAGGGCCCGATGCATCTCCCGTGGAGCACAGGGATGTGCAGAGCGTGATGTCTCAGGGGAAGGAGCAGCCCTGGGCACTTCCTTGGGAGGAAATACTGACAAGTCCCAGAAGAAGACACTGGAAGTCATGTTGGGACAGAGGGTGGTAGTCCCAACAGTGCCATGTCCCACCATGTGCTGAGGAAGGCAGCTGAAGTCACACAGTAGGGCCAGTAGTGAGAAGGAACAATGCCTGGACAGACATCTCTGCTGACACCAGCAGCAGCAAGAAGCAAACACATGTGGCACCCTGCTCTGAGGACACTGGGAAAGCACGGGCAGCTCTGGAGAGCTCTTCCTCTCTTCTTGCCAGCCACAGCACACATTTGCTCATGCTGATGCTGGGTATGTTTCTTGGTGTTTGTCCCTGAACAGGAAAGGCTAAAAAAGATTGTCCCCTTGCTAGAGCCAGTTCAGCTGTTTGCTGCTGGGATGCCCAGTCTGGAGCCACTCTTACCATCGATGGAGGTCAGGATGACACGTGAGTGGTCGTAGGCAATCACGTTTGCATAGCGGTTCTTCGGTTTATTCACTTCCAGGTTGGAGTTCTCCCAGGTGAACTGCTGCCCTGGGTCGATGGACTGTGGAGAGAAAGAGAGAGCAGGAGTCAGGAGCTGTTAGAGCACAGCAGGATGCTGTAGCATGTGTGTGTTTCAGTCAGGTAATCCGCATCGCCCTGCACACCTCTCCCCAGGCCAGACGCAGCTTCTGTGGGCGTCCTCAGCATCAGTGTCCAGCCAGACCACACAGAACCCAGTCCCCAGTGGGGATCTGCCTCCTGTGACCTGCAGGCAAAGCAGCTTCTCCATCGAACAGCCTGCTGCAGATGAGCCTTCGCTTCCACTCGCACCGTGTGCTCATCCTTTGCTCTGAAATTTGGTCGCATGCCAGGACTCTACAGAGACCCAACTGCGCAGTTCTTGACCTAGTGGTTTATTAGCTGTTGAACTGCAGTCTCCTGAAATATAGCAAGCCCTGGGTGTCTTGTGCCCCAGGAGCTTTGGGTATTAGTGTCCTGCAAGGCAGCCTATGAGCTTTTGCCAGGAAATAGTCATGAAAATTGATAGGTTACTATCCACTGCTCCAGCTACTTATGCAATGTAAACATCTCTCGTTTGAGTTAATAGAGTGACAAGGAGCTATAAACCTGGAGAAGAGACGTGGTTATAAATCTTGGCCAAAGGCCCACACGCTGTGCAGCTGCCTGAAAGCTCACATCCCCATCCCACCTGCGTCCTGCCCTTGCACACCCAGCGCCTCTCCCACGAGCCGTGTGCTGCTGCACAGCTCCTCCACAGCCAGGCAGCTCCCGTCCAAAGCCTTTCCCGTCAGCTTTGTCCATGCATGAAACAAGGTGAAAAAGGAGCATCCCCATCTGAGACAGGATGGCCTCTTTGTCCGAGAGATACGTGAGGCACCCAGATAAGAGAGCTGCCTCATGCAGGGACTCGCTCTGGACGTGCAGCCCTGGGCAAGCCTGGAGCAGGCAGCTACAACACAAATCAGTCATCCTACGAACGCCCTCCCCTCAAATTACCAACACAGTCAAAGCCTTCTTAAAATCATGCTCCAGCTCAGGGTCCCTGACGCTGGCCCACAGGCAAAAAATATGGAGCAAACAGGCCAGGGGAAGCACCACACATTATTGTCTCTGCAGGCATTCGCACTCATTGCTTGGCTGAGAGCCCTGTCAGGTTTCTCAGGCAGTAAAACACCCGGCAGCCTGTCAGCTCTGGATCAGCTGTGAGCAAAAGGCTGAGCTGGGAAGCACAGCTCCCTGACTGGGCTGACCTGGATGGCCCCTCGCACGGACCCTGCGCTCAGCGCCGTCACCCACCCACTGCCCACGCGCAGGGTGACACCATCGCTGCCCCTGCCCTCCCAAGCAGCCAGCGGTGGGTGCAGGGACCCAGCTCTGGTACACAGCACGGCCACTGCCTGCATGGCTGCACCAGCCCTCAGAGCTTTTGGGGTGGCAGCTGCCAGTGCCCACGCCAACCCCCTCCCACCCCATGGCAGCAGGCTGCCCGCAGGCAGAGGCGCCAGTGCTGACGAAAACGCGCAGGAGGATGTGACATCACAGCGATGTTAATAGGCAGTTTGGGAAATGTAGGATGTAAATAGACATTTCCTATAGAAAACCTGTAATTTTCTATTATCAGCATAATAAGCAGGCAGCAGCAGCGCTCAGAGGCACTGCAGCAGGGATGGAGGGAGTGGAGACCACAAGTACGAGCACAAATAGACAAGCTAAGGAGGAAAATCCACCTCTGCCTATTAAAGACATAAACAGAGCTTCTCTTTCAAGAAGGTGGCTTCAGTCTGCAGAGACAGCCCGTGCAGAGAGCTGGTCAGCTGGTGGTGGAGGTGAGACTGGCCCTGAAAGTATGAATGAGTATCTTCTTGGGCCTGAGGAGCAAGAGAAGAAAGCACCAGCCCTTCTTGCACCCTGTGAACAGTTGCCACAGGCGGGTGCTGGAGCCAGCCCCTTGGCAGCAGCAGCAGGGAGAGCTGGCTGCAGCTGATAGTGCTCAATGTGCGCTGCAAAGCACTGCCAAAAGGCTGCAGGGCTGCCCCAGCTGTGGGGTGCAGGGTGCTTGGCACAGCAAGGCTGCCTCCTGCCACAGCAGGGGAAACGGTGATTTCCTGGGGGAGACAAGGCTGCCAAGAGCCCCCAGAACTGAGGAGGAGCATCAAGGTGTTGCCATTAGGGTTAATTGCTTTGATGTGCAACGAGGATGTGCAGAAATGGTCTAATCACCAGCAGCCTCTTAAGAGGGCAAACAGGTGAGAAAGTCAGAAGTAATACAGCACCTGAGTGCAAAGAGGCTCTAATTAAATACTCCTGCAAATTAGTGACTCATTTAGAAGTAAAATGATTTAATTTAAACTCTGGTGATGAATTAATGTACACCTGTTCCCCCCTTTAAGGCAAACAAATGAGTAAATAAATGGGAGGATGATGGGCTGCTTGGAGAGCAGTTGAAGCCCTCACATGAAATTGGTGGTTGGCAAGTCTTGCCCCATGCTCTGCAGCCCCTGATTATGGCAGCAACTGCCTTGTCTCCCCACCTTGCTCCACAACCACATGGGCACTGGGAGTCTGCTCTTGTTCCTTTCTGAGGCTCAAAGGAATCACTGCTTCATCCCAAAACTCGATCAGAGTAACGCTCTCAGTTCTTCCTAGAAAGCAGAAGGGGCTGGAAGGAAATGAGCCAGGAACAAACTTAAAAGCACCAGGACTTTTAGCTTTGCTTTGCTTTAAAGTGACAGGGGAGATGTTGTAAGACAGCAAGTGCAAATTAAGGAAAAGCTCAATTAGCAAAACTCCTCCTTCCCAGCATGGAATTGGAAGGAACAATTTCTCCAAAGCAGCTCAGGGATCTCTGCTGCTGCTGCCATCAACATAAAGACAGAGCAGGACCATTAAAACAGGACTGGAAAAAGGCTCTTGACTCCACAGACTCAAGAGCACTTTACAAACGCCTTGAAAACGTCTCTGGGTGCCAGTTTGTCTCTCAGGTACGGTCTACCTTGGGTTTGCTGCTCCCCTTCCTCAGTGCAGCTCCAAAATCCCCCTGCACACAGAGTCCTTGCAGCTGCCCCTGCTTCTGGGAGGCTCTGCAGCCCGGGCAGGCAGAGCTGGGAAAGCTCGGCTGGCGCTGGCTGTGGCACAGGCAGCTGGGTGCCCACAGCCCCATGCTGCTCAGCAGCCTGTTGCTCTCCTTACAGGAAGGTGAGAGCTGCCCAGCAGCCTCCCAGGGAGCCCCTGAAGCACACAGCTGGCAGCTCCTGGGCTCAGGCACCCAGCGCTGCGGGCACGGGAGATGCCACCTCCTCGGGGGCTCCAAGGGAAATGAGCTCAGGGTTTGGCAGGGCCAGCAGCTGGTCACAGCCTCCCCGCTGCACTGGGAAGCAGGAGCACGGCCCAATCTCAAGCACAGCCTAAAGATTATCAAGGACTATTGTGCTGGGCAGTGGCACTCTGCCTGGCTCTCATCACCTCCAGCCTGCTCTGCTCCCAGGGGCTGTCCCCTGGAGGGACATGCCAAAGGGACAGGGAACAAGGGGCAGTGGCCTCAAGTTGCAGTTTGGACAGAAGGAAAGAATTTTCCCCTGGGAAAGTGGTGCAGGATCCAGCCCCAAAGCAGCAGCAGTCACAGGGAGCAGGACCCAGCCCTGTCTGAAGCCAGTCCACACCATGCTTGCTAAGAGCAACAAAGGGGACAACAGCGCTGGGTCTGCAGGATGGCACGGTGACAGTGCAGAAGCAAGGGGGGTGTGTGTGTACACACTTGTTTGTAGCAGTGCTGGTAACCCCCACCCGAGGGCAGGATCCTGCCCCACATCTCCAGGCTGCAGCACGGGAAGGTGGCCCACAGGAGGAGCTCCAACACAGCTGCAGCACTCACCGCAGCCTGCAGATCCCTAACTCGGGCACTCTGCCTCCCTTCTACTTATTTAATTCCATTAATCCCACGCTGTAAATTCACTGTACACTAAAAATGAAATACTCTCCTGGCGAGGCCAGGCCAGGAGCTGCTGCCAGACCCTTGCACTCTGCTCCCCCTAGCTCTGCTGCGTGCCCAGGCCAGTGTGGTGGGGCTGAGCTGTGCCCCACACCATGGTACCTGTGCCTGCAGCCAGCTCAGCTCCCAGCACCTGCGGTTTATCCTCTCCTGTGGCACCAGGGGAACCAGCAGGCCCAGCCAGGATTGCCCTGTGCCCACAGGGGTGAGGGCTAGAGCTTGCTCTTGCTGCAGCCAGTGCAGGGTTCTCTCCATGCTGGCTTTGTTGCACAGGCTGCTCAGCCACACTGCCTGGTAAAGTGCTGTGAGTAATATTCCATGTTCTCTGACCTGTGGGGACAGAGGCCAGACTGCTCTGAGAAATCTCTGCCACCCTCCCTGCACCCTTCCAGGTGTGTGAGGAGGTGCTGATAGGTCCTGGTTAGTGTTACCTGTGCCTGGTTTACTCTGCTATCGCTTGCACAACCAAGGCAAGCGCCAGACTGATGGCTCCGGGCAGCTGGCCTCAGTAGTTAAAAGTGCTGTTAAATATTTGCTCTCTGCCTGGGGTGCCACTGCTCCTGGAACGTGAGCCATCTATAAACAGCCCTGCACCCCACGGAGATGTTAGGCTGCCAGGCTGCTCTGCAAAAACACTTACAATGCAACTGTTCCAAAGCACAATCAAACAGCAAATGGGCCTTGGGGGTTAACCTGCAATGCCCTTATCCCTCAGCTCTCCCTGCTCAGCTGTGCTATGCCTGGACTGGCAGCACTGTCATGTCATGGGGCCTTCATCTTTCCAAGTGCTGGGTCACCACTCAGCTCTGGGGCTCATCCAGCCCCAGGCGAGTGCTGGGGCTGCATCATCACTCACTGACTGCAACCACACAGCATCTGCCCAGGTGTGGTTCCGTGCCCGCAGGCTCCCTGCAGGGGCTGCACAGCCTGCTCCTCTCCCCTCCTCACCTCCCTATTTCTGCATCCACTCTGCAGATTCCCTTAATCAGCAGTACATGCCGTGCCCATCCTGCCCTCCAGGCTCCAAAGGGAGCTGTTACCCTGCCAGACCCACAGGGACCAGGATGAGAGCAGACCCACTGCCATAGCAATCCTGCACAAGCAGCTGCCGTTCTCAGCAAACTCACTCCAGGATGTTTCTCACTGGCATTTTGTACGGGAAGCAACACTCCTGATCCCCACATGTCAACAAGGGGTAACCTCTTCTGCTTTGGGGTCCTTCCTAGTGTCAATGACTGCATGAGCCTGTCACATTTGGTAGTTCTGGCTGATGAGGAGTCAAACACAGCAGAATCCGGCAGAAAAAAATTACATGCAACAATCAGCTTCTTAATAGCTGCTTCAACATGAAAAGTACAACTGATTGGCACTCTCAACCAGCCATGATATTCTAAAGAAGGAGAAACGAGACGAGAGAGGCTCATGAAAACAGCTAAGAGAATTTACTTAATGCTCATTTTTTTCCAAAGCAGCTCCCACAGTTCAGAATTAGGCTGCAGGCTCCAGCCAGCACCGGCCCAGGGTGCAGCCACTGCATCCTGCTCAAACCCCACCGTGCAGCAGAGGCTCCGTCTGCCCGTGGTGCACTGGACAGCCCTAATCAGCACTTCAGCTGGACTTGTAACAAAAAGCCCAAGGCAGAGAGATGGGACTGCATACCTTGGCACCACGAGCACGTGTGACCATACAGATAACTGCAAGGGAAGCCTCTTATTCCTCTAAACGTTTCCCAAGTCACAGCGTAATGCTGTGGCTGGTGGAAGCTCAGCTCAGCTCTGGGCAGCAGTGTGCAGAGGGACAGCAAAGCCCTCCACTTGGTATCCTGAAGCAAAGAGCAGCTCTGCACCTTCCTTCGATACACGCAGCACACCCTTTGAACTAGCTGGAATTCATCCCTTACCTCCTCAACATGGAGATTTGCTTTCCCTTTCCTGGCATATATAATCCTACCTCGTGGGCAAATGTTCTGATCTCATCTCATAAATCAGTTTAGGTATGCTGCAGGAAGGGGAGGCCACAGGCACAGGCAGATAACAATTCAAACAGAAGCGATAGCACATGCAAAGGACACTTCCCAAATTTATTCCCTCTCTAATACTAGTGGAGGGTTTATTTACAAGTCTCCTGCAGCTCAAGATGGTCCCTCTGCATGTAAGCACAGGAAAACATACTCCTGCCATTGCTGCTCTCGCAGCTGTGCAGGAACTACCCTGGACTTCACAAGTTTTCAACCTAACTGTCCAGCCTCCCACGTGGTGAGAAAGGCAAGGCAGCTCCTGTAGAGGTCAGGCCCTTCCCCTCCAGGTGTGCACCCCCTCGGCAAGTTGTCCTCACGGGAGGAGAGTAGTGGAGGGGCTCAGGCTGGGAGAGGAGGCAGTGCAGGCTGGGGGGGTTCAGCCGACACCCAGCACGTGCCTGTGTGCGTGTGAGCAGCGGTGGTGGGTGTGCAGAGCACCTATCTGTGGGCTCCAGCACAGAGAGGGAGAAGGGTGGGAGTGTGATTCAGCACTGTAGGAAGCTTGCAGCTCAGGATTGCAGGGCACAGGCAGAGAGCTCTGTGCAGGGAAGGGAGATGCGATTGCTCCAGGGCAGTGGGACACTGGTAGAGTGTCTGGTGGCAGGGAGGTGCTGAATGGGCTAATGCCAGCACAGCCCAACTGTGCACTGGGGGAGATTAGATGGGGAAAGCAGGAACAGAAACCCAGACGTGTGTTGGTTGGCAATGGAGGATGGCACAGAAAGCAAAGCTTTGAATGCAGGTGGAAGTGAAGGGGCCTGGGATGCTGTGGACTGAAACCCTTCAGCCAGCCTGCATGGCAGGCAGCCCTCACAGAGCACGACAGAGCGAACCGTGACAGCCCAGGCGCGTGGACACGAGTTGCCATTCACTCCTAAGCCCATAACCACAGTGGGAGCGTGGCAGCTTCTCCATGCTTTGGCTGCTGAGGGCGAGCTCCCGGCGCTGTGGGGCTGGCAGAGGGAGGCTGGCAGGCTCGGGG